>NC_058521.1:39001356-39626356 GCF_904849725.1 Hordeum vulgare subsp. vulgare | reverse complement strand
TTGTGGTTGCAAGCACAACCATGTGTGAGTGTGTGCATGCTTGATGTATGTGAGTGTGAGCTCATAAGCATGTGTAGGTGCTAGTGTGTGTATGCTTGATGTATGTGTGTGTGTGGTGGTGTGCTAAGGCACATGAACATGAGGACTACCCCTCATGTGCACCATTGGAGTTGTGAGTGTGAGTAAGTGCATGTGTAGGTGATGAACTAGTGAGTATCACATATGACATGGCACTATTTATCACTTTTAAGATTCTATGTAGTTTTCTTCTTAGCTTTGTGCCTATTTGTTCTAAGCAAGTACCCAAGTATTATATATATTTTTGGGGTAGAATCTTCCCAGGAATCCATTGGTGCAATCAGATTTCACTTTGGAACACTTTCTAGAAAAGTCGTTTTTCTGTTTTGATGCTTTATTTAGAGCTTGGTGCCATGTGGTGTGATGAGCCTAAGAGGATGATTCATTGATGTGGCATTAGTGGGTGAACCCCTCTACAGCATGGTGGTTTTGTTTTATGCTTAGGATTTTGTATGTGCAAGTTGTCCCTTGTCAAAGTAGGCATGTGGCTGAAATTGTCAGCTTGGTGAAAATCTGTGATTTTCACTAAGTCAGAGAAACTGCTGTTATTTTCTTCCCTTGTAGTTGTGGTTGCAAAAGCTCATGTGTGGGGAATCAGCCCTTGCAATCAACTAGAGAGTTGGAGCTTTTGTGTTTGTCTAGCTCTCTGTCAATTTTCATGCACTTTAACTTCATGTAGATATTGTTTTGGAGGTTGTCAAAATGCTTCAGAGCACAAACAGCTGGTGAGAATCTGAGATTTTCACGAAGTCCCTGAAATCTATTATTTTTGTCCAAGTTAGCACCTGTAGATCTTTCTGTGTGGAACTCCTTTGTATTATCTTTTTGCTCATGCTTGTAAAGCTTTTGAATAGCTTTTGCCACATACCTTGTTTGGCACATTTGGGTGGCTGTAGGTGCTTTGCATGTTGCCCTCAAACTGCTATGATGATGTTTAGGATAGATTGCTTAGTTTTGTTGTTTTCAAGCTTGTGAGTGCATAGTTGGTGGTGTGGTGAGTTTCTTTGCACCACCCCACCTATATTTGTTTGTTTGATCATGTGGCAACCTGGTAATACCAGAAGTGTGCCATTGGAGTGTGCTTGTGGTAGATTTGATTCGTAGAACTCCGTATCTTGTTTCGTAGTTTCCGGTTGATCCGTAGCTTCGTTCTCAACATTCTTTATATGTTTTTGCATCGTTTTCTCGTGATGCACCTGTTCATGTCATCTTCATGCATGTCAAGATAGCTTAGAGTGAAGTTCTGTCCAGAAGTTTGTATTTTCTTCTCATGCATATGCAAGTGACTAGATTAGAGATGCAAGCTTCATTCTCATCTCATGCATCATGTGTTTGTTGCATCATGTTGTGTTGTTGTTCATTGGCTGTCATTGTTATCTTGGGTAGCACCGGGATTGGAGAGCGAGTACGTGGATTCGGGAGAGTACGTGCAGGACGAACAAGAGCAGTTCCAAGCTGAAGACATCACACGCAAGATGACCGTGACCTTGATACTGTCTCTAGCTTTGTTATGCATAGACTCACGTTTCCTTCGATTATGCTCGCTGCCTACCACTTGATAAAATTGCCTCCTGATATTGCCATGAAACCCAAACACCTTCCTCTCCTAGCTAATGTTGTTTGGCTAAGTAGGCGTGCTCAGCTTCTAATGATAGTGTTGCTAGTTGCAGGTGCCAGTTATCTCATGTGATAACATGAGTTTTGATATCATTATGTTCTAAACTGCTATTTAATTAATGCACCTATATACTTGGTAAATGACGGAAGGCCTAGCCTTTTGCCGGGTGATTTATTCCGTTATTGCCGCCTTAGTTTCCGGCTACCGGTGTTTGATTCCATAACTGATCGCTCATAACACGTTCGGGGTTGTTATGGGGACCCCCTTAATAAATAGTGTAGTGTTAAGACTTGTCCGGCAGGACCCAACATTGGTTTTAATTTGTTAATCACCTAATAATAATTTGCATAGGGAATACCTACCTCGAGGAATTAATCAACAACCCGGGCCAGTGCTCCTCATGAATGTTGGTCCAAAACAGAACACTATGCGGGACCAACTCAGGGCAACTTGAGAGATTTCTATCAGGCCACTGTACGCGTCGCTCATCTGTCGTGTCCTGAGCTGAGATACGCGGCTCTTATTGGGGTCGTCGACACGACAGGAGGTCCTGCTAGTCTTGTCTTACCTTAGCGATATATCTTGCGCATAGGAATCGCGGTGAAGCTTTGGTCCTTCCCAGAGTTGAGGTTTTCCTCTAAGCAATCCGACGAGATCACGAGATTCGTGATAGAGGATTACTTTGTGGCCCGTGACCGTTTGTGATGGACTAGTTGGAGCACCCCTGCAGGGTTTAATCTTTCAGAAAGCCGTGCCCGCGGTTATGTAGCAACATGGATTATTTGTTAACATCCGGTTACAAATAACTTGAACTTAATCTAATAAAATTGCCAACCATGTGCGTAACCGTGATTGTCTCTTTTGAAGACCTCTCTTCGATCGGGAACACGGTGGGGTTATGTTTGACGTAAGTAGGTGTTCAGGATCACTTAGTGATCACCTAGTATTCGACCGTTCGCATAGACCACCACTTCCATAACTTTGTTCTACGTAAGTTAGCCACCATAAATGCTTAGGATGCTGCAACCTAAACACTGAACCTTCCTCACCTAATAACTTGACTAGTTTCGGTACCGAGGTCATAGATTGCTGAGTCCTTATGGCTCATAGATTACTTCAACACCCCAACAGGTACAGGTACCCCCGACACAGGTGATCCCGATGGCACGCAGCTGGCGTGGCAGTACGATGAGGAGAACGACCGCATGTACGTGAACTATCCAGAAGACTCAGGTCGTGGTCGTGATTGTGGGCAAGCATGCGGGATAGCATAGCCTTTTCTTATGTTATGTAGTCCGTAGTGGAACTACCTTGTTTGAATAAATGTGTGGATGTAAACTCTGGTATTATCTATGTGAGATGGCAAATGATTCCCTATTTGTCATTCTTTAATTATGTATGTGCTATGTTTATCTTGCTTGTGAAACGCATAGATGCGCTTCTTTCCATTTTGGGGCATCGCCCCCTAAATAGGAAAGGACCACATCTTAGTCGTTACACGTATACCATACCCTATTTTTCCTCGGGAATGGTATACTTTAATGCTTGTGTGTGTGAACACATTTTTCCCATTGGTCTGTTTGACCTTTCTTGTGGCATAACTTATCTAAGCAGTGTTTATTCCCTGCTTAGGTAATAACATCGGTATACAACTATGTCAGTAAGATCCTCTTACTATTGTGGATAACATTCCGGTAGCCGCCGGTGGACGAGAGCCCTGCCCATTGGTCCGCCTCGTCTCAACGATCAGGAAAATGGTTATATTCGTTCCCCGCCCTTGGTACCGACGTTGTTGCCAACATACTACCAATACCGTACAAGATTTCACCCCTCTGCCTACTCTCGGCCCACATGGTGGACCCATAACCCAAAGTTCCACACGATTGAAACCTGACTCTCTTGTACATCCTTGACTTCTAGGTATCCTTTACTCTTGGCTTCTTATGAAATTCTTGAGCCACCGTTCAATGGAATGATCACACTTTGGTCCGGATATTATCCAACATTCCGAAGATCAAGTCCGCATTATTCATGGGAATCTAAAGGTTGCTCAGCCTCGTTGGAAGAGTCAGTATGACCGTCGTCATCAAGATATGTTCTATCAACCTGGCGAAAAGGCTTATCTTCATGTCACACCAATGAGAGGTGCACACCGTTTTGGGATCAAGGGCAAGTTAGGTCCTCGCTATATTGGTCCTTTCACTGTTCTCGGAAGGCGTGGAAAAGTAACTTATCAATTGGAACTACCGGCAAACCTTTCTGAGGTTCGCGATGTCTTCCGTGTGTCTCAGCTCCGCGGCTGCTTCAAGGATCCTATCCGAGCAGTGGATCATGATATGCTTCAACTGCAACAAGACCTCTTTTATAAAGAGCATCCAGTCCGCATTCATGATCAAGCTGAACGTCAGACTCATCGCAAGGTCACCAAGTTCCTTAAGGTGCAGTGGTCAAATTAAGATGAGGCCACTTGGGAAAGCGAGGATCATCTTTGTGATGAATACCCCGAGCTCTTTCCTTCTACCTCTTGATTCTCGGGACGAGAATTCTTGTTAGTACGGGAGAGTTATGAGATCCTCAACTTTTGCTACAGTGAGCATTGTAATTAAGCACATTGATGACCATAATCAGTGCCTAATCTTTTTGATAAGAAGGATATGATCAAGTTGAAAATTCATATCTCTTTTCAAATTCCATTTAAAAGGGGCATTGGATTTTATTGTGATAAAATAAATCCTCCATCAACATAAGGAAAATGTTGAACAATTGTGGAATAATCCAAAACAATTAATATTAAGGAAAAAAACATCACCAAACATGTGATGTGGCCCCCACCATTGATAATAGCAGCTTAAAGCAATTTAAAGTGCTATTAGATTCAATTATGAAATGCAAACAGTTCCCAAAATTTGCCCAAACTTGTTGTGGCCATTCAAAAATATTGCAAGTTGTTAAATGGACCATATCACACATTTTTGCTAAAGGAAATTAAGCTAAAGTGGAATAAAACAAAGGTTCAAAAATAAAAACAGAAGATAAAAGAAAAGAAAAGAAAAGAAAAGAAAAAGGCCCCTGTAAACTTGAAGCCTGGAGCTACAGCGCCGACCCAGCCCACTCCCCCGCTCATCCCCTACATCCCTCCTCCACCTGGCAATGGCGACCGAGCCAGGGTGTTGTCGTCATCCCCGCTGAGCCAGCTCACCTCCTGCGCCGCTACAGTGTCCCGGGAGGGGATAAGATCGCCACCGCAGCCCTAGATTGAGCCCCGACTCATTTTCCCCCTCCCTCTCGCGCTCTTTGTTTCTTCCCCCGCTTGAGCCCGCACCGTCGTCGCCATGACCACTATCGCCCACGCGCCCTACAGCCTCCCCGCCACCTGAGACTGCGCCAGGAGCACCGCCTGCGTCAACTATGTCGACTACGAGAACGCGCTCGAGCTCGGCGCCCCCGCAACATCCGAATCGCGCGCTTCTTCTTCTTCGGACCCACCGGCAATCTCCCTCGACTTCGACGACATCGAGCCTCCCCCGCGCACGCCTTGCACCTATGCAGGACCATCGTGAGCCCCCCTTCCTTCCCCCCTCATTGCGCTCTATTTCCGTCGTCGTAGCCCCTTCTCCCCGTCGTGCCCGAATGTGGATCCACCTGTGCTCGTCGCCCGTGAGCCTCCGATGACCAAATGGTCACGGGCATGAGTCCATGTGCTTCGCCGCGTCGCGTAGAGCCCGTTCCGCGATAGTTTTGCATCGTTTGCCCGCTATACGCACGCGCACGTGCTGGCCCGAATGCAACCGCCGCCATGGCTGGTCGCCGGCGCCCTACCAACCGCCCCTGGTGCCGTTGATGGCCCAGATCGACGGGCGCGAGCACCAGCTGCTCATAGCTGGTCGCGGCGCATGAAATGGTGGCCAGGGCGCCTTTTCTGACCCCCAGCATCGTCCTTGGTGCTTGCCGGAGCTCCACCCGCGACCCATCTCCACCGCTGCTGACCTGGCCCGACTGGGGCCACCCCCAGGGTCACTGACTCGTGGGCCCCGAGATCCTGGTTGACTAGTTGACCAAGTCAACCTGCTCACTCGGCTCGGCCAGTCAATGGCGGGTGGGCCACCCCCCCCCCCCTGTATGACACATGGTCTCCTTTCGTTAATTAGGTTTATTAAACTTTAAAATTAATCTGTTAACTACAATAGCCACTGTCACCTTGGGCCCACCCCCCTAATTAGTTATGTTAGTCTAAAACTAAGCGATGTTAGTTTAAGTGTGGCTGACAGATGGGTCCCACCTGTCAGTTTGACTGGTCAGCTGGACAGACGAGTGCTGATGCAGTGCTGACGCATTAACTCATTTCTATGATTTAAAATAATTCCAGAAAATGTTAAAATCTTTAGAAAATCATATTTTTTAATTCGTAACTCGGATGAAAATAATTTATATATGTAAAATGATCATACAAATATGTAGATTCTGATTGTGTAATCAAAATGCTTGACCATCACTCCTAGATAGGTGAACATGTAAGTTTTGCGCGTTTCAGATAAATGAATAGTGGATGACTTTACTAAAATAATACCAAATAAATTCCTAAATTAACTAAAACACTTGGCTAGGCAATATAACACCCCTAGCTCTGCATATTGCTATGTCATGCATCGTGATGCATTTGTCTTCTTTCATATTTATTATTTCTTCCCCCCTCTTCTTACCGGTAGACCCCGAGGCTGACGCTGCTGCCGAGTACGACTACGCCCCTGACGACCAGCCCTTTGCCGCAGAGCAGCAAGGCAAGCAAACCCCCCTTGATCATTCCTATATTGCCCATTTCTTTCTCCCTCATGCTTGTATTAGTATGTTGCTACTGTTGTAGTTAGTTCCTATATCTGATGCATAGCCTATTTTTGATGAACTACTACTTTCAGTATCGCACATTAAACTGTTTAGTATAGGTGGAGCAGGCATCCCCTCTGACCGCTTAATCCAGTTGCCCCGCTTTGTCATCAAGTCTTGATCCCTGATCGACGAGCCAGATCCGACACAACACTTACAACCCCCCTTAGTTGTGCGGTGCTACAGACTACTATCGGGTACCGAGGGTGGCACCTCGCGAAGTACTCAGGATGATACCTCTGTAGTGTAACTAGTCGGTCATGGTTATCGAGGGTAATTCCTCCTTCACCACTCCCAACGGTGTCTCTGACGTGCAACCCCTCAAGTGTGGGACCCTCGAGGGTGATTCCTCTAAGTCCACCTTGACGGATACATCGTTCGGAATCCAACGAGGGTGATACCTCGGATTCCCCCTGATGATTACAACCACACAGTTACTTGACCATGTTACTAGGATCATTGGTGAATATATGTTAGGCAGGTGGATTCCCGCGTGGATGTGTCGATGACTTAATTAAAATGATAATGGATTTGGGTATTTGATCTGGGTTGGTCGGAAGGCCTTATTACGCACTAACCGTGTGTGTGGGAAGAATTATGGGTACTTGACGTCGTGATATCAGCCGAAGCTTTTCAGACGTCAGAAATGGAGCGGCGTGCGCTCGAGTGGTCCCGAGATGCATCACGCTTGTAATAAGTGGTGCTAGGACTGACGTCGGCCGCCCACACATCGTGCAGGAGCGCAGGGTGCAAGTGGGCCCATGAACCCTTTGTGCTTAGGAGTTAGACCGACGGGCTGGTTTCTCTGTTGAGCTTAGGTGGGGTTGCGACGTGTTGATATTCCGAGGCCAGGCATGACCCAGAAAAGTGTGTCCTGTTGGGTAACATAGCATAAATTCAAAAAATTTCCTACGCATGTTCAGATCTTCCTATGGAGAGACCAGCAACGAGAGAGGGGTAAGAGCATCTTCGTACCTTTGAAGATCGCTAAGCGGAAGCGTTGCTAGAACGCGGTTGATGGAGTCGTACTCGCAGCGATTCCGATCTAGTGCCGAACAACGGCACCTCCGCGTTCAACACACGTGCAGCCCGGTGACGTCTCCCGCACCTTGATCCAGCAAGGAGGAGGGAGAGGTTGGGGAAGAAGACCAGCAACACGACGGCGTGGTGTTGGTGGAGAGACGAGGTCTCCTGGTAGGGCTTCACCAAGCGCCGGCAGAGAGGAGGAGGAAGAAGTGCAGGGCTGCGCCGAGGGAGAGGGAAAACTGTGTCCTCCAAAGGCCAAAAGTGCCCACTATATATAGGGGAAGGGGAGAGGGGGTGCCACCCCTAGGGTTCCCACCCTAGGGGGTGCGGCAGCCCTCCCAGATGGGGTTTGTGGCGGCCAGATGGGGAGGAGGGGGTGGCGCACCCCTCTGGTGGGCCTAAGGCCCACCTAAGTTAGGGTTCCCCCCCCCCTCTTTTTCTTTCCCCTGCGCCATGGGCTGAGTGGGGAGGCGCACCAGCCCAACTAGGGGCTGGTTCCCACCCCCACTTAGCCCATCTTACCTCTTGGGGTCGCAGCCCCCCTTCGGTGGTCCCCCGGGACCACCTCCGGTGGTCCCGGTACGTTACAGATGATGCCCGAAACACTTCCGGTGTCCGAAACCATCCGTCCTATATATCAATCTTTACCTCCGGACCATTCCGGAGCTCCTCGTGACGTCCGGGATCTCATCCGAGACTCCGAACAACTTTCGGTAATCTCGTATAACAATTCCCTATAACCCTAGCGTCATCGAACCTTAAGTGTGTAGACCCTACGGGTTCGGGAGACAGGCAGACATGACCGAGACACCTCTCTGGCCAATAACCATCAGCGGGGTCTGGATACCCATGGTGGCTCCCACTAGCTCCACGATGATCTCATCGGATGAACCACGATGTCAAGGATTCAATCAATCCTGTATACGATTCCCTTTGTCTGTCGGTATAGAACTTGCCCGAGATTCGATCGTCGGTATACCTATACCTTGTTCAATCTCGTTGCCGGTAAGTCTCTTTACTCGTTCCGTAGCACGTCATCGTGTGACTAACTCCTTAGTCACATTGAGCTCATGATGATGTTCTACCGAGTGGGCCCAGAGATACCTCTCCGTCACACGGAGTGACAAATCCCGATCTCGATTCGTGCCAACCCAACAGACACTTTCGGAGGTACCCGTAGTGCACCTTTATAGTCACCCAGTTACGTTGTGACGTTTGATACACCCAAAGCACTCCTACGGTATCCGGGAGTTGCACAATCTCACGGTCGAAGGAAAAGATACTTGACATTAGAAAAGCATTAGCATACGAACAATACGATCTAGTGCTAGGCTTAGGATTGGGTCTTGTCCACCACATCATTCTCCCAATGATGTGATCCCGTTATCAATGACATCCAATGTCCATGATCAGGAAACCATGATCATCTATTGACTAACGAGCTAGCTAACTAGAGGCTTGCTAGGGACACATTGTGATCTATTCATTCACACATGTATTAGTGTTTCCTGTTAATACAATTATAGCATGAACGATAGACGATTATCATGAACAAGGAAATATGATAATAACCATTTTATTATTGCCTCTAGGGCATATTTCCAACAGTCTCCCACTTGCACTAGAGACAATAATCTAGTTACATTGTGATGTATCGAACACCCATAGCATTATGGTGCTGATCATGTTTTGCTCGTGGAAGAGGTTTAGTCAACGGGTCTGCAATATTCAGATCCGTGTGTACTTTACAAATATCTATCACTCCAGTTTGGACATGGTCCTGGATGGAGTTGTAGCGGCGCTTGATGTGCTTCGTCTTCCGGTGAAACCTGGGCTCTTTGGCTATGGCAATGGCTCCAGTGTTATCACAGAAGAGTGTCATAGGACCCGACGCGCTTGGAACCACTCCAAGGTCGGTGATGAGCTCCTTCATCCAAATTCCTTCATGAGCCGCTTCTGAAGCAGCTATGTACTCCGCTTCACATGTAGATGCTGCCACGACTTCTTGCTTGCTGCTGCACCAGCTCACTGCCCCACCATTCAACACATATACGTATCCGGTTTGTGACTTAGAGTCATCCGGATCTGTGTCGAAGCTAGCATCGACGTAACCCTTTACGACGAGCTCTTCGTCACCTCCATAAACGAGAAACATTTCCTTAGTCCTTTTCAGGTACTTAAGGATATTCTTGACCGTTGTCCAGTGTTCCGCACCGGGATTACTTTGGTACCTCCCTACCAAGCTTATCGCAAGGTTTATATCAGGTCTGGTACACAGCATGACATACATTAGAGAGCCCACGGCTGAAGCGTAGGGGACAGAACTCATCTTCTCTCTATCTGCTGCCGTGGTCGGCGACTGAGTCTTACTCAATCTCATACCTTGCAAAACTGGCAAGAACCCTTTCTTTGAGTTTTCCATATTGAATTTCTTCAATATCTTGTCAAGGTATGTACTTTGCGAAAGACCTATGAGGCGTCTCGATCTATCTCTATAGATCTTGATGCCTAATATGTATGCAGCTTCTCCAAGGTCCTTCATTGAAAAACTCTTGTTCAAATAGGCCTTTATGCTCTCCAACATCTCTATATCATTCCCCATCAATAATATGTCATCCACATATAGTACGAGGAAAGCTACAGAGCTCCCACTCACTTTCTTGTACAGACAGGCTTCTCCGTAAACCTGTATGAACCCAAACGCTTTAATCACCTCATTAAAGCGAATGTTCCAACTCCGAGATGCTTGCACCAGCCCATAGATGGAGCGCTGGAGCTTGCATACTTTGTTAGCACTTTTAGGATCGACAAAACCTTCTGGTTGCATCATATACAACTCTTCCTTAAGATTCCCGTTAAGGAATGCTGTTTTGACGTCCATTTGCCAAATTTCATAATCATAAAAGGCGGCAATTGCTAACATGATTCGGACTGATTTCAGCTTCGCTACGGGAGAGAAAGTCTCTTCGTAGTCAACTCCTTGAATTTGTCGAAAACCCTTTGCGACAAGTCGAGCTTTGTAAACGGTTACATTACCGTTTGCATCAGTCTTCTTCTTGAAGATCCATTTATTTTCTATGGCTCGCCGGTCATCGGGCAAGTCCACCAAAGTCCATACTTTGTTCTCATACATGGATCCTATCTCGGATTTCATGGCTTCAAGCCATTTGTTGGAATCTGGGCCCGCCATTGCTTCTTCATAGTTCGAAGGTTCACCGTTGTCTAACAACATGATTTCCATCACAGGGTTGCCGTACCACTCTGGTGCGGAGCGTACCCTTGTGGACCTTCGCGGTTTAGTAGTAACTTGATCCGAAGCCTCATGATCATCATCATTAACTTCCTCTTCAGTTGGTGTAGGCACCACAGGAACAACTTCTTGCGTTGCGCTACTTTCCTGTTCGAGAGGGGGTGTAATTACCTCATCAAGTTCTACCTTCCTCCCACTTACTTCTTTCGAGAGAAACTCTTTCTCTAGAAAGGATCCGTTCTTGGCAACAAAGGTTTTACCTTCGGATCTAAGATAGAAGGTATACCCAATAGTTTCCTTAGGGTATCCTATGAATACGCATTTCTCCGCTTTGGGTTCGAGCTTTTCTGGTTGAAGCTTCTTCACCTAAGCATCGCAGCCCCAAACTTTAAGAAACGACAACTTAGGTTTCTTGCCAAACCACAGTTCATACGGTGTCGTCTCAACGGATTTAGACGGTGCCCTATTTAAAGTGAATGCTGCAGGTTCTAATGCGTATCCCCAAAATGATAGCGGCAAGTCGGTGAGAGACATCATAGATCGTACCATGTCTAATAAAGTGCGATTACGACGTTCAGACACTCCGTTGCGCTGCGGTGTGCCAGGCGGCGTCAGTTGTGAAACGATTCCACACTTCCTTAGATGTGTGCCAAACTCGTGACTCAAATATTCTCCTCCACGATCAGATCGTAGACATTTAATTTTTCTGTCACGTTGATTCTCAACCTCACTCTGAAATTCTTTGAACTTTTCAAACGTCTCAGATTTGTGCTTCATCAAGTAGATATACCCATACCTACTCAAATCATCGGTGAGAGTGAGAACATAACGATAACCACCGCGAGCTTCAACGTTCATTGGACCACACACATCAGTATGTATTATTTCCAATAAGTCGGTTGCTCTCTCCATTATTCCTAAGAATGGAGTCTTAGTCATCTTGCCCATGAGGCATGGTTCGCATGTGTCAAATGATTCAAAGTCAAGAGACTCTAGCAGTCCATCAGTATGGAGCTTCTTCATGCGCTTAACGCCGATATGACCAAGGCGGCAGTGCCACAAGTATGTGGGACTATCATTATCAACTTTGCATCTTTTGGTACTCACACTATGAATATGTGTAACATCACGATCGAGATTCATAAAGAATAAACCATTCACCAGCGGAGCATGACCATAAAACATATCACTCATATAAATAGAACAACCATTATTCTCTGACTTAAATGAGTAGCCGTCTCGCATTAAGCAAGACCCTGATACAATGTTCATGCTTAAAGCTGGTACTAAATAACAATTGTTAAGGTTTAAAACTAATCCCGACGGTAGATGTAGAGGTAGCGTGCCGACGGCGATCACATCGACCTTTGAACCATTCCCGACGCGCATCGTCACCTCGTCCTTGGCCAGTCTCCGCTTATTCCGCAGTTCCTGCTTTGAATTGCAAATGTGAGCAACAGCACCGGTATCAAATACCCAGGAGCTACTACGAGCACTGGTAAGGTACACATCAATAACATGTATATCATATATACCTTTAACGTTGCCGGCCTTCTTGTCCGCTAAGTATTTGGGGCAGTTCCGCTTCCAGTGACCTTTTCCCTTGCAGTAGAAGCACTCAGTCTCAGGCTTGGGTCCGTTCTTTTTCTTCTTCCCGGCATCTGGCTTACCGGGCGCGGCAACAGCTTTGCCGTCTTTCTTGAAGTTCTTCTTACCCCTGCCTTTCTTGAAACTAGTGGTCTTGTTGACCATCAACACTTGATGCTCCTTCTTGATTTCTACTTCTGCAGACTTGAGCATCAAGTACAACTCGGGAATGGTTTTCTCCATCCCTTGCATGTTGTAGTTAAGCACAAAGCCTTTGTAGCTTGGTGGGAGAGACTGGAGGATTCTGTCAATGATAGCATCATCCGGAAGTTCGACTCCAAGTGAAGTCAGACGACCGTGTAACCCAGACATTTTGAGTATGTGCTCACTGACAGAACTGTTCTCCTCCATCTTACAGCTGAAGAACTTGTCGGAGACTTCATATCTCTCGACACGGGCATGAGCTTGAAAAACTAGCTTCAGCTCTTGGAACATCTCATATGCCCCGTGTTGCTCAAAACGTCTTTGGAGCCCCGTTTCTAAACTGTATAACATGCCACACCTGACCAGAGAGTAGTCATCACTCCGCGCTTGCCAGACGTTTAGAACGTCCTGGGCTGCTGCGGGAGCGGGAGGGTCACCTAGCGGCGCATTAAGGACATAAGCCTTTTTAGCTGCTTCAAGGATGAGCTTCAGGTTGCGAACCCAGTCCGCATAGTTGCTACCATCATCTTTCAGCTTGTTTTTCTCTAGGAATGCGTTGAAGTTGAGGTTGACGTTGGACATCTACAATATTTATAAAGACAACTTTTAGACTAAGTTCATGACAATCAGGTTCATTTAATCAAATTAAGTATGAACTCCCACTTAAATCGACATCCCTCTAGTCATCTAAGTGATACATGATCCATGTTGACTAACCCGTGTCCGATCATCACGTGAGACGGACTAGTCATCATGGTGAGCAACTTCATGCTGATCGTATTCAACCATACGACTCATGTTCGACCTTTCGGTCTCTTGTATTCGAGGTCATGTATGTACATGCTAAGCTCGTCGAGTCAACCTAAGTGTTTCGCGTGTGTAAATCTGGCTTACACCCGTTGTATGCGAACGTTAGAATCTATCACACCCGATCATCACGTGGTTCTTCGAGACAACGAACCTTCGCAACGGTGCACACTTAGGGGAATACTTTCTCGAAATTTTAGGAGGGATCATCTTATTATGCTACCGTCGTTTTAAGCAATAAGATGTAAAACATGATAAACATCACAATGCAATCATATAGTGACATGATATGGCCATTATCATCTTTGCTCATTCGATCTCCATCTTCAGGCATCGCATGATCATCATTGTCACCGGCGTGACACCATGATCTCCATCATCATGATCTCCATCATCGTGTCTCCGTGAAGTCGTCACGCCAACTACTACTATCACTACTACTATGGCTAACCGTTAGCAATGAAGTAAAAGTAGCAAGCACAAGGCGTTGCACCTCATACAATAAATTAAGACAACTCCTATGGCTCCTGCCGGTTGTCATACTCATCGACATGCAAGTCGTGAAACCTATTACAATAACATGATCATCTCATACATCATACATGCAACATCACAACTTTGGCCATATCACATCACATGTCAAACCCTGCAAAAACAAGTTAGACGTCCTTTAATTGTTGTTGCAAGTTTTACGTGGCTGATTTGGGTTTCTAGCAAGAACGCCTTCTTACCTACGTGACAGCCACAACGATGATATGCCAAAGCTATTTACCCTTCATAAGGACCCTTTCATCAAATTCAATCCGACTAGAGTAGGAGAGACAGACACCCGCTAGCCACCTTTATGCACGATGTGCATGTCTATCGGTGGAACCAGTCTCACGTAAGTGTACGTGTAAGGTCGGTCCGGGCCGCTTCATCCCACAATACCGCCGGAAAAGAATAAGACTAGTAACGGCAAGCAAATTGACAAACCATCGCCCACAACTTTTGTGTTCTACTCGTGCATAGAATCTACGCATAGAAAACCCGGCTCGGATGCCACTGTTGGGTAACGTAGCATAAATTCAAAAAATTTCCTACGCATGTTCAGATCTTCCTATGGAGAGACCAGAAACGAGAGAGGGGTAAGAGCATCTTCGTACCTTTGAAGATCGCTAAGCGGAAGCGTTGCTAGAACGCGGTTGATGGAGTCGTACTCGCAGCGATTCCGATCTAGTGCCGAACAACGGCACCTCCGCGTTCAACACACGTGCAGCCCGGTGACGTCTCCCGCACCTTGATCCAGCAAGGAGGAGGGAGAGGTTGGGGAAGAAGACCAGCAACACGACGGCGTGGTGTTGGTGGAGAGACGAGGTCTCCCGGCAGGGCTTCGCCAAGCGCTGGCAGAGAGGAGGAGAAGAAGTGCAGGGCTGCGCCGAGGGAGAGGGAAAACTGTGTCCTCCAAAGGCCAAAAGTGCCCACTATATATAGGGGAAGGGGAGAGGGGGTGCCACCCCTAGGGTTCCCACCCTAGGGGGTGCGGCAGCCCTCCCAGATGGGGTTTGTGGCGGCCAGATGGGGAGGAGGGGGTGGCGCACCCCTCTGGTGGGCCTAAGGCCCACCTAAGTTAGGGTCCCCCCCTCTTTTTCTTTCCCCTGCGCCATGGGCTGAGTGGGGAGGCGCACCAGCCCAACTAGGGGCTGGTTCCCACCCCCACTTAGCCCATCTTACCTCTTGGGGTCGCAGCCCCCCTTCGGTGGTCCCCCGGGACCACCTCCGGTGGTCCCGGTGGTCCCGGTACGTTACCGATGATGCCCGAAACACTTCCGGTGTCCGAAACCATCCGTCCTATATATCAATCTTTACCTCCGGACCATTCCGGAGCTCCTCGTGACGTTCGGGATCTCATCCGGGACTCCGAACAACTTTCGGTAATCTCGTATAACAATTCCCTATAACCCTAGCGTCATCGAACCTTAAGTGTGTAGACCCTACGGGTTCGGGAGACAGGCAGACATGACCGAGACACCTCTCTGGCCAATAACCATCAGCGGGGTCTAGATACCCATGGTGGCTCCCACTAGCTCCACGATGATCTCATCGGATGAACCACGATGTCAAGGATTCAATCAATCCCGTATACGATTCCCTTTGTCTGTCGGTATAGAACTTGCCCCGAGATTCGATCGTCGGTATACCTATACCTTGTTCAATCTCGTTGCCGGTAAGTCTCTTTACTCGTTCCGTAGCACGTCATCGTGTGACTAGCTCCTTAGTCACATTGAGCTCATGATGATGTTCTACCGAGTGGGCCCAGAGATACCTCTCCGTCACACGGAGTGACAAATCCCGATCTCGATTCGTGCCAACCCAACAGACACTTTCGGAGGTACCCGTAGTGCACCTTTATAGTCACCCAGTTACGTTGTGACGTTTGATACACCCAAAGCACTCCTACGGTATCCGGGAGTTGCACAATCTCACGGTCGAAGGAAAAGATACTTGACATTAGAAAAGCATTAGCATACGAACAATACGATCTAGTGCTAGGCTTAGGATTGGGTCTTGTCCACCACATCATTCTCCCAATGATGTGATCCCGTTATCAATGACATCCAATGTCCATGATCAGGAAACCATGATCATCTATTGACTAACGAGCTAGCTAACTAGAGCCTTGCTAGGGACACATTGTGATCTATTCATTCACACATGTATTAGTGTTTCCTGTTAATACAATTATAGCATGAACGATAGACGATTATCATGAAGAAGGAAATATGATAATAACCATTTTATTATTGCCTCTAGGGCATATTTCCAACATGCCCGGCCAGAGTGTTATCGAGCATGACAGGGAATATGTTGTGCACCCGTGCAGGGAAGAACTTATCTATTCGAATAGCCGCGTCCACGGTTACAGGACGACTTGGAGTTGTGCCCTGATCTTATACAACTACAACTGATACTTAACTGGATTTAGTTGCCCCGTGATTGCTTCCTCGCAGGGAGTCGAGGGAGGATCTCTGGGCGTGACCTCATATTAATATTGCTGCAACCATATGACTATATTTGTGTTACCTGTTCTACTCTCGTCTATTGCTGCAAGACCCTGAAGAGGCTAGTCTTTGATAGGACTAGGCCTTCTCTCTCTTTCTCGCATTGCTGCAGTCAGTCCACAAATTAAAACCCTTCTTTGATACTGATGCATACTTAGCATAGTTCTGATATAAGTCTTACGAGTACTTTGGATGAGTACTCACTGTTGCTTTGCTCCCCCTTTGTCCCCTTGATCCATTGCTGCGACCAGATGATGGAGCCCAGGAGATGGAGTTTCCTACTGACGCCTGCCACCCCGATGGTGACTTCTTCGTGGAGGCCACTGAAGACCAGGAGTAGTTAGGAGGTTCCCAGGTAGGAGTCCTCGCCTCGTTCGATCGTGTATCTTTTTTGCTAGCCTTCTCTAAGGCACCTTTATTTAATGTCTGTACTCAGATATTGTTGCTTCCGTTGACTCGTGTGTTTATCGAGCTTCTGTATTCTAGCCCTCGAGGCCCCTGGCTTGTAATATGAAGCTTGTATGTTATATTTGTGTCTAGAGTTGTGTTGTGATATCTTCCCCTGAGTCCTTGAGTTTGATCGTACACATTTGTGTGTATGTTTAGTGTATGATTAAATCGAGGGCGTCACAACAGGGTCGGCGAGGCTCAATGGAGCCGGCGAGGGCGAGGTGAGGAGGACAACGCGACGAGGAAGGAGGGTCCGACGAGGCGGCGTTGGAGGAGGCCGACCGCGGGGATCTCGGCCGGAGGGGGCGCCGGTCCGGAGGAGGGATGAGGGCCGGCTCGACGCAGGAGGGCCGGTCCGTGGTGCGGCGGAGGGAGGCGAAGGCGGGGCCGCCGGTCTCGAGGGGAAGTGGGGGTCTCGTGAGGGGGGCTTGGTTCGCTCGGTGGGAAAGGGGCGAGCGAGCGAGGGAGAACGAGGCGTCGGCTCGGTGGGAGTGGGTGGGTTGCATGGGGGTCTGGTGGGGAGGGCGACGGAGCGAGGGGAGGGTGAGCGAGGGAACGAGGGGTTCCCTCGTGGGTGGGTGCGTGGCGGCACATGGGAGGGAGTGGGAGTGAGGCTCGGGGATGAGCTAGGTCAGGGGGGTTTATATACCCCCCCCCCCCGATTAAGGGGCTCGAATGAGCCGGTTTTGGTTGGCCGGCCTAGGTGGCGGGCGGTTCTTTTTTCCCTTTTGTGTTTCTTTTATAACAGTTTCTATTGTTATTATTATAATTTTGTAAACAATATACTTTGTAAAAATATGTCACAGTGCCCATTATTACTAGTGTAGTTTTATACACCGCAACAATTGTTCTGGGAGCCTTTTGAAAATTATTTAGAAACCATGTAATTTAAAAGGGGTATTTAGAAAAACGAATTGGCATCTGTTTTAATTATTTCGAGGCACGAAACACTTTACAAAATTATGAGTTGCAGTTATATAAAAGCTTAGGGAATATTCGCAACACATCGAATATTATTATTTTGTTGTTTGAATAAACATTATTTTGACTTTAACTTAAATATGAAATTTGCTTTGATTTTTATTAAGTGACAATTTATTTTAGATAAACTTGATGACGTGGTACAATTAGTGTGTGGTTACTGTAGCTTAACTACCGGGGCGTCACACTACCGCTGCTAGGAGCGGTACTACCGCTCCTAAGAGTGGTACTAACCCTCTCTAGCTCACCAACCATGGTAGTTGAAAATACTACCGTGCCTACTACTGTGGGGGGGGGGGGAGTATGCGCAAAAAGTCCGACGGAGCGGTAGTAAAAAACTACTACTGCCCGAGGGCGGCAGTACCGCTCATGGAGCGGTAGTAAAAACTTACTACCGCTCTTAGAGCGGTACTACCGATGTGCCAGCGGTATTACCGCTGGCCCTTTTGCATAAACATAAAAGATAAGGATGGAGCTCCATTGTAGCAAGGTAAAGGTGGTGCACTAATTGTGTACGTGATAATTCCACCCAACCTTTCCGACACGGACCCCCTCTTTATAGTACGACTTTCCTACAACTCAAATCCACCAAAGAGAAACATAGAAAGCAACCGTCTTCTAGAGATTCTGAGGGGCATCGAATCGTCTTGTGCCTAGACATGAATTATCTAAAATGCTCAATGCACACGATTAGTACGCACATGCTTTGTCACCAATCACTAAAACCACTTAGGGAGAAATATGCCCTAACACAATCGTCTCTTGTTACCCATCGACCCTAGATCCACAGTTCGGACCCACTAGTCCAGATCGGTCGATTTTGACACCGACAGCCCTACCTTCAGCATGCGGAATTCGGCATCCTCACCGACCAAAAAAGCCCGATTCATTTGGAGGAACAATGACTGACAATGCCTTAGCAGCAGAAGGCATTCACCAAGCTACTCAGTCTACGTTACCGCATTCGCTACAAAAAAGGCATTGAGAATGCTAGTGTTGATGCTTTATCGTGCGCCACCCCCCCCCCCCACCCGACACTCTGACTGCCATCATGTCGTGCTAGCGAGCATGGCTCGAGGATGTCGTCAACAACTTCATCAACAATCCCGAGGCCGAGCGCTTATTGGAGCAACTCGCCATGGGGGAAGACCCAAAGGGGCGTTTTCCCATGCAGCAGGGCATTTTGCGCTTCTTAGGCAGGATTTGGCTGGGAGGGAACACCGAAATTCAATAGAGGATCATCTCAACTTTTCATGACAGTCCCGTCGGTGGGCACTCGGGCTTTCCAGCGACTTACAGGCATATCTGACGCCTCTTTGCATGGCCTAAGATGAAAGCACATATCCTCCAATACATCCGTTGCTCCCAAGTGTGCCAACAAGCCAAGTCGGGCCGTGTTGCGTCCCTAGGGTTGCTCTTACCGTTGCCAATTCTAGACCAGCCATGGGAAATAATATCTATGGACTTCGTCGACGGTCTTCCATAGTCCAGTAAGTTTAACTACTTGCTCGATATCGTGGACAAGCGCACCAAGTTCTCCTACTTCCTTCCTATGGCTCATCCATACACAATAGCGTCTGTCGCTCAACTCTACCTGCATCAAATATACAAGATCCATGGGCTACCGAGGCAATCACGTCGGACAGGGATCCAGTTTTCACAAGTCATTTCTGGTAGTAACTGTCCCGTGGCGTGGGCACAGAACTCAGGTTTATCACAACCAATCACCCAAAAACTTATGGCCAAACAGAACGCGTCAACCAATGCATTGATACCTTTCCGGGCTGCTTCACACAGTCTTGCCCATGTCCATGGAGTTTTTGGATTCCACTGGCCCAATTCTGGTACAACAACACCCACCACTCGGCAATCGGGGTGACTCCATCCAAAGCTTTATTTGGGTATGAACCTCGCCATTGGGGGCTCACAACTACTACAGTTTGCTCGGTTCGAGCTCTTCAATCCTGGTTAGATGAGCATGCTATGGTCCAAAGCCTTCTTCAGCAACACCTCAAAAGAGCTCAGCAACTTATGAAGGAGCATGCTGACAAGAAGCGTTCATTCCGAACTTCCATAGTCGGCGAGCAAGTCTTCCTCAAACTCCAGTCGTACATCCAGGCTTCGATTGCATCGCAGGTGAATCACAAGCTGGCCTTCAAGTTCTATGGCCCATTCCCAATCGTTGACGAAGATCAACGGCGTCGCATACAAGCTCCAGCTACCATCACACGCCACCATGCACCCGGTGTTTCATGCTTCACTCCTTCACCAAGCCCTGCTCCCGGGTATGACAGTCGAACCTCAACTCCCACATTTCTTTGATGATCTTGTTGTTCCTATAGCTGTCTTGCAAACTCATCGACGCAAGCACAAAGATGGCGTTCGCGAACAAGTCAAGATGGTCCAACTCCTCTGTGCTCGGGCCTACTTGGGAAGACAAGGCCAGCCTGCTCGCTCACTTCCCGCATGCAGCGGCTTGGGGGCAAGCCTCATCCCAATGGAAGGGGATGTCAGCGTACCTAACATGCGGGACCAACAGGGCAGCGACGGCCACACCTCCAACGCTTCCCGACAACCCATGCGACCCAGATGGCCCAACCAACACTACCATGGGCCGGCGTGGGCTAGCTGAAGCCAGCCTCCGTCCTACTTGAAGCCACTCGTAGGAGAGAGAGAGATCGAGTGGTTTACGAACCCGGCGCCGACGACTACGTGTTCCTTCATTTCCTCTTGACCCCCCTTCCCAATTCATGTATCCCCATGCTTGTAATCGCTACTGAGACGCGAATTCGTGTGCCAAGACAATAGATCGAGTGATATACTACTCGGTACTTAACACAACCAAGGTTGGTACATCCCAGCACTAGTGAAGAAATGACTAGTCACAAATTTTGTTGGTGATGTTCCATTTCCTTTCAACGTGTGACGTTGGCTAAATTTGCACATTATTGCTATATGCATAGTGGTACGTTACAATTTTGTTTAACGACATAGGTAATTTCATGTTTTTTTTTGGTACAGATTATGCTGGTATATCCCATTAGACTCATGCGAGCACTATCCGAACCCCGCAGGTGGTCATCCAATCGATTGAGATATAGATATATAGATATATGAATAAACGGTATATCTATTACTCCCTCCGTCCGGAAATACTTGTCATAAAAATGTATAAAATGGATGTATCTATAAGTAAAATAAGTCTAGATACATCTACTTTTAGGACAAGTATTTCCGGACGGAGGGAGTATTTGAGGAATAAGGTCTTATACTCCATCCGTTCCTAAATATAAATGTAAGTCCTTTTAGAGATTTCACTATGAACCACATACATAACGACATGAGTGAATTTACATCCGTATGTAGTCCATAGTAGAATCTGTAAAAGGTCTTATATTTAGGAAAGGAGGGAGTATATATTATTGTAAAAGAAAAATGTTTTCTAGTATGTCTGCACGCTCGTTTACATACACAATTACTCCTCTGACGTGGCACCATAAATCGGCCAACTCAGCGCCAATCCTCACGCTCCCTGTCGTAATCCCATTCCCACCCGCGTCTCAATTTCAACCCGGCCGGGAGGCTCGGCATCGACAACGGCTACTTGTCCCCCCGACCCGATCCCCATCCGCCTCTACTTGAATCCCAGACCCTCCTCCGCAGCCGCCGCACCCTCCACCACCTTCCGTCGCGCTATCCGCCATGTCGACCTCGCCTCCCACCTCGTCGCCGCCTCCCTCCGCCGGCGCAGGCGGCGCCAGCGGCGGGGCCCGCTGCATCTCGCCGACGTCCACCCGTCGGAAGGTCTCCCCCGGCCGCAGCGGCGGGAGCTCCCGCAAGGTCCGCCCCCCCCCCCCCCCCCCTCCGTAAGGCTCCGCCGCGGCCTCGCCCTGTACGTGCTCGCGCGGCTCGACTGGGGATCCCGCGGTTCCCCTTGTTGGAACTGTTTGCGGGCGGCCGCTCTGGTTTGCGACGCCGGTTTCGCACGGGGAAATTTTTTGGGAGCCGTTGGGCGGGCGGTGGTTTGGTGCGTGCGATGTAGATTATCCATTTGTTCGATTCGGCATGGTTTCTCTTCAGTTAGGGCTTCGCTGCCCTTCTCCGCCCATATTGCTTCGCAATCGTTACAGCTGAATCCATCACCGAAACCCTAGTCCGCGTCGGGCCTTCCGCGGCGATTGCATCCAGTTACTACTTGGCGTGTCCGATATATCTGAGCTCTGCTATAGCAGGACTGTTATGGATAGCTGCAACTTGGAATCTGTGGGTGTCAATTCGTTGGCACAAAAGCCTGCACTATGTTTACTTACTGATGCCCTGCGGATGTGATCTTGTATATTTGCGGAATTGCTTGTAGTATATTAACTGATGCCATACCGATGCGATATTTCATAATGTACTACCTGGAGACGGTAATTTATGGTTGGTTCCAGGTACGGGGTTAGAGCGAATGGGCAGTGCAGTACGGGGTTATTTTTTGTTTCTCGATGTATGTTTCGAATTTTGATCTGAATTTTTTAGGGGTTATCTTAATATGTGTTGTGAACATGCATGATTTTTTTCAGATTTTTTCGCAATGTTTAAATTTGAATTTGGGCCGCAAGGTACACGGTGACATGCAAACGTGCATGTCACCTGATCCCTGTCCATAGGCAAGATGAAGACCTGTGTCAACTGAACAATATTCTCATACTGCTTGGTCCTGACCACTCAAGAATGCTTCTAGTTATTACTTTAATTAAGGAAAATCTTCATACGAGATAAAAGCTGACCTGGATTAGCTGAGTAGAACTTTAAGAGCACTCGTGAAGATGATTAAGTTCTTAATATTGACATTAGTATTCTTATAGGACAACTTTACAGGCAATCAACATTGACGTGTTCTGCACATGTGACTGTTAGAGTGTTAGGTTTAGTCCAGTAAAATGAAGAAGTCTGTCTCTATTATGTGACATTAGTTCAGATAGGTTGCAGGTTCAATTTGCTCAGCTTGAAGAAAACCCAATTAGGCATTGCAAGCTTCTCTTTCTTGTTTAATTCCTACTTGTAAGACCTACTGCTATGAAGAATTTAGCTAACAGCACTTTCTGCATTTGTTCTCTGCAGAGTCCAGGTTCAAGAGAATATGGGAACTCAGTACTAAAATCTGTGAATAAGTCAACATCCCAGTTCAAAAAATCTGTGATTCGCAGAAGTGGTCCTTCAGTTGATTGGTTCCCTAGGAAGAAAACTGAATCATACTTGAAAAGAAAGATAAAGCGTCTTCAGGTACTTAGTGGATAGCGCAAAATGTTTAGCCACTCTTTGGTGAAATTTTTCCATAGTAAATTTTATTTAAAACCATAGCATGAGTGGATCCAAGATAATATGGCACATTAGACCAGGTTCCGTTACACTGTTCCCGATACTTCAGATTCCCACTTGCCAGTCAAAGTGCAATTTACTTTTCTATTCTCCTTCATGGACCTTTAAGATCTTGATTGTGCACTTCAATGCATTTCCTAACGAGAAACTCACAATTTGAGGTCATTGCTGTCTCACTTCTCTTCTCTGCCTGACCATAAGCAAAGAGGGAAATTGGATTAAGAGTATTTTTTATGATGAGAATTAAAGTTATGCCTTTTGGTTTCTGCAGGAGACCGATGGTATGACCGCGTCGCTCCATGATACTCTGGAAAATTCAAACCTTCATTATACTAGGATGGCGAGGGAGAAAATTGCAGCCAGTGAAGCAGCCAGAAAGGCCATGGAAGCTCGCAAGACTGCCATGGTTGAAGCTTCATGGTGTAGAATTCTTCAAACAGCCAGGTGAGATTATGTTGTTCTTATTCTATCATGCCTGCTGTTATGCTGGCTACACTTGATTCATTCCTCTGATATTCTGACTGTCCTTGATATGTTATTTCTAATAGGATCCAAAACAAAGGAGCTGAAGAAATTATGGAAAAGGCCAAGTTGCATGCGACTGAAGCATTTGAATATGCTAGAGTAATAGGTATCATGATGTATGACAAGCCTGACTGTCCCAGTCAGCAGTATGAGGTGGAATCCTCAGCAAAAACTGGAGGAAGGCCAACTCACAAGGTTACAGCTTCCTTCCAGACTGCTTTTGAGGTTGATATGGAGGTTGCTGCTGCAGTAAAGAAGGCATTTGTTAAACTTGCGAACTCTCCTGATTTGCCAAACCAAGAAGAGTTTAAGGAGCTATTGCGGAAAATTAGCCAAAATCCAGATGCGACTGATAGTGATGTGAATTCTGAAGCTGAGCAGCAGCTTGGTGACTGTAACAATGAAGAAACAAACAATTTCAACAATACCTTCAGAAAAAGCATCTTTCCATCTGATTTCAACACTACTGATGTAGAACAATCAACTGATCTTGTAAACATTATGCTTGAAAGGATAAAAGCTCTTCATGAAGACGACCTTGCCTCTTTGGCGGTCATTGTTGCCACATCTGGCCTAAATGCAGCACTTCAAAGGGACAAGGGAAAGTATCATGAAATGAAGCCTGTGAGCTACACAACTGCAGAATCACACAGACGACAATCAAGAAGGTATTCGACTGCAGCCAGCTTTATTGATATACAAGGACCAAAGAAAGAAGTCTCGTCTGAGTTACCAAGTCTGGACAAGTTCTTGGTCAAGCATCATTCAAAACTCGAAAGAGAAGTTCAAGAAGCAAAAGAAGCAGGCAGAAAAGTTACTTCAGTAAAACCTGTTGTACAAGATGTCCAGGGCCAACTCAACACAACGGCACTAGAATCTGCTTCTGACCTGGGCAGCATTCTTGTGAAGAATGTGTCTAGGCTTGAGAAAGAGATCTTGGAAGCCAAGAAGAGCAACAGGTGCATTGATTCTTCTGAAGGGAGCTGTAAGGATGCTACGGACGATGCACAAGCCAGCACCGAAGAATCTGAATCTCACAAGGGTCAGTCAGAAGTCCTGTCTGACAGCAATGTAAATATCAACTGTTATATCAGCGAATCCGGTGAAGAAATCAATTGCGTTGAAGCCTGTACCGATTCTTCACAAGATAAAGAAAACAGAATTTTAAGTTCACATAAGCTGCCACCCTTAGGTGCAAAGGGTAACCATGGTGGTAAAAGATTGAGTCGAATTGAAGCTGCAAAGCTTGAAGCACTTAGAAGCTTCTGCACTAAGGATAGCAGTGAGCTGAATGTTGGCCTGGACAAGGTCTTTGTTAAGGCAACCAATAGACTGGAGATGGAAAAGAGGAAAGCACTGGAGGAAGAACAAACCGACGTGCAGAAGCAGAAAGATCCACAGAAGTGTTGTGATAACACGACAGCGAGTTTAGATGAGATTTTAGTGAAGCGTGTGACAAGATTGGAAAGGGAGAAAATGGAGTATGAGAAGAGGAATGCCTCGGGAGAAGGACAGAACATTGTGTCACGTGATCAGCGGAAGTATGGCAACGTTGCCACGGCATCCGAGAGTTTGGATCAAGTCCTAGTAAAACGTGTCAGTCGACTTGAAAGGGAGAAGATGGAATATGAGAAGAGGAATGCATCAGGAGGAGCAAGAACTGGCGCACAGACTGAGCAGGAAAAGCATGGTAGCAATGACAAAGCATCTGATAGTTTGGATCAGATCTTGGTTAAACATGTCTCCAGGCTTGAAAAGGAGAAGATGGAGCATGAAAAGAAGGGTGATGGTGATGCACTACTGCTGAAGAAGAGTGATGATACACAATGTGAAGGTGGAGCAGCTGGAGGTCTGGCCGACATCTTGGTCAAGCATCCAACGAAGCTTGAGCAAGCCAAGCAGGCTGCTGCTGCTGAAGCAAATTCGACAAGAGTCTTGAACCGTGCTGAAGAGCGCAGGAGAGCGAGAGAGAAGGAGCTTCTGGATGCATGGGGAGGAGAGGGGCTTGGGAGCTCGGTGAAACCCCATCTGTCCAAGATAGAGAGTGACAAGGTAATTGGTTCTAGTATATATTGCACTAACTTATCATCATCTGAAGATATGAAATGTGCCAGCTCTTACATCGTTTCGACTACTTGCCAGGCTGCATGCAGGAAATCAGAGGGAGAAGTGAAGCAGGAGCGCAGAAGAGCGAGGGAGAAGGAGCTTCTTGATGCATGGGGAGGAGTGGGGCTCGGCAACTCCTTGAAGCCACATCTCTCCAAGATCGAGAAAGACAAGGTAACTGATTCTACTGTTACACGAATCCATCATCTCCAAAATAATAAAGTATCAACCCTTACTTACACTTGTTGGACTGCTTGTCAGGCTGCATGGAGAAAACTAGAGGAGGAACAGAAGCAGATATGTGCTGCTAGTACAACGGAGCTGTGACTTTGCTGGGTCAGCACAGCAAGTACGTTCTATTCGCTTCCGGTCCCGGTTCTGTTCGCGTTTCACATGGAAACTCCCTTGCAGAACATGGATGCCATCAGGATCTCTCTCCTCCTGTATATCGTGGTCGCAGACCAGACGTTGGAAACTTCCGTTCCGGAGGAAAGTTAAGTAAGATGTGCGACTTCCTACCAGGCAATGAATTTCGAATTTCTGCTGCTGCTCTATTTTAAGTCTGTGCTCTCCTTACCTTCTCTCTCGCTCTTTGTTATCTTGTTGCGTGCTAGCTCGGTATGTCTTGAACTCACATACATGCTTATCCTTGGAAGCATATGCGAGGATGTGAACATCCCAGTGCTTCTTTTGACTTTGCCCAAATGCCGCAAAGTTGGAAATTATCATGAGCTTACCGACAAGTTAAATATAGCCGGGCATATCTGCTGGGTGCTGCTATTTTAACTCTTTATTCATCATGTTGCTGCAAACCAAGGGGTAAAAAGTACTATAATTGAAACTGACTGTTCTTTCGGAGATAAGATGCTGAAGTCTTACGGAAACTGGAAAAGCTACAAGCGGTAGTCTGATAGTATATGTGGATGGATTGCTTATTTGTATGTAAACAAATGAGGGCGGTAGATTCTGCATAGATTATTTCACACTGTTGCTTCCCGTGACTGCGAATTTGTAGTTTGTATATTAGTATAAGATGCCATTACTTTTTTCAGCAGTTGCTTTGCACGCGTTGCCCTGTTTCTGCCCTGAAAGTTCGGTGAAAAGATGCATCGTGAGTGTTAAAAGGGAAGAGCGACAATGGAACCAGAGGGGGGCTTCACTCCTCCTAATTCAAGTAGCGGGAGGCAGAGATATTTATGGCATTGTTTGCTGCTATCATGTGGCCTGCCGTTACTTTCAGCTACAAGTCTGCCAACCCCCCCTTTTCTCCCTGGTCGTTTTTCCGTTGACGCGGAGTATCATTTGCAACAAATGACGAACGTGCCAGTGTCAGATTCAAGCTGAAAAAAACACTCGTGATCCATCTAGTTTAGCAGCAAACCACTGGGTGAAACCAGTACCAACTCAGCAGAAGCCTAGAGTCACAGTAAAATCGATCAAGCCATCCTAAGGCTGAGACAGCGCACCAGCCATTGCTGCTGCTGCTGCTTCACCGTGACCCCTCCCCGGAGATCACACGCCGTCGCCCTCTGACGGCGGTGCGGCACCGTGCGGAGCGCCTCGTCGGAGTCGGTCGACGAGGAGGGCGTCTGCGGGCTTCTTCTGCCGGAGCAGCCCGTGGTGGAGGGCGTTGCGCCGTCCCGCCGCCTCCGGTTGACGCGGCCGCCGACGGCCAGCGTCAGCTCCAGCTCGTCCTCGCTTTCTCCGGACGGTGGCGTCGCCAGGCGGCGGCCTGCGCCGGCGTGCTCGTCCTCGTCGTCGTCGGCAGGGAGCTGCAGGCTCAGCTCCGGCCGGCGCCTCTGCACCTGACGCTGACGGCAGGGTGGCACTGACGACGGGCGCCTGGTCTGGTCGCCCATCAGCTGCTTCTGGACTCGGTACAGCCGGTGCAGATCATGAACCTTTGGAGCCGATCATCATGGCAAGGAATTCTGTGTCAGCTCTCACCAACAAATCCAAGACAAGAGTAAGTACCTGCTGGAATTGAAACATGGATGCGTTTGGTCAACTACCTGCTGCCTGAAGGTCTGCTCGTGCTTGAGCATGGCCATCTTCATGACCTCCATGTCGCACTGCTGCACGAGCTGCTCCATCTGCGTCATACTATACTTCTCTTCTGGCTCTTCTCGTCTTGTCCTTGAGGGGTTATAAGCTTGCATGGGACAAATAACAATGAAAGGAGGGTGGTAGTGGTGCACTGGTACTGGAGGAAGCTGGTAGAGCCGTAGTGGAAGGGTGTGGGGGATTTATAAACGTTGGGCAAGTGAAGAGAGGAGTGGGATGCAGCGGCGTGGATTGGGATGGAATGATGGAATGATGTCTCACTTGGTTGGGCCTTTCGGCATGGGATTTTGGGGTACATCCGCTGCACGAGATGCCCCTCCCGCAGCAGACAGCTTTGGCAGGAGCCTACGTTGTTTTTAGACCATTGGGTGGCCGTGCCCCCCGCCCCTGCAGGCTTTTCAGCATTTCTCCGTGTGGGCAATGCGTGCGACTGACAGTGCTGTTAAACTGGTCAATTAAAATTAGTACTAGCAGGACACGCTAGCTAGCTGTTGTAAATACTCCCCTTCTTCGCAAAGCCGACAAGAGTTACTAGAGATGATCGCATGCTTTGGCAGCTTTTATCATGGCCTGGCCCCTACCCAAAGTGTCAGTACGTCTTACTCCAAAGCCCAAGATCACCGGTAAGTAGTCAAACTTGAACAGAAACATATGCGCACAGTGACTGACACTGGTAAATTATAGCCGTCAAACATGAATACTTGGCAGGGTTCATAATTCAGATCCATTTTTAACTAGTAGCTGTCACTGAAAACAAGCAAAGGAGCCCCCGCCCGCGCGCACACACACCGGGGTACGTGTGGATTGATTGATACTCATGGGGCGACACCGACACATACACGCACGCACGGTGTACGAAAGCTAGATACATGCATGCATGTATGTGGTGGTGTGCTGACGAAGCGATCCACTCTTTTCGTTAGGAAAACCAAGCAGCAAGAGCTTAGCAAAAAGAGAGAAAAAACAAGCTGGAAAAAGGCCGGGTGCAGTGCAGATGCTTGCTAATCATCGCTTCGAGAGCAAGCAAGCAGGCAATCATCTCTGCTAGTGTGCAAGTACCATGGTGAAGTTTAGATTAAGAATAATCACACCTTTATTTGCCCACATCGACCAAGGACTAGCTACTAAAAGGAGCTAAGCACTGGGGCATGCAGAGAGGTGAACTGCAAAAAGGATGAGTTGGAACAAAGTCTGAATGGGAACGGATAAGACCGGTCGTGCCGTATGTATTGGCTAGTCCGTCCACGGGGCGAGACAATGGCGCACGCGCTGCCGGCGGTGAGAGGTGCATCCGTACTTAGTGGCGGCCCACCATGGACGTATGCAACCAACCCCGTTACCCGACATGAGACGACCAGACCCTCGCCCCCTCGTTTATCGGCTTTCTCTGCGTCCGGATGGAACTGCCGCAAGAGATGAACTTGAGAAGGAACTGCTGGCCGATATGTTTTGTTTATTCATCTTTAATCATGATAATACAACAAACACGAAAAATAATAAAAATTTACATTAAGATCCGTACACTATCTAGCGACGAGTATAATCACTGAAACAAGCCAAAGGAGTGCCGCCCTCATCACCCCTCCCTCGCCGAAACCGAACAAAACTTATTATAGTAGATAGTCGGTAAGTCGTCGTGGTAAGGCACATAGGACCAGCACACTAGAATAGCAACCGTCGTCGTTCAAGAGTGATGTAGATCGGAAAGATTCAACGTGAAGAGACACAAACGTGAACGAATTACGACCAGATTCAAGCAAATTTACCAAGGACAGATCCACCGAAGACCCACCTCTACACGTTCATCGACGATGCTAAACACACCACCGAGACGGGGCTAGACAGAAAGAACATTATTCCAACTTCAGGGAGCCGTCACCGTCTTATCTTCGTGAGCAGGACACAACACTACTAGAAAAAAATGTTATTGGTAATCGCTTACTAGTAGCGCTATATTAACGAGCGCTACTAGTAAATAATACCGGTAACGCGTGACCCAAAAAACACGCTACTAGTAAATATTTTTAATAGTGCCCCGCGGACAGACCTTAATTAGTAGTAGCGTGGGTTGTAAGACCTGCGCTACTACTAAGTAATAGTTGTAGCGCAGGTGAGATACCCCACGCTACGGTTAAGCATGTCACTTCGATCCCACACCTCCCACCCTTTCACCCCACCAACCGTCCCAGTCCACTCCCACACCACTCACCCCCTCGATCTAGATCTAGATCGAGATCCGCACCACCGCCGGCTTGCCATCCACCTCATCTCCTCTCCTCTGTCGTCCACTCCCGATTGTGCTTGCCGTTCTTCTTCGATCACTATCGTTGCCGTCTCTACCTTTCTCTGACCAAACCCAATCCACCCACCGCCATCAAGCACTAGCGCATGGAGGGGTAGGAGCCAACAACCATAGTCCACCACCACGCCATGGCACCGCCCCCGATGGTGGCCTGGATCCCAGGGACGTCTGTGTCGTTGGCGTCGCGCTCTCTCCGCTCAGCTCGACACCCACAACCGCAACGGCCAAGTACAGTACCAGTGTACTTGTAATGCCCCAAGTGTAGAACCTTCCCTTTTTTGGACCTACTTCAAGTGGGACCACCTTGTCAGAGATTGTGGTGTTAAGTTGGTACCATGATTTCATGTGTGATCCTTGCTATTTCCTTCTCATGCATGCATGCATAGCATATCATTGCATGCCCATGTGCTCTTGTTGTTGCAACGTGGCCATTTGATTACATGTGGTATTTGTGGTCATGGTGTTGGATGTGATCTTGTGATAACATGTGATGATGGTGTGTAGAAATAGTGGTTGCTTGGGATTCCAAAGCTCTTTGCAAATTTCAAACCCTTTCCCTTTCCTATTATCTTTTGTTCAAGATTCCATCTTTACGAGAGCTGTTTTAAAATGTCTTGTATTTAGAGGTTATTGTGGGGATGATGATGTGGAGTTTTTATTTTGGTCTTGAGGGTGTTTATAAATCACAAAACAGTATATTTAGTGTTGTTTTGTATTTATTTCAATGCCCCATAAAATTCCTTTTGCATTTTATTTTAAAAGCTTAGGTATTTTTAGGCCCAGGGACATTTTTGTTTTTTTTTTTATTTCAGCAGTAGTCCTGAGGGTTTTTCTTCCTTCTCTGGTTTTGTTACCTAATTAGAATATCTCCAGGGCTGTTTTTCTTTTTTCCTTCTCTGGTGGGCTCCCTCCTACCCAGAGAGGCCCAGTACCTCCTCCCAGGCCCAATACCCCTTCGCTGTAGCAGCCCAGGCGAGACACCTCTTCTTCCTCCCGACGTCATGCACGTACGACCTGCTGGCAGCCTCCCGATCAGCGAGCCCTTGATCCAGCGGTTCGAGCTCGTCCCCCGAGGCTCATAAAACGCTCCTCTCCCTCCCCCAGGCAGGTAGGGTTCCTCCTCTCCCTCCTCTTCTTCCTCCTGCGCCGCCAGAGACCTCGTGGTCGTTCCCAAAGCCATGACCAGCTCCGGGTCGAGCTCGTCGCCGGCGTAGCGGCCACCCCGTCGCCTCCCCGCAGCTGCGCAAGCAAGAGGACCCAAGAGGGGTCCCATTTTCGCGCGGAGCCGGAACCGGAGCTTCTTCCTCGACGTCCCCGACGTGCGCCTCCTTCCTCTGGTTCGGGCGGCGTCTTCCTGCAGCGACCAGCACCGCTCTGCCCTCCTCCCTCGTCTCTCCTCGGTGAGTAGCCGTAGAACGTTTCCTTCCTCCCCTACGGCCGCATGGGCTCGAGTTCGCCGTTTCGTACGCTCGGACTCAGTAGCAGAGAATGGCGCTGGCTAAGGCAGCAACTCTGCTCGTCGTGGTAGCGGCACTAGGGTGGCCTCGAGGCAGGGAAGGATCCCCTGTGGACCCTACTTCCTCCTCCGCAGCGTAGTACAGCCGTTGATGTTCGTGGAAGTCGTCGCTGTCTCCCTCCGTTTCGGTCGCCGGCGAGCCGTGTAGCAGCAGAGAGGGCTCGTGTTTTGTGTGTGCGTGGGGTGCATGTGGGGCTCGCCGGATTCGGCAGCAGGAGGGGTGCCCTCCTCGTAGCCAGCACACCCCCGTCGTAGCGCAGCAGCAACGGTAGGGTAGTGCACCGGCGGCCTCTCTGTTGCCGGCTTACCCCGTGCAGTGCAGGCACGCAGAGAAGCAGTGTATTGTTTCCAATACTACTCTCCTCTGACCGTAGCCGTGTCGTAGCGCGTTGGTGTATGTCTCTGCTTGTTACCTGGAGGTGCAGGGTTCGATCCCTAGCTGATGCACTCCCCCTTTTTTTGCTGATATCTCGACAGTGCCTAGTGCAGCAGAATAGGGTTTCTTGCTGTGTAGCCCTGTTCTAGCAAGCCTGATCCTTAGCAGAGTGGTACTGATGTTGCTGTTGACTAGGGGAGGTGCAGAGTTCGAATCCTCTTCCCCCCATTTTATTTTTTTGTTGTGTGTATCTTCCATGTTCCTGGGCATGTATATGTGCTGTGTGCACTAGGTAGATTGGAGGCATTATTTTTGCTGCTATCAACAGCTTGTGGATTCTGTTCCTTTTGCTCCAGTCACATATCTTGAGGGTGAGCTTGTGGATTCATGGGCATGTGTAGGGAAGTGTTGCATGCAAGTGTGTGTTAACTTGTGAGTTTACTTGTGTGCCTTGCTAGGCTAGAGCATGTGGGTGCTAGTTGTCCTCATGATGGTGGCCTTGTGCAAGTTCGTGTGAGTGTAGGGGTGCCCTCCCTCACCACATATATATGTGTGTGTGAGCTTATTCTAGTGTTTATGGCAATCATAACATTTGTAGGTATGTGCTTGATCTAGGGCAAGATGTGCTTGTGGATGATGTGGAGTATATGTTTGTGTGTGGAACTTCTCCACCTTTGCAAAAACTATACACCTTCACATGTCTATATGTGAGAGGGCATGGTGTTTGTGTGTGGGGATAGTTTGGTAGAGGTGCTTGTGATGTTGGTGTGCATGACACAAACATGGGGTTCAAACCCCCATGTCACTTTCTCATTGTGCACATGAACTCATCCTATGTAGTTGTTATCTTAGAAGGGTACTTTATGGAGTGCATATTCAGTTTTGTTGCAAGATTGGTCTTTGATTCCATGGAATAGGTGGAGCCCAAGGGCATGAGTTTTTGTGTGTTAGTAGTAGGGGTTTTGCTCTACACCATAGTGGTGTCAATTACCTCTTGGTGTTATATGTGTGCAAACTAAGCCTAGACAAAGTGGGCTTGTGGCTGAAAAATTCCAGATTAGTGAACTCTGAAATTTCACTAAGTCTGGGATGCTGGAAACATTTTCTTCTCTTATAGATGAGGATGTGCTGGTCATTCTGTTGAGAACTAGCCTTAGTTCAGTGCTAGGATTTTGAACCTGGTATGTTTGTGAAGCTTCCTGTCAATTTTAAACTCATTTGGAGTCCAGTAGGTTGTGTTTTGATTGCTGTCAAAAAGCTTCAGAACAGAGACAGAAACTCAGGTGCAGGAATTTTCACGAAGTCCCTGAGATCTGATGGTTTTGGGAAAGTTTGTGGCCTTGTATCTTCTAGAGTTTAATTCCTTTTGCTGTGATTCTTGCTGGTGCTTGTAGTGTTCTTGGTTGGCAACATCCACATATATAATTTGTCATGTTTGAAGACCTGTAGCTACGTTGCATGCAGCTCCCAAAGAGCTAAGATGCAGATTATGGCAGAATATATAGTGTTGTCATTTTGATCTTTGCGTGTGCTTGGATGGTGTTGTGGTGTTCTTCCTTGCTCCAATCCATTCATGTTGGGTTGTTACAGGTCTTGGCAACCTGGGAATACCAGATTTGTGCCAAATGTGAGTGTGGTGTTGAAACTTCCACGTAGAGCTTCATATCTTGTTTCGTTGATTCCCGTTGATCCGTAGCTCCGTTTGCAATGTACTTTATATGGTTTTGCACCGTTTTCACGAACCGCATCTGTTCATGTCATTCCCATGCATGTAAAAATAGCTTAGGGCATAGTTCTGTCCAGAAACTTGCTGTAGTTTATTTTGCTTGTGCTAGTGATAGAAATAGTGGTGCATGCTCAACTTTCATCTCATGCATCATGTGATTGTTGCTTCTTGTGGTGCTGCTGTTCATTGGCTGTTATTCTTATGTTGGGTAGCACCGGGAGCGGAGAACGAATACGTGGAGTCAGGAGAGTACGTGCAGGACGAACCAGAACCATTCCAAGCTGAGGATATCACAGGCAAGATGATATGACCTTGATCCCATCTCTAGACTTGTTATGCTAGTTTCGTTTCCATGTCATATTGCTCGCTGCCTACCACTGAATTTAAATTGCCTCTTCATATGCTGTGACAGCCCGATGCTGACGTTCCAGAAGCTTCCCCTTCTCTTTCCGTTTTCGTCGTGTGAGTATTTTCAGTTGCATCATCATCGCATCATGCGCATCATCTGCATTGCACCGGCATCTCCGTTGCCGCCCGTTTTCAAAACTTGCATTTCGTTAGTAGTTGCCGGTTCTTGTCGTTGTCCGTTCTGAGCCCGACCGCACTCGCACGCGCCCGCGGCACCGTCGAAACCCTGTTTTAAAGCGCGTTTAAAACTCTCTCTGATCGAGGTGAAACTTGGCACGCAGTCGCGATTAGTTATAGCTAGGCCGCCTGTCGAATTTCGTTGCGATCGGAGACCGTCTGGTACCCGAACGGTCGCCCGTAGCGGCACCGTCTTCGATTATTCGTCGGACGTCTGTCGGTGTTTTTAAAACCGTGCCGCGCCGCCCGTTCCCCCCTCGTCTCCGGTAAACCCCTCTACACGGCCGCGTACCCTTACCCGCGTTCGGAATCGTCCGAATCCGACCCCGCGGTTGGATCCGGGGCGCGATTCCGGTTAACCGAGCCCCCCGTTTGTCTATATATACCCCACCATCACATTTAGACAGCCTCCCCCTAATCGTGCCTCGTTTTCCGCGCCCGAAACCCTAGCCGCCCCCACAACCTCTCCTCTCTCTCCCCAGCCGCCGCGGGCCCGCGGAGCCCATCGCAGGCCCGTCCCGGGCCCGAGCCGCGCCGCCCCGATCTGCCCCGCGCCTCCCGTGGCCGCCCGTGCCCGCAGCAGCTGCCTCGCTGCCTCCAGTCGCCGCGCCGCCGCCGGGAGCCGTGCCCGCCTCCGGCGAGTAGCCGCCGCCACCGGAGCACGCCTCCACGCCCAGTGCCGGCCGCCGCCTCGGCCAACTCCTCCCCATGGCGAGGCCAGGACCTCCCTTCGCGAGCGCCTCGCCGCGCCGCCGGCTGCCGACCATCCCTCGGCCAGATCCGGCCGCCGCGCCCGGAACCGCCGCCTGCACCCCGTCGGAGGGCCTGCCTCCCCTCCCCGCCGGGGCCAGCTGCCGCCATGTGCGCGCCGTCGGCCGCAGCTTCCTCCCGTGGCGAGGAGGAGGGAGCCCCCGAACAGGCGCCACCAACCGCCGGCTGGGCCCCCGAGCCGGCCCAGTCGGGCCGCATCAGCCGCCTCGGCCCAGCTCCTCCCCAAGGCCAGCGTCCCGCGGCCCAGTAGGCCTCGCCCGGCCTGCTCCCCCACGCAGGCGCCTGGCCCAGCTCCACCAGCGGCCCGAGAGCCCCAAGGTCAGCCATTCCCCGCCCTAGGCGACCGCTTCTAAATTGCGCTCAATGACCGAACCGGCTCTGATTCGAATTCGGCCCGTTAGAGATTTAGGTTTTCTTTTTATTTTTCGGTTTAGTTATTTTCAGGTTTTAGCTATTTATTTAAACCCCCGTAACTTTTAAACCGTAAGCCGGTTCGGGTCGTGTTATATATCGTTTTGGGGTAACTTCGCGAGTAGAACACGAATATCCAACATGCATATTTGTTTGACGCCGTTTAGGGTGCCTAATGCTTTGTTTTGCGTGCTGTTACAATAGGTTCCGATCCGTAGTTATTTTTCGTGCGTATCCGGATTGCCCGTATGCCATAGATTTAATGTCGATGTTTTAGGGACCATATTTCTACGTATTTTAGAGCGGACACTCGTATTTTTCCGTGTAGGGTTTTGCCGGTAGTTTATTTTCCCGTATAGAGGTATTATCTCGCATTAATGTGTGGCTTTATTTTGAGTTGCAAACCCCGCTTATTTACATGTTTCCGGGGTAGAAAAAAATCCCATGGATTTTTCTGTGCAATTAGTTTTAGCTTTTGAGGGAGTTAGCTCGCGAGATATTTTGCCATGTTGCCCTTTTGTTTAATCCGTAGGATTTATTCCGTGCGTCGTTTGAAATAGTTGTCAACTAGAGAGCTGATCTCGGGTGTTTGGATTAGCCCCTGGTATTTTTGGTTGCATTAGAAATGCATGTTTAGGTGTTGTTTGCTTGCTCTCAAGTTGCTAGAAATAGTGCTGTTTTAGAGGAGCTGAAATATTTCTAAGTCTGGAATCTGGTATTATTTTGTTGTTGTCTTGTCTTGTTTGCATCTTGTGATCTGTAGCTCTTTTGAGGTTGGTCCAATGGAGTTAGTTGTACCCCTTATGTTTCTATAGCATGCTGTTAAGTTTCATGCCAATTGGAGTCCTGTAGCTATAGGTTTTGCTGCTGTCAATACAGCTTCAGGCTGAAAACTGCACTTTCAGGAGGTGTTAATTTCACTAAGTCTGAAATAGTGTGTGAGATGCCTTTTCGAGACTTCTTTCCCTAGTGATCCATGATGCCATGCTAGTTGTTGTTAGTTGTTTGTAGTAGTGCTTCTTGCCCTCTTCCGTGCCATGCCTTGCTTGAGCTTATCGGAGTTGTGTAGCCGAAGCTGTGAGGCGTAGAAATTGCTATGTGGCTGATTTTGACAGCTTGTAGTGATTACTTGTTTTGCTCGTAGTTTTCGAACCGTAGCTCCGTTTTGATCGAGTCCTACATGAAACTTGCTTAGAATCTCGTGTAGTTTCATTTTTCTCTTGCGTGATGTATGTTTGAAGTGCTCGTGACCGCCGTTGCACACATATTGCATTCATGCCATCATATCTTGCGATGCTTGTAACTTTTGATCCGTAGCTCCGTTGGAGATGTTCTTTATGTGTAGATTGCTTGCCTTGACGCGTAGAATCACGTGAACCTATTTGTTCTGCTGTTTAACAACCAATTAAATGCATTAGTTCAGATCTGGACAGAATTGTAAATTAACCCGTGGGGTCATTTCGGAGGTGCTATATGTCATTTCCGACCTCACTTAAAATGCCTAGATAAGTAGTTTAATTACGCTTCACTCCTTGCCATGCTTAATCACATTTAATATTGCCGTGTACCTAATCGGGATAGCACTAAATAAATAGACGTGGAGTATCGTCAATATGCAACTCTTTGCATATTGAACTTCACTTAATGTGTAGTGTTTGATTGCGTGAATTGTCGTGCTGTGCCTTGCATGTTTTCAGCTTCTCATGCATCTTTTGTGTTGTTGCACCGTGTGGTGAATTCCGTGTGTTGATTTGTGTTTCCGGTTTTCCTCCGTCTCGATAGAGTTCCGCAAGTGTGTCGGATTGTGAGGACCCTTCGACTACGTCGGTTCGTCTGCTTCACGGAGACATTCTTCGTCCAAGCGGGATCTCAGGAAAGATGATCATTTCCCCAGATACCATTACTATCATTGCCATGCTAGTTTATCGCTTCTATCGTTTATGTCTCGTTGCCTACCACCTGTTAAATTCAGCATCTTAACAATGCCATGAAAACATTCAACCTGTTCAACCTAGCAAACCACTGATTGGCTATGTTACTGCTTGCTTAACCCTGTTGATAGCGTTGCTAGTTGCAGGTGCAGATGCTTCCATGTGAAAGCATGGGTTCCTTGATATATCACCATATTTAATGCTATCTAATTTAATGCACCTATATACTTGGTAAAAGGTGGAAGGCTCGGCATTTCTAGCCTGGTGTTTTGTTCCACCTTTGCCCCCTTAGTTTCCGGCTACCGGTGTTATGTTCCATATTTGAGCGCTCCTAACACGATCGGGGTTGTTATAGGGACCCCCTTGATAATTCGTTTTAGATTAAAGCTGGTCTGGCAAGGCCCAACTTTGGTACTACTTTTGCCTAAACACCTAATAAAATTGCATAGGGACTTTCCGGACCCCGAGGATAATTTAATCAACCCCCAGGCCAGTGCTCCTCATGAGTGTTGGTCCAAATTGGCAGACTACGGGGCCACCGCGGGGCAACCCGAGGTTTGGTACTCCTAGTGTGACCCATCCGTCGTGTCCTGAGAACGAGGTACGCGACTCCTATCGGGATCGTCGACACGTCGGGCGGCCTTGCTGGATTAGTTTTACCTTTGACGAGATATCTTGTGCATCGGGATTCCGGTGATGCTTTGGGTAATCTCAGAGTTGAGGTTTTCCACTAGGGAATCCGACGAGATCGCGAGCTTCGTGATTGAGGATTTCTATGCGGCTTGTGGTAATTTGTGATGGACTAGTTGGAGCACCCCTGCAGGGTTAAATCTTTCGGAAAGCCGTGCCCGGGGTTATGTGGCAACGTGGAAACTTTGTTTAACACTGGTTCTAGATAACTTGAAGTTAACTTAATTAAAACATGCCAACTGTGTGCGTAACCGTGACTGTCTCTTTCGTGAGTTCCTTCTCTGATCGAGGACACGGTGGGGTTATGACTGACGTAGGTAGGTGTTCAGGATCATTCATTTGGTCATCTGTAGTTCACGCCCGCTATGCGTAGTTCTTCCCCCTCTTACTTCTGGTACTCGTAAGTTAGCCACCTCATATATGCTTAGCCGCTGCTGCAACCTCACCACTTAACCATGCCTCACCCATTAAGCTTTGCTAGTCTTGATACCTTTGGAAATGAGATTGCTGAGTCCCCCTGTGGCTCACAGATTACTACAACACCAGTTGCAGGTACAGGTTAAGATTACATGACGCGAGCGCGTTGATTGTTCATTTGGAGTAGCTTCTTCTTCTGCTTCCTCTTCATCGATCTAGGATGGGTTCCAGGCCGGCAGCCTGGGATAGCAAGGATGGACGTCGTTCTTCTTTTGTCGTTTGCTTTCGTCCGTAGTCGGACCCTGCTCTTACTCTTGATGGTTATGTAATGTACTGCTGAGACTCTGATGTAGCTTGTGGCGAGTGTAAGCCAACTCTCTTTATATATCTCTTCTTTTCAGTACATGTACTTGTAACGATATCCATTCTTGCGACACGACGAGATGCGCTTCTATCCCTGACGAGGCCCTCGTGCCAAATTGAGGATAGGGTCGCATCTGGGCGTGACATATGCCATGAGCCCAAACACCGTACTCCTTCCTAGCAAACTTGTATGGCTAAGTAGGCTTGCTCAGCTACTAATGTTAGCCTTGCTAGTTGCAGGTGTTTTGACTCATGTGATAACATGAGCTTGATATCATTATTTTAAATTCTGTTATTTATTTAATGCACCTATAAACTTGGTAATGACGGGAGGCCTAGCCTTTTGTCGGGTGTTTTGTTCCGTTATTGCCGCCTTAGTTACCGGTTACCGGTGTTTGATTCCATAATGATCGCTCCTAACACGTTCGGGGTTGTTATGGGACCCCCTCGATAAATCGCGTAGTGCTAAGGCTTGTCCGGCAGGACCCAACATTGGTACTATTTGCTAATCACCTAATAATCTGCATAGGGAATTGCTACCTCGAGGAATTTAATCAACAACCCGGGCCAGTGCTCCTCATGAGTGTTGGTCCAACCACCTAGCAGTCAGCAAGACCACCCCGGGGAAACTTGAGGTTTGGTCCTTGTCTACTTTGCATAGACGGTGTTGTCCTGAGACTGAGATATGCGGCTCTTATCGGGTCGTCGACACACCGGGAGGTCCTGCTAGCCTCGTCTTACCTTAGCATATATCTTGCGTATAGGAATCCCAGTGAAGCTTTGGGTTCCCCCAGAGTTGAGGTTTTCCTCTAAGGAATCCGATGAGATCACGAGATTCGTGATAGAGGATGCCTTTGCGGCCTGTGTTCGTTTGTGATGGACTAGTTGGAGCACCCCTGCAGGGTTTAATCTTTCGGAAAGCCGTGCCCGCGGTTATGTGGCAACTTGGAATATTTTGTTAACATCCGGTATTAGAGAACTTAAACATAAACTAATAAAACTGCCAACTGTGTGTGTAACCGTGACTGTCCCTTCGAAGATCTCTCTTCGATCGGGAACACGGTGGGGTTATGAATGCCGTAGGTAGGTGTTCAGGATCACTTACTGATCAAGTAATCCCGACCGTCAGCGTAGACCACCTTCACTTCTCTTTTGCGTAAGTTAGCCACTTATTCAAACATAGGATGCAGCAGCCTGATACACTTCATCCCTACCCTACCCAATAACATGACTAGTTCTGGCACCAAGGTCTTAGATTGCTGAGTCCCCGTGGCTCACAGATTCCTCCGAAACTCCCAGCACGTACAGGTACCCCAGTGACAGATGATCCCGACGTCACCCAGCTGGCGTGGCAGTACGACGAGGAGACAGACCGCCTCTACGTGAACTATCCAGAGGACTGAGGCGTGGTCGTGATCGTGGGCCTGCAGCAGGGTAGCATAGCATTTTCCATGTTTTGTAGTCCGTATCGGAACTACCTTGATTGTATCTGTGTTGTACTCTGAGTTTAATAAGAAGACAGTTGAATCCCGAATTGTCTACTTTTATAATTATTGGTGCTATGTTACTTGCTTGCGAAACGCTTAGATGCGCTTCTTTCCGATTCGGGGGCCTCGACCCCCAGATCGGAAAGGACCGCATCTTGGTCGTTACAGTACTGCCTGCTCCCTATCGACCTTGGATATGCCATGGCATCCGTCGTCGCCAGTAGCATGCCCGTGCGGCCCCACCACTGTCTCCTACGGTTGGCTCGCCCCGAGCCTCTTCTTCAGGCGTGACGCGCCTTCTACCGTGGTGGCGGATCATGGAAAGGCCTTGTCGCTAGAGAATGCGGACCAGCCCACAACGGCGGCGACATCCAAGGAGTTAATCGACATCGATTCAGTTTTGGCGGGTCAGCAGCCATGCACCCCGTTGACGAGCTGTTCCATGATGGGAAGCTGCTGCCCCTTGATACATCCATTTTGCATCATGAATTTTTATTGATATTTGTCTTATTATTGTCCATTATTTCCTGTTATTATGTAATTCTTATGTCTTTTCTCTCTGAATATGCAAGGTACATTATGAAGAGCAAAGTATCTCGAAACTGGAATTCTGGACTGAGAAACCGAGAAAAAGGCAAAAAAAAATCCAAGTTGCTCCAAATGACCTCAAACTTCATGGAGAATTTTTCTGGAATATATAAGAATTATTGGGCCAAAAATACACCGCAGAGGGGCAGCCACCTGGGCACAAGCCACCAGGCCGCAGCCTCATAGCTTGTGGGGCCCCTGTTGGTCCTCCGACGCCCCTCTTCTCCTATATGGTGTGTTTTACCCTAGAAAAAAAATCAATATATAACTTTTGAGATGAAGCGCCTGTTGGAAATATGCCCTAGAGGCAATAATAAATAAGTTATTATTATATTTCCTTATTCATGATAATCGTTTATTATCCATGCTATAATTGTATTGACTAGAAACTCAAATACAATTGTGGGTGCATAAACAACACACTGGCCCTAGTGAGCCTCTAAGGACTAGCTTGTCGATCAAAGATGGTCAAGGTTTCCTGACCATAGACATGAGTTGTAATTTGATAACGAGATCACATCATTAGTAGAATGATTTGATGGACAAGACCCAAACTATGAACGTAGCATGTGATCGATTCAGTTTATTGCTACTGTTTTCTGCATGTCAAGTATCTGTTTCTATGACCATGAGATCATGCAACTCCCGGGCACCAGAGGAATGCCTTGTGTGTATCAAACGTCACAGCGTAACTGGGTGACTATAAAGGCGATCTACAGGTATCTCCGAAGGTATCTATTGGGTTGGCGTGAATCGAGACTAGGATTTGTCACTCCGTATGATGGAGAGGTATGCCTGGGCCCACTCGGTAATACAACATCACAATGAGCTTGCAAGAAATGTGACTAAGGAGTTAGTCACGGGATCTTGTATTACAGAACGAGTAAAGAGACTTGCCGGTAACGAGATTGAACTAGGTATGGAGATACCGACGATCGAATCTCGGGCAAGTAACATATCGATGGACAAAGGGAATAGTATACGGCATTGACTGAATCCTTGACATCGTGGTTCGACCGGTAAAGATCTTCGTAGTATATGTAGGAGCCAATATAGGCATCCAGGTACCGCTATTGGTTATTGACCGGAGAGTGTCTCAGGTCATATCTGCATAGTTCTCGAACCCGTAGGGTCTGCACACTTAAGGTTTGGTGATGGAAGGGGGCCACCAGCCCCGAAGAGGCCACATGGGCTGTGAGGGATGTGCACCATCCCCTGGTGGGTTGGGCCACCTCCCCACCTAAGGCCCATGCGGCTGGGCTGGTGGTGGGCCAACCCTAGAGGGGGCGCTACCCAAACTTGGGTGGCAAGCCACCCCTAGGGCAGCCGCCCCTCCCTCTCTTGGCTGCCGCCCCTCCTTGGAGGGAACCCTAGGGCGCAACCTCTCCTCCCTTCCCCCTCTATATAGTGGAGAGGGGAGAGGGCTGCAACAACCCAACGCCACATCGCATCCGTGTCTCTCCCATAGATTAGTTTTCTCCACTAGATCGGTTTCAATATTGCTTGGTGAAGCCCTGCCGGAATAGCTCCACCACCACCGCCGCCATGTCGTCGTGATAACGGAGAACTCATCTACCCCTCCACCCCGCTTGCTGGATCAAGAAGGTGGAGAATGTCATCAAGCTGTACGTGTGCTGAACGCAGAGGTGCCGTCCGTTCGGCACTAGATCGGGATGGATCGCGATGGGATCGCGGGACAAATTGTGATGAGATCGCGGGACGGATCATGATTGGATCGCAAAGACATCCGACTACATCAACCGCGTTATATACGCTTCCTCTTAGAGATCTACAAGGGTATGTAGATGCACTCTCCCCTCTCATAGATGTTAGTCTCCATAGATTGATCTTGGTGAGGTAGGAATTTTTTTTGTTTCCCATGCGATCTTCTCCAACAGTGGCATCATGAGCTAAGTCTATGCGTAGATGACATCACGAGTAGAACACAAAGGAGTTTGTGGGCGTTGATATTCAGATTGCTTCCCTCCTTAGTCTTTTCTTGGTTCAACGGTATTGTGGGATGAAGCGGCCCGGACCAACCTTACTCGTCCGCGTACGGGAGACTGGTTCCATCTACAGACATGCAACTTGCTGCATAAAGATGGTTGGCGGGTGTCTGTCTCTCCTACTTTAGTTGAATCAGTTTCTTCAAAGGCGGTCATTGGAGAAGGTTAAATAGCAACTTGTCTATCACCGTTGAGGTTTTTGCGTAGGTAAGAAGCGTTCTTGCTAGATACCCGTAGCAGCCACGTAAAACATGCAACAACAAATTAGAGGACGTCTAACTTGTTTTGTAGGGCATGTTGTGATATGATATGGCCAAATACATGATGATATATATTTGATGTATGAGATGATTATGTTGTAATAGTTAATATCGACTTGCATGTCGATGCTATGGCAACCGGCAGGAGCCATAGGGTTGTCTTTAATTATTGTATGACCTTCATGCCACTCATTAAGCACTAGGTAATGCTTTACTCTATAGCTAAACGGTAGCAATAGTACTACAAGCATGGTTGGCGCGACAACCTCGATGGAAGCACAATGATGGAGATCATGATGCTGAAGATCATGGTGTGGCGCCGGTGACGATGGAGATCATGCCAGCGCTTTGAAGATGGAGATCAAAAAGCACAAGTTCATGGCCATATCATGTCACCTATATTTCCATGTGATGTTAATCCTTTTTATGCACCTTATTTTGCATAGGACAACGGTAGCATTATAAGGTGATCCCTCTCTAAAATTTCAAGATAAAATTGTGTTCTCCCCGACTGTGCACCGTTGTGACAGTTCGTCATTTCGAGACACCACGTGATGATCGGGTGTGATAGACTCTACGTTCACATGCAACGGGTGCAAGACAATTTTGCACACGTGGACACTCGGGTGAAACTTGACGAGTCTAGCATGTACAGACATGGCCTCGAAACACAGGAGACCGAAAGGTTGAACATGAGTCATATAGTAGATATGATCAACATGGAGATGTTCACCATTGAAGCCACCTCATCTCACGTGATGATCGGACATGGGTTGGTGAATTTGGATCATGTACCACTTGAATGACCAGAGGGATGTCAATTTCAGTGGGAGTTCTTAAGTAATATGATTAATTGAACTCATTATCATGAACATAGTCAAAATGTCTTTGCAAATTATGTAGTAGATGATTAGATTGCGCTGTAGCTCCCCTGTATTTTGATATGTTCCTAGAGAACACTAAGTTGAAAGATGCTAGTAGCAATATGCGGGACTGGGTCTGTAAACTGAGGATTGTCCTCATTGCTGCACAGAAGGCTTATGTCCTTAATGCACCGCTCGGTGTGCTGCCCCAAGCGTCATCTGTGGATGTTGCGAACATCTGACATGCACATTTTGATGACTACGTATTAGTTCAGTGTGTCATGCTTTACGACTTAGAATTGAGGCGCCCAAGATGTTTTGAACGTCACGGAACATATGAGATGTTCCAAGAGCTGAAACTAGGATTTCAAGATCGTGCCCGTGTTGAGAGGTATGGGACCTCCGACAAGATTCTTTGCCAGCAAACTAAAGGAGAAAAGCTCAATCGTTGAGCATGTGCTCAGACTGTGTGGGTGCTACAATTACTTGAATCAAGTGGGAGTTGATCTTCCAGATGAGATAGTGATTGACATAGTTCTCCAAAGTCACTGGCACCAAGTTACTGAGCTTCGTGATGAACTATAGCATATGAGGGATGGAGATGATGATCCTTGAGCTATTCACGATGTTTGACACCGCGAAGGTAGAAATGAAGAAGAAGCATCAAGTGTTGATGGTTAGTAAAACCACTAGTTTCAATAAGGGCAAGGGAAAGAAGGGAAACTTCGAGAATGACAAGTCAGTTGTCACTCCAATGAAGAAACCCAAGGTTGAACCCAAACCCGAGACTAAGTGCTTCTATGATGAGGGAAACGATCACTGAGGCGGAACTGCCCTAGACACTTGGTAGATAAGTGTTGGGGAACGTCGCATGGGAAACAAAAATTTTCCTTCGCGCACGAAGACCTATCATGGTGATGTCCATCTACGAGAGGGGATGAGTGATCTACGTACCCTTGTAGACCGTACAGCAGAAGCGTTTAGTGAACGCGGTTGATGTAGTGGAACGTCCTCACGTCCCTCGATCCGCCCCGCGAACAATCCCGCGATCAGTCCCATGATCTAGTACCGAACGGACGGCACCTCCGCGTTCAGCACACGTACAGCTCGACGATGATCTCGGCCTTCTTGATCCAGCAAGAGAGACGGAGAGGTAGAAGAGTTCTCCGGCAGCGTGACGGCGCTCCGGAGGTTGGTGATGACCTTGTCTTAGCAGGGCTCCGCCCGAGCTCCGCAGAAACGCGATCTAGAGGAAAAACCGTGGAGGTATGTGGTCGGGCTGCCGTGGAAAAGTCATCTCAAATCAGCCCTAAAACCTCCGTATATATAGGTGGGAGGGAGGGGACCTTGCCTTGGGGCTCAAGGATCCCCAAGGGGGTTGGCCGAGTCCAAGGGGGAAGGCTCCCCCCAAACCGAGTTGGACTTGGTTTGGTGGGTGGGAGTCCTTCCTTCCCTTCCCACCTCCCTTTTTTTTCTTTTCTCTTTGATTTTCTTTCCTAGGCGCATAGGGCACTTTTGGGCTGCCCCACCAGCCCACTAAGGGCTGGTGCGCCATCCTCAAGGCCTATGGGCTTCCCCGGGGTGGGTTCCCCCCCGATGAACTCCCGGAACCCATTCGTCATTCCCGGTAACTCCGAAAACCTTCCGGTAATCAAATGAGGTCATCCTATATATCAATCTTCGTTTCCGGACCATTCCGGAAACCCTCGTGACGTCCATGATCTCATCCGGGACTCCGAAGAACATTCGGTAACCAACCATATAACTCAAATACGCATAAAACAACGTCGAACCTTAAGTGTGCAGACCCTGCGGGTTCGAGAACTATGTAGACATGACCCGAGAGACTCCTCGGTAAATATCCAATAGCGGGACCTGGATGCCCATATTGGATCCTACATATTCTACGAAGATCTTATCGTTTGAACCTCAGTGCCAAGGATTCATATAATCCCGTATGTCATTCCCTTTGTCCTTCGGTATGTTACTTGCCCGAGATTCGATCGTCAGTATCCGCATACCTATTTCAATCTTGTTTACCGGCAAGTCTCTTTACTCGTTCCGTAATACAAGATCCCGCAACTTACAATAAGTTACATTGCTTGCAAGGCTTGTGTGTGATGTTGTATTACCGAGTGGGCCCCGAGATACCTCTCCGTCACACGGAGTGACAAATCCCAGTCTTGATCCATACTAACTCAACTAACACCTTCGGAGATACCTGTAGAGCATCTTTATAGTCACCCAGTTACGTTGCGACGTTTGATACACACAAAGCATTCCTCCGGTGTCAGTGAGTTATATGATCTCATGGTCATAGGAATAAATACTTGACACGCAGAAAACAGTAGCAACAAAATGACACGATCAACATGCTACGTCTATTAGTTTGGGTCTAGTCCATCACGTGATTCTCCTAATGACGTGATCCAGTTATCAAGCAACAACACCTTGTTCATAATCAGAAGACACTGACTATCTTTGATCAACTGGCTAGCCAACTAGAGGCTTGCTAGGGACGGTGTTTTGTCTATGTATCCACACATGTAAATGAGTCTTCATTCAATACAATTATAGCATGGATAATAAACGATTATCTTGATACAGGAATTATAATAATAACTATATGTATTATTGCCTCTAGGGCATAATTCCAACAGTCTCCCACTTGCACTAGAGTCAATAATCTAGCCCTCACATCATCATGCGAATTACATTGTAATAAATCTAACACCCATACAGTTCTGGTGTTGATCATGCTTTGGCCGTGGAAGAGGTTTAGTCAGCGGGTGTGCTACATTCAGATCCGTGTGCACTTTGCATATATTTACGTCCTCTCCCTCGACGTAGTCGCGGATGAGGTTGAAGCATCGTTTGATGTGTCTGGTCTTCTTGTGAAACCGTGGTTCCTTTGCTAAGGCAATGGCACCCGTGTTGTCACAGAACAAGGTTATTGGATTCAGTGCGCTTGGCACCACTCCAAGATCCGTCATGAACTGCTTCATCCAGACACCCTCCTTAGCCGCCTCCGAGGCAGCCATGTATTCCGCTTCACATGTAGAATCTGCTACGACGCTTTGCTTGGAACTGCACCAGCTTACCGCACCCCCATTAAGAATAAATACGTATCCGGTTTGCGACTTAGAGTCGTCCGGATCTGTGTCAAAGCTTGCATCGACGTAACCTTTTACGGCGAGCTCTTCATCACCTCCATACACGAGAAACATCTCCTTAGTCCTTTTCAGGTACTTCAAGATATTCTTGACCGCTGTCCAGTGATCCACTCCTGGATTACTCTGGAACCTACCCGCCATACTTATGGCCAGGCTAACATCCGGTCTAGTGCACAACATTGCATACATGATAGAACCTATGGCTGAAGCATAGGGGACGGAGCGCATATGCTCTCTATCTTCATCAGTTGCTGGGCACTGAGTCTTACTCAATTTCGTACCTTGTAAAATTGGCAAGAACCCTTTCTTGGACTGTTCCATTTTGAACCTCTTCAAAACCTTATCAAGGTATGTGCTTTGTGAAAGTCCTATCAGGCGTTTTGATCTATCCCTATAGATCTTAATGCCTAGAATGTAAGCAACTTCTCCTAGGTCCTTCATAGAGAAACTTTTATTCAAGTAATCCTTTATGCTCTCCAAAAACTCCACGTTATTTCCAATCAGCAATATGTCATCCACATATAATATAAGAAACGCCACAGAGCTCCCACTCACTTTCTTGTAAATACAAGATTCTCCAACCACTTGTATAAACCCAAATGCTTTGATCACCTCATCAAAGCGTTTGTTCCAACTCCGAGATGCTTGCACCAGTCCATAAATGGATCGCTGGAGCTTGCACACCTTGTTAGCATTCTTAGGATCGACAAAACCTTCGGGTTGTATCATGTACAACTCTTCCTTAAGGAAACCGTTAAGGAACGCCGTTTTGACATCTATCTGCCAGATTTCATAATCGAAAAATGCAGTTGTTGCTAACATGATTCTGACGGACTTAAGCATCACTACGGGTGAGAATGTCTCATCGTAGTCAACTCCTTGAACTTGTGAAAAACCCTTTGCCACAAGTCGAGCTTTATAAACGGTCACATTGCCGTCAGCGTCCGTCTTCCTCTTAAAGATCCATTTGTTCTGAATAGCCTTGCGGCCCTCAGGTAGTACTTCCAAAGTCCACACTTTGTTCTCATACATGGATCCTATCTCGGACTTCATGGCTTCTAGCCATTTGTTGGAATCTGGGCCCGCCATTGCTTCTTCATAATTTGCAGGTTCATTGTTGTCTAACAACATGATTGATAAGATGGGATTACCGTACCACTCTGGAGCAGCACGTGGTCTCGTCGACCTGCGTGGTTCGACAGAAACTTGAACCGGAGTTTCATGATCATCATCATTAACTTCCTCCTCAACCGACGTCGCAATGACAGAGGTTTCCCCTTGCCCCGCGCCACCATCCGGAGGGATGAGAGGTTCGACAACCTCCTCAAGTTCTATCTTCCTCCCACTCAATTCTCTCGAGAGAAACTCCTTCTCGAGAAAAGCTCCGTTTTTAGCAACAAACACTTTGCCCTCGGATTTGAGATAGAAGGTGTACCCAACTGTTTCTTTTGGGTAACCTATGAAGACGCACTTTTCCGCTTTGGGTTTTAGCTTTTCAGGCTGAAGCTTTTTGACATAAGCATCACATCCCCAAACTTTAAGAAATGACAACTTTGGCCTTTTGCCATACCACAGTTCGTATGGTGTCGTCTCAACGGATTTTGATGGTGCCCTATTTAAAGTGAATGCAACTGTTTCTAATGCATAACCCCAAAAAGATAACGACAAATCGGTAAGAGACATCATAGATCGCACCATCTCTAATAAAGTACGATTACGACGTTTAGACACACCATTACGCTGTGGTGTTCCAGGCGGTGTGAACTGTGAAACAATTCCACATTGTCTTAAGTGAGCACCAAACTCGAAACTCAGATATTCACCCCCACAATCAGACCGTAGGAACTTGATCTTCTTGTTACAATGATTTTCCACTTCACTCTGAAATTGCTTGAACTTTTCAAATGTTTCAGACTTGTGCTTCATCAAGTAGACATAACCATATCTATTCAAATCGCCAGTGAAGGTGAGAAAATAACGATATCCGCCGCGCGCCTCTACGCTCATCGGACCACACACATCGGTATGTATGATTTCCAACAAGTCACTTGCACGCTCCATAGTTCCGGAGAATGGAGTCTTAGTCATCTTGCCCATGAGGCATGGTTCGCACGTGTCAAGTGAATCAAAGTCAAGTGACTCCAAAAGTCCATCAGCATGGAGTTTCTTCATGCGCTTTACACCAATATGACCTAAGCGGCAGTGCCACGAAAATATGGCGCTATCATTGTTAACTCTAACTCTTTTGGTCTCAATGTTATGTATATGTGTATCGCTATCAAGATTCAATATGAACAATCCTCTCACATTAGGTGCATGACCATAAAAGATGTTACTCATAGAAATAGAACAACCATTATTCCCTGGCTTAAAAGAGTAACCGTCTCGCATTAAACAAGATCCAGATATAATGTTCATGCTCAACGCAGGCACTAAATAACAATGATTTAAGTTCATCACTAATCCTGATGGTAACTGAAGTGAAACTGTGCCGACGGCGATTGCATCAACCTTGGAACCATTTCCTACGCGCATCGTCACTTCATCTTTCGCCAGCCTTCGTCTATTCCGCAGTTCCTGTTTCGAGTTGCAAATATGAGCAACAGAACCGGTATCGAATACCCAGGCACTACTACGAGAGCCGGTTAAGTACACATCAATAACATGTATATCAAATATACCTGATTTTTCTTTGGCCGCCTTCTTATCAGCCAGATACTTGGGGCAGTTGCGCTCCCAGTGACCCATACCCTTGCAATAGTAGCACTCTGTTTCAGGCTTAGGTCCAGCTTTGGGTTTCTTCGTCGGATTGGCAACAGGCTTGCCGCTCTTCTTTGAATTACCCTTCTTGCCTTTGCCGTTTCTCTTGAAACTAGTGGTCTTATTCACCATCAACACTTGATGTTCTTTACGGAGTTCAGACTCTGTGACTTTCAACATCGCAAACAACTCGCCGGGTGACTTGTTCATCCCTTGCATGTTGTAGTTCAACACAAAGCCTTTATAGCTTGGCAGCAGTGATTGAAGGATTCTGTCAGTGATAGCCTCTTGCGGGAGTTCAATCCCCAGCTCAGCTAGACAGTTTGAGTACCCAGACATTTTGAGCACATGTTCACTGACAGACGAGTTCTCCTCCATTTTGCAAGCATAGAATTTATCGGAGGTCTCATACCTCTCGATCCGGGCGTTCTTCTGAAAGATGAACTTCAACTCCTGGAACATCTCAAATGCTCCATGACGCTCAAAGCAACGTTGAAGTCCCGGTTCTAAGCCATACAAAACTGCACATTGAACTACTGAGTAGTCCTCCTTACGTGCTAACCAAGCGTTCTTAACATCCTGATCAGCCGTAGCGGGTGGTTCATCTCCTAGCGCAGCATTAAGGACATAATTCTTCTTCCCAGCTTGTAAGATTAGCTTAAGATTACGAGCCCAGTCTACAAAGTTGCTTCCATCATCTTTCAACTTAGCTTTCTCTAGGAACGTATTAAAATTCAGGGTGACAGTCGCGTGAGCCATGATATACAACACAAATATATTCAAAGTGGACTTAGACTATGTTCAAGATAATTAGAGTTTAACTTAATCAAATTATTTGCTAAACTCCCACTCAAAAAGTACATCTCTCTAGTCATTTGAGTGGTTCATGATCCACTTACACTAGCTCAAGTCCGATCATCACGTGAGTTGAGTATAGTTTCAGTGGTAAGCATCAGTATGCTAATCATATCATCTATATGATTCATGATCGACCTTTCGGTCTCATGTGTTCCGAGGCCATGTCTGCACATGCTAGGCTCGTCAAGCTTAACCTGAGTGTTCCGCGTGCGCAACTGTTTTGCACCCGTTGTATGTGAACGTTGAGTCTATCACACCCGATCATCACGTGGTGTCTCGAAACGACGAACTGTAGCAACGGTGCACAGTCGGGGAGAACACAATTTCGTCTTGAAATTTTAGTGAGAGATCACCTCATAATGCTACCGTCATTCTAAGCAAAATAAGGTGCATAAAAGGATTAACATCACATGCAATTCATAAGTGACATGATATGGCCATCATCACGTGCTTCTTGATCTCCATCACCAAAGCACCAGCACGATCTTCTTGTCACCGGCGCCACACCATGATCTCCATCAACGTGTTGCCATCGGGGTTGTCGTGCTACTCATGCTATTACTACTAAAGCTACATCCTAGCAAAATAGTAAACGCATCTGCAAGCACAAACGTTAGTATAAAGACAACCCTATGGCTCCTGCCGGTTGCCGTACCATCGACGTGCAAGTCGATATTTTCTATTACAACATGATCATCTCATACATCCAATATATCACATCACATCGTTGGCCATATCACATCACAAGCATACCCTGCAAAAACAAGTTAGACGTCCTCTAATTTTGTTGTTGCATGTTTTACGTGGTGACCATGGGTATCTAGTAGGATCGCATCTTACTTACGCAAACACCACAACGGAGATATATGAGTTGCTATTTAACCTCATCCAAGGACCTCCTCGGTCAAATCCGATTCAACTAAAGTTGGAGAAACCGACACTTGCCAGTCATCTTTGAGCAACGGGGTTACTCGTAGCGATGAAACCAGTCTCTCGTAAGCGTACGAGTAATGTCGGTCCAAGCCGCTTCAATCCAACAATACCGCGGAATCAAGAAAAGACTAAGGAGGGCAGCAAAACGCACATCACCGCCCACAAAAACTTTTGTGTTCTACTCGAGAAGACATCTATGCATGAACCTAGCTCATGATGCCACTGTTGGGGAACGTCGCATGGGAAACAAAAATTTTCCTACGCGCACGAAGACCTATCATGGTGATGTCCATCTACGAGAGGGGATGAGTGATCTACATACCCTTGTAGACCGTACAGCAGAAGCGTTTAGTGAACGCGGTTGATGTACTGGAACGTCCTCACGTCCCTCGATCCGCCCCGCGAACAATCCCGCGATCAGTCCCACGATCTAGTACCGAACGGACGGCACCTCCGCGTTCAGCACACGTACAGCTCGACGATGATCTCGGCCTTCTTGATCCAGCAAGAGAGACGGAGAGGTAGAAGAGTTCTCCGGCAGCGTGACGGCGCTCTGGAGGTTGGTGATGACCTTGTCTCAGCACGGCTCCGCCCGAGCTCCGCAGAAACGCGATCTAGAGGAAAAACCGTGGAGGTATGTGGTCGGGCTGCCGTGGAAAAGTCGTCTCAAATCAGCCCTAAAACCTCCGTATATATAGGTGGGAGGGAGGGGACCTTGCCTTGGGGCTCAAGGAGCCCCAAGGGGGTCGGCCGAGTCCAAGGGGGAAGGCTCCCCCCAAACCGAGTTGGACTTGGTTTGGTGGGTGGGAGTCCTTCCTTCCCTTCCCACCTCCCTTTTTTTTTCTTTTCTCTTTGATTTTCTTTCCTAGGCGCATAGGGCCCTTTTGGGCTGCCCCACCAGCCCACTAAGGGCTGGTGCGCCACCCTCAAGGCCTATGGGATTTCCCGGGGTGGGTTGCCCCCCCGGTGAACTCTCGGAACCCATTCGTCATTCCCGGTACATTCCCGGTAACTCCGAAAACCTTCCGGTAATCAAATGAGGTCATCCTATATATCAATCTTCATTTCCGGACCATTCCGGAAACCCTCGTGACGTCCATGATCTCATCCGGGACTCCGAAGAACATTCGGTAACCAACCATATAACTCAAATACGCATAAAACAACGTCGAACCTTAAGTGTGCAGACCCTGCGGGTTCGAGAACTATGTAGACATGACCCGAGAGACTCCTCGGTCAATATCCAATAGCGGGACCTGGATGCCCATATTGGATCCTACATATTCTACGAAGATCTTATCGTTTGAACCTCAGTGCCAAGGATTCATATAATCCCGTATGTCATTCCCTTTGTCCTTCGGTATGTTACTTGCCCGAGATTCGATCGTCAGTATCCGCATACCTATTTCAATCTTGTTTACCGGCAAGTCTCTTTACTCGTTCCGTAATACAAGATCCCGCAACTTACAATAAGTTACATTGCTTGCAAGGCTTGTGTGTGATGTTGTATTACCGAGTGGGCCCCGAGATACCTCTCCGTCACACGGAGTGACAAATCCCAGTCTTGATCCATACTAACTCAACTAACACCTTCGGAGATACCTGTAGAGCATCTTTATAGTCACCCAGTTACGTTGCGACGTTTGATACACACAAAGCATTCCTCCGGTGTCAGTGAGTTATATGATCTCATGGTCATAGGAATAAATACTTGACACACAGAAAACAGTAGCAACAAAATGACACGATCAACATGCTACGTCTATTAGTTTGGGTCTAGTCCATCACGTGATTCTCCTAATGACGTGATCCAGTTATCAAGCAACAACACCTTGTTCATAATCAGAAGACACTGACTATCTTTGATCAACTGGCTAGCCAACTAGAGGCTTGCTAGGGACGGTGTTTTGTCTACGTATCCACACATGTAAATGAGTCTTCATTCAATAAAATTATAGCATGGATAATAAACGATTATCTTGATACAGGAATTATAATAATAACTATATGTATTATTGCCTCTAGGGCATAATTCCAACAGTAAGAAGACTGACAACGTGAACAGAAGTATATTAGATATACGTGTTATTGATGTGTACTTTACTAGTACTGTTAGTAGCACATGGGTATTAGATACCGGTTCAGTTGCTAAATGTTAGTAACTCGAAATGAAAGCTACGGAATAAATGGAGACTAGCTAAAGGCAAGGCGGCAATGTGTGTTGGAAGTGTTTCCAAGGTTGATGTGATCACCATAGCACGCTCCCTTTACCTTTGGGATTAGTGTTGAACCTAAATGTTGTTTGGTGTTTGTGTTGAGCATGAACATGATTGGATCGTGTTTATTGCAGTACAGTTATTCATTTAAATAGAATAATGGTTACTCTATGTACTTGAATAATACCTTCAATGGTCATGCACCTAATATGAATGGTTTACTTAATCTCGATCGTAATGATACACATGTTCATAATATTGATGCCAAAAGATACAAAGTACTAATGATAGTACCACTTACTTGTGGCACTGCTGGTTAAGTCATATTGGTATGAGACGCATGAAGAAGCTCCATGCTGATGGATCTTTGGACTCACTTGTTTTTGAGTCGTTTGAGACATGCGAACCATGCCTATTGGTGTAAACGCATGAAGAAACTCCATGCAGATGGATCTTTTGGACTCGTTTGATTTTGAATTACTTGAGACATGCAAATAATACCACATGGGCAAGATGACTGAAGGCCTCGTTTTCCAGTGGGATGGAACAAGCAAGTGATTTGTTGGAAATAATACATTTTGATGTATGCAGTCCAATAAGTGTTGAAGCACGCAGTGGATATCGTTATGTTCTTACTTCACTGATGATTTGAGTAGATACAGGTGTATTTGGTTGATGAATCACAAGTCTGAAATATTGAAAAGTTCAAGCAATTTCAGAGTGAAGTTGAAGATCGCCGTGACAAGAGGATAATATGTCTACGATCTGATCATGGAGGTGAATATCTGAGTTGCGAGTTTGGTATACATTTAAGACAATGTGGAAATTGTTTCACAAGTCATGCCACCCGGAACACCATAGTGTGATTGTGTGTCTGAACATTATAGCCGCGCCCTATTAGATATGGTGCATACTATGATGTCTCTTATCGAATTACCACTATCGTTTTGGGGTTGTGCATTAGAGACAACCACATTCACTTTAATAGGGCACCACGTAATTCTATTGAAATGACACCGTATGAACTATGATTTGGAGAAACCTAAGATATCGTTTCTTAAAATTTGGGTCTATGATACTTATGTCAAAAGGCTTTAGCTTGATAAGCTTGAACCCAAGGCGGATAAATGTATCTTCATAGGATACCCAAAACAGTTGGGTATACCTCCTATCTCATATCCGAAAGGCAAAGTGTTTGTTGCTAAAACGGGTCCTTTCTCGAGAAAGAGTTTCTCTCAAAAGAATTGAGTGGAAGGATGGTGGAACTTGATAAGTTTATTGAGCCGTCACTTTAAACAGAGTGTAGAAGGGCACAAGAAGTTGTTCCCGTGGCGCCTACACCAAATTGAAGAGGAAGCCAATGATGATGATCATGAAGCTTCAGATCAAGTTACTACCGAACCTCGTAGGTCGACAAGGACACGTACTGCTCCAGAGTGGTACGGTAATCCTGCTTGGAGGTCATGTTGTTGGACAACAATGAACCTACGAGCTATAGAGAAGTGATGGTGGGCCCGGATTCCGACAAATGGCTAGAGGCCATGAAATCCGAGAAAGGATCCATGTATGAAAACAAAGTGTGGACTTTGCATGAACTACCTGATGGTCGTAAGGCTATGAAGTACTAATAGATCTTTAAAAGGAAGCAAGACAATGATGGTGAATGTCACCATTTAGAAAGCTCGGCTTGTCGCAAACAGGTTTCCGACAAGTTCAAGGAGTTGACTACGATCTCACTCATAGTGATGTGATACGTCTCCATCGTATCTACTTTTCCAAACTCTTTTGCCCTTGTTTTAGACTCTAATTTGCATGATTTGAATGGAACTAACCTGGACTAACGTTGTTTTCAGCAGAATTGCCATGGTGTTGTTTATGCGTAGAAATAAAAATTCTCGGAATGACCTGGAAATTTATGAGGATTTTTTGTGGAATATATAAAAAATACTGGCGCAAGAATCAACCGGAGGCGTGGAGCGAGGAGCCCACAAACCCACCAGGCGCGCCCCCACTGGTCGCGCCTAGTAGGCTTGTGGGGCCCTCAGGGCTCCGCCGCCTCCAACTCCAGCTCTATTTAGTCCCTTCTGTCCAGAAAAAAAATCAAGGAGAAGAGTTCATCGCGTTTTACAATACGGAGGCGCCACCACCACCTGTTCTTCCTCTGGAGGGCATATCTGGAGTCCGTTCTGGGCTCCGGAGAGGGGAGATCGTCGCCATCGTCATCACCAACCTTCCTTCATCGACAATTCCATGAATCTCTTCACCGTTCGTGAGTAATCTCATCGTAGGATTACTGGACGGTGATGGGTTGGATGAGATCTATCATGTAATCGAGTTAGTTTTGATGGGGATTGATCCCTAGTATCCACTATGTTCTGAGATTGATGTTGCTACTACTTTGCCATGCTTAATGCTTATCACTAGGGCCCGAGTGCCATGATTTCAGATCTGAACCTATTATGTTCTCGTCAATATATGTGTGTTCTTGATCCTATCTTGCAAGTTGTAGTCACCTACTATGTGTTATGACCCGGCAACCCCGGAGTGACAATAGCCGGAACCACTCCCGGAGATGACCATAGTATGAGGAGTTCTTGTATTCACTAAGTGCTAATGCTTTGTTCCGGTTCTCTATTAAAAGGAGAACCTTAATATCCCGTAGTTTCCATTAGGACCCCGCTGCCACGGGAGGGATGGACAATAGATGTCATGCAAGTTCTTTTCCCTAAGCACGTATGACTATATACGGAATGCATGCCTACATTGCATTGACGAACTGGAGCTAGTTACATATCTCCCCATGTTATAACTGTTGCATGATGAATGTCATCCAGCATAATTATCCATCACCGATCTAATGCCTACGAGTCTTTTCCTACTGGTCCTTGCTATGTTACTTTGCTGCTACTGTTACTCTATTACTACTGCTGTCACTACTACTACTATTACTGTTGCTGCTGTTGCTATCACACCACTTTGCTACTGATACTTTGCTGTAGATACTAAGTCTTTCAGGTGTGGTTGAATTGACAACTCAACTGCTAATACTCGAGAATATTCTTTGGCTTCCCCTTATGTCGAATCAACAAATTTGGGTTGAATACTCTACCCTCGAAAACTGTTGCGATCCCCTATACTTGTGGGGTATCAAGACTATTTTCTGGCGCCGTTGCCGGGGAGGCCTAGCACTATTCTCTGAGTCACTTGGGATTTACGTGTGCTGATCACTATGAGGAATCCTAGAGATCCAAAAACTAAAGTCTTGCCCTCAACTACGAGTACAGGTAAGGAACTGCCATCTAGCTCTGCACTTGATTCACCTTCAGTTATGAGTAAGTTTGCGACACCACCTCGTGCTACAAATTCTGATATGTCGCCTGTGCTTGATGATGCTACTTCTGCTATCCATGATGCTTGTGATGATGCTATGCTTGATACCGCTTTGCCACTAGGTGCATTCCTTGATGCACAAATTGCTAGAGTCGCTGCTGAATGTGATGATACTTCTAAAACTGCTGAGATTATTGAAGTAGAACCTGCTATTTCGCCTGTTAGAACTAGCTCTCCTAGATATGAATTGCCTGATATGCCTAAGGGTTATGTTATGGAGGGAGAGATAGTTGAGGACTTTCTTGCTTGTAAGGATAGCTATGGTCTTCAGAAATTACTACGCAAGTGGAGAGAAAAATCTTTGAACGCTAGGATGAAATACGACCCGAAGTTTGCTACTTCGCCTATCTTTGTGACCGATAAGGATTATGAATTCTCTGTTGACCCTGAGTTAATCACTCTGGTCGAATCTGATCCTTTTCATGGTTATGAGTCTGAAACGGTTGTAGCACATCTTACTAAGCTGCACGATATAGCCACCCTATTCACGAGTGAGGAAAAGATCCGCCACTACTATATCCTTAAGTTGTTTCCTTTCTCGCTAAAGGATGATGCTAAGACTTGGTTCACTTCTCTTGCTCCTGGTTGTGTGCGTAGTCCCCAGGATATGATCTACTACTTCTCTGAGAAATATTTTCCTGCCCGTAAGAAGCAAGCTGCCTTGCAGGAAATATATAACTTTGTGCAAGTTGAAGAAGAGAGTCTCCCACAAGCTTGGGGAGGTTTGTCCAGCTACTGAATGCTTTGCCCGATCACCCTCTTGAGATCCTATTGAATAATATCTTGTGCAATGAGAATGCTTGGACTATTCCCGAACCACCTCCGAAGCCAACTCTGAAGAAAAGAGGTATTCTATTCCTCAGTCCTAAAGATATGCAAGAAGCTAAGAAATCTATGAAAGAGAAAGGCATTAAATCTAAAGATGTCAAAAATCTACCACCTATCGAAGATATCCATGGTCTTGATAACCCGACACAGGTACTAGAGGTAAATTCTCTTCGTAGATTCAATGAGAGTGGTATTCCTTTTGATAAACCTGCTAGCTTAGATGAATTTGATAACTTTGTTGCCAAACAACAAAGTTTCAATGATTATGTTAGCAGACAATTGGAACAGAATGCTCGTATGCTTAGTCATTTAAGTGCTTGTGTGGACAGAAACGTCAATGATCTTAAGATTTTGAGTAAACATGCCTCTATGGTTACTACTCAAGTAGAACAAGTACTTAAGGCTCAAAATGACTTGCTCAATGAGTTGAATGACAATTTTGTCGGAGTCATCACTAGAGGTGGCAGAATGACGCAGGAACCTTTGTATCGTGAGGGTCATCCTAGGAGAATTGAACAAGATTCTCAAGGAGTTAGCACCGAGGCACCTAGTCATCCTAGAAAGAAAAAGAGAGATGATAGGAACCTGCAGGCTAGCAACCATGTTGCTGTTACACCCGAGAATCCAAACGATGTCTCTGTTTCTGATGCCGAAACACAATTTGGTGATGAACATGAGCCTAATGATAATATCGATAGTGATGCTCATGAAGATGCTCAACCTAGAAATGATAAGGATGTGGAGATTGAACGAGTTGATCTTGATAACCCACAACCTAAGAATAGGAGATACGATAAGAACGACTTCATTGCTAGGAAGCATGGTAAAGAAAGGGAACCATGGGTTTAGAAACCCATGCCCTTTCCTCCCAAACCATCTAAGAAAAAGGACGATGAGGATTTTGAGCAATTTATTGAAATGATTAGACCTGTCTTTCTGCAAATGCGTTTGACAGATATGCTCAAAATGTCTCCGTATGCTAAGTACATGAAGGATACTGTGACTAATAAGAGGAGGATACCTGAGGTTGAGATTTCCACCATGCTCGCTAATTACACCTTCAAGGGTGGAACTCCTAAGAAACTAGGTGATCCCCGAGTGCCCACTATACCTTGCTTCATTAAAGGAAACTACGTTAGAACTGCTTTATGCGATCTTGGAGCCGGTGTTAGTGTTATGCCTCTCTCTCTTTATCGTAGACTTAAATTGGATAAGTTGACACCCATTGAAATATCTTTGCAAATGGCCGACAAATCAATTGCTTTTCCTATCGGCATTTGCGAGGATGTGCCTGTTGTGGTTGCTAACGTTACTATCTTAACGGACTTTGTTATTCTTGATATTCCCGAGGATGATGCCTTGGCGGTCATCCTTGGAAGACCCTTTTTAAACACTCCAGGGGTTATTATTGATTGCAACAAAGGCGATGTCACTTTCCATGTTAATGGTAATGAGCATACGGTGCACTTTCCGAAGAAACAATATCGAGTACATTGCATCAATGCTATTGAAAAAACTTCATCAATTCTTATTGGAAGCTTTGAATGCCCTATACCTACTATCAAGATGAAGTATGATTTACTTGTTGGGGATATCCACATCCCCATTGAGATGGATGAATCTAGGAGCTCACCCAGCAGTGGCACCCTCAGAACACTCCGGAGTACCTCGGAGATGGTTACTTCCCTCCTTGGGAGTAGACCAACTTAGGCCAAAAGCCTAAGCTTGGGGTGTACGTGTTTCTCACCGACTTTATATTCTTGCTCACGCTTTCACTTTGTTAGTCGGTGTTCACACCTTGCCACTGTATCATCCATGCTAGTTTATTTCTTTTTCTCGCTTTCTTCTCGTGTGTTTGTCTAGTTTGAGAAAACCCAAAAAGATTTCTCGTTCTTCTTTTGCTTGTTGGGAGCTTTCCCGTGTAAATAGTTTTCTTTTTCTTTGGGTCAAGGTAGAAGACCATGGTTACAATGTTTAGTGGCTCTCGCATGCATATTTGTTTATCTGTCAAAGAGCCATATTACTTTGCCTTCTCCTTTGTGTTTGCTTGCAGATTCCATCTTAGTCCAATGCACGAACACTCTTATTATTGTTCACATCATTCGGTCGTGCAAGTGAAAGGCAATAATGACAATATATGATGAAGTGACTAAGCCTGGAAAAGCTGGTATGAACTCGATTTATTTTGTTTTTGTAAATATGACTAGCTCATCGTTCCTAATTCAGCTTTGTTGTGAGAGAAACATGTTTGCAATGTAGAGATCATAGTTTCTGATGCCATGCTTAATTAGCTAGGAGCTTATAATGGTTTGTCTTGGATGCCAACATGAATTTCGAGATGATTATGATGTAGTATGATAGGATGGTATCCTCCTTTGAATGATTCAAGTGGCTTGACTTGGCACATGTTCACGCATGTAGTTGAAACAAAATCAACATAGCCTCTATGATACTCATGTTTATGGTGATTTATATCCTACTCATGCTTGCACTCAATGTTGGTTAATTTCAATGCATATTGATGACTGATGTCACTCTCTAGTTGGTCGCTTCCCAGTCTTTTGCTAGCCTTCACTTGTACTAAGCGGGAATATTGCTTGTGCATCCACTTCCATAAACCCAAAGTTGTTCCATATGAGTCCACCATACCTACCTATATGCGGTATCTATCTATCGTTCCAAGTAAATTTGCATGTGCCACTCTCTAAACCTTCAAGATATAATCTGTTTTGCATGCCCGAACCGCTCATGTGGCGACAAGGGGCGATCAGTATCTTCCATGCTAGGCGTGTTATCCTCGATATGTGTTTATTCACTATCATTCACGAGAAAGGGGCCGGTAATTGGAATGCCCGGTTCCATGCTCAAATCGAAAAAATAATTGCAAACTCTTGGTCATCGCGTGGTGTGTGATTGATCGGTGGTGGGGGAGTCAAAACTTTACTTTTCTATTTGGGAACCGCCTATAGCATGTGTAGCATGGAAGATGGTGAAAACTCTTGGTCATCGCGTTGATACCGAAAGCATGCCACCCAGAATTATTTATCTATGTTTTAAAAGCTTGAGCTCTGGCACCTCTGCAAATCAATGCTTCCCTCTGCGAAAGGCCTGTCTATTTATGTTTCTGTTGAGTCATCATCTTCTTATAAAAGCTGCAATTAGAGAGCACCTCTGTCATTTATATGCTTTGCTTTTAATTGATATTGAGTATGACTATGACTGGATCTTCTTTGCCATTAATTACAATGTTTAGTCAACCCTTGGTCTTTGAAGGTGCTCTGCATTTATGTTTCGCGGTCTCAGAAAGAGCTAGCGAGATACCATCTGTTCATATTGCTTCAAGATTGTTTTGATTGAAGTGTTGACATTTCAAACTCATTATTATTGCTCGCTAGTTGATTATGTCATTGATATGAGTTTGCCATGAGACCTAAATGTCATTGCTTATGTGGTTAGCTTATGATCTTGCTGAAAATCTGAATATGAGTTAGACATAATTACAGCAACAATATCAAACAGAGTTCGTAAAAGTGTTTCTTTTGTCTCTTTTAGTTTGTCAACTGAATTGCTTGAGGACAAGCAGGGCTTTAAGCTTGGGGGAGTTGATACGTCTCCATCGTATCTACTTTTCCAAACTCTTTTGCCCTTGTTTTGGATTCTAATTTGCATGATTTGAAGGGAACTAACCCGGACTAACACTGTTTTCAGCAGAATTGCCATGGTGTTCTTTTTGCGCAGAAATAAAAATTCTCGGAATGACCTGGAAATTTACGAGGATTTTTTGTGGAATATATAAAAAAATACTGACGCAAGAATCAACCGGAGGCGTGGAGCGAGGAGCCCACAAGCCCACCAAGCGCGACCCCCCGGCTGCGCCTAGTAGGCTTGTGGGGCCCTAAGGGCTCCGCCACCTACAACTCCAGCTCTATTTAGTCCCTTCTGTCGAGAAAAAAAAATCAAGGAGAAGAGTTCATCACGTTTTATGATACGGAGGCGCCACCACCACCTGTTCTTCCTCTGGAGGGCATATGTGGAGTCCGTTATGGGCTACGGAGAGGGGAGACCGTCGCCATCGTCATCACCAACCTTCCTTCATCGCCAATTCCATGAATCTCTTCACCGTTCGTGAGTAATCTCATCGTAGGCTTGCTGGACGGTGATGGGTTGTATGAGATCTATCATGTAGTCGAGTTAGTTTTGATGGGGATTGATCCCTAGTATCCACTATGTTCTGAGATTGATGCTGCTACTACTTTGCCATGCTTAATGCTTGTCACTAGGGCCCGAGTGCCATGATTTCAGATCTGAACCTATTATGTTCTCGTCAATATATGTGTGTTCTTGATCCTATCTTGCAAGTTGTAGTCACCTACTATGTGTTATGACCTGGCAACCCCGGAGTGACAATAGCCGGAACCACTCCCGGAGATGACCATAGTATGAGGAGTTCATGTATTCACTAAGTGCTAATGCTTTGTTCCGGTTCTCTATTAAAAGGAGAACCTTAATATCCCGTAGTTTCCATTAGGACCCTGCTGACACGGGAGGGATGGACAATAGATGTCATGCAAGTTTTTTTTCCTAAGCACGTATGACTATATACGAAATGCATGCCTACATTACATTGACGAACTAGACCTAGTTACATATCTCCCCATGTTATAACTGTTGCCTGATGAATGTCATCCGGCATAATTATCCATCACCGATCCAATGCCTACGCGTCTTTTCCTACTGGGCCTTGCTACGTTACTTTGCTGCTACTGTTACTCTGTCACTACTGCTGTCACTGCTGCTACTATTACTGTTGCTATCACACCACTTTGCTACTGATACTTTGCTGCAGATACTAAGTCTTTTAGGTGTGGTTGAATTGACAACTCAACTGCTAATACTCGAGAATATTCTTTGGCTTCCCCTTGTGTCGAATCAACAAATTTGGGTTGAATACTCTACCCTCGAAAACTGTTGCAATCCCCTATACTTGTGGGTTATCATGATGCTAAAGTCTGTTGGAATTATGTTAGCAGTTGCTGCATTTTTCAATTATGAAATCTGGCACATGGATACGAAAACATTGTTTCCTCTACGGTTTCCTTGAGGAAAGGTTGTATGTGATACAACCAGAAGGTTTTGTTGATCCCGAGGATGCTAACAGGTATGCAAGCTCCAGCAATCCTTCTATGGACTGGAGCAAGCATCTCGGAGTTGGAATATACGTTTTGATGAGAAGATCAAAGTTTTTGGGTTTATACAAAGTTTATGAGAAACTTGTGTTTCCAAGAAAGTGAGTGGGAGCACTATAGAATTTTTGATAAGTATATGTCATTGACATATTGTTGACCGGAAATGATGTAGGATTTCTGTAAAGCATATAGGATTGTCTGAAAGGAGTTTTCAAAGGAAAACCTGGATTAAGCTACTTGAACACTAAGCATCAAGATCTATAGAGATAGATCAAGACGCTCGATAAAACTTTCAATGAATAGCATACCTTGACAAGTTTTTGGAGGAGTTCAAAATAGATCGGTCAAAGAAAGAGTTCTTGACTGTGTCGTAAGGTGTGAATTTGAGTGAGACTCAAAGCTCGACCACGGTAGAAAAAAATAGGAAGGACGAAGATCGTGCCCTATGCCTTAGCCGTAGGTTCTATTGTATGCCATGCTGTGTACCACACCTAATATGTGCCTTGCCATTAGTCTGTCAAGGGGTACATGAGTGATCTAGGAATGGATCATTGGACAACTGTAACGCCCAAGATGTGATCCTATCCTTATTTTGGCGTGAGGGCCTCGAGAGGGATAGAAGCGCATCTCGTCACTTTTGCAAGAATGTATATTGTTACAAGTACATGTACTAAAGAGATGAGTATATGGAATTGGCTTACACTCACCACAAGCAACATCCAGTTCACATGAGTACAACAACATAATCAATTATCATGAAGAAGAGCAGGGCCCGACTACGGACAAAAACAAACAATAAAAGAATGATGTCCATCCTTGCTATCCCAGGGTGCCGGCCTGGAACCCATCCTAGATCAATGAAGAAGAGGAAGAAGAAACTCCAAATAGAACAATCATCGCGCTCACGTTAGAGTATCGCTTTACCTGTACCTGCAACTGGTGTTGTAGTAAATTGTGAGCCATAGGGACTCAACAATCTCATTTCCAAAGGTATCAAGACTAGCAAAGCTTAATGGGTGAGGTATGGTTAAGTGGTGAGGCTACAACAAGCAACTAAGCATTTATATGAGGTGGCTAACTTACAAGTACAAGATTAAAGGGGGATTACTACGCATAACGAACGTGAACTAATAATGATCAAATGAATGATCCTGAACACCTACTTACGTCAGACATAACCCCACCGTGTCCTCTTCCGGATACAGAACTCACGGGAAGAGGCAGTCACAGTTACGCACACATTTGGCAAGTTTTAATTAAGTTTACTTCAGGTCGTCTAGAACCGGATGTTAAACAAAGTTTCCATTTTAACACATAACCACGAGCACGGCTTTCCGAAAGATTTAACCCTGCACGGGTGCTCCAACTAGTCCATCACAAATTACCACAAGCCGCATAGAAATCCTCGATCACGAAACTCGCGATCTTGTCGGTCTCCTTAGTGGAAAACCTCAACTCTGAGAAAGTCTCAAAGCCTCACCGGAATCCCAATGCACAAGATATTTTGTAAAAGGTAAAACTAATCCAGCAAGGCCGCCCACGTGCCGACAGACCCGATAGGAGCCGCGTATCTCGTTCTCAGGGCACGACCAGATGAGCTAGACGTAGAGTTAGCTGAAACCCCAGGTGACCAGGGGGCGCTGGACATCGCTCAGGTTGGACCAACACTCGTGAGGAGCACTGGCGCGGGTTGTTGATTAATATTCCACAGGGTCCAGAAAGTCCAAATGCAATTTTATTAGATTATTAGGCAAATGCAGTACCAAAGTTGGGCCTTGCCAGACCAATTTTAATCTAAGACGACTTATCAAGGGAGACCCCATAACAACCCCAATCATGTTAGGAACGCTCAATTATGGAATGTAACACCAGTAGCCGAAACTAGGGTGGCAAAGATGAAACAAAACACCAGGCTGGAAGGCCGGGCCTTCCACCTTTTACCAAGTATACAGGTGCGTTAATTTGAATAGCATTAATATGGTGATATAACAAGGAACCCATGTTATCACATGGAAGCAACTGCACCTGCAACTAGCAACGCTATCCAATGGTTAAGCAAGCGGTAACATAGCCAATCACGGAATCACTGGTTTGCCAGGTCGTAGAAAGGTTGAAGGTTTCATGGCAATGCTGAGAGGTTGACATTTAACAGGTGGTAGGTAGTGAGACATAACGAAAGAAACAAGACAACTAGCATGGCATTGATAGTAATGGTATCTAGGGAAATGGTCATCTTGCATGTGATCACGCTTGGAAGAAGAACGAACCCGTGAAGCAGGCGAACCGACGTAGTTGAATGGATCCTCACATTCCGAAGTGGATCGGAACTCTATCGAGAAGAAGCAAACCGGAAACAAGAATCAACACACGATATTCACCATGTCACATGCATATGCACAACCTAATATGATGCATGTCCATTTCAATTATGCAAGGCATGGCATGGCAGCTCAGAACAGTCAAACACTACACATTAAGTGAAGCTCAATATGCAATGAGTTGCATATTGATGAAACTCCACATATGAATTATTTAGTTCACTCCCGTTTAGGTACATGACAATATTAAATGTTGTTTAAACATGGCAAGAGGTGAAGCATATGATTCTACACGTCATTCTAGTCGGTTTACACATATAGCTCATCTCCAACGGAGTTACGGTCTAAAAGATACGAGCAACACGAGATCATATGCCATGAATGCAAAAATGTTGATGTGGTTGGGCAGAAAAAAATAAACATGGTAACATTGGGGTGCATGGGTTTCGAACATAGGATGAATCTATGTAAGGAGTCAACCTAAACCAAAATCATAAAAACATGCAAAAAATAAAACAGGGGCGTTGTAACACCCAAAAATTTTAAATTTTATTTCTTGGTTTTTAGCCATTTTTATGGATTTTTAATTGGCTTTGATAAAAACTTAGAAGCTCTTTGACAATCTCTTTAAGAAAACTTTTTAGAGCTTCTTTCTCAACCTGCCTGGTTTAGAATAGTCATCTTTTGAACTCTTCTCTAAATGAATTGGTTTGGGAAAATATTTTATTCTTTTGCAAAACCTTGGAATTTATTATTACTAGTCGTCAACCCATGCATTCGCACGGGCTAGTATGGAAATGTTACATTTGGACATTTATAAACATACCTTATAATTCAGCTATTATTACTTGATGATGTTTTTTGTAACTTAATCATCTAATTGTGGGCGCGAACGTTAACTTTCATAGAAGGCACAACATCATTTATCGTTTATCCGTTTGTGTAAGTACATATTTTAATGTATTTACAACAATTCTAAAAGTATGTCACCCTGTTTGAAAATTGGTCTCTGAACTTATTTAACTTGGTGCACGTTGCATAGGACACTTACCTTTAGTGTATAATTTAAAATTTGGCTCAACTCTAGGATGTACAGAATACATTTCCTATTTGCATGTGTAGCCGTGTTTATTGTCATGTATGACTTTTGTTTATCTGTATCTCCTCATGTAAAACAAATATTTAATTCAATTCCAGATTTTTGGCATGGTTGCCCACACGTGACAGAGCTAGGTGGAATGTTCTCATGGTTGGCCAGTCATTAGTTTCGATGCTCAATTGATCTAATTAATTTCTTAATTTATAATTATATCGTTTATTTGTAATCTAAACAAAGTGTATAGTCAGATGCTTCCCATGATGTCAATGTGTGCTAGGTCGTGTACTATATTATAATTGGTGGTGATGAGAGCGAATGTCTAGTGTTGTTTTATTATTTTGTGACACAAATGAAAGGGATTAACAACGAAGTTTATATGTAAAGTACAATATGACGCTACTTATATTCTATTAAATCCTTGTTTTTTTTAAATGTACATCAATACACCGCTTATCTTTCGAGGTCTTGATGCTTCAAGCTTCAGAAATTCGTTGGTTGCTGATTATTTATTAAAACCGCTATGAAAATTATATTATGAAAGAACATGCAAATGAACCTAAAAATCTTACATATTTACCCTTTTAGTTCCCTTGTTCATGACAGTACATTTTTGTTGATCTTTGGATAATTTTATCTTCTTTTTTCCCGTGAATGTGCAACATCAATATTTATACTGACATTTTACCTATGCGCCACATATGCAGGTAATGTAAGATTTATCTTAGGTCTTGATTCCTTGAATAAGGATACATCTTTATCTGCGCTACCATCATATGCGCAACACAACTGTTATATATGCACTATTCGTTTATCATCGCTAACATGCTTCTACAGAAACTTTGATCAAAGCTGTGTTAACTACCGTAAAATATTTGTTACAAATATAATTTTTGGTATGCAATAGATATAAAAATCATAGAGCATCCGAGGAGAAAAGACAGATGCATGTCCAAATTTGATTTCGATCTCTTCCATCTCCCAGCTAGAGGAACCCGCTTTGTCTTCCTGTTTCGTATTACAAAACTTTCACTATTATGCAGTATTGACTCATGAAATCCTCCATAAAAATTCCTAATTTAAATTTAAATAACTTATATCTCAATCTATCTAAAACTCCCGATCTATTCAATAAAAAAACTGTAGATGCCATCTAAAGTTTTGTTCGTGGCTAAAGTCCCAGAAGCATACTTTTTGTTGTATGTAGTCAACAACAAAAACTGTAGACATTCGCAAAAAAAAAAAAAACTATACACGGCTAGACGCCACCTTAAAAACATGGAGACTTGCCGTGCATCTGCCCCTCGCGGCTCACTTAAAAATTCCTAATTTAAATTTAAATAACTTATATCTCAATCTATCTAAAACTCCCGATCTGTTTAATAAAAAAACTGTAGATGCCATCTAAAGTTTTGTTCGTGGCTAAAGTCCGAGAAGCATACTTTTTGTTGCATGTAGTACAACAACAAAAACTGTAGACATTCGCAAAAAAAAACTATACACGGCTAGACGCCACCTTAAAAAACATGGAGACTTGCCGTGCATCTGCCCCTCGCGGCTCACTGCGTTCCGTTTGCCTCTCTATGTCCTCCTCGCCCATCCTCTTCCAGTTTCCACTCCTCTGTGCGCCCATGGCAGACTACCCTGCCGCAGCCTTTAGGCGCCACCGGATACGAATCCCTCTTCCGGTACCATTACATAGACATTCCGCTAAATATGCATCCGGCATCCGGCAGCTGTATAGATGCTGCTCACCGCAACACCTCTCTAAACCCATTGTCCTAGCAGTCGAGAAACACATGTACAAACACATTTATTAGTCTTAATGTTGTACGTATGTATGACTAATCAGCTTCTCAAAAAAAGTGATGATCAAGATGAATCAGCATACATGCTATTGAGTTTCTTCGAAAGAGAGTGAAAATTCCGTGAGCAGCATTTATCGGCACAGGTTTTCAGCCTTTCGATCGAGCAACACACGTACATGGGATCCGTTGAAAGTATATCTGCACATGTTGGTTGGTCAACACCAAGGAAGATAATTTGCTCCTGCTAGAAAGAGTAATATAATTTGCTAGTCGGACATAAACTATGAATGGAGGATCAAACCAACCCTAGATCGACAAATTTCGGCAAAAAGTAAAACTTCAGGAGGAGTAAACCTGAATGTAGATTCGAGATGGTTTGTCTGATTGTCGTCATCTCCCTGCTCCAAGAAAAGTACATGTTTTTTCTCTTCATGTGTCAATCTGAAGAAAGCATTCAGGCCTTTCAGTCTTGCAGCACGTACATGGAGTCTATTCAATCAGCATTTTCTGTTGATGAATAACGTACAAATTTATTTTGCTAATAGAGGTACGTTATTTGCTGGTGGGTATTAAACTGTAAACAAAGGATCAAACTAACTGTAGATTTTTTTTTGACAGAAGGTAAAACATAAAGAGGAATATACCTGAATTGAGATTAGAGTGAACACCTACTTATGCTGGTCTGATTGTCATCTTTTCCCTTGTCCAAGAAAACTGCCGGATTTTTAGAAATAGACAGTCTGTAACCGATATGCTGGTGGTTGTTAGGGCCGTACTAATGTCTAAGGACAATAAACGGGCCTAACTATCGGCAGTTGGGAGTGACTCTGGAGATGCATAGGTGGAGAGGAAACACCTACCCGCGTAGTTCGCTGACATAACCGATAGTCGGACGCTAGATAAACCAGATTAACGAACGGAACCTGCAACATATACCATCTGAATAATAATTGGGAACTTGGAACCCAAAAATTGGTCTAGTTTCAACCAGTTTCTGACGTTGAATGCTTTGGTCAAGCAATGAATCAACTACACCAATTTTCTTGGAAAGAAACTAAAACTATGTCCAGATATAAAATCAAATTGAAAGGGCGTACTTGTAGGTTCTGAACCTATCAAAAAGATTCCATACATCATTACAGATATATCCAATAATGTGAACTAACATATCAATCTGTGTCCATGTACTTTCCCGGATTTTTTTTGTCTTGTCGCCATTGTTTTAGACCCTAAATTACAGAGAACGTAGAAAGGAGGACATTAATACAACAGATCAAAGGAAAACAAATTTTGAAGTTTATTCAATGCACAAATCAGAAAGAAAGGAGTATGAAACTTTCATCAAATCTTGGTATAAAAGCAGTGTGAGAAACGAACCTGATCCAGAACCTGATCAAGATGAGGAACAAAAATTTGATGCATTAAGATCATTGATCAATTGGATCCATGCCCGAAACTCCCTTCCTTCAGTTTGTGGGGAGAAGATGATTTTGTTTTCCATGGGGGAAGAGAGAGAATGGAGAGAAGAGATGCACGGAATTTTTTCCAAGAGAGAGAGAGGAAGATACGTGAGAGAGAGATGGAGTGGGAGATACGGGAAAGAGAGAAGGGAGAGCTGAAGGGACGTGTTTACATGGGAGAGAGAGAATTAATTAAGGGATATGTGGGCCTTTTTTAAAGGATGGTATAGTAGTGCGCAGTTAGGATTCTATTTTAGTTACAAACAGATTGGTTCATGGGCCTTTTTTTTCCTTTGCACAATTATACAAAAGAGAATTAGATGGGTTAATCTAGGCCATTAAAAAGTGACCCCACAACATTGAAGGCTCCTAATTTCTAATTAATCTGGGATTTTTTAGGGAGTCTCTAATTAGTATAGGTATAGATAGGTTCAATTATTTTCTTACCTCAAGGTTTCCTTTTCCTCCATCATGTTTTAGACCTTTTTGCACTTCTATAGCATCTAGGTCTTCATTTTTATTTATTTACCAAAACTTTAGAAAGGTTGGACCACCTTTTATAATTTATTTTTAATGAAAGAATTTTGTGTAATCAGTTTTGACCCTAGCAAATTTACAAAGTAACTCAGTGATCCCTTTGGAGTTTTGGACCCAAACTCCTACCCTTAGAAGACCTTAGTACCCTCAACCCATTTCACCAAAAAAAATGGAGTCACAAGTTTGAAAATCTCAAATTTCATTTGACTCAAGTTTGACCCAAAAGACTTTGTTCTTGTTAAAAACTTGAACAAAACAGTTTCAAAAATTCTGAAAAATTGTGGGCAGTCTTTTCACCTAATGAGAGGCCACCCCAAAAAAATTCAGCTCAAAATATTTTGCGCACGTGCCATTTTCATTTAATCAAACACATAGCCTGCACTGTTGCCACTGTCAAACTCTGAAACTGATTCAATCAAAGGTTTAGAGATTCAGTTCAGTGACAATCACCACAGTGGCAACGCCAGAACCGCTCGATAATGTGCCCAAGCTTATCCACGCGTCGCGTACTCCCTTGGACGCTTGCTAGCGTCGGTGGTGAGCTGGCCGAGCCGGCCAAGCTCAGGCAGCAGCACCTGCAACTATTGCCATGGCCACCAGCGATGCCCCTGCTGCAACCCCGCACCGACCGACACCGCCCCTCGCACCTGAAGCCGTCGCGTGTCCCTGGACCTAGCTCGCGCCACAATTGCCGTCGCCACGCACCGGGAAGCACACAACACGAACTGTGCTTCCGCAGTGCACATCAACCACCGCTCTGTCGACCTGAGTCCTCCGTCAATGACAGAACTACTTTAGGCCAAAAATGGATTCCCCTCGATGAGTAGGTATGAGCCGAACTACCTAACCACCTTCCTAACCCCCTAGATCACCGGAATTGCTCGCCGGAGTTATGACCCATGGCACCTCTCTCGGGCCTCTATAAATAGAGCCCCCTCCGAGCTACCGAACTCATCACTCACCTTACCACACTCCACCCCACTCCGAAACCTTGCCCAAGCTAGAGGAGGGCCTCGGAGGGTCCTTCCCCAGCTCCGGCCGCCGCGATCCGCTTCGAGTTCCCGTTGGATTCGAGCAAGGTGAGCCGAGGTAGGAGCCCCTGAGGCGTTCAGAAGCTTCCTGGTGACCTCCTCATCGTGAGCTCCCCTCCGATTTGATCGCAAGCGAGTCCCTCGGTGAGATTCCGGAGATGCCCAAAGCTGCCGTTCGTCGGAGCAAGGTCGTTGTCGAGATAGAGCCCCCCTTCGACCCCATCCACCTCTCACCGAAGCGCAGGAACACGATGCATATCTTATAATAATGTTAAAAACATGACTATGGCAAGTGATGGTTGTGAGAGGTCATGGATAACCTAGTCACGCGGAACGTGATAGGTTATGGCCTGGTCATGACAAGTGCATAATTGTATTGGTACGAATGTTATAACTCGAGTATAGACCTAGACTGAGTCTTGTCCGTGTATTACTTTCTTTATCGTGCTACCACAATTTCCTCGATAAGGATATGGTAGTCGGTCGTAGGCCTATTATCAGTCACACACCAAGTAGAGGGGCCGGGATGAAGGTATCCATGGCCTTGGACTAAATCCAGTCATCCGGTCAGGGGGCATGGGTGTTTCCGGTCTGGGACCGAGAGGGAGAGCACTCCCTTGTAGCGCGCGGTATAAATTTGATCCCATACTAGTAGAGGTTGGAGCCTCCCCGTCTTATGGTTTTGCCTTCGCAGCGTAGTCCGGGTGGAGCCGGGCTTCGCGTGGGTAAAATGGGTGTGTGCTGGTTTTGAGTGTCTGCTTCTAAAATACCGTACGCGGGATTAGTCATATGGGCTATCGGAACCCGTGAGCTATGGGTAAAGAGTACACCCTTTGCAGAGTCAAAACTATTTGAGTAGCCGTGTCCATGGTTAAGGGCAGTTGTTTGACAAGTCAAGTGTCGGTCTTAGACTCGGTCCTTGGACTACAAGTGGTGGAACAATAATGGTTGTGGATATCTAACGGTAATGTGGAATATTTTACTATTATCGTCTTGGTTCAAAAATTATCCTAAAGGTTGGTTGTACCACCCGGATAATTCTTATTTATTTTTGCGCCCTTTCTGTGGTGTCACTAAGACGCCCCACCGTGGCTTGTTATTTATTTTATGCTCTTTCTGTGGTGTCACTAAGACGCCCGACTGTGGCTTGTTAATTGTTTTTGCCCTTTCTGTGGTGTCGCTAAGATGCCTGACTGTGGCTTATTATTTATCTTTATGCCCTCTCTGTGGTGTTGCTAAGACGTCCGTTTGTGGCTTGTTATTTATTTTATGCCCTGTATGAGGTGTCACTGAGACGCCCGACGGTGGTCAACTAACCCTTGTTAACCTTTCGAGGTGTCGCTCCAGACACCTGATTGATGCATTTTTACTTTTCTGTTGGGATATCTCGGGAGGATTATCGCCTAATTTACTAACTAACTTAATTTATTTCTAACGTATCCATTTGATAAATTGCGATCTGAACCACGCATATTAAAATTGACTGCATGCATCTCATCTTTTGTACAAACTGTTTGCGAGTACTTTTTGAAGTACTCACTGGCTTGTTGATGTGGCCAGATATGGATGAAGGAGACCTCGTGGATGAAGAGTTCGATAGCGAGTCTGATGTCTAGAGGAGTCCCAGTCAGTCTTGCGATCCTGGAGTGTGCCGCTGTATTATTTCACCTTTTCCGCCACCACGAATAAATCGTCAAGCCTCACTCTGATGCTTGGTGCGTAGTAGTACTTGTCATGTCACATTACTCTCATGTGACATGCCCCTTTTATTACGAGCAGTAGAGTTATCCCATTACCACTGTAACATATCCGTCTGTGTAAGACTTGGACATATTGTAATAAATTGTAGAGCAACCTCTGCTCTATTTGTTTAATATTAAGTACTACTAGTTTTCTGTATCAAGATGAGTCTATCAGTGGGAATTTTTTTCTACACTAGAGACACACATGGCTGATTTCCAATAAATTATTTTATTTGGAAATCGGTCATGACAACCTTGGTATAAGAGCCATGTTGACTGTAGGAAACCCCTAGGCATGATCACTAACCGGATTAGTTGTTTTTATTTTTCTGCATGTTGTAGATATTTCTATTAGTCAACATATATTTATGTTATGACTATATGAAAAAAGATTCTACTGTGTAGATGGATGGCAGTGGTTGCCCCTCGCAGGTGTTCGCCAATGAGTCGACGGGATTTTCGCGACTTCTTTCCGTCATTGCCAAGATCGTGATTGGACCGGCGACTCGCACCGAGTACACGTTCTACCGCCACAAGATCAGCGACTCCCTGACTATGTATCAGGCATCGGTGCATTTTATTGGTGGGCGACCAGAGGCCCGTCGTCTTTGTTTTGTTGGGAGAGCCATGCCTACGGAGAGGCAGGCTATTCAGATGGCAACCAGGGAGGCGATTGCCCGTCTCCGGGACACCCTCCTAGTGATGAAGACTCGTCCTTATCACTACTTGCTTTGTCCCATACCATACACCAGTCACTATGCTTTTGCCTACCCTAGAAGAGAGGAAGATGATGCTATTGGGATGCTCGTGCAGTACCTCATAGCCTTGATGTCAGCCTTTGATGGCTTAGTGGATGACTGATGACCCACAAGTATAGGGGATCTATCGTAGTCCTTTCGATAAGTAAGAGTGTCGAACCCAATGAGGAGCAGAAGGATCTGACAAGTGGTTTTCAGCAAGGAAATATCTGCAAGCACTGAAATTATCGGTAACAAGTGGTTGTGTGGTGAGATGATTCGTAGCAAGCAACAAGTAACAAAAGTAGCAACGGTGCAGCAAATTGGCCCAATCCCTTTTGTAGCAAGGGACAAGCCTGGACAAAGTCTTATAGGAGGAAAAACGCTCCCGAGGACACACGGGAATTTCTGTCATGCTAGTTTTCATCATGTTCATACGATTCACGTTCGTTACTTTGATAGTTTGATATGTGGGTGGACCGGCGCTTGGGTACTGCCCTTACTTGGACAAGCATCCCACTTATGATTAACCCCTCTCGCAAGCATCCGCAACTAAGAAAGAAGAATTAAGACAACGTCTAACCATAGCATTAAACTAGTGGATCCAAATCAGCCCCAGCTTCTGTCACTCTAGCAACCCATCATCTACTTACTACTTCCCAATGCCTTCCTCTAGGCCCAAATAATGGTGAAGTGTTATGTAGTTGACGTTCACATAACACCACTAGAGGAAAAACAACATACAACACATCAAAATATCGAACGAATACCAAATTCACATGACTACTATTAGCATGACTTATCCCATGTCCCCAGGAACAAAAGTAACTACTCACAAAGCATAATCATATTCATGACTAGAGAGGTAATGAGTATCATCAAGGATCTGAACATAAACTCTTCCACCAAATAATCCAACTAGCATCAACTACAAAGAGTAATTAACACTACTAGCAACCTTACAAGTACCAATCGGAGTCACGAGACGGAGATTGGTTACAAGTGATGAACTAGGGTTTGGAGATGAGATGGTGTTGATGAAGATGTTGATGGTGACGAGTCCCCTCCGATGAGAGGACTGTTGGTGATGACGATGGCGATGATTTCCCCCTCCGGGAGGGAAGTTTCCCCGACAGGATCGTCCTGCCGGAGCTCTAGATTGGTTCTGCTCAAGTTCCGCCTCGTGGCGGTGGTGAATCCTCTGAAAAGCCTCCTCCTAATTTTTTCGGAGCGAAACCCTTCATATAGCAAAAGAGGGGGGGGTGGGCCAGCAGGGAGCCCACAAGCCCCCTAGGCGCGGCCAGGGGGGTGGCGGCGCCTACCAGGCTTGTGGCCCCCTGGGTGCGCTCCTATGGCACTTCTTCGGCCCAATATATTTTATATACTAGACGATGCCCCGCGCGTTGCTGCGAAAACTTGTTAAAAAATATATGGATAAATGTTAAAAAACTAATGGTAATGTAAATAATCATTATAAAAATATCTTGTTTAATTACCTAGAAAATATTCATGCATGGGGATATGTTTTACATGAAGAGATTAATAAAAAAAATAACTTATAACTACATGCATGACTTGATGATGTGGCATTGTTGCATGGAAAGAAAAATTGGATAGTGGGTTCTAACTATTTAAGAATAGAAGATTCCCAAAAAAATACACGTTGATTTTCACGGCTTTTGGAGTTTCTCAGAATAGGCATCTCAAACTTGCTCCTTTTTCAGGCTAGAATTCCAGCTGTCGGCATTCTCCCTCTTCATGTAAACCTTGCAAAATAAGAGAGAAAAGGCATAAGTATTGTACCGTGAAGTGAAATAACAGCCCAAAAAGCAATAATTATCAACATGAAAGCATGATGCAAAATGGACGTATCAACTCCCCCAAGCTTAGACCTCGCTTGTTCTCAAGCAAGAGCCGAGCTCAATAAATATGACCACATGTTTAGAGAGAGAGGTGTCGACAAAACAAGATACGAACATAAATGCATCATGATCATGATCAGAACAGTAATACCAACATATAATCTCTCATGCTAAAGGGACAATTCCTTCACAAAGTAAAGTATGGATCAAGAACCTTACCGAGAATTAGCAACCGATAGCCTTTAGTCATTGAAGCAATTGCAATTTATCACAACATCAGAAAGAGTCAAATAAGAACTTGTAAAGCAAATCCACATACTCAATCATCTTTTTGTTCTCTACAATTGCTACAACTCACGTGGTACTCATGGGATCAAAGTTTCAGTTGAACACACAGAAAGATAGGGGCTTATAGTTTTGCCTCCCAACTGCTTACCTCAAGGGTAATGTCAACAATAATAATTCATGAATGCTTACCTCCAAGTTGACATATGAATATAGATCTTTCCCTAGCATATGACGTTAGCCAAGATAAAGGCGAAACAAGGAATTGGTGAAGATCACCATGACTCTTTCAAGGGAAAAAAGTAAAGGTATAAGATAGGCCCTTCGCAGAGGGAAGCAGAGGTTGTCATGCGCTTTTGAGGTTTGGATGCGTGTCCTCTTAGTGAGGAGGAACGTCACTTTATATTGCCTCCTGTGATAAAGAACTTTATTATGTAGTCTGTCGCTTTTATGTCTTCCTCATCACCGGTTCGTACAAAGCTTATTTTCCACACACTAATAGATCATACATATTAAGGAGCAATTTTTATTGCTTGCACCGATGACAACTTACTTGAGGGGTCTTATTCAATCCATAGGTAGGTATGGTGGACTCTCATGGCGAAACTGGGTTGAAGGTTTATGGATGCACAAGTAGTATTTATACTTGGTGCGGGAGTTTTGGCTAATATGAGGTGGAAGCAATTGTCACATGCTAAGGGATCTCTAATCATATAACATTGTTCGGAACCAAGCAAACACAATTCATTATGTTGTCTTCCTTGTCCAACGTCTACTTCTAAGCATGCAATAGTTTAGTGAGTGTTCACAATCATAGATGGTGTCAAAGATCATATATTTATATGTGAACCTCTCCTTCTTTATCACTTCCTATTAATTGCAACAATGACCAAGGTCTACGTTTGTCTACCCTCAACAAGTTTCAATCAACATTCTTTTTATATGTGAAGCCATCACTTGCCATAAGATCATTACATGATCTTTCATGCTTTTGTTCTTTTCTCACTCTTTTGTTCATGGCAAGAGGCAAAGCCCTCAACTAAGACACTCTTTATTATATGGCTCACGAGCTCGAATACATCGGGGGTGACACAAAGCAAAACTCAAGACTAAAACACTAAGACTTTTAATCTACTAGAGAAAAACAAAATTGAAAAGGAAGAAACTAAAACAAAGGTAAAGGAAAAAGATGTGATGGTGATACGATACCGGGGCAACTCCCTCAAGCTTGGCACAAGCCAAGGGGATTACCCATACCCATGCTTAGTTGTCCTCCTTTGGAGGTGATGGTGGTGGAGTTGTTGCAGAGGTCTTGAGCTTGTTTAATTTCCACTTGAGCATAAAATTCTGCTCCCTCAGATCATCATTTTCCTCTTCAAGCTGCAACACCCTTTGGCATAATTCCTGCTTACTCTCCTGAAAGAAACGAGAAGGGATAAACAAAGTCTTAGGCTTCTTCCTTGAGTCAGGGAGGCTCGACTTCGTGAACTTCACATGTGTGTGTCCAAGTTGAGGTAGAGGAGTCTCCTCCTCATCGGAACTTGTTTGTTCCTTCCCCTTGGGATCATAATCTTCTTCCTCATCGGTGGGCCAGCCATAAGGATCCAATTCTCCATAGACCTTGGGGTTAGCAAGGTAATCTGCCACATAGCTCTCCCCCTCTATATCTTGAGAAGACATCTTGCCCTAAATCTGTGGCAGAAAAGAGGCTCAAAACGAAAACCAAGGAAATTTGCGTGATACAAGGGTCAGACCTTACGGGAGAATATATAATGATTTTTTTAGACCAGAAGGAGTACTCCGCACGAAAACGGAGTCCGAGAGGCACACGAGGTGGCCACAAGCCCCCCCAGGCGCGGCCAGGGGGTGGGCCCGTGCCTGGCAGGCTTGTCGCCTCCTCGCGCGCTTTCTGGACTACTTCCAATTTTTCTATTTTTTCAAAAATTCCAAAACGGAGAAAAATTCCTACTGGAAAAGTTTTGGAGTTTGTTTTCTTACCGAATCACATAGCTCTTCGTTTTCGGAGTCTGAAACAGGCTGATAAACATCCCTTAGGTATTCTTTTGGAGTTATGGTATTGATGATATTGCTTTCAACATTTATGGGAGTACGTGAGATATAATGCTTGATTCTCTGCCCATTTACAACTCTCGGACAATTACCTTCCGTGTTGTTGATCTTGATAGCACCGGAACGATATACTTCCTCAACAATATAGGGACCTTCCCATTTAGAGAGAAGCTTGCCTGCAAAAAATCTTAAACGAGAATTATATAGCAAGACATAATCACCTACATTGAACTCACGCTTTTGTATCCTGTTATCATGCCACCTCTTAAAATTTTCTTTGAACAACTTGGCATTTTCATATGCCTGAGTTCTTCATTCATCAAGCGAGCTAATGTCAAATAACCTCTTCTCACCAGCAAGTTTGAAATCAAAGTTGAGCTCTTTGATTGTCCAATAAGCTTTATGCTCTAGCTCAAGAGGTAAATGACATGCTTTACCGTACACCATTTTGTACGGAGACATGCCCATGGGATTCTTATAGGCAGTTCTATAAGCCCACAGTGCATCATCGAGCTTCTTAGACCAATTCTTTCTAGACCTGTTGACAGTCTTTTGCAGAATTAGTTTAATCTTTCTATTGCTTAGCTCTACTTGACCACTGAACTGAGGGTGATAGGGGGACGCAATTCTATGGTTGACATCATACTTAGCAAGCGTCTTACGGAAAGCACCATGAATGAAATGTGAACCACCGTCGGTCATTAGATATCTAGGGACTCCAAATCTATGGAAGATAACTTCTTTAAGCATCCTAATAGATGTGTTGTGATCAGCACTGCTAGTGGGAATAGCTTCTACCCACTTAGTGACATAATCAACATCACCTAGGATATGAGTATACCCGCTGGATTTTGGAAAAGGTCCCATATAATCAAAGCCCCAAACATCAAATGGTTCAATGACAAGTGAATAGTTCACATGCATTTCCTGACGTTTACCGATATTACCTACTCTTTGACATTCGTCACAAGACAAGACAAACTTACGGGCATCCTTGAAGAGAGTGGGCCAGTAGAAAACTGATTGCAATACCTTGTGTGTAGTTCTATCTCCCGCATGGTGTCCTCTGTAGGCCTCGGAGTGACACTTCTATAGGATCTGTCCCTGTTCATGTTCAGGTACACAACGTCTAATAACACCATCTACTCCTTCCTTATAAAGGTGAGGATCATCCCAAAAGTAATGTATCAAGTCAAAGAAGAATTTCTTCTTTTGCCGGTATGTGAAACTAGATGGTATATATTTGGCAACGATATAGTTTGCATAATCAGCGTACCACGGTGCACTACATGAAGTATTGGTGACATTCAATTGCTCATCGGGAAAACTATCATCAATAGGTTGTGGGTCATCAAGAACGTTCTGTAACCTAGACAAGTTATCTGCTACTGGGTTATCAGCACCCTTTCTGTCGACAACGTGCAAATCAAATTCTTGTAGCAAGAGAACCCATCTGATAAGTCTAGGTTTAGCGTCCTTCTTCTCCATGAGGTACTTAATAGAAGCGTGATGAGTGTGAATAGTGACTTTGGAATCAACTATGTAAGACCTGAACTTCTCACATGCAAACACCACTGCTAAAAATTCCTTCTCCGTAGTAGGATAGTTTCTTTGGGCACTGTCTAGAGTTTTACTAGCATAGTGAATAACATTCAACTTCTTATCAACTCGTTGCCCTAGAACAACACCAAGAGCATAATCACTAGCATCACACATGATTTCAAAAGGTAAGTTCCAATCAGGTGGTTGAACAATAGGTGTAGTTATCAAGACCTTCTTAAGTATTTCGAAGGCTTCCTCACAATCGTCGTCAAAAACAAAAGGAATATCCTTTTGCAAGAGATTGGTAAGAGGCCTAGAAATCTTAGAGAAGTCTTTAATGAACCTCCTATAGAAACCATCATGACCAAGGAAACTTCGTATACCTTTGATATCTGTGGGGCATGGCATTTTCTTGATTGCATCAACCTTAGCCTTATCGACTTCAATACCTCTTTCAGAAATTTTATGTCCTAAGACGATGCCTTCATTAACCATAAAGTGGCACTTCTCCCAATTCAAGACAAAATTGGTGTCTTTACATCTCTCCAAGACTCGATAAAGGTTGCTGAGGCAATCATCAAAGGAAGACCCGTAAACTGAGAAGTCATCCATGAAAACCTCAACAATCTTTTCACAAAAGTCAGAGAATATAGCCATCATACATCTTTGAAAGGTGGCAGGTGCATTACATAAGCCAAAAGGCATACGTCTATAAGCAAAGGTACCGAAAGGGCAGGTGAAAGTGGTTTTCTCCTGATCAGATTGTGCAACTGGTATTTGGGAGAAACCAGAATAACCGTCTAGAAAGCAAAAGTGTGTGTTTAGACAGTCTTTCTAGCATTTGGTCGATAAAAGGTGATACTTCTCCAACGTATCTATAATTTTTGATGGTTTCATGCTATTATCTTGTCAAACTTTGGATGTTATGCATGCCTTTTATATATTTTTTGGGACTAACTTATTAACTCAGTGCCAAGTGCGAGTTCCTGTTTTCCATGTTTTTGACCCCTTTCAAAGGAGATTTTGAAACGGAGTCCAAACGGAAGAAAATCCCCGAAAAGGTTTTTTCCGGAATGGAAGAAGATCGGGAAGCTTGAGAGCCAAGGCAGGGGAGCCTCAGGGGCCCCACAAGCCCCCACCCCAAGACCAGGGGGGAGGCCGCGGCCCACAGGATTGTGGGCCCCCTGAGCGCCCTTTGACCTAGGGGTTGCGCCTATAAATTCCCTAAAAATCCCCAAAAAAATCAGGAAATCATCGAAATTACTTTTCCGTCGCCGCAAGCTTCTGTCTCCGCAAGATCCCATCTCGGGCACGTTCTGGTGCCCTGCCGGAGGGGAGATTCGGATACGGAGGGCTTCTTCATCAACACCATGACCTCTCCGATGATGCGCGCGTGAGTAGTTCACCATAGACCTACGGGTCCATAGCTAGTAACTAGATGGCTTCTTCTCTCTATTGTATCTTCAATACAAAGTTCTCCATGATCTTCATGGAGATCTATCCGATGTAATCTTCTTTTGCAGTGTGTTTATCGAGATCCGATGAATTGAGGATTTATGATTAGGTTATCTATGAATCTTATTTGAGTTTCTTCTGATCTCTCTTATGCATGATTTCATATCCTTGTAATTCTCTTCGAGTTGTGGGTTTTATCTGGCCAACTAGATCTATGATTCTTGCAATGGGAGAAGTGCTTGGTTTTGGGTTCATACCGTGCGGTGACCTCACCCAGTGACAGAAGGGGTAGCGAGGCACGCATCGTGTTGTTGCCATGAAGGGTAAAAAGATGGGGTTTTCATCATTGGTTTGAGATTATCCCTCTACATCATGTCATCTTGCTTAAGGCGTTACTCTGTTCGTCATGAACTCAATACACTAGATGCATGCTGGATAGCGGTCAATGTGTGGAGTAATAGTAGTAGATGCAGAAAGTATCGGTCTACTTGTCTCGGACGTGATGCCTATATGTATGATCATTGCCTTAGATATCGTCATGACTTTGCGCGGTTCTATCAATTGCTCGACAGTAATTTGTTTACCCACCGTGATATTTGCTATTTTGAGAGAAGCCTCTAGTGAACACTATGGCCCCGAGGGTCTACTCCACACCATATTTTCAGCCTTACACTTTTTACTTCGTTGCACTTTCCGCCTTTAGATCTCACTTTGCAAACAATCTTGAAGGGATTGACAACCCCTTTGAAGCGTTGGGTGCAAGTTTGTTTGTGTTTGCATAGGTACTCTGGACTTGACGAGACCCTCCTTCTGGATCGATACCTTGGTTCTCAAACTGAGGGAAATACTTACTGCTCCTGTGCTGCATCACCCTTTCCTCTTCAAGGGAAAAACCAATGCAAGCCCAGTCTCCGTCAATGTGTCAATTTCTGGCGCTGTTGTTTGAGAAGTAGCAGAAGGATTTCTGGCGCCATTGCCGGAGAGGAAGATCAAGTCAAGGACGCATACAAGTATATGTCGCAAACTCATCTCTTGCATTTACTTTGTTTGCCAGTTGCCTTTCGTTTTCTTCTCCCCCACTTCACCAATTTGCCTTTTTTCGTTTGCCTTTTTTGTTCGCCTTTTCATTCGCCCTTTTTCTCGCCTGCTTTTTGTTTGCTTGTGTGCTTGCTTGCTTGCTGAAGTCACCATGAACGAAAACACCAAACTTTGTGACTTCTCGAATACTAATAATAATGATTTTATTAGTACTCCGATTGCTCCCGCCACTAGTGCGGAGTCATAAGAAATCAATGCCGCTTTGCTAAATCTTGTTATGAAAGAGCAATTCTCTGGCCTTCCTAGTGAAGATGCCGCATCCCATCTCAATACCTTCATTGAGCTTTGCGATATGCAAAATAAAAAAGATGTTGATAATGATGTGATTAAATTTAAGCTTTTTCCTTTCTCGTTGCGAGATCGCGCAAAAACTTGGTTTTCTTCTTTACCCAAAAATAGTATCGATTCTTGGGATAAGTGCAAAGATGCTTATATATCCAAGTATTTTCCGCCGGCTAAGATCATCTCTCTCCGTAATGATATCATGAATTTCAAGCAACTTGATCATGAACATGTTGCACAATCTTGGGAGAGAATGAAATTAATGATTAGAAATTGTCCCGCTCATGGATTGAGTCTTTGGATGATTATTCAAATATTTTACGCTGGCTTGAATTTCGCTTCTAGAAATATCTTGGACTCCGCCTCAGGTGGAACGTTCATGGAAATCACGTTAGGGGAAGCCACAAAGCTCTTATACCACATCATGACAAACTACTCTCAGTGGCACACTGAAAGGTCACCTACAAGTTAGAAGGTACACGCAATAGAAGAAATTAACTCGTTGAGTGCTAAGATGGATGAGTTAATGAATTTGGTTGCTAGTAGAAGTGGTCCTTTGGATCCTAATGATATGCCCTTATCTTCTTTGATTGAGAGTAGCAACGCTAGCTTGGACGTTAATTTTTTTGGTAGGAATAACTTTGGCAACAACAATGCTTTTAGAGGAAACTATGTTCCTAGGCCTTTTCCTAGTAACTCCTCTAATAACTTTGGAAACTCCTACAACAATACTCACGGAAATTACAATAGATTACCCTTTGATCTAGAGAGTAATATCAAAGAGTTCATCAACTCTCAAAAGATTTTTAATTCATCCATAGAGCAAAAGCTACTCAAAATTGACGATTTGGCTAAGAGCGTTGATAGAATGTCTAGTGATGTTGATGCTTTGAAAGTTAGATGTGCTCCTCCAAAAATCAACATGGGTGAAACTTTGAAAGCTATGCGTGTTTCCATGATTGAGAGCAAAGAAAGAACCGCCCAAATTCGTGCTAGACATGAATGGCTTAAAAAGGCGTGTTCTCATGATAAGAATCACGAAGATCTTAAAGTGCTTGGTGTGACTCCCATTGAATCTTTGTTTTCTTGTGTCAAACCTAATGATTATGGGGCTGGATATGAATCCACTTTAGTTGAAAAGTGCCCCAATGATTCGGAGTCCATCTATCTTGATGCTAAAAGCATTGAAAGTGGAGTAGAAGATATTAAAACTTTGAGTAGTAAAGAAATTACTACCATGGATTTCAAGGAATTCAATTATGATAGTTGCTCCTTGATTGAATGCATTTCTTTGATGCAATCCATGTTGAACTCTCCACACGCTTATAGCCAAAACAAAGCCTTTACCGATCATATCGTCGAAGCTATGATAAAATCTCTTGAAGAGAAACTTGAATTGGAAGTCTCTATCCCTAGAAAGCTTCTTGATGAGTGGGAACCTACCATCAAAATCAAAATAAAAAACTATGAATGCAATGCTTTGTTTGATTTGGGTGCTAGTGTTTCTGCGATTCCAAAGTCTTTATGTGATGTTCTGGGTTTTAATGAGATTGAAGAGTGTTCTCTTAATTTGCATCTTGCTGATTCTACTGTCAAGACACCCATGGGAAGGATCAATGATGTTCTTATTATTGCAAATAGGAACTATGTACCCGTGGATTTCATTGTGCTTGACATTGATTGGAATCCTACATGCCCTATTATTCTTGGTAGACCTTTCCTAAGGACTATCGGTGCTATCATCGATATGAAGGAAGGGAATATTAGATTTCAATTTCCTTTAAGGAAGGGCATGGAACACTTTCCTAGAAAGAAAATAAGATTGCCTTATGAATCCATGATGAGGGCCACTTATGGTTTGAGCACCAAAGACGACGATACGTGATTCTATCGCTTTTATGCCTAGCTAAGGGTGTTAAACAATAGCGCTTGTTGGGAGGCAACCCAATGAATTTATCTTTTTATTTCTGTTTTTTTGCGTCCACACTTTCATAATTATGTTGTTATTGTGTTTTTTGTGTTTCTTTTTGTGTTTGAGCCAAGCAAAACCTTTATGACTAGTCTCGGTAATGGTTGTTTGATCCTGCTGGAAAAAGACAAAAACTTTTCGCTCACAAGATGATTTTTCATTTTTATTCAGAAAGAGCTTTTGAGTTTATTCTTTTTTCTGATGGTATATATGCTTTTTTCCCATGCCGTCATAATTTTTCAGATGTTTTGAGGTACCAGAAGTATACAAAGTATACAGATTGCTACAGATTGGTCTGTTTTTGACAGATTCTGTTTTTGTTGAGTTGGTTGCTTGTTTTGATGAAACTATGGTTAGTATCGAGGGGTACTAGCCATGGAAAAGTGAGAATACAGTAGCCCAACATCAATATAGATAGAATTCAAGTTTGCTACCGTACCAAAAGAAGTGGTAGTTTGTTTTCTTGTGCTAATGTTATCACGAGTTTCTGTTTGAGTTTTGTGTTGTGAAGTTTTGAAGTTTTGGGTGATGTTCTCATGGACGATGAGATAAGGAGTGGGAAGAGCTCAAGCTTGGGGATGCGCAAGGCATCCCAAGCCAAATTCAAGGACACCTAAAATCCTAAGCTTGGGGATGCCCCGGGAAGGCATCCCCTCTTTCGTCTTCAATCCATCAGTAACATTACTTGGAGCTATATTTTTATTCACCACATGATATGTGTTTTTATTGGAGCGTATTGTATCTTAGGAGTCTTTTCTTTTTGTTGTGTCACAATCATCATTGCTGCACACCTTTTTGAGAGAGAGTGACATGCACTCGTCGTGATTTTGCTAGAATGCTCATAGTGCTTCACTTATATCTTTTGAGCTAGATACTTTTGCTCTATGTGCTTCACTTATATCTTTAGAGCACGGCGGTGCATGATTTGGTAGTTGGCTTATGGTATGAAAGTAGTACCAAAGGTGATAGATATCCAAAGAGGATGCAAAAACCTCCATCTTCATGTGCATTGAATAGAAAGAGAAGTTTTGATTCCTCTCAATTAGTTTTGAGACGTGGACTCGGTAATATTAAGAGCTATGTTAGTAGGGTGTTGTGAATCTAGAAATACTTGTGTTGAAGTTAGTGATTCCCGTAGCATGCACGTATGGTGAACCGCTATGTGAGGAAGTCGGAGCATAATTGATTTATTGATTGTCATCCTTTGTGTTGAGGTCGGGATCGCGCGATGGTTAACACCTACCAACCCTTCCCCTCGGAGTATGCGTTTAGCACTTTGTTTCAATTACTAATAAAAACTTGCACAACAAGTATGTGAGTTCTTCATGACTATTGCGGGTCCATGGTATAGATGCACTTTCACCTTCCACCATTGCTAGCCTCTCTAGTGCCGCGCAATTCTCGCCGGTACACAAACCCACCATATGCCTTCCTCAAAACAGCCACCATACCTACCTACTATGGCATTTTCATAGCCATTCCGAGATATATTGCCATGCAACTCCCACCGTTCCGTCTCATGACTTGTGCCTTCACTCTCATATTGCCTTTGCATGATCGTAAGATAGCTAGCGAGATGTTTCAACGTCATACACCATGCTAGATCGTTGCACATCCCGGTACACTGCCGGAGGCATTTCCTATGGAGTCATCATTGTAAGTTTCGAGCTGTGAGTAAATAAAAGTGTGATGATCATCATTATTAGAGCATTGTCCCATGTGTGGAAAAAAATAGGCCAAAGAGCCAAAAAAGAGGCCTAAGAGCCCAAATAAAAAAAAGAGAAAAGAGAGAAGGGACAATGGTAGTATCTTTTTCCACACTTGTGCTCCATAATAGCACCATGTTCTTCATGATTGAGAGCTTCTTGCTTTGTCACTACCATATGCTAGTGGGAATCTTCATTATATAACTTGGCTTGTATATTCCAATGATAGGCTTCCTCAAAAATTGCCCTAGGTCTTCGTGAGCAAGCAAGTTAGATGCACACCCACTAGTTTTCCTTTTGAGCTTTCACATACTTATAGCTCTAGTGCATCTCTTGTATGGCAATCCCTACTCATTCACATCAATATCTATTAATGGGCATCTCCATAGCCTTTTGATACGCCAAGTCAATGTGACCATCTCCTCCTTTTTGTCTCACAACCACCACCACACTCTATTGCACCTATAGTGCTATATCCATGGCTCGCGCTCATGTATTGCATGATAGTTATAAAAAGTTTGAGAAAGTAAGAGTGCGAAAACAATTACTTGGCCAATACCAGGGTTGTGCATGATTTACATTAGTTGTGTGAGGATGATGGAGCATAGCCAGACTATATGATTTTGTAGGGATAACTTTCATTGGCCTTGTTATTTTGAAAGTTCATGATTACCTTACTAGTTTGCTTGAAGTATTATTGTTTTCATGTCAATAGAAAACTATCGTTTTGAATCTTACGGATCTGAACATTCATGTCACGTGAAAGAAGTTGCAAAGGACAACTATGCTAGGTAGCATTCCACATCAAAAATTCATTCTTTATCACTTCCCTACTGGAGGACGAGCATGAGTTAAGCTTGGGGATGCTTGATACGTCTCCAACGTATCTATAATTTTTGATGGTTTCATGATATTATCTTGTCAAACTTTGGATGTTATGCATGCCTTTTATATATTTTTTGGGACTAACTTATTAACTCAGTGCCAAGTGCCGGTTCCTGTTTTTTCCATGTTTTTTACCCCTTTCAGAGGAGATTTTGAAACGGAATCCAAACGGAAGAAAATCCTCAAAAAGATTTTTTCCTAACGAAAGAAGATCGAGAAGCTTGAGAGCCAAGGCAGGGGAGCCTTAGGGGCCCCACAAGCCCCCACCTCGCGGCCAGGGGGGAGGCCGCGGCCCACAGGCTTGTGGGCCCCCTGAGCGCTCTCTGACCTAGGGGTTGCGCCTATAAATTCCCTAAAAATCCCAAAAAAAATCAGGAGATCATTGAAATTACTTTTCCGCCGCCGCAAGCTTCTGTCTCTACAAGATCCCATCTGGGGCACGTTCTGGTGCCCTACCGGAGGGGAGATTCGGATACGGAGGGCTTCTTCATCAACACCATGACCTCTCTGATGATGCGTGAGTAGTTCACCATAGACCTACGGGTCCATAGCTAGTAACTAGATGGCTTCTTCTCTCTCTTGGATCTTCAATACAAAGTTCTCCATGATCTTCATGGAGATCTATCCAATGTAATCTTCTTTTGCGGTGTGTTTGTCGAGATCCGATGAATTGTGGATTTATGGTCAGATTATCTATGAATCTTATTTGAGTTTCTTCTGATCTCTCTTATGCATGATTTCATATCCTTGTAATTCTCTTCGAGTTGTGGGTTTTGTCTGGCCAACTAGATCTATGATTCTTGCAATGGGAGAAGTGCTTGGTTTTGGGTTCATACCGTGCGGTGACCTCACCCAGTGACAGAAGGGGTAGCGAGGTACGCATCGTGTTGTTGCCATCAAGGGTAAAAAGATGGGGTTTTCATCATTGGTTTGAGATTATCCCTCTACATCATGTCATCTTGCTTAAGGCGTTACTCTGTTCGTCATGAACTCAATACACTAGATGCATGCTGGATAGCGGTCAATGTGTGGAGTAATAGTAGTAGATGCAGAAAGTATCGGGCTACTTGTCTCGGACGTGATGCCTATATGTATGACTTTACGCGGTTCTATCAATTGCTCGACATTAATTTGTTCACCCACCGTGATATTTGCTATTTTGAGAGAAGCCTCTAGTGAACACTATGGCCCCGAGGGTCTACTCCACACCATATTTTCAGCCTTACACTTTTTACTTCGTTGCACTTTCCGCCTTCAGATCTCACTTTGCAAACAATCTTGAAGGGATTGACAACCCCTTTGAAGCGTTGGGTGCAAGCTTGTTTGTGTTTGCGCAGGTACTCTGGACTTGACGAGACCCACCTTCTGGATCGATACCTTGGTTCTCAAACTGAGGGAAATACTTACTGCTCCTGTGTTGCATCACCCTTTCCTCTTCAAGGGAAAAACCAACGCAAGCCCAGTCTCCGTCAACGTGTCAATATCTGGCGCTGTTGTTTGAGAAGTAGCAAAAGGCATAGGGTAATGATCTTTCCTAGTGGCTTTATTCAAGTTCCTAAAATTGATCACCATCCTATAGCCACTAATAATCCTCTGTGGGATCAATTCATCCTTATCATTAGGGACAACGGTAATGCCTCCCTTCTTAGGGACGCAATATACCGGACTCACCCAATCACTATGAGCAACAGGATAGATGATACCCGCTTCGAGGAGCTTTAGTATTTCTTTTCTCACTACTTCTTTCATCTTCGGATTTAATCTCCTTTGATGATCAGCAACTGGTTTGGAATGAGGATCAGTTTTAATCTAGTGCTCGCATAGAGTGGGACTAATGCCCTTAAGATCATCAAGAGTATATCCAATAGCAGCACGGTGCTTTCTCAGAGTTTTTAGTAAATTCTTTTCTTCATGCTCTCAGAGGCTAGCACTAATAATAACAGGATATATCTCTTTTTCATCAAGATAAGCATACTTAAGAGTATCTGGCAAATGTTTAAGCTCGAACACAGGATCACCTTTTGGTGGGGGTGGATCCCAGGCAGTTGAACAAGCAAGTTATTCTTAAGGATAGGATATTGTTCTAAGACAACCCTATCTATTTCATCCCTTTCATCCATATGCATATCATTTTCATGCTCAAGAAAGTATTTCTCAAAGGGATCAGTAGGAGGCACGACAATAGAAGCCAAGGCAATAGTTTCATCCTTACTAGGCAACTCTTTTTCATGAGGTTGTCTACCAAACTTGGAGAAATTGAACTCATGTGACACACCTTCAAAGCCAACAGTGACAGTTTGCTTCTCATAGTCAATATGAGCATTGACAGTATTGAGAAAAGGTCTGCCAAATATGATGGGACGAAAGCTATCTTGTGTGGTAGCAAGAACGAGGAAATCAGTAGGATACTTCGTTTTACCACACAAGACTTCAACATCCCTAACAATTCCCACAAGGCAGATAATATCTCTATTGGCAAGCTGAATAGTGGCATCAATGGGTTCTATCTCAACAGGTGCAATCTCAGCTTTAATTTCATCATATAAGGATTGAGGTATTGCACTAACACTAGCACCCACGTCACATAAACCATGATAGCAATGATCTCCTATCTTAACAGAAACAACAGGTGTGCCAACAACAGGCCTATGTTTATCTCTAGCGTGAGGTTTAGCAATTCTAGCAGCATCTTCACAGAAGTGAATATTATGTCCCTCAACATCATTGGACAGGAGATCTTTGATAATAGCAATGCTAGGTTCAACTCTAATTTGCTTAGGGGTGTAGGTGTTCTAATGTAGCCTCTACGTATCACAGTTGAAGCTTTAGAATGATCCTTTATCCTAACAGGGAAAGGTGGTTTCTCAATGTAAGCACAGGGAACAATAGGATCATTATATGCAATGACTTTCTCTTCAACTGGATTGGGTTTAACTACATTGACTTCCAAAGGAGGATGATATTTAAACCACTTCTCTTTGGAGAGATCAATATGAGCAGCAAATGTTTCACACAATGAAGCTACTATCTCAGAGTCAAGTCCATACTTAGCGCTAAAATCACAAAAAGTATTTGTTTCAACAAAGGATTTAACGCAATCAAACTTGAAATTCATACCTGACTCCTTACCTTCATCAAGCTCCCAATCTTCAGAGTTGCGTTTAATTCTATCCAATAAATTCCATTTGAAGTCAATATCTCTCTTCATAAAAGAACCGGTACAAGAAGTGTCAAGCATGGTGCGATCATCATGAGAAAGCCGAGCATAGAAGTTCTGAATGATAATTTCTCTCGAGAGCTCATGGTTGGGGCATGAATATAACATTGATTTAAGCCTCCCCCAAGCTTGAGTGATGCTTTATCTGTCACGAGGCCAAAAATTGTAAATATAATTCCGATCACGATGTACTAGATGCATAGGATAAAACTTTTGATGAAATTCCAATTTCAACCGATTGTAGTTCCATGATCCAGTATCATCACATAGCCTATACCATGTCAACGCCTTATCCCTGAAAGATAAGGGAAATACCTTCTTCTTGACCTCATCCTCGGGCGAACCTGCAAGCTTAAATAAACCACAAGCCTCATCTACATAGATTAGATGCAAGTCTGGATGTGATGTTCCATCTCCTATAAAAGGATTAGCCAGCAGTTTCTCAAGCATACCGAAGGGAATTCAAAGCAAATATTTTCAGTAGGTGCAGCAGGTTGAGGAGCAACTCTTTGTGCTTCCGTTCAAGGTGAAGATACCCCGAACAAGCCCCTCAAAGGATTAGTTTCCATAGTGACAAGTGACAATAAATTTCAGCACACTATATGAATGTTTCCTTACCAAGTTCCACTTACCAAAGGCGCTTCACTCCCCTGCAACGGCGCCAGAAAAGAGTCTTGATGACCCACAATTATAGGGGATCTATCGTAGTCCTTTCGATAAGTAAGAGTGTCGAACCCAACGAGGAGCAGAAGGATCTGACAAGTGGTTCTCAGCAAGGAAATATCTGCAAGCACTGAAATTATTGGTAACAAGTGGTTGTGTGGTGAGATGATTCGTAGCAAGAAACAAGTAACAAAAGTAGCAACGGTGCAGCAAATTGGCCCAATCCCTTTTCTAGCAAGGGACAAGCCTGGACAAAGTCTTATAGGAGGAAAAACGCTCCCGAGGACACACGGGAATTTCTGCCATGCTAGTTTTCATCATGTTCATATGATTCGCGTTCGTTACTTTGATAGTTTGATATGTGGGTGGACCGGCGCTTGGGTACTGCCCTTACTTGGACAAGCATCCCACTTATGATTAACCCCTCTCGCAAGCATCCTCAACAACGAAAGAAGAATTAATACAAAGTCTAACCATAGCATTAAACTAGTGGATCCAAATCAGCCCCTTACGAAGCAACGCATAAACTAGGGTTTAAGCTTCTGTCACTCTAGCAACCCATCATATACTTACTACTTCCCAATGCCTTCCTCTAGGCCCAAATAATGGTGAAGTGTTATGTAGTCGACGTTCACAAAACACCACTAGAGGAAAAACAACATACAACACATCAAAATATCAAACGAATACCAAATTCACATGATTACTATTAGCATGACTTATCCCATGTCCTCAGGAACAAAAGTGACTACTCACAAAGCCTAATCATATTCATGACCAGAGAGGTAATGAGTAGCATCAAGGATCTGAACATAAACTCTTCCACCAAATAATCCAACTAGCATCAACTACAAAGAGTAATTAACACTACTAGCAACCTTACAAGTACCAATCAGAGTCGCGAGATGGAGATTGGTTACAAGTGATGAACTAGGGTTTGGTGATGAGATGGTGTTGATGAAGATGTTGATGGTGACGAGTCCCCTCCGATGAGAGGAGTGTTGGTGATGACGATGGCGACGATTTCCCCCTCCGGGAGGGAAGTTTCCCTGGCAGGATCATCTTGCCGGAGCTCTAGATTGGTTCTGCTCAAGTTCCGCCTCGCGGCGGCTGCGAATCCTCCGAAAAGCCTCCTCCTGATTTTTTTCGGAACGAAACCCTTCATATAGCTGAATAGGGGGGCCAGTGCGCCAGCAAGGAGCCCACAAGCCCCCTAGGCGCGGCCAGGGGGTGACCGCGCCTACCAGGCTTGTGGCCCCCTGGTTGCGCTCCTGTGGCACTTCTTGGCCCAATATTTTTTATATATTCCCAAAAAATATCCACGTTGATTTTCACGTCTTTTGGAGTTGCGCAGAATAGGCATCTCAAACTTGCTCCTTTTTCAGGTGAGAATTCCAGCTGCTAGCATTCTCCCTCTTCATGTAAACCTTGCAAAATAAGAGACAAAAGGCATAAGTATTGTACCGTGAAGTGAAATAACAGCCCAAAAAGCAATAAATATCAACATGAAAGCATGATGCAAAATGGACATACCAATGACTTGTTGGCTGCTCGCATGGAGACCATTACTCGTCCTCACAACAGGACTGAGCTCCTTCATCCCACACCACCTAGGTCATGCCCATCTTCTTTTGCCTCATGCACTCCACCAGCTCAGCTTCGTCATCAGCTATCTTCGATTGAAGAGTTCAATCAAGTCATTGCTCTTGCCCCCATTAGAGTTGCTATGCCTGCTAGTCCATTTCGTGCTTCGCCGTCTCGTGCGGTCCGCCTAGAGCCCGTGCTAGAGGAAGTGGACTCCCCAGCTCCTCATCTGGGACTATCCCTGGGTCAGCCAATCCAGGTCCCTTCCGACTCCACCTAGAGATGGTACAGCTGATCGCTAGTACGCTTGTGTGGTATGTATGATATGTATGATGATGTGCTCCTAGACTGAAGGGAAGTAGTCGTGTTGCGTCATGTAGGACCAGGAGAAGTGCACTAGCTTAAATAACATGTCAGGCATACGAGAGTGCGACCTGAGTGATATGTATAATTATGTGTGATGTAAGATGTATCGCAGTCCTTCTCCGAACGTGACGGTTAATGAAAATACTTTTCATAGTATTTCCTTGTATAAATTTTTTAAATTCTATTCTCCCTTGAACTTGAATTTCTCATTTGGTTTTTGCGACATTAACCCAGCTTTGAGAAAATGAGTCGTCCGTGGACACGCTCCATGCCAAGAATGTAGGGAGAAAATCAATTTGCTGAGACATGGAATGATTTCACTCAGGGACAGTCAGGCCGACACGAGAGCGACCCAGCATTTTCAGAGGTTTGTCGTTTGTATGAGCAAAGCTAGCAACAACATCACGAGATGATGAACCAACTAATGAATATGGGGAATCAGTGTGGACCACACCCACGCACTCCAGATCGGTTGAATTACAAAAGACACGTCCGCCAACTTTTCGCACACCGACAAACCTATGGAAGCAGACGATAGGTTATATGAGAGAGAGGAAGCTTACTATTGCGAAATGTTCTGACCATGAGAAAGTACTCTACGCACCTCACTATCTGATTGGAGCCGCAACCTCGTGGTGGGAAATATCCTCCATGTACATCCTGACGAGAACAACATCACGTGGGCTGAATTCAAAGAGAGTTTTCGTGGGACACAATTCCCAAGAGCGTCATGAAAATCAAGAAGAGGGAATTCGAAGACCTCAAACAAGGGAGTTCCACTGTAATGGAATATCTGGACCAGTATAATAAATTATCCCGTTATGCAAGTGAAGATTATAAGACTGAAGAGAAAAAATGGAGAAATTCCTGGATGGACTCGCTCCGGCATTAAAATGCCATCTAGTCATTCATACATTTCCAGACTTCAAAACACTTCTGGATAAGGCCAACATGCTAGAGGCCGAACGTCGCAGCTTGGATGACATTCGTAAACATCGTCATAACAACTCGACACCAGCGCGCAACATCAAGCACAAGGCTGAGGACACAAAGAATCAAACTCCTCGTACTCGAACTTCAACAACTAAAGTCAACACCCAGTTTTATGCGAGGAACAAGGATTTTACTCCATGCCCCGATATCACATGTTTCGCCTGCGGAGAGGCTGGACACTTCGCCCGACAGTGCCCAAAGGCCGGAAATGGTGCAACTAAAACCAACCTTTCCAGCTTTGACCCAGCACCAAAGCGCATCAACTTCAACCCCAACAACAATCACAGGAAGGGTCACGTGAATCTCGTCGCCAAAGAAGATGCTATGAACGCGCCAGAAATAGTGCTCGGTAAGTTTCCTGTCAACAAAATTCATGTCATGGTTTTGTTTGATTCTAGAGCTTCCCATTCGTTCATTTTGGAAAAATTTGTTTCAAAAAATAACTTTTCAACCCCCCCCTTGGAAAATTCGATGACCATCAAGTCCCCGGGAGTACAACAGGTTACACAAAAATATTGCCAATATGTTACTATTGAGATCAAAGACTTGGCGTTTTGGGCAAATCTCATTGTGATCGAAAGCAGCAATTTGGATGTTGTGTGGGAATGGACTGGCTAAATACCAACAAGGGATTTGTTGAGTGCTTCAACCGAACAGTCACACTCACCCACCATCAGGGTAAAAGGGTAAAAGTTGCAGCCTTAGAAAAGGAGAAGTCAAACCAAGCATGACTTAATCACATGGAAGCTATTGAGATGAAGGACATCCCAGTGGTATGTGAATTACCGGATGTATTTCCTAACGAACTACGAGGCATGCAACCATACCGAGAAATAGAATTTTTCATTGAACTTGCACCTGGTACCACCCCAATATACAAAAAGCTGTACCGCATGGCATCTACTGAGTTAGTCGAACTCAAGAAGCAAATAAAAGAGCTTTTGGACAAAGGATACATTAGACCCAACTCTTCGCCCTCGGGATCGCCAGTATTATTTGCCAAAAAGAGAGATGGGATGCTAAGACTTTGTATTGATTATTGAGCCGTTAACATGGCCATCATCAAGAACAAGTATCCACTACCCAGGATAAATGAGTTGTTTGATCAGTTAACACAAGCAATGGTATTCTCGAAGATCGATTTGCGGTCAGGATATCATATAAGATACTTTATGAAGACATTCCGAAGACAACATTTACGTCACGATACGGATTGTATGAGTTTACGGTAATGCCTTTAGGACTAACAAACGCACCAGCTTACTTTGTGCATTTAATGAATAAGGTACTCATGAAGTACATGGATAAGTTTGTCGTAGTCGTCATCGACGACATACTTGTCTACTCCAAGAACCCCAAAGAACATGCGGAACACCTAAGAATTGTGTTGGAAGAGCTGCGTAAACATCAATTGTATGCCAAGTTCAGCAAATGTGAGCTTTGGCTGAAGCAAGTTGGATTTTTGGGACATGTAATGACCCAAGAAGGCATAGCTGTGGATCCTAAGAAGATCAAGGCTGTAAGTGAATGGCCGCAACCAACCAGCGTGAAAGACATCCAAAGTTTCCTCGGAATGGTGGGAGACTACTAGAGATTTATTGAAAAAATTCCACTGTTGCCAAGCCCATGACCCAACTACTCAAAAAGGAAAACAAGTTTGAATGGATTGAAGCATGTGGGAATAGTTTTGTTTGAGCTGAAGAAGAGACTGACCACGACACCCGTGTTGATTGTTCCAGACTTAAACAAAAAAATTGAAGTATACTGTGATGCCTCAAGGAAAGGCCTCGGATGCGTACTTATGCAGGAAGGGAAGGTCATGGCTTACGCCTCACGACAACTACGGCGACACGAAGAAAATTATCCCACTCACGATTTGGAGTTGGCCGCCGTGATACATGCTCTCAAGGAATGGAGGCACTTTATCCATGGAAATCACTGCGAAACATACACGGATCATAAGAGTCTCAAATATATCTTCACGCAGCCAGATCTCAACCTACGACAACGGTGTTAGTTGGAGTTAATTAAAGATTATGATGTGGGAATTCATTACCATATTGGTAAGGCTAACGTGGTAGCCGATGCTCTTAGCGGGAACCCCACCTCAGACAAGGGCCCTATACGAAAGCTAAGACATGAGATTGCGAAAGAGTTCGCTCTGCTAAACCTGCTCCTCATTCCACAAGGCACCGTGGCACAACTAGAAGTACAACCCACTACGGACGAGAATATCAAGAAGGCTCATAAGGAGCACCCCAGCATTGAAGGCATAAAGAAAAAGGTGAACCTTGGAAAAGCCCCCAAATTTATTATTGATGAACACGGGATATTATGGTACAGAGACCGACCGTGCGTACCAGACCAAGAGGACCTCAAAACTCAAATTTTGGAAGAAGCTCACAATGTGCCCTACTCAATCCACCCCGGAGGTACAAAAATGTTCAAGGATATACAGACAAAATATTCGTGTCACGGAATGAAAATAGATATTGCCTCTTTCATTGCCCGTTGTGATTCATGCCAACGAATCAAGGCGGAACTCCAAAAGCCAGCATGACTGTTACAACCTATGAAGGTACCCGAGTGGAAGTGGGATGAGGTAGGCATGGCCTTCATTGTCGGACTACCCAGTCACGACACGGACATGATGCTATATGGGTTATCACATATCGAATCACAAAGGTGGCTCACTTTATTCCAATAAAGACTACGTCCTCCACTCAGAAGCTAGCAAAGTTATACCTCGCTCGTATTGTCTGCTTACATGGGATACCTAAACTATTGTATCCGATAGAGGCACCCGGTTTACATCAAGGTTTTGGGATTATTTGCAACAAGCTTTGGGCACCCAGTTAGTGTTCAGCACAGCATATCACCCTCAAACTAGAGGACAGACCGAATGTGTAAATCAGATTTGCGAAGAAATGCTCATGGTTTGTGTGCTCACATATGGAAACAGTTGGGAGGACAATTTTCCTTATGCCGAATTCTCATACCACAACAGTTATCGCGCAAGCTTAAAAATGTCACCTTTTGAAGCCTTATATGGAAGAATATTTCGTACGCCTCTATATTGGTTAGAAACCGGAGATAGCCGTATTTTCAGCCCGCAACTACTTCAAGAGGCAGAGGACAAGGTAAAACTCATAAGGGACAAACTCAAGACAGCCCAAAGCCGTCAGCAGAGCTATTACGATAAAAAACACCGTGATGTCGGCTTCAACCCAAATGATTATGTATATCTAAAGGTATCACCCATGAGAGGACTACAAAGGTTCAAGGTCAAGGGCAAGTTTGCGCCCCGCTCAATCGAACCATTTCGCATAATTGCTCGAAGAGGCCAAGTTGCCTACCAAATGGATCTACCCGCGGAACTGTGAGATGTGCATGACGTGTTCCATCTTTCTCAACTAAGGAAGTGTGTAAGGAACCCCGATCAACAGGTAGCCCATGACAGTATAGAAGTACAACCAGACCTATCCTATCAGGAACACCCCGTGCGAATATTAGAGGAGGCAGAAAGCCGGACACGACAGAAGGTCACCAAACTATTCAGGGTACAGTGGAGCAACCATTAAGAGGATGAGGCCAATTGGGAAAGAGAGGATTTCCGGCACAAAGAGCAAGCGCAACTTCTTGAGGGCTCGCTGAAATCTTGGGGACGAGATTTTTCTTAACACCCAAAATTTCTAAATTTGATTTCTTGATTTTTAGCCATTTTTTATGGATTTTTAGTTGGCTTTTATAAAAACGTAGAAGCTCTTTGACAATCTCTTTAAGAAAACTTTTTAGTGCTTCTTTCTCAACCTGCCTCGTTTAGAATAGTGATCTTTTGACCTCTTCTCTAAATGAATTGGTTTGGGAAAATATTTTATTACTTTTGCAAAACCTAGGAATTTATTCCTATAGGTTCAATTATTGTTTTTACCTCAAGGTTTCCTTTTCCTCTATCATGTTTTAGACCTTTTTGCAATTCTACAACATCTAGGTATTCTTTTTTATTTATTTACCAAAACTTTAGAAAGGTTGGACCACCTTTCATAGTTTATTTTTAATAAAAGAATTTTTTGTAATCACTTTTGACCCTACAAATTTACAAAGGAACTCACTGATCCCTGTGGAGTTTAGGATCCAAACTCCTACTCTTAGAAGACCTTAGTACCCTCAACCTACTTCACTAAAAACTTTGGAGTCACAAGTTTGAAAATTTCAAATTTCATTTGACTCAAGTTTGACCCAAAAGACTCTGTTTTTGTTAAAAACTTGACCAAAACAGTTTAAAAAATTCTGAAAAATTGTGGGCAGTCTTTTCACCTAATGAGAGACCACCCCGAAAGTTTTCAGCTCAAAATATTTTGTGCACGTGCCATTTTCATTTAATCAAACACCTAGCCTGCACTGTTGCCACTGTCAAACTCTGAAACTGATTCAGTCAAAGGTTCAGAGATTCAGTTCACTGACAATCACCACAGTGGCGATGCTAGAACTGCTCGATCATGTGCCCAAGCTTATCCACACGTTGCGCACTCCCTTGGACGCTTGCTAGCGTCAGTGGTGAGCTGGCCGAGCTGGCCAAGCTCCGGCAGCAGCACCTGTAGCGGCTGCCACGACCACCAGCGATGCCCTTGCTGCAGCACCGCACCGACCGACACCGCCCCTCGCACCTCAAGCCGCCGCGTGTCCTTGGACCCAGCTCGCCCCGCAATTGTCGTCACCACGCACCGGGCAGCACAGAGCATGAACTTTGCTGCCGCAGTGCACAAGAAGCACCGCTCCGTCGACCCGAGTCCTCCTTCGATGACTGAACTGCTTTAGGCCAAAAATGGATTCCCCTCGATGAGTAGGTATGAGCCGAACCACCTAACCACCTGCCTAACCCCTAGATCAACAGAATTGCTCGTCGGAGTTATGACCCATGACACCTCTGTCGGGCCTCTATAAATAGATCCCCTCCGAGCTGTCGAGCCCATCACTCACCTCACAACACTCCACCCCCACTCCGAAACCTTGCCCAAGCCAGAGGAGGGCCTCGGAGGGGCCTTCTTCCCCAGCTCCGCCGCCCCGATCCGCTTCGGGTTCCAATTGGATTCAAGCAAGATGAGTCGAAGTAGGAGCCCCTGAGGCGTTCAGAAGCTTCATGGTGACCTCCTCATCTTGAGCTCCCCTCCGATTTGATCGAAGGCAAGTCCCTCGGTGAGATTCCGGAGGTGCCCGAAGTTGTCATCCGTCGGAGCAAGGTCGCCATCGACGCAGAGCCCCCTCGACCCCATCCACCTCTCACCGAAGCGCAGGAACACAGTGCGTACGTAGGTGCCCTCGGTTGGCTCTCTCCCTCCATCGATCGTCGCCGGCGATCAGTGCAATGCATCTGGCGTCGGTTGATTCGAACCTGACACGGTGGACCCCCTTGTCAGGGTTCTGTTCTTTTTTTTTGAGACGTTTTCCCTTGAACGCGCCTTCGCCAGGAGCCATCTTCGAAGCTAGTTAACGTATTCTCTTTCGGGCGCTTTGAGTTTCTCAAACTAGCCCCTGGACAAATTCCGTTTCATTACAGATCAGTGCCTGAACTTGTTTTTCTTATAACTTTAAAACTACAATAGTGTTTGAATTGACTCTTTTTGAAAAACCTTGCTTTGAGGGTCTAGTTTATTTTCAAATTTATTTAAAAAATATTTGGAGCCATTAGCTAGGACTCAACTATTACGACGGTACATGTTATATGACGTAAATTCCAACGAAGGAAATGCCGACGTTAACTTCACCGATCTTGATCCCGCCTACGTGGAACCAGGCAAACATGTTTGAACTCTTGATGTGTTGTTTGCTCGCTAACAAAAAATTAATATCCATCCATTTCATTATTCAAGCATATTGCATATCTTAAAATAATGTTAAAAACATGACTATGGCAAGTGATGGTTGTGAGAGGTCGTGGATAACCTAGTCACCGGAACGTGATAGGTTATGGCCTGGTCATGACAAGTGCATAATTGTATTGGTACAAATGTGATAACTCCAGTATCGACCTAGATCGAGTCTTGTCAGTGTCTGATACGTCTCCGTCGTATCTACTTTTCCAAACTCTTTTTACCTTGTTTTGGATTCTAATTTGCATGATTTGAATGGAACTAACCTGGACTGACGTTGTTTTTAGCAGAATTGCCTTGGTGTTATTTTTGTGCACAAATCAAAGTTCTCCAAACATCCTGAAAATTTACCGGGAGCAGTTTTGGAAAATATCAAAAATATCTGCGCCAAGTTCCACCTCGGGGGGTGGGCCAGTGGGCCACAAGCCCGTGCTCCACCACCACCCCCTGGTGGCGGTGGGCAGGCTTGTGGGGCCCACACGGCTCTGCCGCCCACAATTCCAGCTCTATAAGTTGCCTTTCATCCGAGAAAAAAATAAAAAGAGAAGTTTTCGTCGCGTTTTCGATACGGAGGCGCCGCCACCACCTGTTCTTCATCTGGAGGGTAGATCTGGAGTCCGCCTTGGGCTCCGGAGAGGGGAAATCGTCGCCATTGTCATCATCAACCTTCTTCCCTCTCTAATTCCATGAAGATCTTCGTGTTCGTGAGTAATCTATTCGTAGGCTGGCTGGGCGGTGGTGAGTAGGATGAGATCTATCATGTAATCGAGTTAGTTTTGATGGGGATTGATCCCTAGTATCCATTATGTTCTGAGATTGATGTTGCTACTACTTTGCCATGCTTAATGCTTGTCACTAGGGCCCGAGTGCCATGATTTCAGATCTGAAATTATTATGTTGTCACCAATATATGTGTGTTTTAGATCCGATCTTGCAAGTTGTAGTTACCTACTATGTGTTATGATCCGGCAACCCCGGAGTGACAATAACCGGAACCACTCCCGGTGATGACCATAGTTTGAGGAGTTCATGTGTTCACCAAGTGCTAATGCGTTGGTCCGGTTCTTTATTAAAAGGAGAACCTTAATATCCCGTAGTTTCCTTTTGGACCCTACTGTCACGGGAGGGATGGACAATAGATGTCATGCAAGTTCTTTTCCCTAAGCACGTATGACGACACACGGAATGCATGTCTACATCACATTGACGAACGGGACCTAGCCACATATCTCTTCGTGTTATAGCTCTTGCATGATGAATATCATCCAAAAAAATCACCGACCCATTGCCTACGAGTTTGTGCTACTGCTACTACTGTTGCTACTGCTGTTACTTGTCTTGCTCTGCTGCTGCTACTACTACTGTTTCTACTGCTATTACTTGTTTTGCTTTGCTACTACTGTCGCTTGCTACTGTTGCTACTTGCTACTGTTGTCACTACTGCTGTTCCTTGCCGCTGCTATTGCTCGCTACACTACCGTTACTCGCTACTTTGTTGTTAGTACTGTGATTGCAGATACTAATCTTTGAGGTGTGGTTGAATCTGACAAATTCAGCTGCTAATACTTGAGAGTATACTCTCACCTCCTGACTGGCTTATCAACAAATTGGGTCGAATACTCTACCCTCGAAAACTGCTGTGAACCCACGCACTGGTGGGCCATCAACAACATTCTTCTAGTTCCGTTGCCGGGGAGTGCTAGCAGCATTCTTCTGGTGCCGTTGCAGGAGAAGGTTTGTTGTCATCAGCATTCGTCTAGATAATGCCAGAGATTGCAATCAGCATTTTTCTGGCGCCGTTGCCGGGGAGGTATTGCTATATTATGTGAGTCACTTGGAATTTATATATACTGATCACTATGAAGAATCTGAAGGATCTGAAGACCAAAGTATTGCCCTCAACTACAAGGGGAGGTAAGGAATTGCCATCTAGCTCTGCACTTGATTCACCTTCGGTGATGAGTAAGTTTGCGACATCACCTCCTGCTAGAGATGCTATGCTTGATACTATGACTGATGATGCTATGCTTGATACTGCTAGAGATGCTATGCTTGATACTATGCCTGATGATGCTATTCTTGATACTGCTAGAGATGCTATGCTTGATACTGCTTTGCCTGATGATGCTAGAGATGCTATTTTGCGTGATGATGCTATGCTTGATAATGCTAGAGATACTCCTTTGCCTGATGTTCCACTAGGAGTGTTCCTTGATGCTCATATTGCCAGAGTGACTGCCAATGCTCGTGATGCTTCTGAAACTACCGATACTATTGAGATAGAACCCTGTTAGATCTAGCTCTCCTAGATATGAATTGCCTGATATACCTGAGGGTTACGTTATGGAGGGAGAGATAGCCGAGGATTTTCTTGCGTCTAAGGATGCCTATGATGCTGAGAAATTACTTCTCAAGTGGAAGGAAAAATCTCGGGAAGCTAGGATGAAAAATGACCCGAAATATGCCACTTCGCCTATCTTTGCCACTGATAAGGATTATGAATTCTCTATCGACCTTGAGATAATCTCTCTAGTCGAATCTAATCCTTTTCACGGTTATGAGTCTGAGACGGTCATAGCCCATCTTGCCAAACTATCCGAAATAGCCAACCTTTTCAATAATGAGGAGAAGATCCGCCACTACTATATCCTTAAGTTGTTTCCTTTCTCTCTAAAGGATGACGCTAAAGTCTGGTTCACCTCTCTAAAGGATGGTCTATTACTTCTATGAGAAATATTTCCCTGCCCATAAGAAGCAAGCTGCCTTGCAGGAAATATACAACTTTGCTCAACTCCAAGAAGAGAGTCTTCCACAAGCTTGGGGAGGCTCGTCCAGCTACAGAATGCTTTGCCTGATCATCCTCTTAAGAAGAACGAGATACTTGATATCCTCTATAACGGACTTACCGATGCCTCTAGAGACTACCTAGATAGTTGTGCTGGTTGTGTTTTTAGGGAAACGAACTGTAGAACAAGCTGAGACTATACTGAATAACCTCTTGATCAACGATAATGCTTGGACTATTCCCGAACCACCTCCTAAGCCAACTCCTAAGAAAAGAGGTATTTTATTCCTCAGTCCCGAAGATATGCAAGAAGCCAAGAAATCTATGCAAGAGAAAGGCATTAGATCTGAAGATGTCAAAAATCTACCACCTATCGAAGAGATCCACGGTCTCGATAACCCGATACAGGTAGTAGAAGTGAATTCTCTGCGTAGGTGTGATGAGAGTGATATTCCTTTTGATAAACCTGCTAGCCTATGCTTTGATGAATTTGACAACTTTGTTGCTAAACAACAGAGTTTCAATGATTATGTTAGCAGGCATTTGGAACAAAGTGCTCGTATGTTGAGCCATGTAAGTGCTTGTGTAGACAGAAATGTCAATGATCTGAAGCTTCTGAGTAAACATGCCTCTATGATTACTACTCAGGTATTACAAGTACTTAAAGCTCAGAATGAATTGCTCAATAAATTAAATGACAACTCTGTCAGAGTCATTACTAGAGGAGGCAAAATGACTCAGGAACCTTTGTATCCTGAAGGTCATCCTAAGAGAATTGATCAAGATTCTCAAGGAATCAATGCTGATACACCTAGTCATCCTAAGGAGAAGAAGAAGGATGATAGGAGCCTACACGCCAGTTCACCAAATACTGTCACACCTGAAGAACCTAATGATATTTCTGCGTCTGATGCAGAAACACAATCAGGTGATGAACTTGAACCTGGTGACAATATGGAAAGTGATGTTCATAATAATGCTCAACCTAGCAATGATGAGGACGTGGAGATTGAACCTACGGTTAATCCTGATAATCCACAACCTAAGAGATACGATAAGAATGACTTCACTGCTAGGAAGCATGGTAAAGAAAGAGAGCCATGGGTTCAGAGACCTATGCCCTTTCCTCCTAAGCCATCCAAGAAAAAGGATGATGAGGATTTTGAGCGCTTCGTTGAGATGATAAGACCCGTCTTTCTGCAGATGCGGTTAACTGATATGCTCAAGATGTCTCTGTATGCCAAGTACATGAAAGATATCGTGACTAATAAGCAGAAGATACCAGATCTTGAGATCTCCACCATGCTTGCCAACTACACTTTATAAGGTGGAACTCCTAAGAAACTTGGTGATCCCGGAGTGCCCACTATACCTTGCTCCATTAAAGGAAACTACGTAAGAACTGCCTTATGTGACCTTGGAGCCGGTGTTAGTGTTATGCCACTCTCTATTTATCATAGACTTGAGTTGGATAAGTTGACACCCAGTGAAATTTCTCTGCAAATGGCTGACAAATCAACTTCTTTCCCTATCGGCATTTGCGAGGATGTGCCTGTTGTGGTTGCTAATACCACTATGTTAACAGGCTTTGTTATCTTGGATATTCCCGAGGATGATGCCATGGCTATCATCATCGGAAGACCCTTTTTAAACACTGCAGGGGCTGTTATAGATTGCAACAAAGGCAATGCCACTTTCCATGTCAATGGTAATGAGCACACAATGCACTTTCTGAAGAAACGATATCCAGTACATTGCATCAATGCTATCGAAAAAACTTCATCGATTCTTATTGGGAGCTTTGAATGCCCTATTCCTCGTGTCAAGATGAAGTATGATTTGCTTGTTGGGGAGATACATATCCCCATTGAGGTGACTTAGTGGCTATTCTAAAATTCTCTGTTCTCTCTTGCGATTCGAGAAGGTTTTGTCATAAGGACTTGATCAATCCCATTGACGGATTTCTTTCGATGACCATGAAACGGATGAATCAGAGAGTCACATAGCTGTGTTTTGAGTTTTCCTTTCCTGTTGCTTAAAAGAAAAATGATGGAATTAGTTTAGCTTTTCCTGTTTTCTATTTTAGCGTCTCGGAGAAAAATACCTCGAAAATAAAAGTTCTCCGATGGTCCTGAAAATTTAGTATGATTTTTTCTGGAATTTTTGAAAATTTCTGGGCCTGAGAGCTGGCCTGGGGGCCAGACAAGTGGGCCACAAGCCCTGCCACCGCCACCTACCCCCCTAGTGGCGGGGTGCAAGCTTGTGGGGCCCACAGGCACCCCCTCCACTCATTCCAGCTCCCGGCCTCTTCTTCCACCTCCAGAAAAAATTGTTTCGCACCTCAAACCCGTGTTCTTGCTCATTTGGCTGAGATTTTTGATCTCCTTGCTCAAAGCACCATTCTCCGAACCGTTTTGGGGAAATTATTCCTTGGTAAGTGACTCCTCCATTGGTCCAATTAGTTTTTGCTCTAGTGCTTTATCCTTCCCGAATTCTTGCTACCTTGGTGACCCTGTTCTTGAGTTAGAAATGTTGATTTCAGCTGGTCCCAAGTAGTTTTAGCGCGTGATACGGTCTCTAGGCAGTAGTAGGAGTAGTTGCTACAAGGTGTGGTGGGTCTTTATTCACTTTTCTCTTGAACTTCAAAAATTTCAGCATAAGGAAATTATGTTCATGAGGAAGTTTCATGGTGGTTCCTCAAGTAAGAAGGGTCCTCGTCTCTCCTTTCGGGAGCCCGAACCTTTTCAACTAAGGGACGCACCGGTACAACCATGTGTATGGCCTTCCGATGAGTTCATGATCGAAGCAGGTTTCAAGGATGAGTTTGATGCACTTGTCCACAATGCCGGGTTAGAAGAATTCCTCTCAGATAAATGTGAACTGTATGCTATGCTCACTGCCTCTTTCGTGGGTAGATTTAATTTTTTAGCTGGCCGTGAATCATCCATACTGTTTGACCTGTACGATAAATCCTATATCGTGGATCTGGAGGATTTCAATAGGATTTGCAAGATACCTGATTGGGGTAGTGTTAATGATCCTCCTAAGTCTTCGGTCAGAGACTTTGTCTCCAGTATAACTGTGGGAGAAACCAGAGATATCACGCAAGCCACCATAGGAAGCATCCATTTCCCTGCCTTGCACTACCTTTCCATCTTCATAGGTAGGTGCATTAACGGCAAGGGTGCACATTGTCACCTATACGCTTCCGACCTTAGTATCCTTAAGAGCGCAGTAACAGGTGACACGAGCTTCAATATGGGAGCTATAATAGCAAGGAGGCTGAATAAAAATGCCAGTGAGGGGGATTTCTTTGGTGGAGTTTATGCTACACGCTTAGCAAATTTTCTTGGAGTATCCATCCGTCCAGAAGACCCTCCTCTCCGTACAGCCTACCTTGATCGTGTCTCTCTAACACGCTACCAGTTCCTTGAGAGAGATCATGGATTCCTCCTATACCGCTTGATATTTAACCGGAAGCGTGTTTTCCATATTACCCTTCCTGCTCCTGCTTTCTTTGACTTTCAGGTAAAACGAAGATACTACATAACCCTAGGAGAGGCAGAGGAGTATGAGAGGGAGGCGACTGCTGCTCAACTTCATGAGGCAGCTATTCAGGCAGTGGCTGCAGCACTCCCGTATAACACCCATTATGACTTTGGGTTTCGCCAGGATCATCCATGGGAGTAGACCGAGCTAGGCCAAAAGCCTAAGCTTGGGGGAGTACGTGTTCTCACCAACTTTACATTCATGCTTATGCTTTCACTTTGTTAGCCGGTGTTTACACTTTGCCACTTTATTATCCATGCTAGTTTCTTCTTATTTTCTTGTTTTCTTGTTTTGTGTCCTTTTGAGAAAACCCAAAAAGATTTTTCTTTCTTCTTTTGCTTGTTGGGAGCTTTCCCGTGTAAATAGTTTTCTTTTTCTTTGTGTCAAGGTAGAAGATATTGGTTACAATGTTTATTGGTTCTTACATGCTTACCTGTTTAGCTTTCAAAGAGCCATATTATTTTGTCTTCTCCTTTGTGTTTCCCTGCAGATTCAGCTTAGTCCAATGCGCTTATTATCGTTTTCATTGTTCGATCGTGCAAATGAAAGGCAACAATGATGATATATGATGAAGTGACTAAGACTGAAAAGCTGGTATGAAGTCTATCTATTTTGTTTTTGTAAATATGACTAGCTTGTCGACCCAGATTCAGCTTTGTTGTGAGAGAACCATGTTTGCAACGACAACTTACAGATCATAGTTTCTGATGCCATGCTTATTGAGCTGAGAGCTTATAATGGTTTGTCTTGAATTCCAACATAGATTTTGAGATGACTATGATGTAGTATGATAGGATGGTATTCTCCTTTGAATGTTTCAAGTGGCTTGACTTGGCGCATGTTCATGCATGTAGTTGAAACAAAATCAACATAGCCTCTATGATGTTCGTGTTCATGGTGATTTATATCCTATTCATGCTTGCATTCAATATTAGTCAAACTCATTGCATCTTGATGACCGTTGTCGCTCTCTAGTTGGTTGCTTCCCAGTCTTTTGCTAGCCTTCACTTGTACTAAGCGGGAATACTGCTTGTGCATCCACTTCCATAAACCCAAAAGTTTTTCCCTGAGAGTCCACCATACCTACCTATTTGCGGTATCTACCTGCCGTTCCAAGTAAATTTGCATGTGCCAATCTCTAAACCTTCAAAAAATAATCTGTTTTGCATGCCCGAACCGCTCATGTGGTGACAGAGGGCTATTGGTACCTTCCATGCTAGGAGTGTTATCCTCGACATGTGTTTATTCACAGTCATTCACGAGAAAGGGGCCGGTATTTGGAATGCCCAGTTCCACGCTTAAATCGAAAACATAACTGTAAAACAATACTCCCCCAGGATTGATGTTAGTATGGACGGTACTCGAGGATTCGGCTAGCCGTGGAGTGTGATTGATTGGTGGTGGGGGAGTTAAAACTTTACTTTTCTATTTGGGAACCGCCTATAGCATGGATAGCATGGAAGATATTGAGAACTCTTGGTCATTGCGTTGACAATGAAAGCATGCCACCCAAAATTATTATCTCTGTTTTCAAAGCTTTAGCTCTGGCACCTCTGCAAATCAATGCTTCCCTCTGGGAAGGGCATGTCTATTTATTTTCCTGTCGAGTCATCCTCCTCTTATATAAGCACCAATCAGAGAGCACCTCTGTCATTTTTATGCTTTGCTTTTGATTGATATTGAGTATGACTATGACTGGATCTTCGTTGCTATGAATTACAATATTTAGTCAGCCCTTGATCTTTGAAAGTGCTCTGCATTTATGTTTTGCGGTCTCAGAAAGAGCTAGCGAGATACCACCTATTCATATTGCTTCATGCTTGTTTTGATTGAAGTGTTGGTATTTGAAACTCATTATTATTTGCTCGTTAGCTGATTATGCCATTGATATTAGTTTACCGTGAGACCTTTGTGTCATTTCCTTATGTGGTTAACTTGTGATCTTGCTGAAATTCTGGTTATGAGTTAGACATAGTTGCAACAACAAGATCAAACAGAGTTTGTCAAAGTTTTTCTTTCTCTCTCAGTTTGTCAACTGAGTTGCTTGAGTACAACCAAGGTTTTAAGCTTGGGGGATTTGATACGTCTCCATCGTATCTACTTTTCCAAACTCTTTTGCCCTTGTTTTGGACTCTAATTTGCATGATTTGAATGGAATTAACCTAGACTGACGCTGTTTTCAGCAGAATTGCCTTGGTGTTATTTTTGTGTAGAAATCAAAGTTCTCCAAACGTCCTGAAAATTTACGGGGAGCAGTTTTGGAAAATATCAAAAATATCTACGCCAAGTTCAACCTCAGGGGGTGGGCCAGTGGGCCACAAGCCCCTGCTCCGCCACCACCCCCTGGTGGCGGTGGGCAGGCTTGTGGGGCCCACACGGCTCTGCCGCCCCCAATTCCAGCTCTATAAGTTGCCTTTCGTCGCGTTTTCGATACGAAGGCGCCGCCTCCACCTGTTCTTCATCTGGAGGGCAGATCTGGAGTTCGTCTTGGGCTCCGGAGAGGGGAAATCGTCGCCATCGTCATCATCAACCTTCTTCGCTCTCCAATTCCATGAAGCTCTTCATCGTTCATGAGTAATCTATTCGTAGTCTTGCTGGGCGGTGATGAGTAGGATGAGATCTATCATGTAATAGAGTTAGTTTTGATGGGGATTGATCCCTAGTATCCACTATGTTCTGAGATTGATGTTGCTACTACTTTGCCATGCTTAATGCTTGTCACTAGGGCGCGAGTGCCATGATTTCAGATCTGAAATTATTATGTTGTCACCAATATATGTGTGTTTTAGATCCGATCTTGCAAGTTGTAGTTACCTACTATGTGATATGATCCGGCAACCCCAGAGTGACAATAACCGAAACCACTCCCAGTGATGACCATAGTTTGAAGAGTTCATGTGTTCACCAAGTGCTAATGCGTTGGTCCGGTTCTTTATTAAAAGGAGAACCTTAATATCCCATAGTTTCCTTTTGGACCCCGCTGCCACGGGAGGGATGGACAATAGATGTCATGCAAGTTCTTTTTCCCTAAGCACGTATGACGACACACGGAATGCATGCCTACATCACATTGACGAACGGGAGCTAGCCACATATCTCTCCGTGTTATAGCTGTTGCATGATGAATATCATCCAAACAAATCACCAACCCATTGCCTACGAGTTTGTGCTACTGCTACTACTGTTGCTACTACTGTTACTTGTCTTGCTTTGCTGCTGCTACTACTACTGTTGCTACTGCTGTTATTTGTTTTGCTCTGCTGCTACTATTGCTACTACTGTTGCTACTTGCTACTGCTGTCACTACTGCTGTTCCTTGCTGTTGCTATTGCTCGCTACACTGCCGATACTCGCTACTTTGCTGTTACTACTATGTTTGCAGATACTAATCTTTTAGGTGTGGTTGAATCTGACAAATTCAGCTACTAATACTTGAGAGTATACTCTCACCTCCTGACTGGCTTATCAACAAATTGGGTCGAATACTCTACACTCGAAAACTGCTGCGAACCCACGCGTTGGTGGGCCATGAACAACATTCTTCTAGTTCCGTTGCCGGGGAGTGCTAGCAGCATTCTTCTGGTGCCGTTGCAGGAGAAGGTTTGTTGTCATCAGCATTCGTCTAGCTAACGCCAGAGATTGCAATCAGTGTCTTACTTCCTTTATTGTGCTACCACAGTTTCCTCAATAAGGATTCGATATAGTCGGTCGTAGGCCTATTATCAGTCACACACCAAGTAGAGGGGCTGGGATGAAGGTATCCATGGCCTTGGACTAAATCCAGTCATCCGGTCAGGGGGCATGGGAGTTTCCAGTCTGGGACTGAGAGGGAGGGCACTCCCTTGTAGCGCGCGGTATAAATTTGATACCATGTTGGTCGAGGTTGGAGCCTGCCTGTCTTATGGTTTTGCCCTGGCAGCGTAGTCCGAGTGGAGCCGGGCTTCGCGTGGGTAAAATGGGTGTGTGCTGGTTTTGAGTGTGTGCTTCAAAAATACCGTACGCGGGATTAGTCATATGGTCTATCGGAACCCGTGAGCTATGGGTAAAGAGTACACCCTCTGCAGAGTCAAAACTATTCGAGTAGCCGTGTCCACGGCTAAGGACAGTTGTTTGACAAGTCAAGTGTCGGTCTTAGACTCGGTCCTTGGACTACAAGTGGTAGAACAATAATGGTTGTGGATATCTAACGGTAATGTGGAATATTTTATTATTATCTTCTTGGTCCAAAAATTATCCTAAAGGTTGGTTGTACCACCCTGATAATTATTATTTATTTTTATGCCCTTTCTGTGGTGTGTCTAAGAATCCCGACTGTGGCTTGTTATTTATTTTATGCCCTTTCTGTGGTGTCACTAAGACGCTCGACTGTGGCTTGTTATTTATTTTTATGCCCTTTCTGTGGTGTCGCTAAGATGCCTGACTGTGGCTTGGTATTTATCTTTATGCCCTCTCTGTGGTGTTGCTAAGACGCCCGTTTGTGGCTTGTTATTTATTTTATGCCCAGTTAGAGGTGTCGCTACGACGCTCGACGGTGGTCAACTAACCCTTGTTAACCTTTCGAGGCGTCGCTCCAGACACCCGATCGATGCATTTTTACTTTTCTGTTGGGATATCTCAGGAGGATTACCGCCCGATTTACGCACTAACATAATTTATTTCTCACACATCCATTCGATAAATTACGATCTGAACCACGCATATTAAAATTGACTGCATGCATCTCATTTTTGTACAATCTGTTTGCGATTACTTTTCAAAGTACTCACTGGCTTGTTGATGTGGCCAGATATGGATGAAGGAGACCTCATGGATGAAGAGTTCGATAGCGAGTCCGATGTCTAGAGGAGTCCCAGTCAGTCTTCCGATCCTAGAGTGTGTCGCTGTATTATTTAACTGCTTCCACTACCACGAATAAATCGCCAAGCCTCACTCTGATGCTTGACGCGTAGTAGTACTTGTCATGTCACATTACTCTGATGTGACGTGCCCCTTTTATTACGAGCAGTAGAGTTATCACATTACCACTATAACATATCTGTTCGTGCAAGACTTAGACATGTTGTAATAAATTATAGAGCAACCTATGTTCTATCTGTTTAATATTAAGTACTGCTGGGTTTTTTATCAAGATGAGTCTATGAGTGGGAATTTTTTTTTTACACTGGAGACACATGGCTGATTTCCAATAAATTATTTTATTGACCCCTCGGTTGCAGGCTATGGACGCTAACCACTGCGTTGTTGCGGTACTTGTGGCACAACTACGAGCGTTGGTTTCTTTGAACCGAATCAATGGCAACGCCTTGATTCAAAACAAACGCATAGGATCTCACCGGCGTCGGAGCTGGCAGACACGCGGGCGGCAGGAGTTGAGGTGATCTCCGACGAGGTTGGGGATCGAAGGGACCCTCGGATCCAGGCCGACGGGGCGAGCAACTGGAGGCCGCGTTGGAGGACTTGGTGTTTGGACTGCAGCCGTCCATGGTGCTGCATCAGGAGGTTGAGGGACACGTGAGGTACGGGAGTCACGAGAAGAAGAAAATGGAGGAGCAGCAAACATCTCACCGCGACAAAGCATCCCATGGCGCGGCGCAACGACGGTCACAGCTCCTCCCGGCGGCTCCATGGCTCCAGTGTCACGGACCTCCTGTCCATGGAAGTGGCGAGGTGGGGGTGACCGGTCCGGTGGCCACAGGGCGATGCGGCTCCGGTAGGACTCCGAAACAGGCGGATCCGCTCAGTCAATGCCGGATCCGGGCAACGATGGCGCGGATGAACCTCAGGAACGGAGCTGCTACGAGGTCCATGACAGCGGCTCGGCTCGGGGTTCCTGCTTGGGGACCAAGAGACATAGAGAAAGGGGATTATGGGAGATAGATATGAGGAGAGCACATGTAAGGAGAAAAAGGAGGCGCTCGGCATGGGGTCGACCCAGGTGGTCGACGGCAATGGCTTCGGGTTGCTACTGCTTGGGTGGCCGTCGGCCATTAGGCAGAAGATCCCGCCGACTCACGCGAGGGTGAAGCAGGCATGGGGCAGCTTGGTCTCAGGAGCTCGGGAGATGGACTCGGAAGGTATCGCGGATGAGCTCTTGGGCTTCGGCCATGGCGCTAGAGGTGGCTAGCGACGGAGGCTTCCAGGAGGAGCTCGGTGTGAAGCTCGGGATCGAGCTCCTCTCAAACTCGGGCGGTGGATCTGGGAGGCTGCAGGGGAGCTTTCCCGGTCATTGGATCTTACATCCAACGGTCCAGGGAAGGGGATGGGAGTGGCTGTGGATTGGGTCATGGGATTTAGTGGGTGGAGGGTGGCGCTCGTGGTCCGACGAGGAGAACTGTTGGTTGGGGTGGCACTCCGAGGGGATGTGGCTGGCCGCGCTAGGGTAGGATCCTTAGAATTTAGGTTTAGGCTAGGAATTCGTATATATATATATAGTACGTAGGTTAGATTTAGGGTTATCTAGACCCTCTAATATAAATTGGATGGTCGAGAATGAATAGGCTAGGGAGTTCAATGGACAAACCGATGAAGGCTTGCGGTAAAGCGGGGTTGATTCGGATCCACCGCTCATGACCGTGGGGTTCGGGTTCCGGGAGGTTTCCAGACTAGGTTGCGGGCAGGTCGGTGCACTGTGTAGAGGGGCTAGGCGGGGATGAGAGGAAAAACGTACAACCCAACGACAGAGTTTAAAATACCGAAACGCTTGCGATTAGACCGGCTATAGTGCCTCTAGAGGTTTAGCGGTTTGGGTATCAAACGAACTCCGACAACGATGAAATTTGGCAGGCGAACTACCTATACAAACATAAGGCCACATGCCAACTTTCATCCCAATACGAGAATGTTTTATACACACTTTTAAAAACAATCTTTTTAATGATGCAGCGGGCGCGTGTGTGTGTGGTTGGTCTCAAAACGGTCAACAAAAAACGGAGAGAACCGACAACTAATAACGGACTGACGTTTTGAAAATTGGCGGCAACGGAGTGCCGATGCATTGGGGATGATGCGTATGATGCAATGATGAGTGCGACAAACAATCTAATCACACAGCGGGCACGGAATAAAAGGGGAATCTTCTGGCGTGTCGGTCTCGGGCTGTTACAACAACGGTCAAAATTATCCTTAGTAACTTGAATACTAGGGAAATGTTTCTCGATTATAGAGGTGATAAAAGAGTTTGTCATAAAGGGTTGCGTTGATGCAAGCTTTGACACCAACCCGGATGACTCTGAGTAGCAGATCAGATTCATATAATGGAGCAGCCCTTTGAAATAAGTTGCAAATGGAGCGTGGTAGCAGCATCTACAGTATGACATAGAGATTTGTAAATCACACATGGATCTAAAAGGTTCAGACCCCTTGACTAAAACCTCTCTCATAAACAAAACATGATAAACCCCAGAACTCATTCGGTGTGAATCACAGAGTGATGTGAACTAGATTATTGACTCTAGTGCAAGTGGGAGACTCTTGGAAATATGCCCTAGAGGCAATAATAAATAAGTTATTATTATATTTCCTTTTTCATGATAATCATTTATTATCTATGCTATAATTGTATTGATTGGAAACTCAAATACAGGTGTGGGTACATAAACAACACACAGTCCCTAGTGAGCCTCAAAGGACTAGCTCGTTGATCAAAGATGGTCAAGGTTTCCACACCATGGACATGAGTTGTCATTTGATAATAGGATCACATCATTAGGAGAATGATGTGATGGACAAGACCCAAACTATGAACGTAGCATGTGATCGTCTCAGTTTATTGCTACTGTGTTCTGCATGTCAAGTATCTATTTCTATGACCATGAGATCATGAAACTCCTGGGCACCGGAGGAATGCCTTGTGTGTATCAAACGTCACAACGTAACTGGGTGACTAGAAAGGTGCTCTACAGGTATCTCTGAGAGTATTTGTTGGATTGGCCTGAATCGAGTATAGGATTTGCCACTCCGTATGACGAAGCGGTATCTCTGGGCCCACTCGGCAATACAACATCACAATGAGCTTGCAAGCAATGTGACTAAGGATTTAGTCACGGGATATTGTATTACGGATGAGGGATCGATAGAAGATGTGTCTAGAGGGGGGGGGTGAATAGACTACTTGTCAAGATAAAAAGTCTAGCCTAACCTTCTAGGAGGGCAGAAATCTAGCTGTTGTAACAAGTCTAAGTCACCCTACACATGCAGTTCTAGGAGTATAGCAACGGAAAGTAAAACATGAAAGTGTAATGCAGAGGAGTAAGGTGGGGAGATCAAATACATGAGGTTGACACGGTGATTTTTGGCATGGTTCTGATAGGTGGCGCTATCGTACGTCCATGTTAGTGGAGACTTCAACCCACAGAGGGTAACGGCTGAGAGAGTCCACGGAGGGATCCACCCATGGAGGGTCCACGAAGAAGCGGCCTAGTCTATCCCACCACGGCTTCCGTCCATGGAGGACTAGCCTTACTCACGGTAGATCTTCATGAAGTAGGCAATCTCCTTGCCCTTCCAAACATCTTGGTTCAACTCCACAACACGAAGTAGGAGGCTCCCAAGCGACACCTAACCAATCTAGGAGGCACCACTCTCCAAAAGGTAATAGATGGGGTAGATCAATGAACTCCTTGCTCTTGTGCTTCTAAAGATAGTCTCTTCAACACAAACCGCTCTCTCATAGAATATGCATGGGTAGGAGAGGTTGATTTGGTGGAAAGCAGTTTGGGGAGGCTAGAGATCAAGTTTCAAATGATTGGATTGGAATATCTTGGTCTCAACACATGAGTAGGTGCTTCTCTCTCGGAAAATAGATCTGGAAATGAAGTGTGTGTTCTGAGTGCTTATCCCACGAATGAGAGGTGGGTGACGGGGTATATATAGACAGCAGCCAATATCCAACCGTAACACACAAAAGAGCAAACTCGGTGACATCGAAGTTGGAAACTCGGTGGTACCGACTAGCACTGAAGGTGTGAACTTTTGAATTTCGGTGAGATCGATATACACAACTCGGTGGCACCGAAAAGGTGACTAACGGTCAGATGGACAAACTCAATGGCACCGATACTCATACTCGAAAATTCCGATTTTGTGTATCTTGGCAACAGAATGTTGGTCACACTGAACTAGGTAGCACCGATGCAGTTTCGGTTGCACCGATTTGGTGGGAACGGCTAGGGTTCTGTCTGAGGTTCAAACTCGGTGGGTCCAATATGAAAATGTTGGTGACACCGAATTTGTGAATGTGGAACTTGACAGAGTATATATGTGGGAAAAATGACTGAGTGTTTTGGTGGCTAACTTTGAGCATTTGAGCAATCAGTTCATTTTACTACGTCACCCCCTTTTAATAGTATTAGCTTTCCTATGGACTCAAAAGTGATTTCTCACAAATATAAAATCAAGAGTCTTCTACCTTGAAGCTTGGACCAATATTATTCCTTTCTTGCATCCACGGGCATCTCCACATAAACCTTAAGCCATAGCTCTTCATGGACTAATCCCGAAATATCTAGGTAAAAGTGTTAGTCCAAGAGGCACTGAATTATCAAAATAACCTAGGGAGCATATGTTCTTTCAATCTCCCCCTTTTTGGTAATTGATGACAACATACAATCAAAGCTTCAAATAAAGATACTCATGAGGATATGACAGCTTCGACGGAAATATGACTGGTACAAACTCCCCCTAAATGTGTGCAATCCATTTAAAGGATAGTTGCTTTGGAATGCATAGGCACACACGAGGTAGAAGGAGAAGACAAGTCATAGGAATTCAAACATATGTGAATGAAAGACTTCCATGTTCAAGACTCCCTCTTGCAAACAATATGTGCAAGAAACAAGAGGTCATCATGAACAAGGATATGATGCATATACTTACCCGGAGGATCTTGAGCGTCTTGACATAGGAGGACACTTGGGAAAACAAATGTTAGATAACACAAGAGTACCCTATTGTAATGATGCAAAGATATCCAAAAGTATCAAGAAATCGAAGACATAGTTAAGATAAGATTTGAAGAAGGAATATGTCTCCAAGGAACAAGAACTTTTTCTCCCCTAAAAAAGAGTATGTAAAGTTTCCTCTCCCCCTGAATCATGGCATGTAGATATCGGGAGTGGGTAGGGGAAAATAAGTTCAAACCAATAAAGCCAATTAAAACGGTATTTATCTCTCTCCCCCTTAATGTGTAGGGCATGATACAAGTATCTCCCCTTAGTGTTGTTGCTCCCTCTTTTGTATAAGCTTCTTGATAGTATTTATCCCCTATAAATATGTTCACTGAATTGAAGCTTTGATGATATTTCTCCCCCTTTGGCACAATTACCAAAAAGAAGGCTGAGAGGGTAAGAGCTCACTGAGAGAATAAATAGGATTCTGAATACTTCTCTCTTTCGTAAGGATTCCTGGATTTTGTCTTTCCCCCCCTTTAGATATTTTGTAGGGTTCATTGAATGTTCTCCCCCTTAGGTATGGATAAGAGATCCTTGAATGATCTCCCCCTGAGTTAGGGAACCTAGAGGTTTCTCACTCTTATATTACATGGGATCACTGAGATTTTTCTCCCCCTAGAGAAGTTGTCTCCCCCAAAGAAAATAGTCCGGAAGAAATTATCAGAGCAACAAAGTCAAAAAAATCGGAGTCACCGAGGCATAATGATTTGGTAGAACCGAGATTGGTTTTTAGGCCTCTTGGAGAAACCGGTTGGACCGAGTTTTCCAATTCGGTGAAACCGAGTTACAATGGTAGTCAACTCTTTAACTGAAAATAGGATCATTGGAAGAATTGTTTGAAAAGGTCAAGAGTCCAAAAGAATGATAGTTCCAACTGAGACAGTCAAACAAAAGTAAGAAGAATAAGATTTGTTTTTTTTTTAATTTTTTTTTATAATACACACATGTAGATGAGAGTGGAATGGTTCTAAGAATGTGAAAGATCAAATGTGAACCATACGATATACTTCATCTAGATGTGGGGCGGTGACTAGGTCACCTATATTAGAGTATTTGACTTGAGGAGTCATGCAAGGATGCTTGATCATAGGTCATACTCATCATTAAGCTTGAAATGGGGTTGCCATTTTTCGATTAAGCATTTCAATGTCTTCATATCACTTGAGTTGTTGTATACCATGAATTGGTGTAGAGCTTTATCAAGGATCTGAGTACATACCTTGGAATGATGTTGATGACATGGCATGTAGGTGAACTTGTTGTGGATGCTCAATGTTGATGGAGATCATCTTGAGTTGGTAGCTATACATGACGTTAGGTTCAATTTTCACCTACAATGGTTAGTCAGCAAGGAAGAACATAATATATCCAAATGACATGAGTGAAATTCAATATCATAGAATTCTCAAGGATATGATTTTGTTGTCTTCTTCCTTCATCTCCGAAAAAGGTTGTTGATACTTGGCCATATCAAGATTGCGTTTGATGTGAGTTGGTTTGCAATCTTGTGGAGTGTATTTCTTCCAAGTACCTACAAAAGGTTAGATGCAATACAAGGGAGCATAGTTCCAAGACATAAGATAGTCATATCAATGGCATCAAGGAATAGTCAGTCAAGCTCATGCCCTTGCATCCATACGAGTGAGTCTAGCTCAAGTTGGAAGCATCAGTGATGTTCAATTCACTCCTCAAATGACAGAACACATTCTCATCAAGTGGTTTGGTGAAAATATCAGCCAACTATTTGTCAGTATGAACATGCCTAAGATCGATATCTCCTTTGGCAACATGATCATGGATGAAATGATGTCCCACTTGGATGTGTTTGGTACTTTTATAACATGAATGCCATAATCCTTAAGCATTTGAGACATCCATAGTAATTGAGCACAACATGATCCAGCGGCAATGTATTCAGCTCCCGCAGTTGATAAGGATACCGAGTTTTGTTTCTTGGATGTCCAAGAGACAAGAGATCTCTGAAGAAATTGACATGTACCTCACGTGTATTTTCTATCAACCTTGTCCCCAACATAGTCCGAGTCGGAATAGCCAACAAGATCAAAAGAAGATCCCTTGGGATACCATATGCCAAAGTTTGGTGTATGTATAAGGTATCTCACTATCCTTTTCACAGCCAATAGATGACACTCTTTAGGTGCTGCTTGATAGTGGGCACACATGCAAAGACTTAGCATGATATCAGGACGAGAGACACATAGATATAACAATGATCCAATCATTGATTGATAAAACTTTTCATCAACGGGTGCATCATCCTTAGTGAGGTCAAGATGTCCACTAGTAGGCATGGGGGTTCTCATACCTTTGCATTCTTGCATGTTGAACTTCCTGATCAAGTCCTTGGTATACCTGGTTTGAGAGATGAACGCACCTTCTCTCGATTGTTTGATTTGCAATCCAAGGAAGAACTTCAGTTCACTCATCATGGACATCTCATACTTCTCTTACATTAGCTTTCCAAACTTCTCACTAAAATGTGGGTTAGTGGAGCCAAAGATAATATCATCCACATATATTTGACAAACAAATATTTCTCCATTTACTCTTTTAGTGAATAAGGTTGCATCAATTTTTCCAATATCAATACCCTTTTCAATGAGAAATTTGTTAGGCATTTGTACCAAGCTCTAGGTGCTTGTTTAAGACCATATAAAGCTTTACGAAGTTTGTAAACATGATCAGGTTTCTTAGGGTTCACAAAACAAGGAGGTTGTTTAACATAAACTTCCTCTTCAATTTCTCCATTGAGAAAGGCACTTTTAATATCCATCTGGTAGAGGGTTATATCATGTTGATTGGCATAAGCTAGAAGAATACGAATGGCTTCAAGTCTAGCAACAGGAGCATACGTCTCACCATAGTCCATACCTTTGACTTGCATGTATCCTTGGGCTACAAGACGTGCTTTGTAACGTACAAATTATCCGTCTTCAACTTGCTTGTTCCGAAACACCCATCTTGTACCAATGATATTCTGCTCGCCTTCTGTTTTTTCAACAAGTGTCCATACTTGGTTCCTCTTCAAGTTGTGTAGCTCTTCATGCATGGCATTCACCCAATCTAGATCTTGGAGAGCTTCTTCTACCTTCAAGGGTTCAATGCTAGATATGAAAGAATAATGCTCACAAAAGTTAGCTAATCGAGATTTAGAGCGAGTGATTCTCCCGTTGTTTATGTCGCTGTAGATTTGTTTCAGCCGATGATGTTTGTCCACTCTTGCTCTAACTCTTGCCAACTTATTCTTATTGGATGGAGGAGCTTCTTCTTCTTCATCGTCATCTTGAGCATTGTTGTTGGTGTCATCTTCTCCTTGAGGTGGTGGTGAGGAAGGTTGAGGTGGATCATTAATATGTTCCTCTTCCTCTTCGCCATCATGTCGTGTACCTCTTGTAGATGCTTCCATGTTGTTTTGTGGTTCGCCATGACGCGAAGTGAGAGCTTACACTTGAGTTGATGAAATGCTTTCCTTCACCTCCATGGGACGAATCTTGCCAATGGACAAATCTTTGATAGCTTCCGAAGGTTCCTTATCTCCTATATCAATTGGCAATTGTTCGACTTGCGAACCGTTAGTCTCATCAAACTATACATCTACCGTCTCCTCAACTTTTCGAGTGAACTTGTTGTAAACACGGTAAGCGTGAGAGTTTGATCCGTAACCAAGAAGTAAACATTCATAAGATTTAGGTGCAAACTTAGATCGATGATTCTTATCAAGAATATAGAACTTACAGCCGAATACTTGAAAGTATACAACTTGTATCCAACTTGGGGTTTGTTACCGGTGAGTAGCTCGTATGTCGTTTTACCGAGAAGCTTCTGCAGGTTGAGTCGGTTTATGGCATGGCAAGCTATTTCCACAGCTTCTGCCCAAAACTGTCTTGGACTCTTGTATTCGTCATGCATCGTTCTCGCCATCTCTATGAGCGTCCGGTTCTTCCTCTTAACAACTCCATTTTGTTGAGGTGTGTACGTCACCGAGAACTCATGTAAGTGTCACGCCCAAGATGCGACCCTATCCACAATTTGGCACGAAGGCCTTGTCAGGGATAGAAGCGCATCTCGTCGTGTCGCAAGAATGGATATCGTTACAAGTACATGTACTGAAAAGAAGAGATATATTTAGAATTGGCTTACACTCGCCACAAGCTACATCAGAGTCACATCAGTACATTACATAATCATCAAGAGTAAGAGCAGGGCCCGACTACGGACGAAAACAAACGAGAAAAATAAGAACAACGTACATCCTTGCTATCCCAGGCTGCCGGCCTGGAACCCATCCTAGATCGATGAAGAAGAAGAAGAAGAAGCAACTCCAAATGAACAATCAACGCGCTCGCGTCAAGTACCCTTTACCTGTACCTGCAATTGGTGTTGTAGTAATCTGTGAGCCACAGGGGACTCAGCAATCTCATTTCCAAAGGTATCAAGACTAGCAAAGCTTAATGGGTGAGGTATGGTTAAGTGGTGAGGTTGCAGCAGCGGCTAAGCATATATTTGGTGGCTATCTTACGAGTACAAGAAAAATAAGAGGGGGAAGATCTACGCTTAACGGACGTGAGCTACTGATGATCAAATGAATGATCCTGAACACCTACCTACGTCAGACATAACCCCACCGTGTCCTCGATCGGAGAAGGAACTCACGAAAGAGACAGTCATGGTTACGCACACAGTTGGCATATTTTAATTAAGTTAACTTCAAGTTATCTAGAACCACTGTTAAACAAAGTTTCCACGTTGCCACATAACCGCGGGCACGGCTTTCCAAAAGATTTAACCCTGCAGGGGTGCTCCAACTAGTCCATCACAAATTACCACAAGCCGCATAGAAATCCTCAATCACGAAGCTCGCGATCTCGTCGGATTCCCTAGTGGAAAACCTCAACTTTGAGATTACCCAAAGCATCACCGGAATCCCGATGCACAAGATATCTCGTCAAAGGTAAAACAAATCCAGCAAGGCCGCCCGACGTGTCGACGAACCCGATAGGAGCCGCGTATCTCGTTCTCAGGACACGTCGGATGGAAAAGCCTAGAGGTACCAAACCTCGAGTTGCCCCATGGTGGCCCCGCAGTCTGTCCTTTTGGGACCAACACCATCAGCACTGCCCCCCCTGTTTATGTAAAATTACTCGCCGGGTTCATGACGCCCTATGCATTTCAGTGTTAACAAAATTATTGTGTTGGGCAAATGTAGAACCAATGTTGGGCCTTGCCGGACCAGCTTTAATCTAAAACGAAATATCAAGGGGGTCCCCATAACAACCCCGATTGTGTTAGGAGCGCTCATTTATGGAACATAACACCGGTAGCCAAAAACTAAGGGGGCGAAGGTGGAACAAAACACCAGGCTAGAAAGGCCGACCTTCCACCTTTTACCAAGTATATAGGTGCATTAAATTAAATAGCATTTAATATGGTGATATAACAAGGAACCCATGTTATCACATGGAAGCAACTGCACCTGTAACTAGCAATGCTAACACATGGTTAAGAAAGTGGTAACATAGCCAATCAGTGGTTTGCTAGGTCGAACAGGTTGAAGGTTATGATGGCATGATTGAGAGGTTGATATTTAACATGTGGTAGGCATCAAGACATAAACGATAGAAGCGATAAAACTAGCATGGCAATGATAGTAATGGTATCTGGGGAAATGGTCATCTTGCCTGAGATCCCGCTTGGAAGAAGAATGACTCCGTGAAGCAGACGAACCGACGTAGTCAACAGTCCTCACATTCCGACACGCTTGCGGAACTCTATCGAGACGGAGCAAACCGGAAACATACATCAACACAGATCTTCACCATAGGATGCACAACATGATGCACAACCTAATATGATGCATGATCAATTCAATGATGCAAGGGATGACATGGCAATTCACCTCACGCAAACACTACACATTAAATTAAGCTCGATATGCAACGGGTTGCATATCGACGAAACTCCACGTTTAATTATTTAGTTCACTCTCGTTAATATACACGACAATATTTAATTGTGGTTAACATGGCAAGGGGGTGAAGCGATGGTCCTACACGACATCCTAGTCGGGTAACACGCGAAACATAGATCTGAGCTACGGCACAAGAGACATGCAACACAATATATTATGCCATGAATGCATTATGCATGCAAGTTCATTACATCACGACAAGAAGGGTAAGAATCATATGTCGCCACGGCGAGCGAAAAGGGAACTATGTCGGCAAGACGGAAACGATGCCACGACAACGTACCTATCCCGATACTCGTCGAGATATCGTGCCAACGTACTGGGAACGCGTGCGGGAACGGTAAATAAAGATGGGGTGATCCCGTATCTCGGGTTCCCATGTGTCGAGGCACGATGAAAGAAGACAACGGGCAACGGGCAACATACGGCGCATACATACATATATTCATACATCACTTGTACACGGTACACGACAACGTATCAACGTTATACCTTCGGAGCGTGCACATCGGAGCGGTTCGGTCGAAGCAGACGTCGTGGAGGTCGTGGTCGTCGTGGAAGTAGTCGTACACGGTATCGTCGACGGTAGTCGTTCGCTCGGCGTAGTGCTTCTCGGGTCTACGGCGTCGGTAGTCGATCACGTCTCCGTCGATGTTCAGGGTTTGTCGAGGACGTCGGTACTCGTGAACTCGTCGATGACCCTCGGTGGCGGGGAGAGTACTTGCGAACTTCGACGACGGAAACCAGCGACACCACAGCAACCCCGGCGGCAGCAACTATCATCGGCACACTACGGCAAGCAGGCAAGCACCTGCCTTAGACTACGCTAGCAGCAACAGCTATCAACACCAACAGTAGCTAGCTATGCAACAACAAGCTAGCAGCACCTATCCTAACTAGCAAGGCCAGCAGCAAAAACTACCTAGCAGCAAGCAAGCAACAGCAATTACAGCAACCTAAGCAGCAGCTAGCACTAACCTAGCAACTAACGGCAACACAATCAACAACAACAGCTGCGGCCAGCACACACAACAGCTATAGCAGCTAGCAGCAAAACGCACAGCAACAGCAACTTCGCAAAGCAGGCAACGCGACAGCAACAGCAGCGAGCACCATCTACAGCAGCAGGCTTTAGCGGTGGCGGCAGGCAACAACAACGATTCTGCAAGGGGCTGTGGTGGTCCAAGGCTGCTGCGGTGTTGCTAGGGATGCGCGAGGCGCGACGGCCTTGGCAGGGCGGTAGGCCGCATGCAAGGGGAGCTCGGGCTACAGGTGGTGTGCAGCACGGGCGAGGTCCTGCTGGCGGCGGGGCGAAGCCATGGGAGGGATGCGGCACGGAGGCAGGCTCACGGGCCGGCGAGGGGGTTAGCTGTTGGTTGGCCAGAAGAGGCACTGGAAACTCCGGCAGGGCAGAGGAGCTCGGCGCAGGCAGAAGGGATGCGGCGGCGCTAGCTCTGGTGGCCGAAGGGGCAGAGGAGAGGCATGGAGAGGGGGGGCTCGCGATGCGGGAAGAGGGAGGCTGCGATGCATGGGGAGACGGCGAGGCGAGGGCGAGGGGCGTCGAGGCCGAGGGCGGCACGCGGGGACGCAACAGCTCGGGCAGGGGAACGGCGGGAGGAGCTGGATCGGGCAGAGGGGGGGGAGATCGAGAGGGGGCTCGGGACGAGGGGAAGAAGACGGCGCACGGGGGGAGAGATGCTGGTCGCTAGGGCACGGGGTCTGTTGGGCCGGCCAGCTGGGCCTTGCAGGCTCCTCCTCTCTTGGGGGTTTTTCCCTTTAAGAAAAAAACACGAAGCTTAAACAAAAAGAAAAAATGTTTAAAAGTAAATAAAAACAAAGGCCTTTGACTTCTTAAAACAAAAATTATGCCCCAACTATAAAATAGATTGGGCACTTTTTAAAGAATAAAATTAACCTTTTGAAAAATTAAAATAAACCCTTTTACAAAATAATAAAATAAAACCCCTTTTTTATTTAAAGAATAAAATAAATGCTCTTCAAAGGAGAAAAGAAATGAGACTGTTTTAGAAAATAAACAAAAGGAAGAAATAACGAAAACCCAAGGGGTTGCCCCCACATTTAATAAAAGGACCTTTTAAAAGAAGACGAATCTTTTGACGGGGGTTAAAACTGAACTTTAGCAAAACCACAAAAATGAGACAAGAGGGGAGAGAAGGGTTTTAGGTCCGCGGTGCAACAGGGTTTGAAGCGGCTCTGTTGCACCCACTCTCATCACGCCAACGAACAACGCCACACTCATAAAGCACTCACAAGCAACACCGACAAATAACAAAGTTGACACGATGCCATGCATGATGCCATGATGCAAACTACATGATGATGCAACAAATAAAACTAACCACACGACGGAAACGGAAAAGAAGGGGGAATCTTCTGGGGCATTGGCATCGAGCTGTCACAACTCTCCTACACTACAAGAGGATCTCGCCCCGAGATCCAAGAATGAAAGGGGGGAGAGGATGAGAAAGAACCATAGGTAAAACTTAGTCGCTTCTTTGACAAACGAGTGAAAGCAACGATCCTTGAAGGTTGCAAAGCGATGAGGAATGATATGAGAAAGAAACAAGAATTCACGGAAAATTTCGGCAGCACTTCGGTAGGAAAATGGGACAAAAAATTCGATAAGAAGAGAAAATTAAACAATATGCACAACAAACAACTAAGTAGAGCAAGGGAACACCATGATCTCGATAGAACAACATAATAGACCCAAAAGAGCAACATCACAAAGCCTCCGAAACAATAGAATAGGAACTAGGTCATACGGAAGCAGAGAATGAAGAAAAGAATGCCAACTATCATCACAATATAATTGAAGAGCCTCCGGACAGAGAATTGACATAGTAGTTGGAAAACCAACAACGAAAAGAACAAGATAGTAGTGGGCTTATGAAAATCATCTCAACAAATATGAGGTGACAACCATCCACTAAAAGAAACAAGGATAGATTGGGAGCAACAAGAAACCAAAACTTCTTACACCAAGAGGGTGCATTGAGAACTCGGAGCAATGATAAACACCATAATAGCCACAATCCTAAGGAAAAGCTTTAGGTGAAGTCTAAACCAAGATAGCTCAATGAAGAAATCATAGGTTGAAAATATCTCATGATCATAGAATTGGTGGGTTTAATTATCTCATTCTTGAAAGGAAAACTCTTCGAGGCTCCTACACTAACAAGAATGCTATAATACCACCTCAAACGATAAAGAAAGAACAATTGCACATATGAATGCAAGAGAATGGATAATTGAGGTACTCCAACAGGAATCTTGAAGAACACTTCATAATGAATGAAATCTTGACGAACCACCAAGAAGGACCTCCGTATACGAATGAGAGATACAAAGATATGAAGGTAGAAAAGAATAAGATTATGACCTTGCCAGGGTTTAGATGAAGCTTCACAAAGATATAGTTGATAAAACTTGGAACTCCGGAAAAGAAAGATAAGCACCTGAGAAAAGAATCGATATTATGAGCCACTCCAGAAGAAGAATTGAAATCCCTTGAAAGAAGGAAGAACAAGAATAAGAATTATGTTATGCTTATCCTTCATCAAGTTAAATTTATGACAAGCAACAGATTTAGCATATGACTTATTCTTCTTGAAAAGATTGAGGAGAGATATGAGCACAAACTAGAAGAATTGTTGCAAGAAACGCCGGTGAGAATTGAAATGAACGTGGCAACCATGAATGACTGGAGATACAAGAGAACGAAGAGATCATGAGCCACCTGAGAGAAAAACTAGAACACAACACCAGAATAATTGAGAGACAAACGAAGAGGCAACAATTGAGAAGAATTGAGGATGAAAGCTGAAAGCTGAGAACGAAGAATCTTCTAAAATGATGGCCTTCGGAGGAACGAGAAATAAAAACAACTCAGAGAAGCACCGGATAGCACGAAAGGGATTACTCATGATTGACAACAAATGAGAGGATACATGAAGCTGAGATGACAGTCTTCACAAGAATGGAACAAGACTGAGAGAAACACTCCTTTGAATTTGCAAGCTGAGAATGATGACGAGAACAACACCACCAAAAATTAATGAGACACTCTGGGATAAAGAAGAATGAAAGGTTGAACCAATATGAGAATTAATTCAAATAGATCTTGACGAAGGGATATGACTGATGGAAATTATACTTACGTCATAGTTGAAAAGATTTAGAGATCTCTGGAAAAAAATTAAAAGAGCCAGGACAGATCCTGGGAAACAACCTGTGGGTTATGAGCCCACTCAAAGAAATCACCGTTGAAAAGATTGCTAGAAGGATTGATATAGCACCGGTAAAAAGAAAAACTAGATGAGGTTGAGCACCTCGAAATAATTGAAAAGATTGGAAACAGAAACTTTTGAAATACCTTTAACACTCCGGATAGAATGAGAGAGGAATTAATAACAAGATAGTCTGAAAAGAATTCCCAACATGGAAAAGAATTAACAAGGATGAAAAGGATATGATGAACACGGATAGCTGAATTAAATTCACCGGAAAAAGATAACCAGGTTCAAGGAATGATGAACTAGAACTCCGGGGAATCTTCACAATGAATCACTCGCTACAAAAAGGAAGAAGAGATAGCAGAAGCATCACTGAATAAGAAGGCACTTGGATGAAATCCAAACATTGAAGAAAAGGGCGGGAGGGCGGGGAAAAACAAAGACAGCTTGGGACAGATGAGATGAACTTCGGCATAAAAGAGAGAATGATCTTGCAAAAATTAAAGAGTATTGAATTCACTGAAGAGAAGCACACCGGTTAAAAAGGAATTAACATGACGACTCTGGTTAACAAGAATTGACAAGACAACTGATTAAGCAAAAGGATTAGCATTCACATAAAAATATGAGAACACCTCTTGGAAAGGTCTGAAATCACCACTTGACATCGAAGCAACACAAATTTGTTGGAAGATCGTCCTATAAGTAACTACTTGAATTCCCACCTATGAATTTCCGAAATATCTGGTCATGCAATCTGGTACACGGATACAAGGAGTAATATCACACAACTCCTATACTAACCCGTCACCTGTATCACATCCTTCAACACACAACCAGCATCTCGGACCTTCATCTACAACAGATCCTCATGACCACAATGATACCAAGTGTGGTAGTACCCCCGAACAATCTACACCAGTACTGGGGACATCGGGGTTATCTCACCACTACCAGTTTTGAAGAAATAATGAACACCCTCCGTTCTTAGATACTCAGAAATCTGAATGATGGCGGTGTGCGCAAGAATCCCCCGGATCTCAACTCCCCTCATACTTAGAGCAGATAGGAGGCACCAGGACAGGATTCCGTCACATCGAAATCATATAGGTTTCACAAATACCCGCGTGATCCTAAAAAAATTTGAGCCAGAAAAGGAGTAGAGTTAAAGATTTCCTAAGATGGGAACCTCACCAGAGCATAGAAGAGGAGAAAAAAGAATCCTACTCTCCGATATATAATTAGACTCAAAGCAGTTTTTCAGTAGACTCGACTCGGCCAAGTTCGATCAATCAAGGGGGCTCCTAGGTCGGTACTGCTCTGATACCAACTTGTCACGCCCAAGATGCGACCCTATCCTCAATTTGGCACGAAGGCCTCGTCAGGGATAGAAGCGCATCTCGTCGTGTCGCAAGAATGGATATCGTTACAAGTACATGTACTGAAAAGAAGAGATATATTTAGAATTGGCTTACACTCGCCACAAGCTACATCAGAGTCACATCAGTACATTACATAATCTTCAAGAGTAAGAGCAGGGTCCGACTACGGACGAAAACAAACGAGAAAAATAAGAACGACGTCCATCCTTGCTATCCCAGGTTGCCAGCCTGGAACCCATCCTAGATCGATGAAGAAGAAGAAGAAGCAACTCCAAATGAACAATCAACGCGCTCGCGTCAAGTACCCTTTACCTGTACCTGCAACTAGTGTTGTAGTAATCTATGAGCCACAGGGGACTCAGCAATCTCATTTCCAAAGGTATCAAGACTAGCAAAGCTTAATGCGTGAGGTATGGTTAAGTGGTGAGGTTGCAGCAGCGGCTAAGCATATATTTGGTGGCTAACTTACGAGTACAAGAAAAATAAGAGGGGAAAGATCTACGCATAACGGACGTGAGCTATTGATGATCAAATGAATGATCCTGAACACCTACCTACGTCAGACATAACCCCACCGTGTCCTCGATCGGAGAAGGAACTCACGAAAGAGACAATCGAGGTTACGCACACAGTTGGCATATTTTAATTAAGTTACTTGAAGTTGTCTAGAACCAGTGTTAAACAAAGTTTCAACGTTGCCACATAACCGCGGGCACGGCTTTCCAAAAGATTTAACCCTGCAGGGGTGATCCAACTAGTCCATCACAAATTACCACAAGCCGCATAGAAATCCTCAATCACGAAGCTCGCGATCTCGTCGGATTCCCTAGTGGAAAACCTCAACTCTGATATTACCCAATGCATCACCGGAATCCCGATGCATAAGATATCTCGTCAAAGGTAAAACTAATCCAGCAAGGCCGCCCGACGTGTCGACGAACCCGATAGGAGCCGCGTATCTCGTTCTCACGACACGTCGGATGGAAAAGCCTACAGGTAGAAAACCTCGAGTTGCCCCGTGGTGGCCCCGCAGTCAATCCTTTTGGGACCAACACCATCAACATTGCCCCCCTGTTTATGTAAAATTACTCCTCAGGTTCATGACGCCCTATGCATTTCAGTGTTAACAAAATTATTATGTTGGGCAAATGTAGAACCAATGTTGGGCCTTCCCGGACCAGCTTTAATCTAAAACGAATTATCAAGGGGGTCCCCATAACAACCCCGATCGTGTTAGGAGCGCTCATTTATGGAACATAACTCCGGTAGCCGAAAACTAAGGGGGCAAAGGTGGAACAAAACACCAGGCTCGAAAGGCCGAGCCTTCCACCTTTTACCAAGTATATAGGTGCATTAAATTAAATAGCATTTAATATGGTGATATAACAAGGAACCCATGTTATCACATGGAAGCAACTGCACCTGCAACTAGCAACGCTAACACATGGTTAAGCAAGCGGTAACATAGCCAATCAGTGGTTTGCTAGGTCGAACAGGTTGAAGGTTATCATGGCATGATTGAGAGGCTGATATTTAACATGTGGTAGGCATCAAGACATAAACGATAGAAGCGATAAAACTAGCATGGCAATGATAGTAATGGTATCTGGGGAAATGGTCATCTTGCCTGAGATCCCGCTTGGAAGAAGAATGACTCCGTGAAGCAGACGAACCGACGTAGTCAACGGTCCTCACATTCCGACACGCTTGCGGAACTCTATAGAGAAGGAGCAAACCGGAAACATACATCAACACAGATCTTCACCACACGATGCACAACATGATGCACAACCTAATATGACGCATGATCAGTTCAATGATGCAAGGGATGGCATGGCAATTCACCTCACGCAAACACTACACATTAAATGAAGCTCGATATGCAACGGGTTGCATATCGACGAAACTCCACGTTTAATTATTTAGTTCACTCTCGTTAATATACACGGCAATATTTAATTGTGGTTAACATGGCAAGGGGGTGAAGCGATGGTCCTACACGACATCCTAGTCGGGTAACACGCGAAACATAGATCGGAGCTACGGCACAAGAGACATGCAACACAATATATTATGCCATGAATGCATTATGCATGCAAGTTCATTACATCACGGCAAGAAGGGTAAGAAGCATATGTCCCCATGGCGAGCGAAAAGGAAACTATGTCGGCAAGACGGAAACGATGCCACGGCAACGTACCTATCCCGATACTCGTCGAGATATCGTGCCAACGTACTGGGAGCGCGTGCGGGAACGGTAAATAAAGATGGGGTGATCCCGTATCTCGGGTTCCCATGTGTCGAGGCACGACGAAAGAAGACAACGGGCAACGGGCAACATACGGTGCATACATACATATATTCATACATATCTTGTACACGGTACACGACAACGTCTCAATGTTATACCTTCGGAGCGTGCACATCGGAGCGGTTCGGTCAAAGCGGACGTCGTGGAGGTCGTGGTCGTCGTGGAAGTAGTCGTACACGGTCTCGTCGACGGTAGTCGTTCGCTCGGCGTCGTGGTTCTCGGGTCTTCGGCGTCGGTAGTCGATCACGTCTCCGTCGATGTTCGGGGTTCGTCGAGGACGTCGTGGTACTCGTGAACTCGTCGATGACCCTCGGTGGCGGGGAGAGTACTTGCGAACTTAGACGACGGAAACCAGCGACACCACAGCAACCCCGGCGGCAGCAACTATCATCGGCACACTACGGCAAGGAGGCAAGCACGTACCTCAGACTACGCTAGCAGCAACAGCTATCAACACCAACAGTAGCCAGCTATGCAACAACAAGCTAGCAGCACCTATCCTAACTAGCAAGGCCAGCAGCAAAAACTACCTAGCAGCAAGCAAGCAACAGCAACTACAGCAACCTAAGGAGCAGCTAGCACTAACCTAGCAACTAACCGCATCACGATCAATAGCAACAATGGCGGCTAGCACACGCAACAGCTACATTAGCTAGCAACAAAACACACAGCAACAACAACTTCACAAAGCAGGCAACGCGACAGCGACAGCAGCGAGCACCATCTACAGCAGCAGGCTTCAGCGGCGGCGGCAGGCAACAGCAACGATTCTGCAAGGGGCTGTGGTGGTCCAAGGCTACCGCGGTGCTGCTAGGGATGCGCGAGGCACGACGGCCTTGGCAGGGCGGCAGGCCGCGTGCAAGGGGAGCTCGGGCTGCAGGTGGCGTGCAGCACGGGCGAGGTCCTGCTGGCGGCGGGGCGAAGCCATGCAAGGGATGTGGCACGGAGGCAAGCTCAAGGGCCGGCGAGGGGGTTAGCTGCTGGTTGGCTAGAAGAGGCACTGGAAACTCCGGCAGGGCAGAGGAGCTCGGCGTAGGCAGAAGGGATGCGGCGGTGCTAGCTCTGGTGACTGGAGGGGCAGAGAAGAGGCATGGAGAGGGGGGCCTCGCGATGCGGGAAGAGCGAGGTTGCGGCGCGCAGGGAGACGGCGAGGCAAGGGCGAGGGGAATTGAGGCCGAGGGCGGCGCATGGGGACGCAGCAGCTCGGGCAGGGGAACGGCGGGAGGAGCTGGATCGGGCAGAGGGGGGAGAACGAGAGGGGGCTCGGGACGAGGGGAAGAAGACGGCGCACGGGGGGAGAGATGCTGGTCGCTAGGGCAGGGGGTCTGTTGGGCAGGCCAGCTGGGCCTTGCATGCTCCTCCTCTCTTGGGGTTTTTTCCCTTTAAGAAAAAAACACGAAGCTTAAACAAAAAGAAAAAATGTTTAAAAGTAAATAAAAACAAAGGCCTTTGACTTCTTAAAACAAAAATTATGCCCCAACTATAAAATAGATTGGGCACTTTTAAAAGAATAAAATTAACCTTTTGAAAAATTAAAATAAACCCTTTTAAAAAAGAATAAAATAAAACCCCTTTTTTATTTAAAGAATAAAATAAATGCTCTTTAAAGGAGAAAAGAAATGAGACTGTTTTAGATAATAAACAAAAGGAAGAAATAACGAAAACCCAAGGGTTGCCCCCACATTTAATAAAAGGACCTTTTAAAAGAAGACGAATCTTTTGATGGGGGTTAAAGCTGAACTTTAGCAAAACCACAAAAATGAGACAAGAGGGGAGATAAGGGTTTTAGGTCCGCGGTGCAACAGGGTTTGAAGCGGCTCTGTTGCACCCACTCTCATCACGCCAAGGAACAACGCCACACTCATAACGCACTCACAAGCAACACCGACAAATAACACAGTTGACACGATGCCATGCATGATGCCATGATGCAAACTACATGATGATGCAACAAACAAAACTAACCACACGACGGAAACGGAAAAGAAGGGGGAATCTTCTGGGGCGTCGGCATCGGGCTGTCACAGTAAGATTCCTTGTTCGTCAAGAAAAGTATCCACATTAGTGTTCTTGAACTCCGTTCCGTTGTCGCTCCGAACCTTCTTGATCTTCACTTCAAACTGGTTTTGAGGTTTTCGAGGAAAGTCTTGAAGATCATTTGTACGTGCGACTTATCATTGAGAAAGAACACCCACGTAAATCTAGAAAAATCATCAACAATAACTAGGCCATAAGAATTTCCACCAGGCTCTTATAAGCGTTGGGAGCAAAGAGATCCATGTGAAGTAGCTCGAGGGGTCTTCTTGTGGTCATGATGTTCTTCACGGGATGACTTCCTCGAACTTGTTTTCCTGCTTGACAAGCATTGCAATGTCTATCTTTGTCAAAGATATAATCTTTAACACCAAGAATATGATCACCTTTGATAAGTTTGTCAAGATTACACATACCAACATGTCCAAGCCTTCTATGCCATAACCAACCTTTAGAAGATTTTGCAATAAGGCATGTACATGGTTTGGATCTTAGAGAAATCAACAATGTATAGATCACCTCTATGGAAATCAGTAAAGACGATGTTATGATTGTTGCTACAAAAAACTCGGCATTCAACTTTCATAAATAGCACATCGAAACCAAAGTATGCTAGTCTAGATACAGAAAGAAGATTGTAGCCAAGGGATTCAACAAGCATGACATTCTAAACAGAACTGTCATGAGATACGACCACCTTACCAAGACCAAGTACCTTACCTTTGGAGTTGTCTCCAAAAGTCACATACTTCCGAGGTCCACGGTTTGGTGTAATCTCATGGAACATGTCTTCATATTCGGTTATGTGATCAATGCATCCACTATCGAGAACCCACTCCTTACCATTGGCCATGTAGTCTTTAAGGTTAGCCATAAGACTAAGGTTCTTCATTGTCTTCTCATGCTCTATGTCAAAGTTCTCATCATCATCGTAGTAGCCACGTTCCGCATAGTCATCATCGGATGAAGTTTCCTCGTAAGAGACAAAAGTTTCATCAGAAATTTGACTATTACAATGTTCAAGTTTATGCATTCGAATGGCTTCAACAATGATGTTGTTGATGGTAATGACATTTACTTTAGCACACATGAGGTCACGAAGCTCAAATAATCATTTATCAAAGTTAGGATCGGTTAGCTTCATCTTATGGAAAGCAATGTACTTGTGAACAATGATATCAAGATGTTTCAAGGAATAATTTGGATATCTTTTCTCTAAGTCTTTCCACAAGGTATGAGCACACTCAAAGTTTTGCAACTGATTAAGCACATTTCTTGGTAAACCTCTAATGATTAGATTGAAGTGTTAAGGTTACCAAGCATGTTAACTTCATCATCAAGAGAAGGATGTATGGGGTCAATGGGAGGCGCATAGGGATATTCAATATACTTGCGCAAATAGAACTCATCGAATATATCAAACATTTCATCTTTCGATTGTCAAAAGTACTCCCCATCAAGAATAAGCACTCTACAACTAAAAATCTGGGAACTAGTCACATTCATCTTCCACCAATGGAGGTTAAACCAAGGTTTTCGAGACCTTGCTCTGATACTAATTGAGGGATTGATAGAAGATGTGTCTATAGTGGGTGAATAGACTACTTGTCAAGATAAAACTTCTAGCCTAACCTAATTTCTAGGAGGGCAGAAATCTAGCAGTTGTAACAAGTCTAAGTCACCCTACACATGCAGTTCTAAGAGTGTAGCAGCGGAAAGTAAAACATGCAAGTGGAATGTAGAGGAGTAAGGTAGGGAGATCAAACACATGAGGTTGACACGGCGATTTTTGTCATGGTTCCGATTGGTGGCGCTATCGTACGTCCATGTTAGTGGAGACTTCAAACCACGGAGGGTAACGGCTGCGAGAGTCCATAGAGGGCTCCACCCACGAAGGGTCCACAAAGAAGCGGTCTTGTCTATCCCACCACGGCTTCCATTCACGGAGGACTAGCCTTACTCATGGTAGAACTTCATGAAGTAGGCGATCTCGTTGCCCTTACAAACATCTTGGTTCAAGTCCATAACACGAAGTAGGAGGCTCCCATGCGACACCTAACCAATCTAGGAGGCACCACCCTCCAAAAGGTAATAGATGGGGTAGATCAATGAACTCCTTGCTCTTGTGCTTCTAAAGATAGTCTCCTCAACACAAATCACTCTCTCACAGAATATGCATGGGTAGGAGAGATTGATTTGGTGGAAAGCAGTTTGGGAAGGCTAGAGATCAAGTTTCAAATGATTGGATTAGAATATCTTGATCTCAACACATGAGTAGGTGGTTCTCTCTCGAAAATAGATCTAGAAATGAAGTGTGTGTTCTGAGTGCTTCTCCCACGAATGAGAGGTGGGTGAAGGGGTATATATAGGCAGCAGACAAAATCCAACCGTTACACACAAAAGAGCAAACTCGGTGACACCGAAGTTGGAAACTCGGTGGTACCGACTAGCACTAAAGGTGCGAACTTTTGAATCTCGGTGAGACCGATATACACAACTTGGTGGCACAAAAAAGGTGACTAATGGTCAGATGGCCAAACTCGGTGGAACCGATACTCAAACGCATAAATTCTAATTTTGTGTATCTTGGCAACAGAATGTTGGTCACACTAAACTCGGTAGCACCGATGCAGTTTTGGTTGCACCGATTTGGTGGGAATAGCTAGGGTTCTGTCTGAGGTTCAAACTCGGTGGGTCCGGTATGAAAATGTTGGTGACACCGAATTTGTGAATGTGGAACTTGACAGAGTGGATATGTTGGAAAAATGACTAAGTGTTTTGGTGGCTAAGTTTGAGCATTTCACTAATCAGTTCATTTTACTACCTCACCCCTTTTTAATAGTATTGGCTTTCCTATAGACTCAAAAGTGATATCTCACAAATATAAAATGAAGAGTCTTCTAGCTTGAAGCTTGAGACAATATTATTACTTTCTTGCATTCATGGGCATCTCCACATAAACTTTAAGCCATAGCTCTTCATGGACTAATCCTGAAATATCTAGGTAAAAGTGTTAGTCCAATAGGCAATGTATGTTGTCACTGATACGTCTCCGTCGTATCTACTTTTCGGAACTCTTTTGCCCTTGTTTTGGACTCTAATTTGCATGATTTGAATGGAACTAACCCGGACTGACGCTGTTTTCAGCAGAATTACCATGGTATTGTTTTTGTGCAGAAATAAAAGTTCTAGGAATGTACTGAAAATTTACGGAGTATTTTTCTGGAATAAAAGAAAAATACCTGCGCAAAGATCCACCGGAGGAGGCGTGCCAGTGGGCCACAAGCCCACAGGCCGCGGCCACCCCCTAGCCGCGCCGTGAGGGCTTGTGGGGCCCACGTGGCACCACCGCCTCCAAACTCAGCTCTATATCTTCCGTCTCCCCCGGAAAAAAATCAAAGAGAAGGTTTCATCGCGTTTTACGATACGGAGGCGCCGCCACCTCCTGTTCTTCATCTGGAGGGCAAATCTGGAGTCCGTTCTGGGCTCCGGAGAGGGGAAATCATCGCCATTGTCATCATCAACCTTCCTCCATTGACAATTCCATGATGCTCTTCATCGTTCGTGAGTAATATCATCGTAGGCTTACTGGACGGTGATGAGTTGGATGAGATCTATCATGTAATCGAGTTAGTTTTGACGGGGATTGATCCCTAGTATCCACTATGTTCTAGATTGATGTTGCTACTACTTGGCTATGCTTAATGCTTGTCACGAGGGCCCGAGTGCCATGATTTTAGATCTGAACCTACTATGTTGTCGCCAATATATGTGTGTTTTAGATCCTATCTTGCAAGTTGTAGTCACCTACTATGTGTTATGACCCGGCAACCCCGGAGTGACAATAGCCGGAACCACCCACGGAGATGACCATAGTATGAGGAGTTCATGTATTCACCAAGTGTTAATGCGTTGGTCCGGTTCTTTATTAAAAGGAGAACCTTAATATCCCGTAGTTTCCATTAGGACCCCGCTGCCACGGGAGGGATGGACAATAGATGTCATGCAAGTTGTTTTCCCTAAGCACGTATGACTACATACGGAATACATGCCTACATTAGATTGACGAATGGGAGCTAGTTAGTTATCTCTCCGTGTTACAGCTGTTACATGATGAATCACATCCGTCATACTCATCCATCACCGATCCACTGCCTACGAGTCTTTTACTACTCGTCCTTGCTACGTTACTTTGTCTAGGCTTGTCCCTTGCTACAAAAGGGATTGGGCCACTTTGCTCCTATTGTTGCTACTGCTGTTACTTTGCTGCTACTGCTACTATTGTTCCTTGCTACTTCGCTGTTACTTGTTGCAAGATCCTTTTCCGACACTATTGTCGGGGAAGAATAGTTACTCGCCCACGTGCAACCTACTGGCGCCATTGATACAACAGTTAGGAATAGTCTGTCGTCAACAGATCGTTTCTGGCACCGTTGCTATCATACTACTTTGCTACTGATACTTTGCTTGCAGACACTAATCTTTCAGGTGTGGTTGAATCTGACAAACTCAGCTGCTAATACTTGAGAATATTCTTTCACTTCTCGTTTGGCGAACCAACAAATTTGGGTTGAATACTCTACCCTCGAAAATTGTTGCGATCCCCTACACTTGTGTGTTATCAAGACCTTTTTCTGGCGCCGTTGCCGGGGAGGCACAGCTATATTCTCTGAGTCACTTGGGATTGACGTCGGCTGATCAGTATGAGGAATCCGAAAGATCCAAGAACTGAAATCTCGCCTTCCACTACGAGGAGAGGTAAGGAACTGTCATCTAGCTCTACACTTGATTCACCTTCAGTTTTGAGTAAGTTTGCGACATCACCTCCTGCTAGAAATCTTGATATGTCACCTGTGCTTGATGATGCTACTTCTGCTGCCCATGATGCTATGCTTGATACTATGCCTGATGATGTTATGCTTGATACTATGCCTGATGATGCTATGCTTGATACTATGCATGATGATGTTATGCCTGATACTGCTTTGCCACTAGGTGCATTCATTGATGCACATATTGCTAGAGTTGCTGCTAGATGTGATGATACTTCAGAAACTGCTGACGCCATTGAAGTAGAACTTGCTATTTTGCCTGCTAGAACTAGCTCTCCTATACTTGTTATGCCTGATATGCGCAATGTTATGGAGGGAGAGATAGCTGAGGATTTTCTTGCGTGTAAGGATAGCTATGATGTTGAGAAATTACTGCGCAAGTGGAAATAAAAATCTCTGAACGCTAGGATGAAATACGACCCGAAGTTTGCCACTTCGCCTATCTTTGTGACCGAAAGGATTATGAATTGTCTGTCGACCCTGAGTTAATCACTCTGGTCGAATCTGATCCTTTTCACGGTTATGAGTCTGAAACGGTTGTATCCCATCTTACCAAACTACACGATATAGCCACCCTATTCACTAGTGAGGAAAAGATCCGCCACTACTACATGCTCAAGCAGTTTCCTTTCTCGCTAAAGGATGATGCTAAGACCTGGTTCACTTCTCTTGCTCCTGGTTGTGTGCGTAGCCCCCAGGATATGGTCTACTACTTCTCTGAAAAATATTTCCCTACCCATAAGAAGCAAAATGCCTTGCGGGAAATATACAACTTTGCTCAAGCTGAAGAAGAGAGTCTCCCACAAGCTTGGGGGAGGCTCATCCAGCTACTGAATGCTTTGCCTGATCACCCTCTTGAGAAGAATGAAATACTTGATATCTTCTATAATGGACTTACCGATGCTTCTAAAGACCACCTAGATAGTTGTGCCGGTATTATTTTTAGGGAATGAACCGTAGAACAAGCTGAGATTCTGTTGAATAACATCTTGTGCAATGAGAACGCTTGGACTATTCCCGAACCACCTCCTAAGCCAACTCCGAAGAAAATAGGTATTCTATTCCTCAGTCCCGAATATATGCAAGAAGCCAAGAAATCTATGCGAGAGAAAGGCATTAAATCTGAAGATGTGAAAAATCTACCACCTATCAAAGAGATCCATGGTCTCGATAACCCGATACAGGTAGTAGAAGTAAATTCTCTGCGTAGGTTTGATGAGAGTGATAATCCTTTTGATAAACCTGCTAGCCTATGCATGGATGAATTTGATAACTTTGTTGCCAAACAACAGAGTTTCAATGATTATGTTAGCAGACAATTGGAACAGAATGCTCGTATGCTTAGTCATTTAAGTGCTTGTGTGGAAAGAAATGACAATGATCTTAAACTTCTGAGTAAGCATGCCTCTATGGTTACTACTCAGGTAGAACAAGTACTTAAAGCTCAAAATGACTTGCTCAATGAGTTGAATGACAATTCCGTTAGAGTCGTTACTACAGGCGGTAGAATGACCCAGGAACCTTTGTATCCTGAGGGTCATCCGAAGAGAGTTGAACAAGATTGTCAAGGAGTTAGCACTGATGCACCTAGTAATCCTAGAAAGAAGAAGAAAGATGATAGGAACCTACACGCTAGCAACCCTGCTACACCTGAGAGTCCAAACGATGCCTCTGTTTCTGATGCTGAAACACAATCTGGTGATGAACATGAGCCGAATGATAATATCAATAGCGATGTTCATGATGATGCTCAATCTAGAAATAATAAGGATGTGGAGATTGAACCTAGTGTTGATCTTGATAACCCACAGCCTAAGACTAAGAGATACAATAAGAATCACTTCACTGCTAGGAAGCACGGTAAAGAAAGGGAACCATGTGTTGGGGATATTATCTATTGTGTGACCCGCCCTGGTTAGGCCGGGTCACCAAGCGGGCGACTCATCCATTGGCGATTCAGGCTTTGGGCCAATAAAGCCCAGGAGCTAGATGGCGGTTCAAGATCCTGGTGAAGAGTCGATCATTGGGAAGGTCTTCAAGTCTTGGAAAGCACGGCGTTTAGAGATAGAAAGAATCATGACTTGCGTAATGGCAAGGACTCTTGTAAACCTTGAGGGCTCGACCTGTATATAAAGGCGAGTCCCGGGGAAGGAGAGGGTAGGTTATAAATCATCGAGAGCTAGGTGAGGCGAGTTATGCCCTCCTTGTAATCGAAACATCATCAATACAACACAAAGCAGGACATAGGCTTTTACCTCCTCACGAGGGGCCGAACCTGGGTAAATCTCTGTCTCGCTCCCGTTCAACCCCTTTGAGTCGCCACCAAGGTGCGATGGCTCCAACACTAAGTCCTTTCATGAGGACATCTGTCGTGACAAAACCACGACAGTTGGCGCCCACTGTGGGGCCTACGCACGGTGGAGTTGAGTTCTCAAAGGGAGGCCTACCAGGGTCAGGGAGCTACGCGGCGGGGCTCATGACTCGGAGCCGCCGCGGAAAGTACTACATCAATAACTCGCTGTGGGGGCCCGAGGCCGATTCAATCGAATCCGGCTACAGAGTCCCCTTCGGCAAAATCAACATGTTTGTCGGCATGATTGGATCTCCTGCGCCTGAGCCGGACATCTTCACCGACATCGTCGAGCCGGCCAGGTATGTCCGCCCTGTTGCGACGTCAAGCCTAACCCGCCCGGTCTTTGTTGGTTTCACATAGGGATCTGAGGAACTAGAACGATCGGCGACTCTGGAGACTACGTCGGTCAACACTGATGACGAATCATCCATGTGCGACACAGATTCAATTCAGTCTCTACACGGGGGCTGCCTCGGAGGCCTGTCACTGGCAATGGACCCCGAGGTCCTCGACCGGACCCGCTGTCAGATTGCCATGTACATGGTAGGGGCGACTCAGCCCCAGCAAAACCCTGCAGGCAATGACGGGACTGGCGAAACATCCAGGAGCCCAGCTACGATCTTGGTGGACTTGACGGCGGAGATAATAAGGATCATGGTGACCCCTATAACAGCAGAAAACCAGGGCACGATAAATGTCGAGTTGGCAAAGCTAAGAGATGGGATGGCAAAGGCTCAGCGAGATGCTGAAGCAGAAGCCGCCAGGATCGAGACCCGACAAGCTCATATCACCCCCGAGACAGCCCGCTTGAACACCGAAAACTGGCGGCTTGAGAGGCATCAGCGCGCATCCAACGCTGTTCAACAGAGGAGGCACCAGGGGCGTTTACCCCCTGATCTCAACCCTACCCGCCTTTTCGACACTCCACGCACCCCCAGGTCAGGAGACGCTCCAGGAGGAGGGCCGGGTCAGCCGCCAAACCCGCCGCTTCAGCCAGCAGTTGATCGCGCTCCTCGTTTCCAGACGCCTCAGGGTCACCTTTCCAACCCCGTGGACTCGCCATTTAGAATCCCTTCCGATTTATGGCAACACCCCGGCCGAAATAGAAGCAAGAAACGCCATTGAGATGTTGAAGACGGCGGTGGTTCAAAACGCCCAGTTCTCGCACAGCCTCGATCGGCTACACTCCACCCCCCAAGCAAGCCGCACCAGGAGCCGACCAGAGGACCAGCCCGCCATAACCAGCGGACCGCGATCCCTGCCCCAGGTTAACCCGCCGGATCACCAGGACCCGCCGGGTCGGGATCGCCCCAACATTCAAACCGTCCTAGCACCACTTGTTGGAGGTGGCAGGCAAGTAGGGGTGCCATGCTTGGCCCCCGCCCTACGCAATGAGCGGATGCTGAAAGATTTTAAAGGACCAAGGAAGGTGCCTAATTACACCCCGGACCTTGAGTCGGCGTCATGGGTTGAGAGTTACGAAATCGCCATGGACATGCTCGATGTAAATGAAGCAGTCTGTGCGCACTTGGTTGAAAAACCTGCCACCCAACTCCATCCAAACTTGGGTTGAACTGAAAGAGCATTTCATCAAAAATTTCCGGGGAACTTGCAAGCGCCCAATGACAATAGTCGATTTACAGCACTGCGTTCAGCGCCCCGATGAGTCGGCTCACCACTGGACGCAGCGGGTCACAGAAATCATTCACTCGTCGGACGGCATCACGGCGGCTCAGGCTGTGCTGATCTTCGAGCAAACTGCCACTATGAGCCCTTGGTACAAAAGCTGGGGCGGCTCAAGCGAAAGGTCCAGGATATGGGTGAACTGATGGACACCCTCTCTAGGTACGCCGAAGCGGACGATACCAAAGATCCAGGAGAAGATGGCAGCAAGGCCAACTCGCCGAGGAAAGGCGAGTCATCCAAAAATCATACCCGGCTTCAGGGCCGCGCCCACCATAATCATGGGGGGAACGGCAAGAGAAGGCAGCAGGAAGGATCCACGGAGTTCGTCGCTAACACCAATGCTAACAATGGCAACCAGCGCCAGAAGAAGAGTGGTTACAGTGGCAAGAAGCCGCGCAATTATAATGAGATACTCAAGGGCCCCTGCCCACACCATGCCATGGCGGACGGGCCGGCGACTCACTCTTGGGAGGACTGTTACGTGATGTAGGAATTTCGGGCGGAAGCAATCAAAAAGGGCCAAAACGGTGACCAGGGCCAACGGCAGGAACAGTTCGGTGCACCTAATCACGTCAGAACCCGTTCGGCGGCTTCCCCGAACCGGGGGCTCAGGGCGGCTCGTAGCCAAGCAGCGGCCAGTATCCAGTGCATAACTAACAGCGGTATAACCCGCCCGGAGTATTTCAACAGCCACCCCCTCAGGGGGCTCCACAGGGGCAAGATGATCATGGCGGGTTCCGCAACAATCCCAAACAATTAAGCAGCAGGCAATACCACGTGTTCACCACCAATGCCTGCAAGCGTGATAAGAAGGTGAGTCACCGAGCGTACAGTGTATCTGAGCCGGCGCTCCCCAGGTACCTCCATTGGTCCGAGCAGACTATCTCGTGGAGCAGGGAGGATCACCCGCCCAGAATTGACAACTCCGACGACTTAGCATTGGTCGTGGCTCCTCAAGTCGCGGGATATACCCTATCGAAGGTGCTGATGGATGTGGTAGCAGCATCAACATATTATACTTCGACACCTTTCGAAGGATGAACCTGCTGGAGAAAGACTTAATGCCGTCAACCACGATATTCCATAGAATTGTCCCAGGTGAGTCGGCATACCCCATAGGCCGGGTTAAACTCACAGTGGCATTTGGAACAGCATCCAATTACAGGAGTGAGTCACTTATATTTGGGGTGGTCAAGTTAAAGAACCCTTATCATGCGTTGTTTGGACGACCGGCTTACGCCCGTTTCATGGCTTGCCCCTGCTATGTTTACCTTAAACTCAAGATGCCTGGTCCTAAGGGACCCATCACGGTTGATGGTGATAGGAGGATAGCAAGAGAGTGTGAGGAAGGGGATGCGGCTTACGCAGAAGTCGCCTGTGCTGCAGAAGAGCTCAAGTATCACCAGGCCAATGTTGATCCAGCAGATATGTCACCCCTCAAGAAGCCAACAACAGACGCTGAGCCGCCCCTCAAGTTCAAACCAACGGATGACACTAAGATGGTGGATTTCGTTCCTGGCGACTCATCCAAGCAGTTTACTATCGGGGCGGGTTTGGATCCTAAATAGGAAAGCGCGCTCATTGAATTCATGTGTGAGAATCGGGACATCTTCGCGTGGAAACCTTCTGACATGCCTGGTGTACCGAGAGAATTCGCTGAGCACCATCTTAATGTTGACCCAAAACCAAAGCCGATTCAGCAATATCTTCACAGGTTCAATGAGGAACGATACAAGGCAATCGGGGAAGAAGTCGCCCGTCTTTTGGCCGCCGGATTCATGGTAGAGGTCTTCCACCCCAAGTGGTTGGCTAACCCCGGTCCTGGTGCTCAAGAAGAATGACACCTTCCGCATGTGCATTGATTACACTGATCTTAACAGAGCTTGTCTAAAGGACCCTTTCGCCCTTCCCCGCATCGATCAAATCATTCATTGAGTGGCGGGCTGCGAGCGTCTGTGTTTCCTGGACGCTTATTCCGGATATCACCAAATGAAGATGGCTGTGGAAGATCAGGAGAAGACATATTTTATAACCCCATTCGGGGCTTTTTGTTATGTGTCCATGCCGTTCGGGCTCAAAAGCGCTAGGCCGACTTACCAGCGTTGCATCCAAAATTGTCTCCGTGGCCAAATCGGACGCAACGTCCACGCTTACGTTGATGACATTGTGGTTAAAACTCATAGGAGGGAGGCGCTCTTGGAAGATCTAAGGGAAACTTTTGACAACCTGCGGGTACATCAAATGAAGCTTAATCCCACCAAATGTGTCTTTGGCGTTCCCGCAGGAAATTTGTTGGGTTTCGTGGTGTCCGAACGCGGCATTGAGGCCAACCCGGACAAAATTGAGGCAGTTACTTCGCTTGGGAAAACAGCGAATTTCAATCAACTTCAATGCATGGCGGGTCGCATCGCGTCTTTAAGTCGCTTCATAAGCCGCCTGGGGGAGAAAGCTATTCCCCTCTATCAGTTGCTTAAGAAATCTGACCGTTTTGTTTGGACAGACGAGGCCAATGAATCTGTTGAAGCCTTGAAGCACCAGCTGGTCAACCCGCTAGTTTTGGCCGCCCCGATTGAAAAAGAACCTATGCTTCTGTACATCGCGGCGAACTCCAAGGTGGTGAGCGTGGCAGTAGTTGTCGAACAGAAGGAATAAGGGAAGGAATATCCGGTACAACGCCCGGTGTACTTCATTAGCGAGGTGCTAACCCTCTCCAGGCAACGTTACCCGCACTGGCAGAAGCTGGTCTATGGGGTCTTTATGGTGAGTCGGAAGCTCAAACACTATTTCCAAGAACATCCCATCACGGTGGTTAGCTCCGCTCCTCTCGGGGACATCATCCAAAACCGAGAAGCAACAGGGCGAATCGCCAAATGGGCGATCGAACTTGGGCCGCACCACGTGCGGTACACCCCTCGCACGGCCATCAAATCCCAGGCATTGGTCGACTTCGTCAATGATGTGACCGAATTACAGATTCCGGAAGACAGGCCTGACCTCACGTACTGGACTATCTACTTTGATGGGTCTAGGCAATTGGAAGGCCCGGGGGCTGGCGTGGTGTTGATTTCGCCCCAGGGAGACAAATTCTGTTATGTTCTCCGACTCATGTTTCCATGCACCAACAACGCTGCAGAGTATGAAGCCTTGCTTCATGGCTTGCGACTCGCCAAGGAGATGAACCTCACGGGTGTCAGATGTCTTGGCGATTCTGATCTGGTGGCCCAACAAGTTTCGGGTACTTGGGATTCACGGGACCCCCTGATGGCGGCTTATAGAAGGGCTGTGTCTGATGTGGCGGGTCATTTCCATGGCTATCAAGTTGATCATATCGACCGGCGCCTTAACGAAGCAGCTGACGCCCTTTCACGTCTCGTCTCACAACGTAAGCTGGTTCCTCCCAATGTTTTTCTGCATATTTTGCATAATCCTTTGAGGTTGCCCTCCGAAGAGGAGTTGGCAATACCAGACCCTGAGTCCCAGCTTGTGGCGGCTCTCCGTGTTACGCCAGATTGGGTTCTTCCTTATTTGGCATATCTTGCACGAGGCGAGTTACCTTCGGATGAGGTGTTGGCTCGCCAAATCGTTCGTCGGAGCAAATCTATGGTCATCATCAATGGCGAATTATATAAGCGAAGCACTTTTGGGGTATTCCAACGATGTGTTTCTTCCAAAGAAGGATGCGTAATTCTGAACGACATCCATGCTGGAGATTGTGGGCATCATGTCGGGTCACGTTCCCTGGTCTCAAAGGCGTTCCGTCACAGATTCTTTTGGTTGACGGCTCATGCAGACACAGAAGAGATAGTTCGTCGATGTGATGGCTGCCAGCATTACGGACGACAGGCTCATGTGCCGGCTCAAGAACTAAGGATGATACCTATTACTTGGCCTTTTGCGGTCTGGGGGCTAGACATGGTTGGCCCCTTTAAGATGTCATCCAACAAAAAAACTCATCTATTGGTGGTGCTTGATAAATTCACCAAGTGGGTCGAAGCAGAACATGTTGGTGCTTGCGATGCGGAAACAGCGGTCAAGTTCTTGAAAAAACAGATCTTCCGGGTTGGATATCCACACAGCATTATTACTGATAATGGTACTAATCTATCACAAGGAGCGATGCAGGAGTTTTGCCACCGTGAGCACATTTGGCTTGATATATCTGCGGTTGCTCATCCACAATCTAATGGGCAAGCGGAACGGGCGAATCAGGAAGTTTTGCGAGGAATCAAGCCCCGACTTATGGTTCCCCTGGAGCGCAACCCAGGGTGTTGGGTTGAGGAGTTGCCTTCGGTACTGTGGAGCATCTGAACCACCCCAAACCGTTCTACGGGTTTTACTCCCTTTTTCCTAGTATACGGAGCAGAAGCTGTTCTTCCCACTGACATTAGGCATGACTCGCCCAGAGTTGCTGCTTATGTGGAACAGGATAACGAGTTGGCGCATCAAGATTCTTTGGACGCTTTGGAGGAAGCACGCGACTTGGTTGCCTCATGATCGGCTATTTATCAGCAGGACTTGCGGCGTTACCATAGCCGCTGGGTCGAGAGCCGAACTTTTCAGGAGGGCGACTTAGTGCTTTGATTGATCCAAGATCGCACTGGCATGCATAAGTTATCATCATCATGGGAAGGACCGTTCGTCGTCAGCAAAAGCCTTCACAATGGGTCATACTATCTAGTGGATCGTCGGCCTGATCGGCCAACCACGGAGGCTGAGTCAACTCGCCACTGGAACATAGCCCACTTGCAGCCTTGTTACACTTGAGCTATTGGCTATGTTTTTTCTTCTCTTGAAAATTGTAAGTCTTCCATTTTTATAAAGCAATGAAATTGATGCCCACGAATTCTGGGGGCTTTCCTGCTATTTCATCTTATTGAAAGTATGGATTTTTATTGCTCTTCGACAAGTCGCCCAAGCATGGACGCTATCCATAACAGAGAGCATAAGTCGCCATGCTGCAATTATTACAACACTTGGTATCGATAAGCCAAAGAGGATCAAGTCACTACAAGCGCACGATCCAAACATAGGCGCCTTATATGATTCTGTGGATTAGGCCGGCTTACTTGGGGGTTATTTGCTTCCAAGTCGTTTTGTGGTAAGAGCGTATACGCTTCTACAATCCTATGACCGGTCTTTCCCCTAATCATAGGTCACTTGGGGGCTCAGCCTTACTACCCATTTGGCCTGCGAAAAATTACCGCATTACAAATGGTTATACTGGACTATGTGTTGGCCGAATCGCCATATGGACCCATGAACTCTTTGCGAGTTACTCCGCTTTATGGACCCTGAACTCGCCTTGGTTAAAAATGCATGGTACCGGCTAGCGCCCCACATGGAAAATAGAGAAACCATTGGTTCACTGAACCTGCTTCACTGAAGCTTGACTCGTGCCTGATCAGCCGGTCTAAATACTTGAGCTTTTTTACACAAAAAGTCTCCCTCGGGTAGCACTTGAGTTTATATAACTCGTCCTATCCTGTCGCGACTTGAACGAGCCGACGAAATTTTTACTTTCACCTTCCTGGCACTGCCACAAGGTTTTGCAAATTTTTCGGACTCACCGGAACATCTTGAGTCGGTTATCATTTATTATCATCCATTACTCACTGAGGTGGTTTGATGTATGTTTTTAGCCTAACATATTGATGATCAAAATGATCAAAATCTCTACTGACATGGCGGGACAAGCATCATAAGGCGCCCTGAGGGCGACACAAGGGTTTTAAAGAATTCGTAGAACAAGGTTGTTTTCTACAATAACCTATTACATGGCTCTGATGGCGAATTCTATGAAGAACTACTCTGCTGATGTCCCCGGGTCAACTTGCTTTGAGCTCTGGTCGAATTCAAGTTGTAAGTCGCCCAACACCCAATTACACTTGGATAAAGCGGCGAATTCATCTTCATCATTCAAAAATGTCGAGAGGTCCGCCTCCAAATCAAAAGGGTTCTTGGGCCGACGCGGAGTCAAGCTGGTTGTCACAAAGGTTGGTGGATTTATTTTCTTATTCTTGTCATCATAAGCAGCTTGATACTTTGAGAAATCCAAGCTTGCTGCAAGCTGAGTCGCCGCCGAGCGAGATTCTTTGACAACGCGCTGATAATCATCTTGAGTAAATTCTGACTCGTCGTCCTTGAGCTCGGGAAAGTCTGATGCTATTTCTTCGGGTTTTAGCTCTGGAGCGTATGCTAAGCACCGACTCAACGTAGTGAGTACCCCTTTCCGGGCAGCTGATCGGGTTAGCTCACCTATCTGAGGCGGAAGGGTAGATAAGCAGCCAAGCATCTTTTTGATTGATGTCATGGGTTCCTTGGCGCCCATCACTGCCTTCACGGTCAGCACGCTTCCGGTATACATGTCGGGACCCCGATCCTAAGTCATAAGAACCCAGCCTGTAACACATCACATCACTTTGCGGCCTCACGCACGGTAAACTCCACGGCTGCCACCTTACCTTGGCCGGGACCGTTTGCGTCTTTTGGCTCACGTATATGAATATTTTGCTAGCATTCAAACGACAAAGAACCCGGGTCGACATGACTAGTTATAAACCCAAGCGATACATCCGTACAAGGACAGGCATACATAACCCAGCAAGGCAGGTGTCGATCAACAGTGTGTGTAGACGAGTCGTAGCAAGCTACAAGGACTCCATTACACCGCGTGACATTTCCCCGAGGGGACAGACACAGCAGCAAAGAAGGATACACGCCGGTCAATCAATGTGTCTAGAGCAGTAGCAAGCTACCAAGGCTCGATAGAAGCACAAAGAGGCATTTCCCCGTAAAGAGTACTGCTAAAGGCACGCAACTAGGTGTCGAATCCCACACATATAATGCATTTCATAACATACACACAATATGCACGATATGTGTAGATACAACATGGCATCACAACATAACTCTATGACTCAAGATTTTATTAAGGACTCGTAAGAATCAACATAGTGTGTTATTACAAACAGGGGTCCCGTGACCCGACACTCAAGTCATACAAACAAGAAGCGGAAGCAAATCATGTATGGGTACAGACATCTAGTAAAAGTGGTTGGAAGAGCCTGAAAAGCTACTACGACCCTACCAAAGGAGCCAGACCTCTGTCTGGGATTCCCAAGCTATTCCGGTCAACATCGAACACATCGCGTAGAACCTTTTAATGAGTCTAAGTCTTCTCTGCAAAAACATAAATAAAGCAACCGTGAGTACAAAGGCACTCAGCAAGTCTTACATCAGAACTATCTACATATGCATCATGTTTCAATGAAAGGATTGTGGGGTTTGATTGTAGCAAGCCAGCTTTGACTCTTGGCTAACCTGCACTACGACTACAAGTTCTTTCTTTGAGGTGGGATAGCGCACACGAGTCCACATATTCACCAATGCAATACACCACTATGGATCCACTCTCGTCTCCCTATGAGAAAGCCTTCCATAGCACTCACACTTATCTTGCATGTTTTAGAGTATCCATTTAAGTTGTCTATGTACCACGTAATGCTTCCAAGTAGTCCATATCCGAGGACGCGGCTATTCGAAAAGATTAAATCACCCTGCAGGGGTATACTTCTTCACACATGCTCTCACCACTTAGCACCATATGCACGTCATGCATCTCAGCAACCTTCAAGCGGAAGCACTCGCGTGGGTGTCGGCCACGACCGTTAACCACACAAGACCCTAGTCCAGGTTTATCGCCTATTTGAGACTGAACCCGCAAGGAAGTCCGGCTGAGGTTTCCTCTACGGCACCAAACAATGTGCGCAGGGTTCCCAAGCCCACCATCTGGGTGACACTTGGTACACCGTGCCACTGTGTATCTACCGCAGAGAAGCCTACCCCGTCGGGCAGAGCTAAACACGGCCACCAACACTTTTCCTACAAATACAAGAAACTAATTGCAACTCCTGGACAGAGATCTAGGCAATTAATAAGCCGAGCGGGGTCATATTTCAGGGCCCAATGCATGGTAGTATCTCGTCTTGGATAACATACATAGAACTCAGTTCTTAAGGACGGTCCCAATGAGACAACCCACCATGTACTCCTACATGGCCTCTCATCGCTACATTTACCAAATCAGGTTCACATTTTACTCTCACACTGTAGAACATGATCCCAACCATTCCGATTCATCATCCAGATGGATCAGACCTGACACGACTCTAAGCATAGCAGGCATTGTAAACAAGCATGGATGAGTAAGCACAACAAGGCTCAAGCAGTTGCTACTCATGCTAAGTGGTTTCAACTATTTACTGTGACAAAATCAGGTCATGCAGAGGAATGGGTTCAACTACCGATAACATGTACAGTTGAATCGTGTTTGTCCTAATGCAGTAAAAGAGAGCAGGAGCGAGAGAGTGGGTTTATATCAATGTGCTCAAGGGGGTTTGCTTGCGTGACACGTCTGAAGATAGCAATGAATCTTCATCAATGTCAACGATCACATCGTCGGAACCATTATCTACCGGGAGGGAACAACACCGGAAAACAAGAAAGGAACAACAATTACTTCACGGAAATGCAACACTATGATGCATGATCAAGAAATCGAGATGAAATGTGACATGGCCAATATAGCTACCATTTCTTAGGTTGAAGCTGGATTTGAATGAGGATTCAAACATCACTTCAACAAGGTATTTTCCGGATACCCTTTTAATTGATTCGACCGGATCCTCACGTATAACTTGTTTTTAACATGCATGAAGATGGCAATTTGAGGTACTGATTTCCCTTGATCAATGTTTGGTCATAACAATTGAAGTGGAATTCAAATAGGAATCAAATTCCAACTCCAAACTAATTATTAAATTTATCCTATTCACCATTCGGCCTATTTGGTGATGTTAACTTTTTCAAACATGCATGAAAATTCGATAATCAAATTCTTTGGATTTTTCTGATCCTTTTTCATATATAAATTATTTTCATTGGACTTACAGATTATTTTATATGATTTTTAGAAGTTTTCAGCATTTTCTGGAATTATTTCAAATCCAGAAATGCATTTACTGCATCAGCCATACGTCAGCATGACCTCAGCAGGTCAAAGGCGCCAGCCCAGGTCAAACCTGGCGGCTGGGCCCCACATGTAAGTGACTTTGGGTTACTAATTTTGTTTCAAAATTAAATCTTACTAATTAAACGTGTGGGGCCTCATGTCAATGCCTCATTAGGCTAGTTAGACAAGGGGGGTTAGCGCTAATGACGACCACATCCGACGGCGGCATTTCGCCGGAATCGGCAAACGGCGACGGTTGGACGCACGAAGACCACCAGGAGGTAGCCCGCGTTGGGCCACATCCATTCCCGTGGGTTTGAGGGCGAGGGGTCGCCGGAGACGACAGGAGCAGCGACGAAGTGGCGGCCCGTGCTCGGCAAGATGGGGTCGAGGCCAGGGATGCGGGAGGAAGAATTGGGGGTGGCTACGGGTTCCTGTGAGCTCCTAGAGCACGCTGATGTGCTCAGCAGCGACACTCGGGGGTGCCATGGCCGGCGGCAGGAGCTCGGGCTCCATGGCGGGAGGAGGCTAGAGGAAGGGGGGCTCGACGAAAAGAGGGGGGAAAACAAGAAGAGCTCATGGCGGATCCAGGGAGCTAGGTGGCTGGCTCGAGGACGACCTGTGGCCGGCGAATCGATGTCGACTTCCGACGGCCTTCAGTGGTCTTGGCATGGGGAGACAGACGGGAGAGAAAGATCCGGGGAAGGAATGAGGAGGAGAGAGAGGTCAAGCAGCGCATGGCGTCCTTAGCCAGCTCACAATGTCATGCTGGAAGCAAGAGGTGGCAAGGCACGACGGCGAGCTCGCCACGGCTCTGCCCATCCTCCTCGCAGAGAGAGGCAGAGGGGAAAAAGAGAGGAAGAGAGGAAGGAAGAGGATAAGGCACAGGGGTCCGGGGGAGGAACAGAAGAGGGGCACGGGGGCGAGGCGTCGCGCTGGCTAGGAGGTCCAGGCTGGCAAGGAGGAGGTGGCGCCCCTAGCCACGACGCCGTGCTCATCTTCTCCCCTGCCTTCTGGCAGGAGGAGGGAGACGACACGGGACCCCCTGGTGGGCTGGGCTTGGAGGTAAGCGTCGGGTAAATTCTCTCTCTCTCTCTCTCTCTCTCTTCTTTTCTATTTTCTTTTTATTTCTTTCTGGCATTTAGATTTAGGTTTTAAAATAAATTGTTTGACCAAAAAATAAAACCCTAAAATGTTATTATGTGACAGAGATAATAATATCCAATGCCACATAAAAGTTTCAGCATTTTTGAAACTTTAAAATAGAAGGAATCAAAATAATTCCATTCCGATTAGCTATTTGGTCAACTCAAAAATCCTTTTCAAAAGTTCCTGTGACCTAGAATTTTGGTTTGACAAATTTATTTTATATCACTATTTTGCCAAGTATTTGGAACATTTTCTTGGTCCCTTTTAAGGTATTATTTTTTATTGCCTTGTTGTCAATTTTTTTCAAATCATTGGGGTTTTGATCACTTCCTATTTCAAACATCAAAGTTTTTTTAAATTGCATGCATGAATGCTTGGCAAACAAATGAAAGCTAGGGCTGTGACAACTCACCCCCACTAATCAAGAATCTCGTCCCGAGATTTAGGCGTAGTCGGAAAGAGGAAGAGGGGCACTAGACTATCGGAATCTTCACGATCCAATTGCCCTTTCTCGGAGATATTGAATTATTGCATCAGGTTGATATTGGCATCTTTGTCTTCGAGGTCTTCATTTAACACGACAACAAAGGAACAGATAGACTCTACAAGATTCGATCTTCTCAAAGATCGGGGAACTCATTATCAACTCATAGAATGAGACATAGAGACGTCCCTTGAGCTGAAACACAACACTCATGACAGAAACGAGGAAGTGAGGCATATGACAAAGGTTCAATTGGTAGGCAACAAATCCACGCTTAAAACAGATGATGACAAGGTTTCAAAGTAGCGAGGATTAAATTGCCCTTCGTACCATAACGGGGCACCTTAGAAGATGACTCATAGAGGTATTCCTTTAAGTGGCAAAAAGAATTACTTTTGATCCTAAGATCATTGAAACTCTTCATACCAGAGTAAGGCAATTCACAAATGATTGTTTGAAGGAATTTGAAAGAATGGCATACTCAGGTTGGAAAGAAACTAGGGTTATAGAACAACTCGGCGAGCGGAAGGCACATTCTAGTTACTACCGAGGATATAACCTAGTGTCTGAGCGTGCTCTCAAGAACTTGAGCATTTCCATATTCATCAAGGTTTACCAATATCCGTGCCAAGATCTTGGTGACACAACATACTATCATGATGAACAGTGATGGAGGATGCAGATACAAAGGAAGACAACACTTCCTCAGATTTCACCTTAGTTGTGCCAAGGGAACGAAATCTGGTTGATCGACCGAGAGACATTTAGCACTCCGCTTCTAATGTTCTCCTTGATGTACTAGCACAACCCAATTATAGGTCATGCTTTATATCTAGCACATCAAGTATAGGTCGGAATACGGGGCATCAAGGGGAGTCCATGAGGAACAACTTCCAAAATAAGTCATACAAAACCTCACGGGGAGATGGCTAAGATTGCTGATACAAGATATTATATCAAATCTTTCGGCTAGGTGTGTTAGCCACAACATCACTTTACCGGGTTACATAGAGACCAATATTATAATTCTTGGGGAAAGTTCCAACCATTATAACTGCCTGAGATTCAGCTCCGGTTGGTGACACGATGCTTCAGACTCAGCATGTCCGAAAAGAAAGTGTGCAACACAAATTGACGAGATAACGTTGCGTGATTCTCATGAAATGAACTACGGAAGACAACTCCAAAACATGAGCTAGATTGCAAGACCCACGTGATCACACTGCCCAAGACAATTGTGAATACATATTAATTTTACAACAAAACACTACTGAGTTCTGGATGGAAATCATCATTGCGGGTAACAAGTCCTTACATAAGTCCGGATTAGCTCTTATGAAGGAAACTCTTTCCCTTATACAACTCAATCAGTGGCTTGGTGTGCTTGGAATTACATATGGAGTGGAGATGATCAGTCTATCAAACCACAGAATACTTCGCACGTGCATGGTTGACTTGGGATGATTCCGAAGAGAACAAAACAACCTGCTCAAATTCGTGGCAGAACCTTGCACCAATGCACATGAATTAGAGGAAGTCACTTCTTACACCTAACATATACCTCGTGCACGAGACACGAAGACAATGTCTACAAGTTTCAAGCACTAGCTTAATGTCCAACATAAATCATGGAACAAATGAGAATGTTGCCGATGGGCTCAACAACAATTCATCAAGATACCCATATAAATGGATTTCCACAACTATGTGAGCAAGATAATAGCATTGGTCAGATCAAGGAATATAATGGTGTAGGCTCAAGGAAAACCCTGAGTAAGACACCGCTACGAAAATCTTTGGTTCTGAGTTTGATTTGACAATAGCCCATACTCAAATCAAGATTGGACAAGATAATATATGCAACAATTGATCACACGAATCAGCCGATGACAATATCATCTTCTTCATACTCACAAAATAGGAAAAATATCCTTTTTAGATGAGCGAAGTTTAGGCGAAGCTTTTATCTTCCGACTCTCCAAGTTGTTGTTTAGCTTAACCAACTAACTCGGGGTATCCAACACGGATTCTTGGAGAAGATGGCTTATAGAGAAACCAACTTGATCACGAGCTCTATCATAACAGTCAGGAAACAACCTGGTAATACTTCCGAGAAGATATTCGGAAAATCACGAACCACCGATATATTATTAAGCTCGGGAACAATCTCGCTTTTCAGGGCAAGATGATGTGATTAATAGAGCGAGGGATTGACAAAATCCTAACCCATTGATCAAAAAGTGCACCATGAAACATGTGCTAGGTAGCACGCTCAATCTTAGGATGACGATTCGATCACCATCACCATAAGAGTGAAATTATTGTCCATTAGCTACCAAGCAATAACATTGCTAGGAGTATTGATTTCACACATCATGATTCACTTGTCTATATTCCGGTTACAACCAACACGGAAACTGAGGGATGAATAATGATAGCGAGAAGTATCACTACATCAAGAGCTCATAAGAGATAGTGCAATTCTCACGACATTCTTGACAACAAGAGGGTAATACTCCAAGATAGAACAGAACAAAAGCTGGGTTAGCATTTCGATCTACGGAATACAACTACTTTGACCCAATCCAAGAAATGGATGTGGTACTGGAGTTTGCTTCTCCCAATCATTCGAGAATAGAACAACTTGACAGACCATGAAATAGAAGACATCGATGACATGAATGCACAACTACTCTTGACTATCCTTTCAATGATGAAGGTCAAAATACAACTAGATAGGGCCAACTCAAGAGCACATGATTTCTTGAGTTATGGATGCATGGATTAGAATGTCGAACGAGTTCAACATAATTCTTCCAGATAACCCATGCAGAAGGGCGAAGTAGACAGAATCACGATATGGAGTAGAGAACTCATCACGAGCACTCTTGTTATGATCTTTAGTTCACGGAGAACTTCTGCCAAAGATGATTCATGGTGTTGGAATAATGATATACCATGAACCCTGGAAGCTACAACAAGGTTACTAATCATTCTAAAGGAACTAACAACACTATCAACAGAGCTGAGCAGAATGATCCTTGGATTCAAAGACCCAGAAATAGAATACCTAAAAACTAAATAACATCACGAGATGTTTCCAAAAATGATGGCCAGAACTATCACACTGGAAGACATAGCACACATCTAGACTATTGGGTAGTTTTCGGAGTAACATGTTTTCCTAATACTTCAACAAAACGTCGAGGTAATAGAATACCTCAACACATTTATTAGTGTGCTTGGTCTGGCCAAAAGACATTAACTCGAGACGAGAGGATTTGCAATGCACCAGATTATTTAGAAACCTTGGAAAACTCGGACAGCATAACGGCTGTACGGGCATGAAATATGAGGCAACCTGCAAGAAAACTAACAACATAACAATTGAATTCTAATGGAGACACTGATCGAGGAAGACAATAACTTTTCTATAAGTCTCCAGAATAATAACTCGTCATCCTAATGAATAGATGAGAAAGCCTAATTCTTAAATCCCGTAGAATAAAGAAGAGGGTGACTCAGAATAAGAATGACACAAGGAATGGAGTAAAAAGAGCCTTACCTTCCCTTCCACAAACAATTCCCTTATATAACTAAAGAGTTGCTAGACTCAACATCGACCACTTTGGCTTGGTTATCCTACAAGCAATCAAGCTCTGATACCAAAGCTGTCGGGACCCCGATCCTAAGTCATAAGAACCCAGCCTGTAACACATCACATCACTTTGCGGCCTCACGCACGGTAAACTCCACGGCTGCCACCTTACCTTGGTCGGGACCGTTTGCGTATTTTGGCTCATGTATATGAATATGTTGCTAGCGCTCAAACGACAAAGAACCGGGGTCGACATGACTAGCTATAAACCCAAGCGATACATCCGTACAGGGACAGGCATACGTAACCCAGCAAGGCAGGTGTCGATCAACAGCGTGTGCAGACGAGTCGTAGCAAGCTACAAGGACTCCATTACACCGCGTGACATTTCCTCGAAGGGACAGACACAACAGCAAAGAAGGATACATGCCGGTCAATCAATGTGTCTAGAGCAGTAGCAAGCTACCAAGGCTTGATAGAAGCACAAAGAGGCATTTCCCTGTAAAGAGTACTGCTAAAGGCACACAACTAGGTGTCGAATCCCACACATATAATGCATTTCATAACATACACACAATATGCACGATATGTGTAGATACAACATGGCATCACAACATAACTCTATGACTCAAGCTTTTATTAAGGACTCATAAGAATCAACATAGTGTGTTATTACAAACAGGGGTCCCGTGACCCGACACTCAAGTCATACAAACAACAAGCGGAAGCAAATCATGTCTGGGTACAGACATCTACTGAAAGTAGCTGGAAGAGCGTGAAAAGCTACTACGACCCTACCAAAGGAGCCAGACCTCTGTCTGGGATTCCCAAGCTATTCCGGTCAACATCGAACACATCACGTAGAACCTTTTAATGAGTCTAAGTCTTCTCTGCAAAAACATAAATAAAGCAACCGTGAGTACAAAGGTACTCAGCAAGTCTTACATCAGAACTATCTACATATGCATCATGTTTCAATGAAAGGATTGTGGGGTTTGATTGCAGCAAGCCAGCTTTGACTCTTGGCTAACCTGTACTACGACTACAAGTTCTATCTTTGAGGTGGGATAGCGCACACGAGTCCACATATTCACCAATGCAATACACCACTATGGATCCACTCTCGTCTCCCTACAAGAAAGCCTTCCATAGCACTCACACTTATCTTGCATGTTTTAGAGTATCCATTTAAGTTGTCTATGTACCACGTAATGCTTCCAAGTAGTCCATATCCGAGGACGCGGCTATTCGAACAGATTAAATCACCCTGCAGGGGTATACTTCTTCACACATGCTCTCACCACTTAGCACCATATGCACGTCATGCATCTCGGCAACCTTCAAGCGGAAGCACTGGCGTGGGTGTCGGCCACGACCATTAACCACACAAGACCCTAGTCCAGGTTTATCGCCTATTTGAGACTGAACCCGCAAGGAAGTCCGGCCGAGGTTTCCTCTACGGCCCCAAATGATGTGCGCAGGGTTCCCAAGCCCACCATCCGGGTGCCACTTGGTACACTGTGCCACTGTGTATCTACAGTAGAGAAGCCTACCCCGTCGGGCAGAGCTAAACACGGCCACCAACACTTTTCCTACAAACACCAGAAACTAATTGCAACTCCTGGACAGATATCTAGGCAATTAATAAGCAGAGCGGGGTCATATTTCAGGGCCCAATGCATGGTAGTATCTCGTCTTGGATAACATACATAGAACTTAGTTCTTAAGGACGGTCCCAATGAGACAACCCACCATGTTCTCCTACATGGCCTCTCATCGCTACCTTTACCAAATCGGATTCACACTTTTACTCTCACACTGTAGAACATGATCACAACCATTCCGATTCATCATCCAGATGGATCAGACCCGACACGACTCTAAGCATAGCAGGCATTGTAAACAAGCATGGATGAGTAAGCACAACAAGGCTCAAGCAGTTGGTACTCATGCTAAGTGGTTTGAACTATTTACTGTGACAAAATCAGGTCATGTAGAGGAATGGGTTCAACTATCGATAACATGTACAGTTGAATCGTGTTTGTCCTAATGCAGTTAAAGAGAGGAGGAGCGAGAGAGTGGGTTTATATAAATATGCTCAAGGGAGTTTGCTTGCCTGACACGTCTGAAGATAGCAATGAATCTTCATCAATGTCAATGATCACATCCTCGGAACCATCGTCTACCAGGAGGGAAGAACACCGGCAAACAAGAAAGGAACAACAATTACTTCACGGGAATGCAACACTATGATGCATGATCAAGAAATGAAGATGAAATGTGACAGGGCCAATATAGCTACCATTTCTTAGGTTGAAGCTGGATTTGAATGAGAATTCAAACATCACTTCAACAAGGTATTTTCCGGATACCCTTTTAATTGATTCAACCTGATGCTCACGTATAACTTGTTTTTATCATGCATGAAGATGGCAATTTGAGGTACTGATTTCCCTTGATCAATGTTTGGTCATAACAATTGAAGTGGAATTCAAATAGGAATCAAATTCCAACTCCAAACTAATTATTCAATTTATCATATTCACCATTTGGCCTTTTTGGAGATGTTAACTTTTTCAAAAATGCATGAAAATGCCATAATCAAATTCTTTGGATTTTTGTGATCCTTTTTCATGTATAAATTATTTTCATTGGACATACAGATTATTTTATATGATTTTTAGAAGTTTTTGGTATTTTTGGAATTATTTAAAATCCAGAAATGCATTTACTGCATAACCATAGGTCAGCATGACCTCAGCAGGTCAAAGGCGCCAGCCCAGGTCAAACCTGGCGGCTTGGCCCCACATGTAAGTGACTCTAGGTTACTGATTTTGTTTTAGATTTAAATCTTACTAATTAAACGCGTGGGGCCTCATCTGAGTGCCTCATTAGGCTAGTTAGACACGGGGGGTTAGCGCTAATGAGGGCCATGTCATCCGGCCGGAGAGCTGTCGGCGACGACCACATCCGACGGCGGCATCTTGCCGCAGTCGGCAAACGGCGACGGTTGGATGCGCGGAGACCACCAGGAGGTAGCCCGTGTTGGGCCGCATCCATTCCCGTGGGTTTGAGGGCGAGGGGGTCGCCGGAGACGACAGGAGCAGCGACGGAGCGGCGGCCCGTGCTCGGCAAGATGGTGTCGAGGCCAGGGATGCGGGAGGAAGAATTGGGGGTGGCTACGGGTTCCTGTGAGCTCCCTGAGCACGCTGATGTGCTCAGGAGTGACACTCGGGGGGGGCGCTAGCCACGGGGGCGCCATGGCCGGCGGCGGGAGCTCGGGCTCCATGGCGGGAGGAGGCTAGAGGAAGGGGGGCTCGACGGAAAGAGGGGAAAAACAAGAAGAGCTCACGGCGGATCTAGGGAGCTAGGCGACTGGCTCGAGGACGACCTGTGGCCGACGAATCGACGTCAACTTCCGGCGGCCTTTGGTGGTCTTGGCATGGGGAGACAGACGAGAGAGAAAGATCCGGGGAAGGAATGAGGAGCAGAGAGAGGTCAAGGAGCGTGTGGCGTCCTTAGCCAGCCCCCGATGTCGTGCTGGAAGCAGGAGGTGGCAAGGCACGACAGCGAGCTCGCCATGGCTCTTCCCGTCCTCCTGGCAGAGAGAGGCAGAGGGGAAAAAGAGAGGAAGAGAGGAAGGAAGAGGATAAGGCAAAGGGGTCCGGGGGAGGAAGAGAAGAGGGGCACGGGGGCGAGGCATCGCGCTGGCTAGGAGGTCCACGCAGGCAAGGAGGAGGTGGCGCCCCTAGCCACGGTGCCGTGCTCATCTTCTCCCCTGCCTTCTGGCAGGAGGAGGGAGACGACAGGGGACCCCCCTGGTGGGCTGGGCCTTGAGGTAAGCGTCAGGTAAATTCTCTCTCCCTCTTCTTTTCTATTTTCTTTTTATTTCTTTCTGGCATTTAGATTTAGGTTTTAAAATAAATTGTTTGACCAAAAAATAAAACCCTAAAATGTTATTATGTGACACAGATAATAATATCCAATGCCACATAGAAGTTTCAGCATTTTTGAAACTTTAAAATAGAAGGAATCAAAATAATTTCATTCGATTAGCTATTTGGTCAACTCAAAAATCCTTTTTCAAAAGTTCCCGTGACCTAGAATTTTGGTTTGACAAATTTATTTTATATCACTAGTTTGCCAAGTATTTGGAACATTTTCTTGGTCCCTTTTAAGGTATTAATTTTTATTGCCTTGTTGTCAATTTTTTTCAAATCATTGGGGTTTTCATCACTTCCTATTTCAAACATCAAAGTTTTTTTATATTGCATGCATGAATGCTTGGCAAACAAATGAAAGCTAGGGCTGTGACAATACAGTTGCTCTGATAATGTGTAAATCACCTTTAACATCAAGATACAGTCATCCTGAAGGTTGGCGGCTCTCGGACGTATATAAGGGACAATGATGGTGAGTAACTTCTTCATACTAAGTTTTTTTACAAAGTACAAGATCAGGGTTTGCTTCTTACCAAAGATAGCATGTGCCATGTTGGAGATAAGTTGCTTTAAGCCGGCCAGCTTTTGTTGCATGGTTTCCAGTTTTGCTTCAGCTTTTTCTGCTCGCTTTAGCGCGGCGCCTTGATCAGCTTGAGCCTTCTTGTGGGCGGCCTCCAGCTTCTCCATCTCAGATAAGATCACTTGACATTTTTCTTCTGATTTAGCCCGCGCCTCTTGCTGGTCGGCTAAACTTTTCTTTAAGTCGCCCAACGCTGACTCAGCTTGGGCAAGAGATTCCTGTCAAAATATATTATCAAGGGGCGAGTCTCGGAATTATTGCAAGCAACATCTCTGACACTTGGGGTCTAATGTATAATTTTTTAGACAAAATTATACAAGATCAAGACCCGGCTCATCTTTTAACAGATGACCCGGCCCTTGGGGGTTACAGGTCGAAAGATTTTTTCTAATATCAAGACCCGGCTCATCTTTCAACAAATGACCCGGCCCTTGGGGGTTAGAGGTCGAAAGATTTTTTCTAATATCAAGACCCGGCTAATCTTTCAACAAATGACCCAGCCCTTGGGGGTTACAGGTCGAAAGATTTTTTCTAATATCAAGACCCGGTTCATATTTCAACAGATGACCCGGCCCTTGGGGGTACAGGTTGAAAGATTTTTCTAATATCAAGACCCGGCTCATCTTTCAACAGATGACCCGGCCCATGGGGGCTAATAAGGACGGTATGCATTAAGGCGTACCTCATGTCTATTCTTTATCATAAGGAGTATATTCTTCTCCATTTCATAACTCGTCTCCAAGCAACTTGCAAAGCCGGAGCAGAGCTCTTTAAATTCAAGATTTTCGTACTGGGATAGTTTGGCCTTGGAAATCTCATGTCCTGTAGAAGGCTGGGTTGATGTTGATACATGCTTCGACAAGACTGCCGAAGCCGGCTTAGAGAAGCTAGTACCAGTGATGATTACAGCATCTGGATCCTCTGCCGTTTTCAACGGACTCGGCGGATTGGGCGTTTCCGTGCCTTCCTTGGGAGAACTTGGGAGGTCCGCTTGGTCATCAGGTTTATCCTTTGCCGGGTTAGCCTGAGTCGGCGCCGGTTTTTCAATAGGTTCCGGAGCTTTAGTGGAAGTTGATCCGCCAGTTTTCCTTTTCTTCGCTTGTGCCCTAAAAAGAGAAGGGGGTATGCTTAAAAACAGACATCATCGTCATCAGGACAAATGTAAGTATTATAAGGATTTACCCTGGAACGCGGATCATTGGCGGAAGGGCTGACATCACTGAGTCGCCTGACGAAGGGGGAGAATTCTGCAAAAGTAATACCTCAAGATATGAGAAAGTTATAAGTATGATCCAAAAGGAAGCAAAGGGGGACGCTTCTAAAAGGATACCTCATTCTGCCTCTTCTTTTTAGGAGTTTTCGCTGGTAACCCGGACACCAAGTCTCCAGAGTGACTCCGAGTCTTCCGATAGGAAGCATGTTGCGTTTTCTTCAAAAGGAAATTAGGATCCAAACAAGCATTTGGGTGAGACATGGGAACCTTCCCACAACCCCGCCTGGCCGGCTTAGGCGGAGGAGAAGATGAGTCGGAGGAAACAGAAATTACCTCTACGGAGTCTTCTTGGCTTTCGTTGCCATCATTCTATACATAAGAGATACAAAGGTGTAAACACAAATTATAGCAATGGATGTCAAGACAAAGAAGATAGAACTTTACCTCTGAAGATACGTCGCCGATTTGGGATTCGTCCACATCAGACGGTTCAGTGATGGCGGTTTTGCTTTTGCTCTTGGATTTCTTTTTTGGAGGCGGCCTAGCTTGCTTCAGGGCCATCTTTTTTGGCCTCTTGGACCAGAACCGGTGACCTTTCTGAAGTGGAATTTTTATTATGCGAATCAGAATTCAAGTAAGTCGGAAAGAATAAATTAAAGGCGGGTTAAGTTATTTACCTTAGGAGCCGGGTTGATCTTGCAGAATGGCTTAAGCCCTATTTGGCTACACTTGGCCAAGGGCTCGCCGGTCAGCTTATTGATGATGGTCACAATATCATTTTCTGTCAGTGTTGTACGGAAGTAGCATTTGGGATGGTCCAAGGTGCCATCAAACTCACACATTAAGCCGTCTCGGCGACTTAAGGGAAGGATGCGCCATTCTACCCAGCAGCGGATCAAATCAACCCCAGTGAGACCATTGTTTGTCAAAGATCGTAACTCGAATAGCACCGGAATAAAATCCGACTCCTCTTCTTCAGTGAGCTTGTCTGGAAGTTTAAAGTTTGTAGGAAGGCGTTCCTCCCTATAGCCAAGGAGTTTGTTTTCACCCGCAGGAGAAGTTTCTTGGTAGTAAAACCAAGACTCGCCCCAGCCTTTGGGATGGCGAGTGATGGGAATGAGCTGTCCCTGCGGCGTTGAACGTTGATGCCTCCAAGTTCTAAGCTAGGGCCATTGGAAAATTCGGTCTGGCGATTCAAATGAAAAAAATACCAGAACAAAGGAACTGAAGGTTCCATCCGCAAGTAGGCTTCGCAGAACACTTGAAACTGACATAAGTTACTAATCGAGTTGGGACCTAAGTCTTGGAGGTGGACGTTCATGAAAGTCATGGCATCTCTGAGGAATTTTGACCCTGGCGACTTAAACCCCCGTTCGAGGTGTTCAGCAAAGACAACTATTTCCCCTTCCTTCTGGTTGGGAAATTCTTCTCCTAACCCGGATTGCCATCCGATAACCTCTTTCAGGTCGAGATTCCCGTCTTCACACAGTCGTTGAGAAAAGCTTCATCAACTTTGGTCGGGAGCCAATCGGCTTTGAAAACGGTACCCATGGCTACAAAGGAAAAGATTACAGATAAATTAACTCGCCAAGCGCTTACTGAGTGGTTAAGAGGATCAATTAACTCGCCGAACATTTGTCAGATGACTAAAGGAATATGTTGACTCGCCAGCAAGGGACCGGGTCTGGATACAAGGGCGATTTAGGAATTCCCTACTATTTAAGGGAAACAACTCAAAGCTTCAGACATGTTCGCTAAAATGGTGAAGTATGGATCAACAAACTGGTTTTATACAGCAGGCAGTAAAACATAGATCTACAAAGCAGGCGAAAATGAATGGAAAAGGGCCTGGATAAAGTAAAACAGCCTATGGCTAGAGTAAAAACAGTAAAGCTGATTTGACAGAAGCCTTTTTAGTTCCTTGGCAGGAGTTAATCAGTTGAGAGTATGGTTGAAATTACCGCGCTTAGCACTACTGCAAATTAATCAGTATATAAATGGAAGGATTCGAGGTGCGCTAAGGAACCGGCGGACAATGAACACTGAAGAGCTTAGATATATTTCTAATGGTGAAAGGCTGACCTGATGGTGAAGTCCGGTGGCGACCAAGAGAAATCCGCGGCGAGTGCGACGTCCTTGGTCGGCCTGGAGACGCGTCAGACGAGGTGGACGAAGATGGAGTTTTCCTCGGGCGGCGATGAAGCTCTCGATGTGGTTGCGAGGAAGAAGAAGACCAACAAAATGGGTAGGTGGGGATGCACCCTGCCTCCTTCCCCGAGCCTATTTATTGGGTCGGGCGCTGGAATCAAGGCGCCTTGCGCGGGAATTGAAAGCAGGGTAAAGATTCGCTTTAATAGCACCAAGATTTTCTCGATATCTGTGCCTAAAGATCCGTTGGAGATTGCGTCATCATTTCTTCTGAGATTAAAGGGATAAGATGGTGTCAACAAGAAACGGTTCGGCGACTTGGATATTTCCATGAAAGATGGCGGATTAAGCATATGATGTGTAAAAAGAGGAGAGTGAGTCGCCCCTAAGTATAAGAATTGGCGTGAACGGGTTCAAGTCAATCTGGGGCCTAATGTTGGGGATATTATCTGTTGTGTGATCCGCCCTGGTTAGGCCGGGTCACCAAGCGGGCGACTCATCCATCAGGCTTTGGCCCAATAAAGCCCAGGAGCTAGATGGTGGTTCAAGATCCTGGTGAAGAGTCGATCATTGGGAAGGTCTTCAAGTCTTGGAAAGCACGGCGATTTAGAGATAGAAAGAATCATGACTTGCGTAATGGCAAGGACTCTTGTAAACCTTGAGGGCTCGACCTGTATATAAAGGCGAGTCCCGGGGAAGGAGAGGGTAGGTTATAAATCATCGAGAGCTAGGTCAGGCGAGTTACGCCCTCCTTGTAATCGAAACATCATCAATACGACACAAAGCAGGACGTAGGCTTTTACCTCCTCACGAGGGGCCGAACCTGGGTAAATCTCTGTCTCGCTCCCGTTCAACCCCTTTGAGTCGCCACCAAGGTGCGATGGCTCCAACACTAAGTCCTTTCACGAGGACATCTTTCGTGACAAAACCACGACACCATGGGTACAGAAACCCATGCCCTTTCCTCCCAAACCATCCAAGAAAAAGGATGATGAAGATTTTGAGCGCTTTGTTGAAATGATCAGACATGTCTTTCTGCAAATGTGTTTGACAGATATGCTCAACATGTCTCTGTATGCTAAGTACATGAAAGATATTGTGACTAATAAGAGGAGGATACCTGAGGTTGAGATTTCCACCATGCTTGCTAACTATACCTTCAAGGGTGGAACTCCTAAGAAACTAGGTGATCCACTACAAGGAATATTCTAATACACGACGCTATTTTTTCGTCGCTGCATCCTCACGGTTTTGAATTTACGACGATCTCACGACGAAAAACCAAGCGTCGAAAACGGAGCGTCAGAAATGAACAGCACCGACGTTTTGATCAAAATCGTCGTAACTTTTACGACGATTCCTGGATTGTCGTAACCTTTACCATGATCCTAAATCATCGTTGGCAACCAAACTCAGTCCTACGTGGCAGTCCTACGTGGCAAAGTTACGACGAAATCAAAACGTCATGATTGAAATCAGCCCAACCCATTTCAATTGATCACATGGGCTGATTTTATTTTTGGGCTTTTTCTTATTGGGCTTCTTTTTGAGCCTTAGCCCATTTATAGCCAGTTTTAGTTTTTCTTTTTCGACATTTTTTTGGGCCCTCGCCTTTTAGTGCCCAAATACATTTGGTCCAGTTTCAGTTTTGGCCTTTTTTCATTTTTAAATTCAGCAATTTTTTTTCCAGAACTTGGTTTCATTTCCATTTATTGGGCCTTTTCAACCAATTATTTGTCCAATATTAAATGCAGCACTATTTCATATTCAAATCAAGAAAACTCCAAGTCGAATTAAAATCATCCATCATATAACATCACATAATACATCTTCTAGGTTTACATAACACAGTAACTCATCTGATTCACAGTTGACAATCAGATACCAATTTTCATAGCTAAAGCATTAACCCGGAAGAATCTCAAAAGAAAATACAGAAATTAGCACTCGATGTGAAGAAGTCATCCTGCTCTTGCTTCCCCACTCCTAGTTTTGCATCCCTGATACCAGCTTTTATGGGCTCTAGTATACCTGCATCCAAACAAAGTAATGTATTGTTGAGGCACACGAACTAGATGGAAATGCTAAATTGTAAAACGTCTTTCGAAGAACAAAATATCATCTCAGGTGAAACTGTAGCGTAAGTTTAAAAAAAATATGAGGCAGAAATAAAAGAAAATGTTCAGATCTTCAGTAATATGAAGTAACAGATATACTCTCGTTGGTAATCCATCCAAAACTTTTCATACAGGCTATATGTGACAAGGTAACACCCTAACAGTAGCAATTACTGGCGGTAACTATTAGCAATTTTGTGTATGTAAGTGTAAATATACGCGGTGTAGGAGGGACATATTACAGAACTGGAATAACAAAGCAAACTAGATGTATAGGTCTGGTATACAATCCCTCGTTTCATGCACTCAAGCTCAATGAAGTAATTGACATAAAACATTTCATAACTACATAGGACAGCATAGCATCAAAGTATCAAACAACACAATCAGCCTCTCCTAGGGGCTCAACAATCTTCACAATCTTCGCACTAATAATATTTTGTATACATCACCATAAAATTAGCATCATATCTGCTATACTTTCTTCATTTAATAAACAAGTAGCAGAGATTTGTAACATATCCATATGATGATCACATAACAATGTGACAGGCATCAAGTCAGTTACTCCCTCCATTCACTATTACAAGATGTTCGAACTTTTTTTTAAATAACTGTATGTAGACACATTTAAGTGTGTTTGTTCACTCATTTCAGCCCATATGTAGCCCATATTGAAATATGCAAAACATCTTATAATAGGGAGTGGTAATTGACCTAATGGAACTTAATCATAATATCAATAGTTTGACAATCAGACATACAGGACCATCCACTTACTATGGGAAGTGACAAAAAAATTTACAAATCAAACAACATGACAATACATCTGTTCCTAAATGAAAGACGTTTTAGCAGTATTAGGATCAGAGGGTGTACTAAATAGACAAGCACATATTGGTATGGCACATGAAAGATGCAGAAACTGAAACAATTATGCAGTCCCAAAATAGTCCCGGCCTTGTGAACCTTCAGACGAGCAAAGAGGACAGTGGTGTACACTGAGGATAACCAAGTTTAAAGGGCATGAACACAGAAACCGACCTCTTTCTTTCGTTGTGATGGCATAAGCATGCCAAATCGACTGTGTGCCAGTTGCCCCTCATCTTGCTCTAGTTTATCAGCTGTGTAGCACAAAAGTAGTTATCACTATCTCTCTATTTATTGCAAGGCCAAACTAACCAGAAAACAAGTTCCAGAAATATTCCTACAAGGGAATGCTTTACCTAAATCAAATATTTGTCCAGCAACATAATCCCTATTGCCCAGAAGTGGTGACGAAGACAATGTGTTGACCCAGTACTTGTTCCAGAGTAGATCAAGGAGGTGAGAGGAAACCTGCTTCATGTACCCGTCCCCCTCGTACTGGACAGCGTCCACCACCGGGCACTCGCACACCCTCCCCATGTACGTGTCCTGCAGTGTCGGTGTCGCCAACATGCACACTGGTGAGTCTCAAACTGTTGTGACAATCAATTGGACAAACACCACTGCAACAATCTGGAATGTTGTTTATTCAGAGAAGGAATGATGGATGCTATACCCTGCAGGCGGTGATGTTGGTATTTTCATCGCGCCAGTTGTGCAGGCACTCGTCCATCTCCATATCTGCAACCAGATCATAGAGATCAGTGATCACAACTGATGAAATGAAGCGATCCGTGAGGAAAACTGCAACTGTGATCAGGTTGTAAGAACATACATGCAAAATGAGCTAGAATCCAATGCAAGTGTGATGCTTGCTACTCACCACTATTGTCTCTCCCTTCTTTGGGGATGGGCCATCTCCAACCCACAAGTCCTGCAATTCCTCATGAGAATTGTTAAATCTGAACTTTTGAGTATTATGCAGGAATCATCGATGGCAGTGTAAGAACCTTGTATTGGAGGCCTGACTCTGTTTGAGTGTAATCTGGATAACTCATTTTTGTCTTCCCATAATCCTTCCCACGGAGCGCTGGCACTATAATTGCAATATCAAAGAGTAAGGCATGATTGCACATTTTACTTATGAACGCCTAGATAAGTTTGAATGGAAAACTAGAAAACTTTTAAACTTTTAAAGAAAAGCTCATTTTAGCAACAGTTAGCTATATATAGTATATATACGCCGGCAGCGGCTTCTTAAGTTGAATGATTTTTCTGAAGTATCAAGACACCAACGAACTAAATAATGTCTACAAAATATGCTAACAAGATATGAGGGATTACAGCCTTAAGGTAAAACTAATATAATCTAAGAACTAGCGTCTCTTCTACAATAGCAATGTAGCAGATTTCAGTCCACCTATCGGTCAGTTAATCATTTAGAACATATGTGTTATAGTAGAGAAAAACGTGTCTACAATGTCGACTATCCAAAGACCTGATACCTACAGGTTTATAAAGACATTCTTAATACGTTGAAGCTTCAAAGCATATGTGTCATAGTAGAGCAAAACCTGTTTATAAACGCATTGTATAGTCATAGTCGATAATTTGGGGAAAGTATCCTCAGGTCCATATAATCCAAGGAAAGAAGCAATTGATAATCAAAATAAGTGCAGAAACGTGGTATGGATATGTTATCATCACTTCTCACAGCAAACAAAAAATGGTGTAGGAGTTTCTATTTACTTAAGACAAGACAACTATACAGCATCCATGACAAAATGTGCTGCTTACTGGACATTCGGAATAAGTAGGAGGAAATTATCATCAAATAGATCACAAACTGTCTGTCTTAATGTCAAAAACAATCATATTTGAAAACAGAAAAATAAAAATAAATGAATTAATGCTCTCTCAGACAAATGCCTCGATTGTCAACATGGTTTAATAGAATGGATTACATCAGACTCGTGATCTGTTTTCATCATCACACAAAGAACCAACTAAAAAAATTAAGAGTGGGTAGAGATACAAAAACATGACTTCAGATGCCGAAGATGCACGGTTTAATAATATACAGTATCATGAGACACCTAATAAGTGTTGATCATCACTGATGAATCAACCACAAAAACCAGCTGCAGAAAGAACAATATAGTTGATAGGTGTAAACGAGGTATAGTAAAAGGAAACTCCTTGTATGAGAGCAGCCAGTGTCGCAAAAACCCGTTTGCTTCTTGATGTCCGCCAATCTAACAAGAAACAAGGCCATGAAAGCAGACCAAGCATCAGATACCTCATGGCATCCCAAATACCACTATCCAAACAAAATTCAGTTTAGTGCTAAGATATGTATGGCCAAGTTGAATGCAAAAACCATCTCAAAGAATGGTTCGTGCTAGAATCTTAACCCAAAGTATCTCTAGGCAACGTACAGCACTGAATTACGCTACCAAGAAGTGCAACCCAGTACTCAACCTTAAAGCTGATAAAAACTTAGCAGAGTATACCTAAAGATGAAGGGGAACACTCAGCGTGTCAAAAAAGAAGGCATCATGGAATACTATAGTAATTATTATTGAACATGATATAGTAAGATACTCTCACTGGTTATTGACTGTTGTCAGTTTTCACTAAGCATAAGTGCATAATATGGAAACAATATAAGAGAAAACATACACCCTCGGATATTAAGCTATTCCAAGTATGTGAGGTATACAACTTATAGGAGCTTACATGACATTTGAACCGATAGTCCCAACGCCTAGAGCCTCGCTCACAGACCATCACATTTTGATTTCCAGCAAGTCTAATTTTCTCCGCAGAGTTGGCCATAACCTGTTAAGGTACAGCCAATACAGGATCACGTCAGCAAATGTGCAACTTAACTAGATGCGGGGCGCAACATTTTTCATTGAAAAAATATCTAATTAAGTAGCACAAGCATGTCATTGGTTGATTTGGATGCAGAAAGCTCCGTCTTGAACAATGGCTAGCCAAACTTCGGAGGAGAAATCACAGTTCAGAACTGTGAAAGACTAAACCGGAACTGATAGTTTGTTTTACAGTTAATTAGACATCATGTTGGTTTCTAATGTTGGATTAATAAAGAGTAGAATAAAAGGTCCAAACAAGCGCAATCAGCTTCAACCACGGTGCAAACGATTTTCCACAAGCGTTCTTCACAATTTCATAATCGTCGGAAACTACAAGATGACCCTGTGAATCGACTGCCCAGTAAAATGGGACGCCACCATTAGCATCCTGTAAGAAAATGGACAACCTATATAAGTTAATTTCCTTATACTACGGAGTAATTAGTGAACATGACATAATTTTGTATGTCTGTCATACTGTCTCAGTCACATTGATCTGAAATGCAGAAATGCAGAATACTAGACAGGCAACATGAAGATCAGTTCGAGTAACAGAGGGAATCGGTAGAATTCGATTTGAAGTCGACGTTGATACTATTGAGCATTCATCTTATACTGAAGTAGTATGAACCACCATCCTATGTTATCTAAATGCATATTGGGCCGGAGATGTCAAGACGAGATAAGATGAAGTTCGGGACATACTTCGAGTACGTACTAACAGTCACATGCTGAACATTGTATCACGGAAGCCCAAAGTGCAGTAAGGAAAAAATATGGACCAATCAAGGTCAGGCATTTAAAATTTTAACACAACAACTGCAACCAACTCTGAATAAAGATCCTCACTAGCAACGACAGGCAAGGTAAGTGAAGTGACAGTACATAAGAAATGACATTTCAAAATCTCCCAACAGAAAAAAGCATTGTACGATAACTTAGGTGAGAAGTTCAAAGTAACAACAGAATTTCAATCTTAAAGTTGATTGTCGTGGTCCTATTTCGTGTCGTCGAGACTTACTAGACCTCGCACGTTGTTGAACTGAATCCGGAATATACAGCACATGTTGGCAAAATGGAAATCCAAACATTCACTTATAGCAGCCATGCAGACCGAGCTAGTGCTCTGTCTTGAACGCTTGTTGAAGGCGGGGTGGACGACCTTGCGGTGGTACTTCCAGTCGTTGCCGTCAGCGAGCACCAGCCCCTTGCTGAGCAGGCGGGCGATGTGCGGGTTCCGGATGTTCTTGGGGTACATCCCGCTGCGGTTGGGGAGCACCTGCTTCACCACGTTCACGTCCGCCACACACATGCTTGGCCTGGCACCGAACCAGTACAGGAACATGCGACCTGCAGGAGACCAGAACGTAAGAGCAAGAACTAGACGACCACGGATTGGAACTTAGAAGGAATTGCGGTCTATCTGAGGTTCTCGTACCGTGGACGGGGATCCATTTGCGGAAGTGCGGCTGGACCATGGGGACGAAGTCGTGGTCGCCGATGTCCAGCGCGGCGCCGACGGTGTCTTTGCGGAGCCGCTTGATCTCGCCGAGGTTGCCGGCCAAGAAACTGTAGCCCGGTGCCCCGGCCCGCCCACGCCCTGCGTGCGGAGCTGCCGGGTGATGGCGCGCGGCCTCCACACGATGTACACCAGCGTGTTGAACACCCACGAGGCCAGCACCGCCGCCACAGCCGCCGCCACCATCCAGTCGAGATCGGATAGATGTGATGGATCCGTGGTGATGGGAAGGAGCCGAGGGCGGGGCGGAACGGAGCGGCCGGAGTTGGTGGCGCGGTGCGGAAGGGAGCTGCTAGAGCTGGTGGTGGTGGGGAGGGAAGGAAGGAGCGCTCGATCGGATCTAGAGAGGCGGCTCGATCGGATATGGAGAGGGAGAAAGGTTGGGTGGGTGGTTAGGGTTTTAGTTTTTCAAAGACGGGCTCCACCGTTGGATGTGTGCTGGTGGATGGCTCAGATCGCGTTCAATTGGATGATCCGCGTGAAGGCAGTTTTTCATCTCTCATTGGCCGACACAGAACTCGATTTTTTACCCAAATCTATAGAAAAAATTACAGAAAATATCAATTATTTGTTGCCCAATTGGACTACTTCATTTTTTTCAAAATATTATACCACTTGAGTATCAAGATGTTTTCGTGGCTAGCTAGCTTGGAGGCACAATGGCTAGACAAACATATAGCAGGTGCGGCCAAAAGCGATGATGCTTCGACCGAGAAGAAGCAACCCGCTAGCCCAGCGGCGGATCACAGCATCCACCCACGTCCGAACAAAGACAAGAACCGGACTAAAAAATCTAATAGAAGTCTCCGCGTTCCCGGATGCCCAGATCCGGCACTGGGAGGCCAGATCTCGCCTCGGGCCGCCCGACGGTGCGCGCACAGCAAGATCCACCAAGCTACTTACAAGAGAGAGAGATACATGGATCCACGAGTGACATGGCAACATAGTTAGGACATGTTACGATGTATTTATAATCGTCGTAAAAGTTATGACGATCTCATCTTATGCGGTTACGACGTTTTTGACTCACATCATCGTAATTTAGATGTAGATTTGATCCCCTCAAACGGTTTACGACGATCTCGGATGAAATCGTCATAGATTTATGACGAATTCATCAACGACATCTTAAAAAACGTCATGTATGAGCATATTTCTTGTAGTGATCCCGGTGTGCCCACTATACCTTGCTCCATTAAAGGCAACTACGTTAGAACTGCTTTATGCAACCTTGGAGCCGGTGTTAGTGTTATGCCTCTCTCTCTTTATCGTAGACTTGAACTGGATAAGTTGACACCCGTTGAAATCTCTCTGCAATTGGCCGACAAATCAACTGCTTTCCGTATCGGCATTTGCAAGGATGTGCCTGTTGTGGTTGCTAACACCACTATCTTAACAGACTTTGTTATCTTGGATATTCCTGAGGACGATGCCATGGCTGTCATCCTCGGAAGACCCTTTTAAACACTGCAGGGGCTGTTATAGATTGCAACAAAGGCAATGTCACTTTCCATGTCAATGGTAATGATCATACGGTGCACTTTCTGAAGAAACAATATCGAGTACATTGCATCAATGCTATCGAAAAAACTTCATCGATTCTTATTGGGAGCTTTGAATGCCCTATTCCTCGTGTCAAGATGAAGTATGATTTGCTTGTTGGGGAGATACACATCCCCATTGAGGTGACCTAGTGACTATTCGAAAATTCTCCGTTCTCTTTTGCGATTCGAAAAGTTTTGTCGAGGGGATTTGATCAACCCCATTGACAGATTTCTTTCGATGACCATGAGATGGATGAATCAAGGAGTCACAAACCTCTGTTCGAAGCTTTCACTTTAGGTTGCTTAGAAGAAAAATGATAGATTTAGTTTATTTTTCCCTGTTTTCTGTTTTAGCGTCCGGTAGAAAAGTACCTCAAAAATAAAAGTTCTCCGAACGTCCTGAAAATCAAGTATGGTTTTTTCTGGAATTTTTAAAAAATTCTAAGACAAAGAGCTTGTTTGGGGGCTGCACTAGTGGGCCACAAGCCCTTGGGGCGCGGGCACCCCCCTGGCCGCGCCACCCAGGCTTGTGAGGCCCACAGGCACCCCCTCCACTCAATCTTGCTCTCATTTGGTTCTCCTACCTCCAGAAAAAATCGTTTTGCAGCTCAAACCCGTGTTCTTGCTCCTCTTGCTGGGATTTTCGATCTCTTTGCTCAAAGCACCATTCTCCGAACTGTTTTGGGGAAATTACTCCTTGGTAAGTGACTCCTCCATTGGTCCAATTAGTTTTTTCTCTAGTGCCTTATACTCCGCGTATTTTTGCTACCTTGGTGACCATGTTCTTGAGCTTTGCATGCTGATTTTAGCTGGTCCCAAGTAGTTTTGATGCGTAATATGGCCTCTAGGCACTTGTTGGAGTAGTTTCTACTAGTTTAGTTGAGCCTTGTTCACTTTTCCTTTGGGTCACTGAAAATTTCAGAAAAGGAAGATGTTCAGGAGAAGCTTTCATGGTGGTTCCTCAAGCAAGAGAGGTCCCCGTCTTGCGATTCGGGAGCCTGATCCTTACCAACCTAGGGACGCGCAGGTACAACCATGTGAATGGCCTTCTGATGAATTTATGATTGAGGCAGGTTTCAAAGATGAGTTTGATGCACTTGTTCGCAACGTCGGACTCGAAGAATTCATCTCTGATAAATGTGAACAGTATGTTGCTTTCACTGCCTCTTTTGTTCGTAGATTCAAATTTTCAGCTGGCCATGAGACATCGGTATTGTTTGATCTCTATGATAAATCGTATACAATGGATTTAGAGGATTTCAATAGAATTTGCAAAATACCTATTTGGGGTAGCCTCAATGATCCTCCTAAATCTTCGGTTAGAGATTTTTGCTCTGGTATTACAGTTGGAGAAACTAGAGACATTACGCAAGCTACCATGGGGAGTATTCATTTTCCTGCCTTGCATTATTTTGCCCTCTTCATAGGCAGATGCATTAATGGCAAGATTGAGCATTGTCACCTCTGCGCATCCGACCTTAGTATCCTTAAGAGCGCAGTGACGGGTGTCAAAAGCTTCAACATGGGAGCTATAATAGCAAGGAGGCTGAATAAGAATGCTAATGAAGGGGATTTCTTTGGAGGGATCTATGCCACTCGCATAGCAAATTTTCTTGGAGTACCCATCCGCGAAGGAGATCCCCAACTCCATACAGCTTTCCTTGACCGTGTCGCTTTGACACGCTACCAGTTTCTTGAGAGGGATGACGAATCCCTCCTATACCATTTGATATTTAATCGACAGCGTGTTTTCCATATTACCCTTCCTCCTCCTACCTTCTTTGACTTTCAGGTAAAACGGAGATATTACATAACCAGAGGAGAGGCAGAGGAGTATGAGAGGGAGGCAAAGGCTGCTCGTCTCCGTGAGGCAGCTATTCAGGCAGTGGCCGCAGCGCTCCCGTATAACCCCCATTATGATTTTGGGTTTCCCTAGGACCATCCTTGGGAGTAGACCAACTTAGGCCAAAAGCCTAAGCTTGGGGGAGTACGTGTTCTCACCGACTTTACATTCTTGCTTATGCTTTCACTTTGTCCGTCGGTGTTCACACTTTTCCACTGTATCATCCATGCTAGTTTATTTTCTTTTTCTCGTTTTCTTTTTGTGTGTCTGTCTAGTTTGAGAAAAAGCCAAAAATATTTTCCTTTTCTTCTTTTGCTTGTTGGGAGCTTTCCCGTGTAGATAGTTTTCTTTTTCTTTGGGTCAAGGTAGAAGACCATGTTTACAATGTTTAGTGGCTCTTGCATGCATACCTGTTTAGCTTTCAAAGAGCCATATTACTTTGTCTTCTCCTTTGTGCTTGCCTGCAGATTCCAGCTTTAGTCCAATGCACGAGCACTCTTATTATTGTTCACATCGTTTGGTCATGCAAGTGAAAGGCAATAATGACGATATGTGATGAAGTGACTTAGCCTGGAAAAGCTCGTATGAACTCGATCTATTTTGTTTTTGTAAATATGACTAGCTCACTGTTCCTAGTTTAGCTTTGTTGTGAGAGAAACATGTTTGCAATGACAACTTAGAGATCATAGTTGCTTATGCCATGCTTACTTAGCTAGGAGCTTATAATGGTTTGTCTTGGTTGCCACATGAATTTTGAGATGACTATGATGTAGTATGATAGGATGGTATCCTCCTTTGAATGTTTCAAGTGGCTTGACTTGGCGCATGTTCACGCATGTAGTTGAAACAAAATCAACATAGCCTGTATGATGTTCATGTTCATGGTGATTTATGACCTACTCATGCTTGCACTCAATGTTAGTTAATCTCAATGCATTTTGATGACTGTTGTCGCTCTCTAGTTGGTCGCTTCCCAGTCTTTTGCTAGCCTTCACTTGTACTAAGCGGGAATACTGCTTGTGCATCCACTTCCATAAACCCGAAGTTGTGCCATATGAGTCCACCATACCTACCTATGTGCGGTATCTACCTGCCGTTCCAAGTAAATTTGCATGTGCCATTCTCTAAACCTTCAAGAAATAATCTGTTTTGCATGCCCGAACCGCTCATGTGGTGACAGGGGGCTATTGGTATCTTCCATGCTAGGCTTGTTATCCTAGATATGTGTTTATTCACTATCATTCATGAGAAAGGGGCCGGTAATTGGAATTCCCAGTTCCATGCTCAAATCGAAAAGATAATTGCAAACAAAACTTCCCCAGGATTGATGTTGGTATGGACGGTACCCGAGGATTCGGCTAGCCGTGGAGTGTGATTGATTAGTGGTGGGGGAATCAAAACTTTAATTTTCTGTTTGGGAACCGCCTATAGCATGTGTAGCGTGGAATATGTTGAGAACTCTTAGTCATTGCGTTGACAATGAAAGAATGCTACCCAAAATTATTATCTCTGTTTTCAAAGCTTGAGCTCTCGCACCTCTGCAAATCAATGCTTCCCTCTGCGAAGGGCCTGTCTATTTATGTTCCTGTTGAGTCATCCTCCTCTTACAAAAGCACCAATTAGAGAGCACCTCTCTCATTTTATGCTTTTCTTTTAACTGTGTTGAGTATGATTGTGACTGGATCTTCATTTCCATGAATTACAATGTTTAATCAGCCCTTGGTCTTTGAAGGTGCTCTGCATTTATGTTTTGTGGTCTCAGAAAGAGCTAGCGAGGTACCATCTATTCGTACTGCTTCATGTTGTTTTGATTGAAGTGCTGACACTTGAGGCTTATTATTATTTTCTTGCTAGTTGATTATGCCATTGATATGAGTTTACCGTGAGACCTAGATGTCATTTGCTTTTGTGGTTTGCTTGTGATCTTGCTGAAACTCTGGATATGAGTTAGACATAGTTGCAACAACAAGATCAAACAGAGTTCGTCAAAGTTTTTCTTTTGTCTCTTTCAGTTTGTCAATTGAATTGCTTGAGGACAAGCAAGGCTTTAAGCTTGGGGGAGTTGATACGTCTCTGTCGTATCTACTTTTTTTTGAATCTTTTGCCCTTGTTTTGGACTCTAATTTGCATGATTTGAATGAAACTAACCCAGACTGACGATGTTTTCAGAAGAATTACCATGGTGTTGTTTTTGTGCAGAAATAAAAGGTCTCGGAATGTCCTGAAAATTTATGGAGAATTTTTCTGGAATAAAATAAAAATACTTGCGCAAAGATCCACTGGAGGAGGCGTGCTAGTGGGCCATAAGCCCACAGGCTGCGACCAGGGGGCCACCCCCCTGGCCGCGCCGTGAGGGGTTGTGGGGCCCACGTGGCACCACGGCCTCCAAACTCAACTCTATATCATTTGTCTCGCCCGGAAAAAAATCAAAGAGAAGGTTTCATCATGTTTTACGATACGGAGGCGCCGCCACCTCCTGTTGTTCATCTGGAGGGCAAATCTGGAGTCCGTTCTGGGCTCCGGAGAGGGGAAATCGTCGCCATCGTCATCATCAACCTTCCTCCATCGACAATTCCATGATGCTCTTCATCGTTCATGAGTAATCTCATCGTAGGCTTGCTGGGCGGTGATGCTTGGATGAGATCTATCATGTAATCGAGTTAGTTTTGACGGGGATTGATCCCTAGTATCCACTATGTTCTAGATTGATGTTGCTACTACTTGGCTATGCTTAATGCTTGTCACTAGGGCCTGAGTGCCATTCAGATCTGAACCTACTATGTTGTCGCCAATATATGTGTGTTTTAGATCCTATCTTGCAAGTTGTAGTCACCTACTATGTGTTATGACCCGGCAACCCCGGAGTGACAATAGCCGGAACCACTCCCGGAGATGACCATAGTATGAGGAGTTCATGTATTCACCAAGTGTTAATGCGTTGGTACGGTTCTTTATTAAAAGGAGAACCTTAATATCCCGTGGTTTCCATTAGGACCCCGCTGCCACGGGGGGGATGGACAATAGATGTCATGCAAGTTCTTTTCCCTAAGCACGTATGGCTACATACGGAATACATGCCTACATTAGATGGACGAACCAGAGCTAGTTACTTATCTCTCTGTGTTATAGATGTTACATGATGAATCACATCTGTCATACTCATCCATCACCGATCCACTACCTACGAGTCTTTTACTACTGGTCCTTGCTACGTTACTTTGTCTAGGCTTGTCCCTTGCTACAAAAGGGATTGGGCCACTTTGCTGCTACTGTTGCTACTGTTGTTACTTTGCTGCTGCTGCTACTGTTGTTCCTTGCTACTTCATTGTTACTTGTTGCAAGATCCTTTTCCGACACTGTTGTCGGGGAAGAATAGTTTCTCGCCCACGTGCAACCTACTGGCGCCATTGATACAACCGTTAGGAATAGTCTGCCGTCAACAGATCGTTTCTGGCACCGTTGCTATCATACTACTTTGCTACTGATACTTTGCTTGCATACACTAATCTTTCAGGTGTGGTTGAATCTGACAAACTCAACTGCTAATACTTGAGAATATTCTTTCGCTTCTCCTTTGGCAAACCAACAAATTTGGGTTGAATACTCTACCCTCGAAAACTGTTGCGATCCCCTACACTTGTGGGTTATCAGTCATGAATTATCAAAATCACCAAGGGAGCATATGTGCTTTCAATGGAATGAGTAAAGACACTTGCCGGTAACAAGATCGAACTAGGTATGAAAATACCGGTGATCGAATCTCGGGCAAGTAACATACCGATGGACAAAGGGAACAGTATACTGGATTCATTGAATCCTTGACATCGTGGTTCGACCGATAAAGATCTTCGTAGAATATGTAGGAGACAATATGAGAATCCAGTTCCCGCTATTGGTTATTGACCGGAGAGTGTCTCAGGTCATGTGTGCATAGTTCTCGAACTCGCAGGGTCTGCATATTTAAGTTTGGTGACGATTAGGTATTGTTGAGTTATGAATGATGCTGGCCGAAGGTTGTTCGTAGTCCCAGATGAGATCCTGCACGTCATGAGTAGCTTTGGAATGGTCCGTAGGTAAAGATTGATATATGGGAAGTTCCGTGTTGGTCACCGGAAATAGTTCACGCGTCACTGGTAGCGTACCGGGGGTGCCGGAAGGGTTTCACGGGTCCACCGGAAGGGGCCACCAGCCCCGGAGGGGACACATGGGCTGTGAGGGATGCACACCAGCCCCTAGTGGGTTGGGCACACCTCCCCACCTAAGGTCCATGAGATCTGGGCTGGTGGAGGGCCAACCTTAGAGGGGCGCCACCCTAACTTGGGTGGCAAGCCACCCCTAGGGCAGCCGCCCCTCCCTCTCTTGGTCGTCGCCCCTCCTAGGAGGGGAACCCTAGGGTTCAGCCTCTCCTCCCTTCCCCTATATATAGTGGAGAGGGGAGAGTGCTGCAACAACCCAACACCATGGCGCAGGCCTGTCTCTCCCAGAGATCAGTTTTCTCCACTAGATCGGTTTCGGTATTGCTTGGCGAAGCCCTGTCGGAATAGCTCCACCACCACCGTCACCATGCCGTCGTGCTGACGGAGAACTCATCTACCTCTCCACCCTCTCTTGCTGGATCAAGGAGGTGGAGAAAGTCATCAAGTTGTACGTGCGCTGAACACGGAGGTGCCCATGTGATGCTCCCCAACAGTGCCGCCGTCTTGAGGCAGAAACCTGCGCAGAGGCCGTTTTGCTCTCCGGCAGAGCGATTCCGCCGGAGGAATTCTTCTCCGGTAGGGGGAAATGGAAGTCATCGTCATCACCAACGCTTCCTCCTTCTTGGGAGGACCAATCTTCATCAACATCTTCACCAGAACCATCTCATCTCCAACCCTAGTTCGTCACATGTATTCAATCTTTGTCCCAAGACCTCATATTGGCACCTATGGGTTGCTAGTAGTGTTGATTACATCTTTTAGTTGATGCTTGTTGGATTACTTGGTGGAAGACATAATGTTCAGATCCTTAATCATATTTGTTACATCTCTGATGATGAACATGTTGATGAGGTGTGAGTAGTTAATATTGTTCATGAGTACATGGGAGAAATTTGGTTCTTAGTAATCATATAAATTTGGCATTGATTTGATATTTTGATGATATGTATGTTGTTACTTCCTTTCGTGGTGTCATGTGAATGTCGACTACATGACACTTCACCATTGTTATGGTCCTAAAGGAAGTCATTGTGGAGTAACAAGTAGATGATTGGTTGCGAGAGTGACATAAGCTTAAACCCCAGTCTATGTGTTGCTTCATAAGGGGCTGATTTGGATCGTCATGTTTCATGCTATAGTTAGATTTATCTTAATTCTTCTTTCGTAGTTGTGGATGCTTGCGAGAGGGGTTAAACATAAGTAGGTTGTTAGTTCAAGTAAGAACAACACCTTACCACCGGTCCACCCACATATGAAATTATCAAAGTAGCGAACGTGAATCAACTTAATACGATAAACATGATTAGACAGAAATTCGCATGTGTCCTCGGGAGCACTTGCTTTATATAAGGGTATTTTCAGGCTTGTCCTTTGCTACAAAATGGTTGGTCTACCTTGCTGCACCTTTGTTACTATTGTTACTTGTCACTTGTTACGAATTACCTTGCTACAAAACTATCTATCACTATTACTTACACCACTTGCAGAGAATACCATGCTAAAAATTGCTTATCATTTCCTTCTGCTCCTCGTTGGGTTCGATACTCTTAACTATTGAAAGGACTACGATTGATCCCCTATACTTTTGGGTCATCAAGACTCTTTTCTGATGCCGTTGCCGGGGAGTGAAGTGCCTTTGGTAAGTGGAAATTGGTAACGAAACATTTTTTATACGTGCTGAAATTTATTGTTGCTTGTCACTATGAACGATCACCCTTTGCATGGCTTGTTTGGGCATCTTCACCTCAAACGGAAGTTGAGGAAATTATCCCTCAACCTGCTGAACCTAGTGAAAATATTTATTATGAGATTCCCTCGGGTATGGTATAGAAACTTTTGGCTAATCCTTAGAACGGTTCAACTCATCCTGATTATTGTTTAATATATGTCGATGAGATTTGTGGATTGTTTAAGCTTTCAGGTTTACCCGAAAACCAAGTCAAGAAGGAAGTTTTCCCTTTACCTTTGGTGGCAAAAGCATTATTGTGGTACAAGCTATTGGATGATATTGGATCATGGGATTGGAATCTCTTGAAATTGGAATTTCATCAGAAATTTTATCCTTTGCATTTGATTCACAATGACCTGAATTTTATTTATTATTGTTGGCATCATGAAGGAGAAAGCATCGCTCAAGCTTGGGGGAGGCTTAAATCTATGATGCACACTTGCCCCAATCATGAGCTCTCAAGGGAATTGATCATACAAAAAATTTATGCTTGGCCCACTCATGATGATCAAACATTGCTCGACAGTTGTGCGATTGGCTCCTACATGAAGGAGACTATTGAATTCAGACAGAACCTTCTAGAATAGATTAAACGCAATTCTGAAGACTGGGAACTTGATAGAGGTAAGGCTTCAGGTAAAAAATTTAAGTTTGATTGCATTAAATCTTTCATGGAGACTTCTCCTTTTCATGAGTTCAACAACAAATATGGCCTTGATCCTGATATGGTAGCTACCTTCTGTGAAACTTTTGCCACTTACATTGATCCTCCTAAGGAGAAGTGGTTTAAATTCCATCCTCCTACTGAAAAATTACAAGATGAACTTGTTGAAACAAAGAAGGAAGAAAAAATTATTAACCATGTAGACCCAGTTGTTCCTGCTGCTTACATTGACAAACCCCCTTTTCCTGTTAAGATTAGAAAGCATGCTAGGGATGCAAAAGTGGTTAACAAAAGTCATGTTAGGACACCTACACCTTGTCAGCAAATTAATGTTGACCCTAAGGTTGCCATGGTTAAAGATCTCTTAGCTGATACATTGATGGGCAAGTTATTTACCTTTGTGATGGAGCTGTTAGAATTGCAAAGCATGTTAGAAATAAATAAGATGAACTTGATAAGAATAAACTAGTGGTAGGCATATGTGTTATCTTAGTTAAGATTGGAGAACACTATTATCATGGCCTCTTTGATCTAGATGCTAGCATTAATGCTATACCTTTTACTCTATATAAAGAAATTATGCATGACTAGTCGCCAACCCGTGCACTCGCACGGGATAGCAATATAAAAATGTATTCATGGTTTTCCATAATTCAAGACTTTTTTTAATATTTCAAGTAAAGCATGCATTACTTTATTGGATCGACAAAATTATAATAAAGACTTATATGCATTTATTAAATTGTGTCATGTCGGTATGTTCACTCGGAATCTTGTTTTCTACCATTGCTTTGCTTCACGTGTTAGATCCTTATGGACAATTCTTTGAATTTTTTGTATAACAACTACTTTGATGTAACTCGGCCTATTTATCACTAACATATATACCGATGTATATATTATTTTTTGTTGATTTTCTTGATATTCATTTTTATATACACATGCTCATGTAAGTATACTTAGAGAATGTTTGCATCATAGCTAACTTTTACACATCCATGTTTAGGCAAAGGGTTCCTTATAAAAAATGTGGCGAAGGCTAACAAAATCCTGCGCATAACTCCAGCAAATTTTGCGGAAGGTTGATTATAACTTATGTCACTTACAATAGGACTACTCAAGTGCATGAAATCGCAACATGCATTTGTTGGAGGTGAAATTTATATTTTACAGTTGGTGCCCATTATTAATTTTAATATATGTATATTATTTTACTTCTGTCTTTGTGTGTATGAAATCTAAAACATGTGATTTGAACATTACCTAATCTTGATATTTGGCTTGTATATTCTCTTTATCGAGATACTTTCTTTGTAAACATGGAATTTCATGCTATTTTTAAATAAGAATGAAGACATGTTTATCAGAGCGCCTTTAAATAGTAATACATATTTCTTAAAGTAAATAATTAGAGCGAAAAGTTTTCTTAGGACGTCCTATTGGTAGCATGCTATTTTTCTTTGTTGAAAATATTTTTACCATGATGTTTTGCAAAGTATATACCAACAAAATGTCATCAACATATATGTTCATATGTGCCATTCACGAAAAAGACAAATACGTAAACAAAATTTGTCATTTTTAGTGGTTTTGTTTGTGCCAGAATTTTGTATTCTTTGTGTTGCCTACAAAGATCATATGATTTTATGAAACTTTTGCATATATGTAGAGAACATACATATGTAGTTTCAGAAGAGAAAAAATCCATTTAAATAGTATTTTCGAATTGCTTTCAAATTTTGTGCTCCTTGGAGCCTTTCCTCCAAAAGTCCAAAATGTTGCTCTCACGATCCGAGACCATAGATAACAGCAGTAATTGTAACCTGCACGAATATTATGAATAAGTATATGCTATATCATACATCAATGGGATGCATACAATTAAGGATGGAACAAAAAAGATAATTCATGCATGCAATGACGTGATTAAGAAGGGAATGCATAAAGATGACCATGTGATGCGACCACACTTACCGTGTACATGATCTTAGCCCATCAACATCTTGCATTACTGTATCTTCCCATTGCTGGTCATTTTCCAGCAGAAAGCCTAGTGCTGAAATTGGTGCCATAGAATTCTGGCACCCAACAATAGGAAGAACCATTGATGTATCTCGATCGCACACGTTAATGTGAAACATCCAGATTATCCATACTCAGCATGAAAATTTAATAATTCGTTTTAAAACATCCTGCATTACCCTAGCTACTATGACTGTGAGACATTTTCAGCCAACCGCTGTTTAAACTAATATAAGAACGAATCATAAAGCCTCAAGAATAATACCTTATTGATTTAGTTTTCTTTCACATGCGCATTAGTTTATATTATTAGGTGATTCTTGGACATAAACCAATATGATAAAGCCAAAGCATGTACAATGGAATACATGATCATAAGTTGAGTCAAACAAAACACTACGTCCTTCGGCGCGGCGAAGAGTTTTCAAAAAAGAAACTAATAACTAATAAATGCTACATTCCGCTGCAACAAGTCCTCACGTGTGTTGGATGATGACGCCCTCCACTCTTTGATAATCTTTTTGAAAAGCACCGAAAATGTATGCTTGCTGAACTTTGCATCTTCCACATGAGCGTCCTCTGGGGGAGACTTTTCCCACCACACTAGTCATTGATCAACATGAAGATTGTGTCGAGGAAGGTAGCATACTTGGAGAACCATGAGTGTACAAGTTGTAAAAGTACCGTCATGTAGGATCGAGCGTATGTCTAGGGGAGGGGGGAGGGGGTGATTAGACTACTTCATCAAATGAATTACCTAAAATTTTCCCAATTTTATCGGTAGACATGTTTTAGAGATTTTACCAAGTCTAACATACCCTACACATGCAAGTCTACGAGTTGTGCAGTGTAAAGTAAAGACATTGCAAGTGAACGTAAAGGGAGGGATAGGAAGATCAAACAAAATGAAGATTATGATAGGTGGTGTTATCGTACGTCCACGTTGATGGAGACTTTAACCTACAAAGTGTAACGGTTGCGCGAATCCATAGAGGGATCCACCCACGAACGGTCCACGAAAAAGCAACCTTGTCTATGCCACCATGGCTTACGTCCACGAAGGACTATCCTCACTCGGGGTAGATCTTCACGAAGTAGGTGATCTCCTTACCCGTACAAACTTGGTTCAGCCTCACATGATCTGAAAACTCCAAAGCGATACCTAACCAATCTAGGAGACACTACTCTCCAAAATGTAATAGATGTTGTCTTGATGATGAACTTGGGGAGGCTAGAAATCAAGGATCGCTTGTGCTTCAAAAGATAGTCTCCTCAACACTCAATCACTCTCTCATAGATTTTTTTTTCTTGGTAGAAGAGGAGGATTGGGTGGAAAGCAACTTGGGGAGGCTAGAAATCAAGGATCTATTGGTTGGATTGGAATCCCTTGATTTCAACACATGAGTACGTGGTTCTCTCTCAAAATATGAATGGTGGAAGTGTTGGTTCATTCTGAAGGCTCTCTCCATGAGTGAGAGGGTGGTGGAGGGCTGGAGGAGTATATACAGTCTTCACAAAAAATGCAACTCTTACAACATTATTGCCCAACTCGGTGACACCGAATAGACATCTCGGTGCTACCGACTAGTGCAAAAAGCCCCAAATTTTGGCTTTTCGGTGAACAAAACTTCTCGGTGAGACCGATTCGGCTGTCCCCTGGGCAGTTCCATCACTTCAGTGGCTCCAAAAATGAAATCTCGGAAATTCTGAAACTCAAAATCTGGACCATAGAAACTTGGTCACTGTTTTTCAGTTCCACCGAATGTAGTATCGTTACATGGAGAAATTAGGGTTTGGCTTAGGGTTATGTCTAGGAGTGACACGGTGAGACCAAAGGGGAAATCTTGGTGGAACCAGAATGGCAGTTTAGAGGTTTGGACAGAATTCTTTGTGAGGAAATGTTTGAGGCTTTTGTTGGCATATTTCTAAGCACTTGAGCAACGAGATCATCAGTACATCATCCCCTCTTAATAGTATTGGCTTTCCTATGAAGTCAATGTGATAAAATCACTTGAAGCAAAATATAGAGTATTCAAGCTTTTGCCAATATGATTATTTTGCATCCAAGGGGCTCCTCATCATATCTCCTAGCCATTCCATTTATTGAATTTTTCCTGAAATATACCTCATTAGCATGTTAGTTCAATGAGCTATATGTTATAATTAATTGCTAAAAACACCAAGAGAGAATTTGTGTTTTCAATCTCCCCATTTTCGGTAATTGATGACACCATATAGATCAACTTCGATAATGGATATAATCAATGCATAATATCATCGCTTTGATAAGTATGTGATAAGCAAGAGCTCCCCCTAAATTTGTGCATTATTTTGCAAGTGCACAATCGATTAGGATCATGGGTCACTTTTCCATGTCACATACATTTTGATGGAGTGCATAAAATGATATGAATGGATTGCAATGCACACATCACCAAGCAAACAGGTGAATGATCATATTATATGTCATATAGACACGCAATAGTAGAATCAACCATAAAGCATATGATCAAACACGGCATAGTTCAAATCATGAGACGAGCAAAAATAAACCAAATGTATCTAGAACGACCAAGAGAATCAAAACAAAATGCAACACACAATCTCTCAAAGCCCTGTGATCTATACAAATTCTCCCCCTTTGGCAACAAGTTACCAAAAAATTTGAAGCATATAGAGCTAAACATCGCTTTGCGCTGGATCCCCTCCACGTGGAAATGAAGTCCGCTGACTTGCTGCTCTGGTGGTCATCGAAGGAGTTGAGAGAAGTGTGTCGGCGAATGCTTCTGCTCACATCTGCTGGGCTGGTGGAGTGGAAATTGGAGGAGCATGTGCTACTAGGCAGTGGCATCCTTCTTGGCATATCATCTGCGATTAACTTCTATTGCTTGGCAGGAGGAGGGTTAGCCCCAGGTTCTTCCCCTCTTGTTCTTCTGGATCCACATACATAAAAGAATGTATGCATGTCACATGCACAATCCTCTTCCTTTCTCTCTTCTTTCCTAGCTTCTTAGCTGACTCAGGCATCTTCCTAGTAACACCTCTTTATGTTCTCTTAACTTGATTCTTGGAGGTAACTTCTTGGAGCTCAAAGTCCTCACCATCATCGTCTAAATTTATCTTCCTTCTAGCCCTGGTTGCAGCCTTTGGAAGACTAGGGGAACTTCTTTCTCCCTCATGATAGGGGAGCAACTACAATAAAAGAAGCGCCTAAGGTGGAAGAGTAGAAAAACGAATCATCGCCATGAGATGGAAGATGACTGGTACAAATTGAGTGGATGGTTCTGGTGTAAATTTATTCAAAAACCCATGCTAGTAGTTACATATGGAAGATAAATTTTGCAATAACCACCCCAAATTTTTAATATAACAATCATTTTATTCCTCATAAATAACACAACTTCTCAGATTTGTACCGGTACACAAAAGTTGCATATGTACCGTATGGAACTTGATGTATATTTGATTTCATTAAACACTAAAATGTATGTGAACATGATCAGGAAATATTTTAAGACATGGGAAAATTAATCCATACACTTCAGGTCATAACTAAATATACCTTTTAAGTTGGATGATCCTAGACAGAACATAAGAGACACACATACGTATAAAGTGTTACATAGCATGAGAGGGTCTTTCTTGGGACATCACAAACAACACTAAGTATGAAGGATTAAAGTAATCACCGATGAAAAGCGTGTCGTTAGAATTTGCATCAAGTTTTGCTTTGTTAATTGTACACAACAGAAAAGCTACATCCTTTTGCCTTCGGTACTAGTGCCTCTTCCCTATCGATCCTCTTGTGTTGGAAGATGTCAGACCTCGTAAATAAGATTCAGTTAGCACATATGAATGCAAGTGTAATGAATTCATATTTCATTTTAAATAATAATTATCTAATGAAATGCATATGCCTAAACAATGATTTTCACGTACCGCATGGAAGGAAAATTATAGACATACTAGTCGCAAAACACAATCTAAGTGCTTCTATGTTGGACAAAGAAGCCACTGTACAGTTTAATCACTCCAGAGAAGCCATGAGTTCGAGAAGAACAATATTACCTAGAACCAGTGAACCAAAAATAATAGGTTGTTTTTCTTTTCAAAAGATGAAGATGCTTCGGTTGCACAATTTGTTCCACGGGATGAGCTCTCACAAAACTTTCGCCTACCTCTCTTAATGGAAGGAAGTGAGGCATTTCAACAACTAAAAGAGTCTCTGGAACTTATCCATATTGAGCCTCTTTCCTGTGGCGAGTGGATGTTCTTGTCGGGACCCCGATCCTAAGCCATACAACTCCAGCATGTACACATCATATCACTTTGTGGCCTCACGCACGGTAATCACCCCGGTTGCCACCTTACCTTGGCCGGGACCGTTTGCGTCTTTTGGTTCACGTATATGACTATGTTGTCAGCAATCATATGTCAAAGAACCTGGGTCGACATGGCTAGTTATGAACCCAAGTGGCACATCTGTACAGGGACAGGCATACATAACCCAGCAAGGCAGGTGTCGGTCATCAGCGAGTGTAGACGAGTCGTAGCAAGCTACAGGGACTCCATTTCATCGCGTGACATTTCCCCGTGGGGACAGACACAGCAACCAAGAAGGATACATGCCGGTCAATCAATGTGTCCGGAGCAGTAGCAAGCTACCAAGGCTCGGTGGAAGCACAAAGAGGCATTTCCCGGTATGGAGTACTACTCAAGGCACACAACTAGGTGTCGAATCCCACACATACCAATGCATTGCAAACGTACACACAATATGCACGATATGTGTAGATACAACATGGCATCACAACATAACTCTACAACACATCATTTATTTAATAGACTCCGAAGAGCCAACTTAGTTTAATGTTACAAACCAAAGGGGTCACATGACCCAACATTCAGAGCATACAAGCATCAAGCGGAAGGTACATGTCTGGGTACAGACATCTACTAAAAGCGGTTGGAAGAGCCTAAAAGCTACAACGACCCTACCATAGGAGCCAGATCACTGTCTGGGTTCCCAAACTAAACCATCGATGTTAACGTCAAGAGATAACGTAGAGAGAGCGACGTCTATTCTGCAAAAAATGTGAATAAGCAACAGTGAGTACGAAGGTACTCAGCAAGTCTTACATCAGTGCTAACTACATATGCATCAAGTATCAATGAACGGAATTTGTGGGGTTTATTGCAGAGAAGCCAGCTTTGACCTTTGGCTAACCTATTCTACAACAAAGATTTATTATCTCTCTCGTCTCCTTATGAGAGAGCGCACACGAGTCCACATAACCACCACATCAATACACCACCATGAATCCTCTCTCATCATCCTACGAGAAAGCCATCCATAGCACTCACACTTATCTGGACCATTTTAGAGTAACCATTAAAGTTATCTATGAACCATGTAAGTATCCAAGCAGTCCATAACCAAGGACACGGCTATTCGAATAGATAGATACCCTGCAGGGGTGTACTTCGTCACACATGCTTCCGCCACTTATCGCCAAGTGCACATAAAAACCAGCACCTCGGCAACCTTCAAACGGAAGCCCAGCGAGGGAGTTGGCCACGGACGTTAACCTACTAAGACTCACGCCCAAGACAGTCGCCTATCTGAGTTGGCACCCACAACGGAAGTCCGGCCGAGGTTTCCAACATGGCCTCAAACGATGTGAGCAGGGCCCCAAGCCGGTCCCGACTGGGCCGTTCATCCACTTAGCAGGCCGTGCCACAACCTATGAACGTTTCGAACTACTGCGACTTCTGGACTGAGAACAGAGTAGTTAATAGGCCGAGAGGGGTCGAGTTACCGGAACCCAATATGCGGTAGTAACTAGTCTTGGAGCACCAACACAAGATCTCAGGTCCTATATGCGGCGACAATGAGACAACCCACCATGTACTCCTACATGGCCTCTCACCGCTACCTTTACCAAAACAGTTTCACATCTTTAACTCTCATCAATAGGACATGATCATTCCAATACATCATTCCGATGCTCGGACCAAACTCAACCTAAGCATAGCAAGCGTAACAGGGTAAAGCACATATGGCTCAAGCATCTCCCAGGTATGCTAGGTTGCATTGATTTAGCTAATTACTGTGATCAAAATCAGGTCATGCAAAGGAATAGGTGCACCTATCGTAATACAACTATCAATTGAATCATTTTGTCCTAATGCATAGTAATGAGAGCAGGAGCGAGAGAATAGGATTTTGTCGGAATGTTCAAAGGGGTTTTGCTTGCCTGTTGATCGGAAGAACTCAGCTATTCTTCGATGCCGGTGATGACTACATCTCGCAAGGTCTATGGACAGATCAAACGAAACATATTAATCACGGAAAATGCTTCACAATGATGCATGAGCATGGCAAGTTATCATGATGCTGATTTCGTCTAATGCAAGTGATCATAGGTTGAAAGAAGTTTATTTGATCTATATAAGTCATTTTCAAAATCCAATTATATCATTTATAAGCCTATTGTAAATTTGTCATATTCAGCAAGGTTAAGATGTCCAAACATGTGTATAAATGCCACCAATGGATTCCTTGCATTTTTCTGACACTTTTTCATATATAAATTATTTCCATCAGAGTTATATTTTAATTTCTATGATTTTTACAAGTTTCAGCAATTTTCTGGAATTAAAAATAAATCAGAAACTATTACTGCATCAGGCTGATGTCATCACTGGGTCAGCAGGTCAACCAGCCGGGTCCAGGTCAAACCTGACCAGTGGGGTCCACTGCTGAGTGACCCAAAGACTAACCCCGCGCTGACCCGCACTAAGTGAGGTTTGACTCACTAGTGGGGCCCTCTGTCAGCATCTGTGGGGGGTTAATTAGCGTGTTAATGGTCGGCCACGTTGACGCCCACCGGAGGGTGGTCGCCGGCGACCAGACCCACGGCGGAGGCTCGCCAGAGATGGCCTAACCGAGGCTACATGGCCCTATTTGGCATGCGGTTTGCGGCTACGGGACGCTGGTGAAACGGCCGATCGAGCAGGGGTAGCAGGAGGGGCTGGAATCGCCGGAGAAAGAGCCGGCGACGAGCTCTAGCGGCGGCCGGAAGTGGAGCTCGACGGGGAGGTAGCTCTGGAGGTTTATTCGTGCGTGAGAAAGAGGGGAAAGACTCGAGGGCTCACAGTGATTCCGTTTCTGGCATCGGCGGCGAAGAAGGGGCGACGGTCCGACCGAATCGACGGCGGCGGCTTCCAGTTGCCGGGGAAGGAGGAAGATGTCGATGCGAGGCTGCAGGGGCTCTGGAGCTCGGGCTTGTTGACGGTGAGGAGCTTCTTGCCGAGGCGGAGCTAACGAGACGGTCGGGGTGGCGAGAGGTGGCCGGAGACGAGCTAGAGACGAGCTTGAGCAGATCGGCAATGGTGGCGCGAGAGAGAGACAGAGAGCGAGAGGAGAGAAAGAGAGCAGGGGAAGGAGAAGATAAAGGAGAGACAGCCTCGTGCTGGCGCGGTGGAGGCAGGAGGAGGCTCCACGCGAGCAGGAGGTGGCGAGGTGAGCTGCCGTGCTCACCTTCTCCCCTGCCTTCTGGCAGGAGGAGGAAGACGACAGGGTGAGGCCCTCCTGGTGGGCTGGGCCAGGAGGGTGGCGACAGGTAAAAAAAAATTTTCATTTCTCTTTTATTTCTTTCTCGCATTTACTTTTAGGATTTAAAATAAATAGTTTGACCAAATATAAAACCCAAAAATGTTATTATGTGACAGAGACAATAATATCCAATGCCACATATAAGTTTCAACATTTTTGAAACTTTAAAATAGAAGGAATCAAAATAATTCCATTCCAAATAGCTATTTAGTCAACTCAGAAATCCTTTTTTAAAAGTTCCTGTGACCTAGAATTTTGGTTTGACAATTACCTTATGTCACTATTTTGCCAAGTTTTTGGAACATTTTTCTCGTTCCATTTAAGGTATTAAATTTTATTGCCTTCTTGCCAATTGATCAAAACATTTGGGGCTTTGATCACTTCCTATTTAAACATCAAAGTTTTTATAATGCATGCATGAATGCTTGGCAAACAAATGAAAGCTAGGGCTGTGACAACTCACCCCCACTAAACAAGAATCTCGTCCCGAGATTTAGGCGTAGTCGGGAAGAGTTCGGGGTATTCAAGCCGAAGGCGATCTTCGCGCTCCCATGTTGCTTCATTCTCGGAATGATGAGACCACTGAACCTTGAGAAACTTGATGATGCGATGTCGGGTGCTACGCTCGGTTTCGTCAAGAATACGAACAGGATATTCTCGATATGAGAGGTCATCTTGGAGATCAAGCGTTTCGTGGTCTACTTCACGGACAGGGTCCTTGAAGCAACGTCTGAGTTGAGAAACGTGGAACACATCATGAACTTTGGAAAGCTGAGGAGGCAGCTCTAACTGGTAGGCAACCTCTCCTCGTTTAGCGAGAATACGGAAAGGACCAATGTAACGAGGAGCCAATTTGCCTTTGATACCGAAACTATGGGTACCTTTGAGAGGTGAAACCCGAAGGTAAGCCTTCTCGTCAACTTCATAACTTACTTCCTTATGACGGCGGTCATACTGACTCTTTTGACGAGATTGGGCAGTTTTTAAATTCTCACGAATAATGCGAACTTGCTCTTCTGCATCCTGGATCATATCCGGTCCAAAGAACTGTCTTTCACCGGTTTCTGACCAGTTTAATGGTGTTCGACATCTTCGTCCATACAGAACTTCGAAAGGAGCTTTGCCCAGACTAGACTGGAAACTGTTGTTATAAGCAAATTCGGCGAATGGAAGACACTTCTCCCAATTCATTCCGAATGAGATAACACAGGCTCTGAGCATATCTTCAAGAATTTGGTTGACTCTTTCTACTTGACCACTTGACTGAGGGTGATAAGCAGTGCTAAACGAAAGATGAGTTCCCATAGCTTTTTGGAAACTTTCCCAAAATCGAGAAGTAAAAAGACTTCCACGATCTGAATTGATTTCTAGAGGAACACCATGAAGAGAAACTATTCGAGAAATATATAGGTCTGCTAGCTGGCTAGCAGTTATACTTTCTCGGACTGGAAGGAAGTGAGCAACTTTCGAAAGGCGATCAATGACGACAAAGATGGCATCATTCCCTTTCTTGGTCTTTGGAAAACCAGTGATAAAATCCATACTAACCCTGTCCCACTTCCACTCGGGAATAGCCAGGGGTTGAAGGGTGCCAGCAGGCCTTTGATGCTCTGCCTTAACGCGATGACAAATGTCACAGTTAGCAATGAATTGAGCGATTTCTCTCTTCATCCGGGTCCACCAGAACCTCTGGCGTAGGTCCTGATACATTTTAGTGCTACCGGGATGAATCGTGAGAGGCGATTCATGAGCTTCCTTAAGAATCAAATCACGAAGTTGCTGCTTCTTAGGAACCACCAAACGATTATCAAAGAATACAACACCTTTATCATTTACCAAAAAACGACCAGCAACTCCTTTGGCGATGTTGCTCTTGATCCGGGAAATTCCCGTATCATGTTTCTGGGCTGCTATGATCTGATCCTCAAGAGTCGGCTTCGACACCAAGGTAGAAAGGAATCCTTGAGGAACAAGGTGAAGATTAAGCTTACGAAATTCCACATGGAGAAGTGGTTGATTTTGTAGCAACATGAGGTTGTTACAATAGGACTTACGACTTAGTGCATCAGCCATGACATTGGCTTTGCCTGGGGTGTAAGATATTCCTAAATCGTAATCCGTAATCAACTCAACCCACCATCTTTGCCTGAGATTCAAATCCGGTTGGGTGAATATATACTTGAGACTCTGGTGATCAGTGTACATTTCGCAACGATTACCCAGGAGGTAATGTCGCCAGGTTAACAATGCATAGACTACAGCGGCAAGTTCCAGATCATGTGTTGGATAATTCTTCTCATGTGGACACAACTGTCGAGATGCGTATGCAATCACATGACGATCTTGCATAAGAATGCATCCAAGTCCTTGTCGCGAGGCATCACGGTAGATAATAAAGTCCTTTGAGAAATCTGGGGGCACAAGTACCGGGGCAGTAGTCAGTCGTCTTTTCAACTCCTGAAAACTTTCCTGGCACCGTGGGGTCCATTCGAACTTCTTATCTTTCTTGAGAAGTTCAGTTAGAGGTTTGGCAATTTTGGAGAAATTCTCGACGAAGCGACGGCAATAGCTTGCTAAGCCAAGGAAACTCCTAACTTGCTTCACCGACTCAGGTGGAGTCCAATCAAGAACGGCCTGAACTCTCGGGATTGATAGCAATACCTTTTGCCGAGATTACGTGACCTATATAGGTCACTTCTGGTAACCAGAATTCACACTTGGAGAATTTGGCGTAAAGGCGGTGCTCTCGAAGTTTCATCAATACCAGCCTAAGATGCTCAGCATGTTCTTCTTCGTTCTTCGAGTAAATCAGAATATCATCGAGGTAAACCACGACAAATTTATCCAAGTACTCCATGAAGATCGAATTCATTAAGCGGGAGAAAGTGGCTGGGGCATTGGTTAGACTGAAGGACATGACGGTGTACTCGTATTGGCCATAACGAGTGACAAAGGCCGTCTTAGGAATGTCCCCGTTCCTAATTTTGATTTGATGATAACCTAATCTCAAATCCATCTTTGAAAAGACTGCAGATCCAGCGAGCTGATCATACAGATCGTTGATCCTGGGGAGCGGATATTTGTTCTTTATTGTGACCAGATTAACCGGTCGGTAATCTACAACCATCCGTTCCGTACCATCCATCTTCTTGACGAAGAGGACAGGGCAAGCCCAAGGGGAAGAGCTAGGACGGATGAAACCTTTCTTCAAGGATTCATCAAGTTGGGTTTTAAGCTCAGCTAATTCTTGAGGAGACATCTTATAGGGTCTTCTAGCAATTGGAGCAGTTCCTGGGACAAGTTCTATGACAAACTCTACTTCTCTGTCACGTGGGACACCTGGCAGTTCCTCTGGAAAGACATCCGAAAAATCACGGACTACTGGGATGTTTTCAAGGTCTGGAAGAGGATTAGCATTGAGGGCATATATCTGGCATTTTGTAACCCCAGATGAGACATTTACTAACTGGCCAGAGGTATGGGTGAGCTGAACAGATCTAGAGAAACAATCAATTTTGGCATGATGAGCTCTCAACCAGTCCATCCCCAAAATGATATTGATGTCTGAAGTCTTGAGTGGTATCAAAGAAGCAAGGAATACTAGACCATCAATAAGGATTTGGTTCCCATGACTTACTGCATTAGTTTGCCATTTGGAACCTGGAGCCTGAATTACTAATGGGGTGGGCATATCTACGAAAGCAATGTTATGCAAGGAGGCATAACGTTCGGAGATGAAGGAATGAGATGCTCCAGAGTCAAAAAGAACTGAAGCTGGATGGGAATTAACAAGGAGCGTCTTAAGCACGACATCATCATCATCTTGAGCTTCTTCTGCAGATACATGGTGCACGCATACACGAGTTAGAGCAACTGACCTTTCCATGAACTTCTTGGTTGGTGGCTTGCAACGAACAACACCCATTCCTGAAGGAGGTGGAACAAAACCACGCAAAGGGCAATCCCTTGAATAGTGTCCTGGCTTGCTACACTTGAAGCACGATCCAAAATTAGGACGGGGGTCTGGATTGAACGCTTGATTGATGAGATTATCCTGGAGGACACCTGGCATCGGCAGACGAGGCACCACATAGGTTGGCCTTGGTACATATCTTGGAGTGATAACAGTATTTGGGATCCATATCCTACGCTTCTGGGATATAGAAGTTGAAGATGATCCAACATCACGGTTGTGCTTGCAAGATTCCTCGTAGGTCATTCTGCTTGTTTCTGCTTGGATGGCTTTGTTCACAAGGACCTCAAAACTGATGAACTCATGCAAACTGAGATCATGACGAAGCTTTGGGTTAAGACCTTTCCTGAACCTAGCTTGCTTCTTGGCATCCGTGGATACTTTTTCTGGTCCATAACGCGCAAGGCGTCCAAATTCACGACTATAAGCATTTACATCCAACTTGTCTTGAGTCAAACTGCAAAACTCTTCTTGCTTACGATCTATCAGGGCCTGCGGAATATGATGTTCACGAAAAACTTCACAGAACTCCTTCCATGAAGTAACTTGGCCTGAAGGACGCATAACCTCAAAGCTCTCCCACCATAGACTAGCAGAACCTTCGAGGTGATACGTGGCATAGGTAACCTTGTCTCCTTCAGCCACGTTTGCATAACGCAGCTTGTTATTGATACTTTGGAGCCAATCATCTGCATCTAGTGGCTCAATGGAATGATGGAAGGTGGGTGGGTTCAATTTGATGAAGTCTCTGATGGATACTAGCTCATTGCACGGATAGGATGTATTCCGCTCTATGTGCTCCAACAGACGGTTGGTGGCATGCATATTCCTCTCAATTTCTAGCATAACCTCTGTCAACAAAGGCAGATTAAGAGAATCTTCTCCATCCCTACCATCTCCATGGTTCTGATCACGGCCAGCAGAACTCCGTGTTACTCGCGACATCCTATTGAGACAATCCAGTGTTCAGAGACAAAGAGCACTAAATACCACAATCCCAGAGAAAATCGGACAGCATAACGGCTGTATAGACATGAAATATGAGGCTTCCTTCAAGAGATTTGGGCAACATAACTACTCAACATTATGGATTCGAGGTGCAGCAAGAACGAAGGCATCTCTTCTCACAAATCTGTTGAAAACAGGAATGACACACAGAAACCATCCTATAAGTCCATGGTTCAGTAACTCGTCCTCCTAGTAGACAGATAAGAAAACCTAGTCCTTAATCCCCGTAGAAAAGAAAAGGTGACTCAGGATAGAGTGACTCAAGGAAAAGAGTAAAAAGAGCCTTACGTTCCCCTCCACAATCAATTCCCTTATATAACTATAGATTTTCTAGACTCAACATCGACCATTCTGGCTTGGTAATCCAACAGGCAGTTAGGCTCTGATACCAATGCTGTCGGGACCCCGATCCTAAGCCATACAACTCCAGCATGTACACATCATATCACTTTGTGGCCTCACACACGGTAATCACCCCGGTTGCCACCTTACCTTGGCCGGGACCGTTTGCGTTTTTTGGCTCACGTATATGACTATGTTGCCAGCAATCATATGTCAAAGAACCTGGGTCGACATGGCTAGTTATGAACCCAAGTGGCACATCCGTACAGGGACAGGCATACATAACCCAGCAAGGCAGGTGTCGGTCATCAGCGAGTATAGACGAGTCGTAGCAAGCTACAGGGACTCCATTACATCGCGTGACATTTCCCCGTGGGGACAGACACAGCAACCAAGAAGGATACATGCCGGTCAATCAATGTGTGCGGAGCAGTAGCAAGCTACCAAGGCTCGGTGGAAGCACAAAGAGGCATTTCCTGGTATGGAGTACTACTCAAGGCACACAACTAGGTGTCGAATCCCACACATACCAATGCATTGCAAACATACACACAATATGCACGATATGTGTAGATACAACATGGCATCACAACATAACTCTACAACACATCATTTATTTAATAGACTCCGAAGAGCCAACTTAGTTTAATGTTACAAACCAAAGGGGTCACATGACCCAACATTCAGAGCATACAAGCATCAAGCAGAAGGTACATGTCTGGGTACAGACATCTACTAAAAGCGGCTGGAAGAGCCTAAAAGCTACAACGACCCTACCATAGGAGCCAGATCACTGTCTGGGTTCCCAAACTAAACCATCAATGTTAACGTCAAGAGATAACGTAGAGAGAGCGGCGTCTATTCTGCAAAAAATGTGAATAAGCAACAGTGAGTACGAAGGTACTCAGCAAGTCTTACATCAGTGCTAACTACATATGCATCAAGTATTAGTGAACGGAATTTGTGGGGTTTATTGCAGAGAAGCCAGCTTTGACCTTTGGCTAACCTATTCTACAACAAAGTTTTATTATCTCTCTCGTCTCCTTACGAGAGAGCGCACACGAGTCCACATAACCACCACATCAATACACCACCATGAATCCTCTCTCGTCATCCTACGAGAAAGCCATCCATAGCACTCACACTTATCTGGACCATTTTAGAGTAACCATTAAAGTTATCTATGAACCATGTAACTATCCAAGCAGTCCATAACCGAGGATGCGGCTATCCGAATAGATAGATACCCTGCAGGGGTGTACTTTGTCACACATGCTTCCGCCACTTATCGCCAAGTGCACATAAAAACCAGCACCTCGGCAACCTTCAAGCGGAAGCCCAGCGAGGGAGTTGGCCACGGACGTTAACCTACTAAGACTCACGCCCAAGACAGTCGCCTATCTGAGTTGGAACCCATAATGGAAGTCCAGCCGAGGTTTCCAACATGGCCTCAAACGATGTGAGCAGGGCCCCAAGCCGGTCCCGACTGGGCCGTTCATCCACTTAGCAGGCCGTGCCACAACCTATGAACGTTTCGAACTACGGCGACTTCTGGACTGAGAACAGAGTAGTTAATAGGCCGAGAGGGGTCGAGTTACCGGAACCCAATGTGCGGTAGTAACTAGTCTTGGAGCACCAACACAAGATCTCAGGTCCTATATGCGGCGACAATGAGACAACCCACCATGTACTCCTACATGGCCTCTCACCGCTACCTTTACCAAAACAGTTTCACATCTTTAACTCTCATCAATAGGACATGATCATTCCAATACATCATTCCGATGCTCGTACCAAACTCAACCTAAGCATAGCAAGCGTAACAGGGTAAAGCACATATGGCTCAAGCATCTACCAGGTATGCTAGGTTCCATTGGTTTAGCTAATTACTGTGATCAAAATCAGGTCATGCAAAGGAATAGGTGCAGCTATCGTAATACAACTATCAATTGAATCATTTTGTCCTAATGCATAGTAATGAGAGCAGGAGCGAGAGAATAGGATTTTTTCGGAATGTTCAAAGGGGTTTTGCTTGCATGTTGATCGGAAGAACTCAGCTATTCTTCGATGCCGGTGATAACTACATCTCGCAAGGTCTATGGACAAATCAAACGAAAGAAATTAATCACGGCAAATGCTTCACAATGATGCATGAGTATGGCAAGTTATCATGATGCTAATTTCATCTAATGCAAGTGATCATAGGTTGAAAGAAGTTTATTTGATCTATATAAGTCATTTTCAAAATCCAATTATATCATTTATAAGCCTATTGTAAATTTGTCATATTCAGCAAGGTTAAGATGTCCAAACATGTGTATAAATGCCACCAATGGATTCCTTGCATTTTTCTGATACTTTTTCATATATAAATGATTTCCGTCAGAGTTATATTTTAATTTCTATGATTTTTACAAGTTTCAGCAATTTTCTGGAATTAAATTAAATCAGAAACTATTACTGCATCTGGCTGATGTCATCCCTGCGTCAGCAGGTCAACCAGCCGGGTCCAGGTCAAACCTGACCAGTGGGGTCCACTGGTCAGTGACCCAAAGACTAACCCTGCGCTGACCCGCACTAAGTGAGGTTTGACTCACTAGTGGGCCCCTCTGTCAGCGTCTGTGGGGGGTTAATTAGCGTGTTAATGGTCGGCCACGTTGACGCCCACCGGAGGGTGGTCGCCGGCGACCAGACCCACGGCGGAGGCTCGCCGGAGATGGCCTAACTGAGGCTACATGGCCCTATTTGGCATGCGGTTTGCGGCTACGGGACGCTGGTGAAACGGCCGATCGAGCAGGGGTAGCAGGAGGGGCTGGAATCGCCGGAGAAAGAGCCGGCGACGAGCTCTAGCGGCGGCCGGAAGTGGAGCTCGACGGGGAGGTAGCTCTGGAGGTTCATTCGCGCGCGAGAAAGAGGGGAAAGACTCGAGGGCTCACAGTGATTCCGTTTCTGGCATTGGCGGCGAAGAAGGGGCGACGGTCCGACCGAATCGACGGCGGCGGCTTCCGGTTGCCGGAGAAGGAGGAAGACGTCGATGCGAGGCTGCATGGGCTCTGGAGCTCGGGCTTGTTGACGGTGAGGAGCTTCTTGCCGAGGCGGAGCTAACGAGACGGTCGGGGTGGCGAGAGGTGGCCGGAGACGAGCTAGAGACGAGCTTGAGCAGATCGGCAATGGCGGCGCGAGAGAGAGACAGAGAGCGAGAGGAGAGAAAGAGAGCAGGGGAAGGAGAAGATAAAGGAGAGACGGCCTCGTGCTGGCGCGGTGGAGGCAGGAGGAGGCTCCACGCGAGCAGGAGGTGGCGAGGTGAGCTGCCGTGCTCACCTTCTCCCCTGCCTTCTGGCAGGAGGAGGAAGACGACAGGGTGAGGCCCTCCTGGTGGGCTGGGCCAGGAGGGTGGCGACAGGTAAAAAAAATTCATTTCTCTTTTATTTCTTTCTGGCATTTACTTTTAGGATTTAAAATAAATAGTTTGACCAAATATAAAACCCAAAAATGTTATTATGTGACAGAGACAATAATATCCAATGCCACATATAAGTTTCAACATTTTTGAAACTTTAAAATAGAAGGAATCAAAATAATTCCATTCCAAATAGCTATTTAGTCAACTCAGAAATCCTTTTTAAAAAGTTCCTGCGACCTAGAATTTTGGTTTGACAATTTTACCTTATGTCACTATTTTGCCAAGTTTTTGGAACATTTTTCTGGTTCCATTTAAGGTATTAAATTTTATTGCCTTCTTGCCAATTGATCAAAACATTTGGGGCTTTGATCACTTCCTATTTAAACATCAAAGTTTTTATAATGCATGCATGAATGCTTGGCAAACAAATGAAAGCTAGGGTTGTGACAGTTCTGTTGGGAAAACGCCAATTATCAATCAACCAAATTCTATAACTATTTGTTTAGTGATATTGTCTCCCCCTGAATATATGCCTATGATCTAGAAATCCAAATGTATCATGAGATACATGGTATTTATTTGGCTTCTTCTTGTCAATCACTGTAACTCAAGAGATATGTTGCAACGTAGGCACTTCAACATTGGCAATGATTTTTCTTTCATGTTTTATGACACACAGTATAACAAAACATGTTGTCACTTGTTCTTCCTTTGCCCATTTAGTGTTCACTGCTAGTTAAATCTAAATATTTCCTGGGATCACAATCTTGGACTAGAAGGGGTGATCACGAGGGCTTCTAGGCAATGGCATGGAGAGTTGTTTAAGGAAATGTTGATTAATGGAACTTGGAAGATGAAACATCGGAACAACAATTATTTTGAGGGGATTGTTCCTAGTGGAGACACATGGCTTTCTATGTTTAAGAAGATCCGACTTCATTGGAGTGTAGGGTCTCTCCCCCACTCAAAGAACATATTGTAACCCTCTTTAATAGTGTCTAGGGATTTTCCTCTTGTTCCCTATGTGACCCTCCCCCTAGAGTCAAATTGACTCTAGTCTTGTAAACGTTACACTCTTTTCTATTTACTGATTTATTCAGAATAGCAAGGAAAAAAGGTACTCTTCAAAGCAAGAATTACAAACCTCTATTGTTGTGTAATTGTTTTCTTAGAGCATGTCCTTGCGCCATGGAATGCCACTTCCTTACAAATGCTACATTTTCTTGCGACTTCACATGCATGTACTTTAACACGTAGATGATATTAGCTTGTTCTCATGTACAATATCTTACAAGACGATAAAATTTCACAATATATAACTTCTCAAAAGTATAGTATAGAAAACTATAACAAGCTTGTCCAAGTGATTATTTATTCTGTGCATGGATACAGAGAGATATCCATGTCATTCCTCTCAAATTGAAAGAAAGCATATCCGAGATGATCATGAACTAGTTGTCAAGTCCAAATTTCAAAGTAAGCAAACATTATATTTTTTATGGATAATCAACACTGCATAAAGGCCACTCCAAATTAACTGAATTTGGTACAGGAAAGTGTTAGTACATACTAAACTAAGATTTTGCACTATAGTTTACATTTATCACATGTCTTTTCTCATTGGAATGATGGGAAAGTGATGAATAAGCATATATATTGACAATATACCTATTCAGTTGGTTTGATGGATGTTTGATCCTTAGTAAAGTTTTTTTTTCTCATTATATGTATAACAAACTAGGTTGCTAGTGGGTAAGCTACTATACTGCTAGCCTTTGCCCAAAAATCATTGTAAGCTTCCAAGCTACTGCTACCCATGATTAAAATATATCATCTGCACTAAATGTGCATATGCTTGCCATTCATATCATTTCCAAAGATCCAATATATTTTAATCTTCTCCTAGAAGATACAATATATGCTCCAAGCATAACTTTAAAGGAAAAGTACTTTTAGATATCTATGCCAAAAATATTATGCACTCCTAAATAAAATTGATATGTTGCAGAGTTGTGATTGGTGTTTGCAGTAAAAGTTGAACAAAAATGATTTCCTAAATAATATTATGTACTACAAGTACTCTTCACGCTAAAGAAGTCTGAAAGTACTAATATTATGTACGTCGTAGATGACATTTACAAGCACAAGTATTTGGTACTTTCAAACTTCCAAACTATCCAAGCACAAGTCTGAAAGACTGAAATTTGCTACAAGCACAAATGATTTCAGACTGTCATTTTTGCTGATGTAATCTTTCAGACTATCATTCTGAAAGTCTACAAGTAAAAAAATTGGTACAAATGCAAGTACTTCAAAATTGTCCAAGCATAAATCTGAAATTTTAATGAGTGGATTTTATGCATACTTTTTAGAGTATATTCTAGTGCAAAAATACCTCATATTGTATCCATCTAGCACTTATTCATGTCTCTAATGCATATTTTTTGGTATTTACTTGTTTTACCAAGTTCGTTGCATACTTTTTATTTTTATTTAGTTTGTGTTAGTTTTCCATTGTTTTGTGCTATTTGTAGGTGTGTTGACATGTTCATGGACTTGAGATATCAAAAAAATTAAGGAGGGGTCAAACCAGGGAAGTTCTAGACACCAGATCAAGGTCGTTTGGAAAGTTTGATGATTTGAAATTTATCAAGGTGTCCAAAATGAAGATGCAAGCTTACTGACGTTGCGGGCTTTTCTCTAGAAATCCAACGAGGCCAATAACATCGAAATCAGAGTTAGTACGAAGAAATAATGACCAAAAAACGAAGCAACTCCTCGAGACCACACAGAAAGATGACCTTCCAAACGATCGTAGCCGCTCGTGGGCGATCGTTCGAGCTCCAAACAACCATGAAAATTGGCCACAACTTCCCAAGTTTTGCTCCGATTTCGCTCCTGTTTTTTCCTACGAGATCCTTGACGACTAAGTCTTGTATTGGATGTGTATCCCCCCCTAGAGCCCTTGGATGAAAGGGATGAGGCTAGATCAATGGAGGAGACTCGTGGAGGCCTCCTATATGAAGAGCTCCAACCCTAGCCGCCGTCTCATCTCATCTCCCTCCTTCACAAGTCTCATTTACAGCCACCACATCTCCATTGTAGCAAATCCACCATAGAGAGAAGAGCCAAGCCAAGGAAGAAGGAAGGGAGGAGGCGCCTCCATGCCGGCGCCGGGTGGAGGGTCGGCGCCCTCTTCATCACCGACGCCATGCCTCTCCCCACCTCCATCTCCAACTTCATGTTGGCTTGTAACTCATCCCTAATCTCTATGTACTTTATCACCATGTTTAAGTAATTTATTAGTTCTAGGCGGAATAAGATGAACTCTAGTATGTGCTAGTACCGATTGTCTTACGCGATATGATATCCTCTTTGCATGTTGATGTTAGTAGTCTTCTTGACGTTGGGTGAAGTCGACCATCCAATGTATGCCAAATTTGGACAAAAGGTTATTACTGTTGGCGAAACATGTTGTTGGCGAGATGGTCACGTCATAGGCCCCTTCTTCCTTCATAGCGGGTCGTTGCAGCAGGGGTAAAAATGAGACCACTTTGGATGCGTCCATGGGGAACTTCTTCCCCTTAATCACCATCTGATAAGAGGAGTGGGGAAGGACGGTGGTGGCATATGCGATACGGGGTCGCCACATGTATGGACGTATCTGTACCGGCTACGCCCACAAGAGAAACATGTAAAGTGGCTTCATATTAGTAGAGCGAACGTGTAATGATGATTCCAAATGCCTCAAGAATGCCCTTATTACTCAAGCGTCGCTCCTTTGTTTTCCATGTTGTTTTATTTATGTTTTTACCTTCGCGTAGTTGTTTACTTTAAACCACCCTTATTATCGTTTCTGCTAGCAACCAACGAATAGAGTATTTTGAGATAATGCTTGGTGTGAACGTAGCCACGTAAGTGATGACGTAGCTACACGGGTGGTAGTTACTAGTGAAACCACCGTTCAATGTGACATCTACATACTATACTTACCGCAAATTGCAATAGCGTTATGCCCTTGCAGGTCATCAAGCTTTTTCTGTCGCCGTTATCGGGGAGCAAAAGTATTTGGTTATTACCTTCCCGCTCACACATAGTTTATTTTGTTAGTTTTTATTTATCTTTCAGTTTTTTTACTTAAATCAAAAAGGAAAATATTGCTAAACATGTCTTCTAAGATAACTCCAGGAACATATGGAACTTGCCATGAAGGAAAAGAGATATAAGAGTCTACCATTTTTGGCTACCGATGAAGAAAAGTTAAAATAGTGGATTGAGTTGGTTAAAAAATTCAGGTCCCATCTCCTCCATTCATACCGGACATCATGTGAACATTATGGATCCGAAGATCACCTACGATATCAATGTAAGTACAATATTGATACCGCATTAGCGAGATGTAATATTCAAGTAAATCCAATGCTGGTGTGGAGGTATTACAATTTGTGCTTCTTGCGGGTGCTAATGAGGTTCTACATTATATATTGGATTTGGAGATAAGAGATGCTATCCTTGATGCAATTTACATTGAGTTGCAACCTATCCATACTTTTGCCTAGATAATTTATGTGATAATACATTAGTTGTCAATGAACAAGAGAGGATTGCACCCGTTCCAAAAATAGAAAAACTCTTGCAAGAACCACAGAAAGATGAAGGGAAGGATGCAACTAGTGAAGTGCAAACAACCCCCATTGATGAATGGCTACAAGAAATGGTAAGAGATCATGAATTAAAATTTTATGAAACTAACTTGCAGAAAAATAATGGGGATCACAAAGAACAAGCAGAAACACACAAAGAAGTGAGCTCACAAGAAGAATCTAGCAAGGAAGAGGAGGACGAACGGTTTTACCACCTTCTCACAACTACTAATTTGATAGTGATTTCTTGGAATTATTTGAAGTGCTTACTAATGAAAGTATGGATACTATGGATATGAGAATATTGATAAATTTGTTGGATGATTGTGCATTTATGTTATGTGCTTCTTGTCTAGTCTCTTGCAGGAATTGTAATAATAAGAACCGCCTGGAATTGTAGCGTGCAGATTCTTCCGAAAAGGTCATGGCATATTACCATGGTGGTTGTGAGAGTGAATACGATGAGGACAAGTTGGTATATACTTTATGTGAAGGTGTCAGGATGCTTCACGAAATTAAACAAGTTCAAGCCAATGAAGAGAGTGCCATACTTACTAAGATGTATCGTGCGGTGACCATCATACCTATTTTTTGTGGTGGTAAGTATATTTGTGGTACACGAAAAAGAGGAAGAAGAAAATCACGAGGAAGAGGAGTTCACGATACAAGAACCCTCCAATATACTAGAAGAAGAGTATAGTGATAACTATACTTTGAATGAATTAGATGCTAACAAACTTCTCTGCAGAAATGTCACCCTCAAGTTGAGTATGATAACTATCCTATTAACTCAAATGCCAAAATAGAATGAGAATATACTCTTGATTTATCAGTTCTAATGTCCAACTATACTTCTTAGCACGATTTTATTATGCAAGGGAAACCATTAAGGAATGTTGAGTTAACCACTCCAAGGAAGAATTTTATGAAGTGTTCCCCTACAATGGTAGCCATGGTGACATATTAAAATCTATTCAAATACCTCTAACCCTTGCATTGCAGAAGTACATGGAGACATGTCTTCCTACTCTAGTGCATTCGTTCTACCTTGATAATGATGACCTCTTCACATACGTGATGCCGATGCACCACAAGATGGTACGACTCTGACCACACTTTGCTATGAGATGCTCCAAACAGTGGTCAGAGGCAAGTCCAACTATACACCGGATAGATATCCCTTGGGGTCCGGGTGGATATATGGAGCATCGAAGCCTAGCTATATGGCTTTAAAGAAAGCGCTATCGGGAGGCAACCTGGAAGTAAGTAGGAGTGTTTCTTAGTATTGAGTCTTTGTAGTTTATTTTTGCATTCATATGTTTTCATTGGCAGGATGCATGACTTGCTATTGAAGTTGGTTTGGTTAAGTCTTCATCAGGTGAAAAAAATTGTCTGCTCAATATTTTATAAGTGGTGCAATTAATGATGGTTGTCGCGTGCCTAATTGCCAACACCTCACTCATCCATTTTCCCGCCTGCATGTCGCGTTTTTTGTTACTTGCGGCTATAAAAAGTTCGTGCCTCCCCATATTGGCTCATATTCCTATCACACACAACCTCCAATTCCCTCCTCGTTCACATCATACCAATTACCCCGTGGTTGAGTTGGGTACTGCTCTCGAAGGAGGAAGAGGAGCAGATTCTTGTCGAGGAGAAAACACATGATGAGGCCACCGTCATCGCCAAGGAGGACTGAGATAACTGTCACAAGTTAAGTTCACTTAGGAGAATCCCGTCCTCCTCGCGGAGTGGAAGGATTGGAATACCAGAGTACAAGTGTTGGCTTGGAATATCCAGCCAATGATGTGAAGATCTCGTACGGGAATGAGAGGCCTCCACGCCTCGTCCCATTGTTGGCTCATCACCACTTCACTATTATGGAGGCATTGTATCAGTGCTACACCATCTACACCTCTATTGTACGCCCCAACGAAACTTTCAAGTAGACCATCACGGTGAAAGCGTTATAAGCGGAGAGGAAACGCGTCGACTAGATCCAGGAGGAGGACGCATGGGAAGATTTGGCTATGCACATGGAGTGTGTCATATGACGCAAATTCGACGCCAAGATAGTGAGAATCGCCGAAGTAGTTCATGTACCTAAGAAGACAGGTTAGTTCAAGCATAAACGAAAAAACAAAAAAGGAAAGCAGCTAACTTGGAGCAGAATATATGAGTAACATGTTTCACTAATGGCAACTTCATCATCCCAAGAAAAATGAAGGAGCAGATTCCCTTTGTTTCCACACAACTCGTATAATAAATTGGTCACTAAACTTGCCGCATATGTGTACTTTAATCACACATGTTGAAAATGGATCAGAAATGCCAAAACAGCACGCGAAGGTCACACTTCACAACCCACGTCGCTAGTTTTCCTCTCTAGAAAATACCATGGTGAGATGTTAAAACCACACCTAGTTAGGCCTGGAATTAAAACTTCAAACTTGCGAGCTACTAGAGTTGTCAAGAGCTCGGTTCATTTAGCTTGAACTAGCGAGATCCAGATCTTATACTCGTTAAGTGTAACTAACAAGCAAGCAAACGAGTTATTCCTCCAGGCTTGATAAGCTTGGAAAATTTCTACTACAATCCATAGGCTAGCCCACAACACAATAATTCCAGTCCAATCTAAGTCCAGCCCAGCATTGTATCATACACTATCATTTTATTTTATTTTTGACACAACTATATCAGATGTTGGATGTTTGCTGTGTGAACTTTGAACTTCCGTGTTACATGCTGATGTTGGTTGAAACTTGATTGAGTATCTACCAAATATATTTGTGCATAATTATATTCGTATTGTCTTGCTGCTGTCCCTTGTTTTGTTCCATGTCACTGACAAAAAATTTAACAAGCATGCTGAATCATACAACAAGTAGCAAGGTCGCCTTAGCTCCCAAGTTAAGGCTCAGAACAATCAAACTGATAGCCTTATCATGTACTCCCTCCGTTCCTAAATATTTGTCTTTCTAGAGATTTCACTACGAACTACATACTGATGTATATAGACATAATTTAGAGTGTAAGTTCATTCATTTTGCTCCGTATGTAGTCCATAGTTGAATCTTTAAAAAGACAAATATTTAGGAACAGAGGGAGTAGCACGCAATTATGAAAAACAACCGTAGTGTATTAATACTTTCACATAGCATGTGGTTACCAGGATAGACCGCTCATTTGATATTTCAAATCCAAATGCAGGCAACAAGGAAGTTCAGGGTTCATGAACATAACAAAATATTGCAAACAATCGTTGCTGCATTATCTACTTGTTTTAAGCAAACATGCAATTCTTACAAGGAAAGCTTAAGCATGCAGCTAGAACAATATTGCTTTACTACAACTAGATGACTAGTTGCGCCGATGGCGCAAAGGGCAAGGGCAAACCAAGCATTGGAGACATGCACGTTCAAATATTTAGGTACTGATTGGAGCGGAAATATATATTTAGGTATGAAGTCGATACATACATATCTACATTGCCTTTATCAAGCAAGCTACATAGGTAAAGATGCATCATATAGATAGCTTTGATCATTTTGCTCACGGTGAGTAGTCATGAATATCATGTAGAGTCTGCACGTGCCATTGGTACAAAAATGACTTCATCATCTAAGTAACTCTTCATTGGGGGCGTTTCTGGTGGGCTGCCATTGTGAAAAGCAGAAATGCCTTCCATATCATCATCCAGCCCCCAATAGTACTTGTTTGTTTCCTCTGGAATGTGCCTTGATTGTAAAGTTTTCTCGTTAAGGTGACCTGCAACATATCTTATATGCGACTGAGTATGGTTCAGATTGTTGTCTTCGGGCGTTGATCCTATTATACGATAAAGTTCCTGGACTGTTGTGCGATCGCCACCCAGACCATTACACCAGTCGCCACTTAGATAATCTATTATCCCTTCCTTTTTTTTGAGCTCGTGTTGTAGAGATTTTTTTTTGTTCAACTGCAACTTGTCATAGTTGTGGTCTTGCCCAACCTTGATGTAAGAGGCTTTCATGTATTTAAGAGCTTCATTTGCCAGTGGATCTTCAGCATCTTTGAGTTTTCCATAGACATAGATGGATATTGATTTCTTTGGAAGTCCATTGCTTAGTTGGTGCTTAGATGGATATAACTGAATGGTTGCGTCAAGACCAATGGTCCTTGCCTTCTGTGTTGAGTACACTACATTTGAAAGGCCAAGTTGTTGCATCATAGCATCAAGAAGCACTTTTGCTGGGATCCTAACTTTTTCCATCACGGCAGACTGACAACAAAGAGGAAGACATTGTAAGCAAGTGCAGTGTATGATTCTACATGTGTCTATATATCTATCAATTTGTTGTGAGATATATAACGGTGATAGTAACTGAATGTTGCATGCTGGTTAGGTAGTGCTAAAATTGTGTACACCACGGGATAACAAAAAATCTGAATATAGAAGGGTTTCAGCTTGTCTAAACTTGAGAGCATACATGCATGTATCACTTCCCAGGCACTAAGAAAATAGAAGATCAATATGTAACGATCATGTATCAATTGATTACCGGCTGTTAATTAAGAAGCATACATGCAACAAGGACCGATAGTTTTACCAGAGAAGAAGCTACATTCCCCCACAATTACCCAGGTGTTGATTGAGAAGCAAGACAAAAGGCTAGGAGGGAGGGCGTGCTAAAACTCGAAAGATGACATAAACAATGGTAAACATGAATGCTAAATAGAATTTGTACTATACAAATGCACAAGAAGCAGTACAAAGTCCAGTAATGAACACAAATCACTGAATCGAGGGTAGTGTTTTACAGAAAAGAATACCAAGAGGTGATGCAACATATAAGCATTTTTCAAACTTAACTGCAAAGATTTTTAGTAAGCAAGCTTGGACTATCTATTTACTCTAGGTCTAAAATAATCTTCATAAGAAAGCTTAAACTGCCTATTTATAGAAATGTATCATAACATATTTTCAGTATGAAAGATTGGACTATTTATAGGAAGGTTTAAAATTTTAATCGCACCTTCCTTCTTTTGCCTCTATTTATGGGAAGCAGGGGTGCCAGAGATGGTAGAGGTGCTGATCTGCTGAATCAATGGGGAATGTATAAATGTTGAGCTTCCCAAGCATAGGGCACTACGATTCTTTGTTCTGTCACGGCTGGAAATGACACTAAGTTCTGGTTCGATCATGTTGTCGCCGCGGCCCGCCTCCACCGTTCCGCTGCCGTCCACCACCACCACCCCAGTGACCACCACGGTCGGCGCCCCGCAACTGCCCGCGCAGGCCTCTTCTGCCACGCCGCTTCTTGCTGTCCTCACCCCGGAGGAATTGACCGGCGCGATCCGCGACCTGGCCACCGCCATTCAGGGTATCCGGCTCTACCTGGCCGGGCGCGCCACCACCAGACCGCGCCGAGCCGTCATGGCTGCCCTGGCAACCGCCACAGCTGCGGCAACCGCCGCGCTCGTCTGGCCGCTGCAGCCAACACTGCAGCTGCCTCCGCCACCCTCGGCCGGGCCGCTGCAGCCGACCCTGCAGCTGTCGCCGCCGCCACAAACCACCTCCGGGCTGGGCCCTGCCTCTGCGCCGGGGGTGCCGATCCACCAGCTCCGGTTTCCCCCCTCACCGTCGCCGCTACCGGCCTGGGTGACCGGGTCGTCACAGCCGGTGTACACGACGGCCTCGGCGCCGCCGCACATCCAGTCGCCACCGGCGCCACCCCCGCAATACGGCGGGCCCTCCAGCTTCGCCGGCCTCCGGCCAAGACCCGGTAGAACCCTAGTTTCTACCACTATTGTTGTAGAGTAAAATCAAAATTAGTAAAAAGCAGCACTACAGAGGACCTTCAAGTTATATTTTCAGTGAGCTCTAACAAGAACAAATGGCAGGATCAAGAACAACCTCCAGCCGAGGAGATGACAGGACAGCAGAGCAATAGACGAAGACCAAACAACAAATAAGAGGACAAAAGCAACCTGCGGCAGACAGAACAAATGCCTTATTAGGGTGAAACACGAACGAAAAAGTAAGTATAATCAGCAAACTACATAGACAATAGGCCAATTATGCTGGCAACCAGTATAAATATAATTAGCAACTTCTATCTATCCATTACTTGAATGGAACCATGAGACACTTTCACACATCGTAAATACGATGACTGCCCCTCTACTCTTCTGTGCCTCATCTCATGACTAATTCTACTAATCAGTGACTGGGTAGTTGTTGTCTAAACCAAGAAAATTGCATCAAAGCACAACACAGTACATCCTAATGTAAGATCTTCAATTAATAGAAGCAAGCACCTGTCAATTTATTAAGTATTATCTAAGAAAGAACAACATGCCTGAAACACGGTAGGCACATCAACTAAATTGAGGCACACATATCTGTGGGCATGCTGGCACGGTCACATTTAAATAATTAATACTTATGAAAAGCCTGTAGTGTATGTCACAACTATAAATACTCTGTTTTCACCTAAAACTATCACAAAGGAGATAAATAAAAACAGAGCTGCCAATATAAATGCAGGCCAATGCAGAATACAACAGGTGAATATTTCCAAAGACAAGCAAACATATAAGTTTAGCGGGGCACAAAATATTCCGCATGTTCATACAACCGCCTAAGCAAACAGTTACACCAGGCTATCATAAAGTGGACTGGAAATCAGGGAAATAGACATGGAATATTTCTCTGTAGCTACACGGTTTTGAAATATTTTCCTTCTTGAAGCTAATCAAGCCCGCTTTCTTTTTTTTGGCTGAAGATAAATCCGTCAGTTTAAGTAAAATTTCCTTCAACTCTGTTGCGTTGGCCTTGCTAACATGGTCGGCCAGCCCGTCCTTGTGACTGCAACCTGAACATAAACAAAGGGGATCTCCCAGGCAGGCAAGAGGAGGCGGAAGCGCAGGGAAGGTTGGGGATTTTTTGTTGGGGGCTCCTTGGCTAACAGTCGTCGTCCAAGTCGCTGCTTCCCCGGGTACCGTTGACCCTTCCTCGCTCAGTTCGAGCCCATGCTTTCCTATGGCGGCTGCGCCTGATACAGAAGCATAGCACGCGACGGCGCCCGACCTCACCTATGCTGCCGGACCTCCCTCTCCCCATCATGAGCGGTGGCGGCGGCGGCAAGAGGAACGAGAGGGCCTTTTTCTCGCTGCCCACTTGCGCCATCTGCCCCCTCCCTCTCCTTGCTCTCTTCACGCCCCGCGACCCATGCGCTAGCGCCGGCGGGGAGAGTAGAGGAGGCGGGGGCCAGAGCCTCCTCCTCCTCATGCATCTGACCCTCCCTCTCGCCCCTCTCCTCGAGCTTGCGCCGACGGGGAGAGGAGAGGAACCGGCGGCGGCAAGAGGGGACAAGGGTCGCGGGGGAGACGCCTGGTCGCTCCTCCCTCTCGTCCCTCTCCTCGAGCTCGCGCCGACTGGGAGAGTAGAGGAGCCGGCGGCGGCAAGAGGGGACAAGGGTCACGGGGAAGACACCTGGTCACTCCTCCCTATCGTCCCTCTCTTCGAGGTCGCGCCGATGGGGAGAGGAGAGGAGCCGGCGACGGCAAGAGGGGACAAGGGTCGCGGGAGAAATGCCTAGTCACTTGCGCTGCTGCCTGCTGCTGCTGTATCGCTGCGCTGCTGGCTGCTGCTGCTGCCTCTCTTTGCCCTCTCGGACGCACTGTTTATAGCCGACGTGGAGGCCTTGGTTGTGTCTAGCAACCCCTTCATCCTTTATAAGTAAAATGTTGAATATATATGTTGCCATGTGTGTACATGCTAAACCAATAGTATGAGTAGCAACAATATTGCCGCTCGATAGCACTGACCGGCTGCAGGGACATAAAAAGAGATGGCACTGACAACCAGCTACCCATCCTGGCTCGTATCACTGCCGGCTGCCACCCACAGCCTCCACTTCGCTCTTCGTTCACACCCATACCAATTACCCCCGCGGTTGGACTGGGTGCCGCTCTCAGATGAGGAGGAGGAGAAGATCCTGGCCAAGGAGGAAGCACATGATGAGGCCTCCCTCATCGCTGAGGAGGAGTGATATCGTCATCACAAGTTGAAGGCCGCGCAGGAGGATCCTGCACTCTCCGCTGAGTGGGGGATTGGGTTCCCAGAACACAAGCATTGGTTTGGGATATCCAACACAGCGATGAATATTATGGAGACTATGGCGACTCTTCTAGAGTTACTCTTAGTTAAACTATAACAAAATGTGATACGTTAAATATGTTTGTCATCACTATATACACTCATACTGCTCTAATGCATACCGCAGAGCAATACTGATCAAATGTGGTGGATAGATACACCATTGAAACCCAATAAAAAAATTATAGCTTCAATTGTATCTTATGCTTTATAGACCAGTAATGTATCAATAAACACGGTTTCTTAGGAGTGATATGAAAGAAAAAGACGCACTTCCGTAAGTATCGACGGGAGTAAAAAGTACGTGTTGATTACTGGAATGGAAGGTTTGAGAATGTGTTTGTCATTATTATTATTTCCTTTGTAGACAGATTAGACCAAGATTAATTATATAGCCAACTATCGGCTATAAAGAATTGCCACGTCACCTATAGTCAACCTAATTGGCGGCATGTATAGCAGTAAGCTATAAATATGTACTACTTTATTAATAACTGACATACCTTACAACCTCACAAGTGTCTTGAAACCCATGCTATAGCTGACTCTTAATCTACAGTTTGCTTTCCTTTTTCCTCATCTTCTCTCTCCTTCAACTAAACAAAGATATAATATTAATTTTCTTATAGCCTATTCATGTCACCTTATTGTACTTGCTCTTAAATATGACGCCCCAATGCGAGTGTGACCATGCTAATTCTATTAAAAGAGATGCAATGCAATGAGATCAAAATATCTACTTACAAGTTACAAGAAGAGTATACGAGATAAACAATAAAAATGAAAGACACATGACAAAGATACGGATAAAAACACCTATGACTAGGTTCCATTTCCCTTCGGGCCTAGGACTTCAAAAAGGAGCTATGACATTGCTCTGATGGGTACAATGCGTGAAGGTCAAGACATTAATTGCCAGTATAGATGTCGGGTCCAACACATTAAGACCAGATAATCAGCATAAAGACTTGATAGAAAATAATTTGGAAGCTTTATAGGGCTCACTCATATAGCATGTTCAAACAGTCGAAGAACAAGTTAATCTAGAACAACAGCAGCAAAAGTAGTTTTTTTTAGATTAATCAACAAAAGTAGTTCGTGTACCCCAAAAAAGGAAAACCAGTTCGAGCATAAATGGTAAAATGGAACTACAGGAGAGCAGCTAACCCTTTAAGGATGTATCTCCATGTCTAAAACACGTGTATTTTGCAACAAGGGAGTTAACTGAAAGAATAAAAATAAATACTAAGCACTTCCGCCACATTGAAGATGATGCCCTCACAATGTGAGGACCACCATTTTATTAAGAGAGGTACAACACAATGAGGCCAACACATCTACTTACAAGCAGAGTAAATGATGTAGAAAATAATGACATAACCATGGCAAAGATGAGAAAAGAAACATACATCTAAGTCGCTGTTTTCTTTTATGGCAAGGCCTTCAAGAATGAGCTTCGCCCTCTGACGTTGTTGGGTCCAACCTGTGAAGGCATGACAATATTTTTGTTATGGATGTCAGGGCCAACTGATTAAGGTTATAGCATAAACAGAAAGACTTGATAATATTAATTAAAAATTGGTAATTTATAGAACTCACTTGTGTAGGTATTTTGTGTTCTGATGCAGAGGACAAACAACTGGCGGACAAGGTAACCTAGAACAATTGCACAATCAATAGTAGTTCTACAGATTTATCAACAAAATAGCTCATGTACCCTTAAAAAGGTAAAAGTAGTTTGAGCATAAATGAAAAGGCAAAAAAATAATGGAAAGCATCTAACCTGGAGCAGAATAAATGAGTAACATGTTCACAAATGACAACTTCATCATCCCAGAATAAGTATAAGGGAAGGATTCCCTTTGTTTCAACATAACTCATTTAATAAATTGCGTCAGTGGTCACTAAACTTGCCACATATGTGTACTTTAGTCACACACATGTTGAAAATAGACAGAACCGTCAAAATGAGCAAGCCAGGAATTTTGCTCATTATAGTTAGCGAGTCTGTCGTGTTCAAGATTTAATATGTTCGAGCTACACAAATTCAAACCGAGCTATCTTGTTGTCATACAACCTGTTGCTGAAGATACAATCATACAACAAACTGACAAGGTCACCTTAGCACGCAAGTTAAGGCTCAGAACAGTCAAACTGAAATCTATATCCTGTAGCATGGAATTATATGGAGGGCAACCGTAGTGTAATAGCACTTTCACATAGCATTTGGTTACCACGCTAAACCACTCATTTGATATTTGAAATTCAAATGGAGGCAACACAGAAGTTCAAGCTTCAGGAACATAAGACAATATTGCAAACAGTAAGATGACAGCACACATAAGACGAGTTACTCAGCTGTGGGAGCAATCAAAACAAAGGTCCAGCAGTACAAACTAACATTAGCATTTAAATGAAGCAAAGACAGAATGGCAGATCTTTTCCATGTGTGCAAAGGCACTTGTTATCAAAGTTCACTTACATTACAAAGTCCAAGAATCATGGATGTATAACTCGATCCTACTATTCCAAGTTCATTCATCTCAGCTTAATCTAACTTTAGTTTCGCGGCATGGCCAACAGAAACATAACAGACATGCTATATGGTCAAGATAGTATTGCTAACACACAACAAAATTGCATTTGTAACCTTCACTGTTCCATAAGACGAAAGGAGATCTTCTCACGCTGCTTGGAATAATCACAGCCCAATAACTGTCTGTTGGACTCCACTGCTACCTTAACATCTTGTAACGAAGCTTGGTAGGACTGGCCTGATTCTGAAGGAAACCCATGGTTCTGTCCACCATTCCACGAAGGACCTGCTCTTCCATTTGCTTGAGGTATCCTCGTTCCCTTTCCCCTTGCTTTAGCAACGTCCAAAGAAGACTTGAGCAAGCGAGTTAAATGCGAGTTCAACCCAGAATTCAGTACATGAGCACCCTCCATGGATACATTCAGGCCTTGTGCTTGCAATCTGTGCTGAAGTGCCTGCCATAATGACCGAGTATCTGGCAACTCCTCATTAGCAAAACATGTTCCATAAGTGTAAGAGGTAGAAGGCTGAGGAGTGTGAGCCTTTGTAATCCCCAACGGAGCTCTGATCGGGCTCCGGCTTTGAACACATGCTGGGCTACTGCGCACTTGCTCAACTTCCTCCCCATCTTCTACAGAGACAACTTCCAACATAACCTTGCTCCCTGATGAAACAAACTCCAGGGTACTCAGTTGCTCCCTAGATCTCGGTACGTCACAGGAGTTGCTCACCTCGCCTCCATGACCATGAGGCGCCTTACCATGGGGACCAAGGGGGCTTGGCCTATCAGCGAACTTCCTATCCCTGCTAGTGATAGACCACCCCTTATTTGCCGGCAGAGCGCCATTGCCCAAAGGCCCATTGGACACCATGCTAGTCTGTGAGTTACCGGTCACCGTCTGCTTGCTAGGTGGTCCAAGGGACAAGGAAGCATTGCCGAGGATCGACCGAATGAGAAAATTATGAAGCTTGATATTTTCCTTGCCCAATACACCGAAGCAAATCTTGTCAAAGTCATCCTTGTTGAGCTTAAAGCTCAGGAATTTCCTGAGGCTGTTGAAGTAATGCTGGGCTCGCTGATGGCCGAGCTTCTTGGTGATCCGGGACTTCAGCTCCTGGGTGTCGACGCGAGCGAATTTCTGACGAGTCTGCATCTTGGCTCACCGCTTCCAACCCAACCAACAGAAATGCAGGCAACCCCTGAAGAAACCCAATCAAACAGCTTCACGGAGAGCAAACCCTAGACAACGGACGAACACCGAGCGTCTTCGCTAACCGCCGCCTAACTCTTCCCAAATGGTAATAATTACACAAGGTCGGAAGAGCCCCCACCTGCGAAATCAGACAAAGTTAAAAAAAAATCAGGCCACCCCGCTCGAAGATTGCTCCCCGATCCGGGAATCAGACGGACGCGGCGGATTGCCAGGCGAATCTGCTCGAAACCCCAAATGGGGAACCCCCAATCGCGATCGAACGAGCTCGAATTCCACGGAATTCCAGAACGGAACATGCGAGGCCGAACAATTCCGGGGGAGGGAAACGGGATGGATTGGGGGTGGGGGGACGCTGACCTCGAATCGGCGGGATCGAGCAGCTGCCGCGAGGAAGGAATCGGGGGATTGAGACGGCGGGATGGAACGGGAGCTGCTTTGCGGCGGCCGCTGCCGGTGCTGCCCCCAAATTTATTGATTTGGCTGCGGAGAAGAACTTAGTACAAGTGGTTCTTCGGAGGCGCAAATGCTAACCCTACCCCCCGCCGCTGCCCTCGCGGGGCTAATCTCTATGCTGACGGGTGGGGGCGACGATGCTTCGCTGCCGGCGTGGGCCCCGACGTAAGCGAGGATGGGTAGGTTAGGTGTGGCGTGGGACGGAGGAGGGGGCGCGTCTTGCCGTGGTCAACCGCACGTGCCGCGGGGAGGGAGGGTCATGTCGTATCGTCACATCGGAGTCAAGCTTTGTGGATGAGCTCGGTTTCTCTGCCGTTTTTTATCCTCGCCGCGGCACAACCATTGTAGAAATGGAATGAAAAGGCCAGATGCGTGTTTCGAAATGTTATTCTTCAGTGACATACCAAGTTGAGAATTAAGGAAAGGTAGTACTACGTTATATGCGTGACAGAGTATCTAGGCAGGAACTTAGCCTCCGTTTTCTGGAACTGGCCGTAGAACAATTGTTTTGTTACATTTTTGTATTAAAAATGAAATTTCTAGTAGTCCACTCTATGAAATTTTGGCCTAAAGATGTTTTTCATTCCTTTGATTCCAGCCAGGTGCTCCAACATCCTTCAATTATTATCTTCACGGCAATCCCCTTTTGACAGTAGTCGATGAGCAAGCAGAATTTAACCCTTTAAAAAATAAACATATGGGATGACTGATGGATCCTTAATAGCTCTTTCAAGTTTGAGGCTACATGCTTTGACATAATTAAATGAAGTTATAGACCCAACATGTGGTGGGTGAGATGAGAACTTGATTCGGGAGATTTTTTGGCATATTGATGTGGAGCGCATGCTTCAAATTCCCATCCATCAAAAGGACACTAAGGACTAGTATGTTGCATGCCACTTAACTACAAACGATGTATTCACTGATAGATTAGCGTACTGTAGGCAATGGAAAGATTGTTATACGGGTAGCAATGCGATTTTATTGGGGATGGCCGATGGTCGCCTCATCCGATATGAAAAAGATTGTGGAGCCTAAAACTGTCAAGTAAAGTTAAAAAAAAATTATGATGGCATTTGCATACCGCTATTACATGCATGTGCATCCTTGCAAACTGCCACATATCTACTATTGGTCGGTGTCCAGTGTGCAAAGTGAAAGCAAAATATATTGGGCACTCATTGTCTAGATGTGAGCAAGCAACAAAAGTTTGAAGATCTCTTGGATTAAATGAAATCATAGAAGATGCTATGTGGATATGGGGCACGTGTGCTTGAGTTTCTGCTATGTGATGTTACGCATCATTACACTTATGTGGGGCTAGCCGGTTGAATTTCTAGAGTTTGTTGCTAGTACATACGGTGACAGCGTAGGCTGCTTCCTAAAGAGAAGGACGGGTCTATGTTGCATGTTGCTTCTCCAATTCAAGGTGTAGCGTCAAACTTTGTTCATGCATCTAGGAAACCAACATCTACTCGAAGGTTGAATCCCTAGCATAAATCTTTGGTAGGACGACATGCTTTGAATTTTAATGCCTCGTTCTCAAAAGAGAATCACCCAGCCTCATGTGGTTTAGTTGTTCAAGATTTTCGAGGTATGTTTAATGGATCCTTGACAACAAAATTAGAACATGTTGTGGAAGTTGTTATAGTGGAAGCGATGACATTGTTGGAAGGGTTCAAGCTTACACAATGTATTGGGTGCAACTACATAATTATGGAGTAGATAATGTAATTGTTGTGCAAGTGTTGGACTTAAATCTTCAAGAAAGGTTGGTCATATGTGTAACAAAGTATCTAAGAATGAATTCAAACCTTAACAAAATGGTGTATTTAATGGCTGAGAAATGGATACATAATATTATGGAGCCTAAAATTGTCCGGTAACGTTAAAATTTTCTTATGGAAATGTTTGCATAATGTTATCCCATGCATGTACAACCTTTCAAATTCCATATATCTATTACTAGCTAGTGCCCAATGTGAAAAGTAGAAGCAGAAGATATTGGCCATGTGTTGCTTAAATGTGATTGAGCAAGAGAAGTCTGGAGAGCTATTTCATTACATGAAATCATAGAAAATGTTACACATGTTGATGGATATGGAGCCAGCGTGCTTCAGTTTTTGCTATGTGATGTTGTGCATTAGTATACTTATATGGACGTGATTGAATTATTAGAATTTGTTGTTGTTACATGTTGGTACATATGATGGTAGCATAGACTAGTCGCTAAAGAGGAGGGTGTGCAGTTTCTATTGTGTATTGCTCGTGCAATTCAAGCCTAGGCATTAACCTTTATTTGTGCACCTCGGAAACCAGCATCTACTACTAGGCTAAATCACTGGAATAAACTGTTGGTGGGACAACAAGCTTTGAATGTTGATGCCTCGTGCTCAAAAGAGGGTCACTTAGGTTTATGCGGTGTCGTAGTTGTTTTGAAAGTGTTGAACTTAAATCTTGTTCATTCGATGGTGGCGGCTCTGATTCTTGATGATTGTCGAAGGGTTTTCAAGGATGGGAAGGTTCTTATTGAACATTGTATTAGAGAGTCTAATATGGTAGTGCATGTGCTAGCTCAAGAAGAGTGTGGTCATTTTCCCTCTTCGTGCACGGAATGATGTAAGTATTATTTGAGACTAATAAAGCTAGCCATGAAGGTCTTCCCATCAAAGGAAAGAATTAACGGCAAGATGGTCATGCATCTCAGCAAATTCCAGTTCCTTTTTGTCTCTACTTTATTATTCTTCACTCTGGAATGTCAAGGATGTTTCTAAAGGAGTGTGGATTTAAGTTCATCTGATCAAACTATTTCAACATAATGTTATCCCACATGCCAGCTTGGGCGTGGGAGGTAGAAAACACTAACCGCCTCTGGTCCAATCCACCCCCTCTCTCCCCTCGCCGCCGCCAGAGGGCGTCAACGGGCTAGGCCCTCGCGGCGACGTTTGCGATGGTGGCACCAGCGGTGGCGGTGGATAAGGGGGTGTATTGTCGTAGTTCAACCGCGTGTACCGTAGGGAGGTCCATGTCATATTGTTATGTTGGAGTCAAGCTTTATGCCGAGCTCAAGGTTTTTATGTCGTTCTTCACCACAACACAATCTAAGTAAAAAATTGAATGCAACAATAAGATGTATGTTCCAAAAGATAAAGGTGACATAGGATTTCTTCATACTCATAGTTCCAATTTCGTAATGTTAGCTAAACTATGTTGGATGTTGATTGATATTTATGTGCTAAAGTGTTGCAATCAAAATATTATCCTTCACATGACATACTAAGTTGTGAATTGAAGAAAGGTTTGCATATGCGTGGTAGAGTAGCTGGGAAGGATCAAACCCTTACAAAATGGTGTATTTGATGTGTTAGAAATGGATATAGAGATCCCTAATTTCTCTTCCAAGAAATTTGCCTTATATGATATGGAAAAGATCATTGTTTAAAAAAAAGTTAGCCTATTCAATGATTTATCGTCTGATTTATCGCTAATCGGTGAATGACCGATAAGTTTATGCCATATCATCATCATTTATCATTTGGGTCGATTTATTGTTGTGACAAGCGATTTATCAGGAATATATCGATAAATCGTGTCTATTTCTAGCAGTATCTATGCAAGAACTATGTCTATTTCTGTTTTATGCACCTTATTATGTAATATGTACAACCGTCCTATTTTGTTTGTCATTGTATAAGGATTCAAAGGCAAGGAATCAAGGTAAACCTCGTGTCCAATATTGCTTTTGTCTTAAATATAGCATATTTTAGTGTTGGAAACCTGGGATTTGTAAATAATGGTTGATTAATAGTCAACCGATAAAATTAATTAATCGTCCAATTTCTGGTTAATCTCTAATCCCCAGCCCACCGAGACACTAATGTTAAGTGATATCCTAACCATTGAAAAAGATTCTGGAGCCTAAAACTGCTAGGTAAAGTTTAAATTTTCTTGTGGCACTGTTTGCAATGCTATCACATGCGTGTGCATCCGTGCAAAGTGTCATATATCTACTATTGGCAAGTGCCCAATATGCAAAGTGAGAGCAGAGATATTGGTCACACATTTTTTAAATGTGATTGGGCAAGAGAAGTCTAGAGAGCTCTTGGATTATATAAAATAATAGAAGATTTACGTGTGCTGATGAATATGGGCCATGGGTGCTTGTGTGTCTGCTATGTAATGTTGCACGTACACTTATATGGAGCTAATTGAATTTCCAAAGTGTTGTTGTTGTTACGTGTTGGTACACATGATGGTAGCGTAGGATGGTCTGTAAAGAGGAGGGCATGTAGTTTTTGTTGTGTATTGCCCCTGCAATTCAAGCTGTAACGTTAAACTTCGTTTGTGCGGCTAGAAAACTGACATCTACTTATAGGTTTAATCATTGTAATAAATCCTTGTCAGGATAACAGCTTTGAATGTTGATGCTTTGTTCTCAAAAGAGGATTGTTCACGCTCACATCATGCAGTTGTCCGAGATCACAAAGGTATGTTTATTGGAACCTCACACACAAAATTAGAACATGTATTGGATGTTGGAAGGGTCGAAGCTTACCCAACGTATTGGGAGCAGGAACGTAGTTGTGCACATAGATAATACAACTATTGTCAAAATGTTAAACTTAAATCTTGAGAATTCAATGACGGTTGCTTTGATCAATTTTTTTAAAGGAATTCAGGAATATTCTTATTGAACAACAGATAGTCTAATATGGTAGGGCATGTGCTAACTTTGGAAGGGTGTGATAATCCCCCTTCCTTATGGTTGGATGCACTCGCTGATTTTATCGCTAGATTTTTAGCGGACAATCTAAGTGTCATTTGACATTAATAAAGCTAGACATGAATGCCTTCCCATGAAAAAGGAATGAAAGGCAAGATGGTTCATCCATCTATGCAAAATCCAGGTCCTTTGTGTTTTGTTCTTTGTTATTCGGCACTTCGGGATGTCAAGGACGTTCTAAATGTTGGGGATATGACTCAGTTATCCAGGGCGACTCATAAACCGTCTTGTTGTGTGGGTTGTAGTTAACCATGAAGTTCAAGGCCCAAGAGGCGACTTAAAGAGAAGGCCGACTCGAGGCCTAGTATCTGGCAGGCCGGCTTAAAGAGAAAGTCATGAGGAATTCCCTTACTTCAAAGACAAGATAAGTAGGAGGTAGATTGAGACACGAGTTGTACTATGACCCGAATTATATTGTGACCTCAGGGCCTCAACCTATATATAAAAGGAGCCCCTGAGGCAGAGGATGGACTATAAACCCTCGAGAGCTAGGTTAGCGATTCCGCACCCTTGTAATCGAGATCATCCTCAATAAACACACAAAGTGGGATGTAGCCTTTTACCTCCACCGGAGGGGGCAAACCTAGGTAAACCCTCGTCTCTCGTTCCTGATCAACCCCATCTGACCAACTGATGACCCACAAGTATAGGGGATCAATCGTAGTCCTTTCAATAAGTAACAGTGTCGAACCCAACGAGGAGCAAAAGGAAATGATAAGTAGATTTCAGCAAGGAATTCTCTGCAAGTGTTGTAAGTAGAAGTGACAGATAGTTTTGTAGCAAGATAATTTGTAACAAGTGACAACTAACAATTGTAGCAAAGGTGTGGCAAGGTAGACAAATCCTTTTTAGCAAAGGACATGCCTGAAAGTTCTCTTATATAAAACAAGCACTCCCGAGGACACATGGGAATTTCTATCTAGTCATGTTCATCATATTAAGTTGATTCGTGTTCGCTCCTTTCATGATTTGATATGTGGGTGGACTAGTGCTAAGGTGTTGTTCTTACTTGAACTAACAACCTACTTATGATTACCCCCTCTCGCAAGTATCCGCAACTATGTAAGGAGAACTAAGAATAATCTGACCATAGCATGAAACATGTGGATCCAAATCAGCCCCTTATGAAGCAACACATAAACTGGGGTTTAAGCTTCTGTCACTCTCGCAACCCATCATCTATTTGTTACTCCAGAATGATTTCCCTTAGGCCCATAACATGATGAAGTTTCATGTAGTCGACATTCACATGACACCACTAAGAGAAGTAACAACATCCATATCATCAAAATATTGAACGAATACAAACTTTACATGGTTACTTATAACAAGACTTCTCCCATGTCCTCAGGAACAATAATTACTACTCACACAACATCAACATGTTCAATACAGAGGTGTAATAATAATAATTAAGGATCTGGACATAATGTCTTCCACCAAGTAATCCAACAAGCATCAACTACAAGATGTAGTCAACACTACTAGCAACCCATAGGTACCAATCTGAGGTTTTGAGATAAAGATTGAATACACGTGATGAACTAGGCTTGGAGATGAGATGGTGCTGGTGAAGATGTTGATGAAGATTGGTCCTCCCACAAAGGAGGAAGCATTGTTGATGACGATGGCTTCGATTTCACCCTCCCGGAGGGGAATACCCCCGACATAATCTCTCTACCAGAGAGCAAAAGGGTCTCTGCCCAGGTTTCCGCCTCGAGACAGCGGTGCTTCATCCCTAAAGATAACTTATGATTTTGTTCTAGTTTAATACAAACCATATAGGACAAGATGGTCACCAGAGGGCCAGTTGGGGCCCCACAAGCTATCAGGAGGGTCGCGCCCTAAAGGCTTGTGCCCGGCTGTGGCTCCTCTGTGGTATATTTTTGTCTTAGAAATTCTTAAGTATTCCAAAAAAAAATTGTGTAAAGTTTCATGTCTGATACGTCTCCGTCGTATCTATAATTTTTGATTGTTTCATGCCAATATTCTACAACTTCCATATACTTTTGGCAACTTTTTATACTATTTTTGGGACTAACATATTGATCCAGTGCCAGTGCCAGTTCCTGTTTGTTGCATGTTTTTTGTTCCGCAGATTATCCATACCAAACGAAGTCCAAACGCAATAAAAAACCTACGGGGATTTTTTTTGGAATATTTATGATTTTTGGGAAGAAGAATCTACGCAAAACGATGCCCGAGGAGGTCACAAGCCCAGGAGGCGCACCCCCCCTAGGCCGCGTCTGGCAGGCCTGTGACCAACCCCTAAGGCGGTTGGGGCCCTTCTTTCGCCGCAAGAAAGCTAATATGTGGAAGAAAATCGTGTTAAAATTTCAGCCCAATCGGAGTTAGGGATCTCCGGGAATTTAAGAAACGGTGAAAGGCAGAATCTGGGAGCGCTGAAACAGAAGGACACACAGAGAGAGATCCAATCTCGGAGGGGCTCTCGCCCCTCCGTCGCCATGGAGACCATGGACCAGAGGGGAAACCCTTCTCCCATCTAGGGAGGAGGTCAAGGAAGAAGAAGAAGAAGAAGAAGAAGAAGAAGGGGGGCTCTCTCCCCCTCTCTCCCGGCGGCGCCGGAACGCCGCCCGGGACATCATCGTGTGACGGCGATCTACACCAACACCTCCGTCATCTTCACCAACACCTCCATCACCTTCCCCCGTCTATATTCAGCGGTCCACTCTCCCGCAACCCGCTGTAGCCTCTACTTGAACATGGTGCTTTATGCTTCATATTATTATTCAATGATGTGTTGCCATCCTATGATGTCTGAGTAGATTTTTGTTGTCCTATCGGTGATTGCTGAATTGCTATGATTGGTTTAATTTGCTTGTGGTTATGTTGATGTCCTTTGGTGCCCATCATATGAGCGCGCGCGTGGATCACACCATAGGGTTAGTAGTATGTTGATAGGACTACGTATTTGAGGGCAAGGGTGACAGAAGCTTCATCCTAGCATAGAAATTGATGCATACGGGATTGAAGGGGGACCAATATATCTTATTGCTATGGTTGGGTTTTACCTTAATGAACGTTAGTAGTTGCGGATGCTTGCTAATAGTTCCAATCATAAGTGCATAGAATTCCAAGTAAGGGATGACATGCTAGCAATGGCCTCTCCCACATAAAACTTGTTATCGGTCTAATAACATAGTCAATTGCTTAGGGACAATTCTGCAACTCCTACCACCACTTTTCCACACTCGTTAAACTAACGTGATTGTTCCTTTATCTAACCAGCCCCTAGTTTTTATTTACGTGTTCTTTCTTTTCTTGCTAACCTATCCTATCACACCTACAAAGAACTTCTAGTTTCATACTTGTTCTAGGTAAAGCGAACGTAAAGTGTGCGTATAGTTGTATCGGTGGTCGATAGAACTTGAGGGAATATTTGTCCTACCTTTAGCTCCTCATTGGGTTGGACACTCTTACTTATCAAGAAAGGCTACAATTGATCCCCTATACTTGTGGGTTATCAAGACCTTTTTCTTGCGCTGTTGCCGGGGAGCAATAGCGTGGGGTGAATATTCTCGTGTGTGCTTGTTTGCTTTATCACTAAGTAGATTTATTTGCTGTTCTAAGTTGTTCTCTATCTTTAGTTATGGATATGGAACACGAAATACCAAAAAAATTAGGTGTACTTGCTACTCATGGAGATGGGGAACCTCCTAAAACCCTCGATGCTCGTTATGTGGAAAATATTATGCACTTCTTTAATAATCCTGAGAAAACCCCATTAAATTATATAATGGGATACACGTTGGATCAACATGAATACTTTAGGGATTATCGCTTGACTCAAAAAAGGAAACTATTATGGGATCAAATTCATTTGTTGAAATGGTATGCTTGGGAGCTATGCTTGAGATATGATATTACTTGTTGCTCTAGGATGAAGGCTCAACACCTTCTCTTTTCTTGTAAATTTAATGCTAATGAAACCTTGGCTTCTTATGCTAATGGTATATATGATTACTATGATGTGGAACAAATAGAAGAGTTTGTCGCTTTTATGGGTGCTTATGAAATTGAAGTTATGTTTAAAAGGTGTGATGGTAATGATGATGATGCTTATCGATCTGAAAATTTGGTTATGCTTTGTTATTGTTATACTAATTATGAATATAATGCCCATGTTTATAGATTTATGGAGAAATTCCACGCTGCCCAAGAAGAGACTAATATTTTGCAGGAAACTATGGAAGAAGAAAATGCTGAAACTGTGAGCTCATTAGATGAAAAAGATGACGAGGAGAGCGAAGAACAAAAGGAGGAAGAGCGGACTAGCTATCCGTGCCCACCTTCTAATGAGAGTAACTCTTCAACTCATACATTGTTTAATTTCCCTTCGTTCTTACCGAAGGATGAATGCTATGTTGATTGCTATGATCCCTTGGATTCGTTTGAAATATCCCTTTTTGATGAACTTGATGCTTGCTATGCTTGTGGCCATGATGCCAATATGAATGATGCTTATGAATATGAACTTGCTATAGTTCCTTATGTTAAACATGGAATTGTTGCTATCGCACCCACTTATGATAGTCCTATTATCTTTTTGAACTCTCCCAACTACACTATATCGGAGAAGTTTGCTCTTATTAGGGATTACATAGATGGGTTGCCTTTTACTATTACACATGATGATTTTGATGAATATAATATGCATGTGCTTGCTGCTCCCACTTGTAATTATTATGAGAGATGAACTACATCTCCACCTCTCTATGTTTCCAATACGATAAAATTGCAAGAAACTGCTTATGCTATGTATTGGCCTTTACTTGATGTGCATGAATTGTTCTTTTATGACATGCCAATGCATAGGAAGAGAGTTAGACTTCGTCATTGCATGATATATGTTACCTTGTGCTCACTACTAAATTAAAAATCATTGTTAATTAAAATTGGCTTTGATATACCTTGGGATCCGGGTGGATCCATTACTTGAGCACTTTATGCCTAGCTTAATGGCTTTAAAGAAAGCGATGCCTGGGAGACAAACCGGAAGTTTTAGAGAGTCATTTATTTATGTTGAGTGCTTTTATATAGTTTTAAAACAAAAAAAAAATAGAGAGGGGAACTTAAAACTTTTTCAAAAAGAGAAGCGATTGAAAGGTGATGCATTGCGAAAGTGAGCGTCGACATTGAACACTTGTGTTCATGCTCATGGAAACAATGTAGAATTTTTCATGGAAGTTTATCGCAAAAATAATTATCCCCTTGTACAATTCCATTGTATTATAAAAATAATGTGCCAAGTAAAGCCTTTATGATTAGTTTGGGTTATAGCTGTTTAATCATGCTGAAAAAGACAAAAACTTTGTGCTCACGAAATTATTTTTAATTCCTATAAAGAAAGATATTTTGAGTTGATTCCTTTTGCTGCTGTTTGACATGCAAATTTCCCTAATTGTCATAATTTTTCAGAATTTGTGGAGAATTAGACGTATGGTATAAGTTCAGATTACTACAGACTGTTCTGTTTTTGACAGATTCTGTTTTCTTTGCATTGTTCTCTTATTTTGATGAATCTATGGGTAGTATCGGGGGGTATGAACCATGGTGCAGTTGGATTACAGTAGATATAATGCTAATATGAATTTGGAATGAGTTCACAACAGTACTTAAAGTGGTGATTTACTTTATTATACTAACGGATCTCACGAAGGTTTTGTTGAGTTTTGTGTGATTGAAGTTTTCAAGTTTTGGGTGAGACCATGATGGATGAAGGAATAAGGAGAGGCAAGAGCCTAATATTGGGGATGCCCAAGGAACCCAAGGTAATATTCAAGGAAGACTCAAGCGTCTAAGCTTGGGGATGCCCCGGAAGGCATCCCCTCTTTCGTCTACAATCTATCGGTAATTTTACTCGGAGCTATATTTTTATTCGTCACATGATATGTGCAAATGCTTGGAGCGTCTTTTGTGTTTATTTTTCCTTTTTATTTTATGCACAATGTTGGTATGAGATAGTCCTTGGTTGGATTTATAGAATGCTTCATGTGCTTCACTTATATCATTTGAAGTTTGGATTGCATGTTTCCCTACACATAGAAAACCGCCATTTGTAGAATGCTCTTTTGCTTCACTTATATTTGTTAGAGCGGGGCATATCTTTTGTAGAAAGAATCAAACTCTCATGCTTCACTTATAACTATTTAGAGAGTTAACAAGAGTTGGTCATTCACATGGTTAGTCATAAAATCCTACATAAAACTTGTAGATCACTAAATATGATATGTTTGATTCCTTGCAATAGTTTTGCGACATGAAGATGTGATATTAGATTCATGCTAAGTGAGTAATTGTGTATTCGTAGAAATACTTGTGTTAAGATTTGTGATTCCCATAGCATGCACGTATGGTGAACCGTTATGTGACGAAGTTGGAGCATGATTTATTTATTGATTGTCATCCTTTGTGTGGAAGTCGGGATCACGCGATGGTTAACTCCTACCAACCCTTCCCTTAGGAGCATGCGTGCAGTACCTTGTTTTGATGACTAATAGACTTTTGTAATAAGTATGTGAGTTCTTAATGACTAATGTTGAGTCCATGGATTATACGCACTCTCACCCTTCCACCATTGGTAGCCTCTCTAGTACCACACAACTTTCGCCGGTGCATTACACCCACCATATACCCTTCCTCAAAATAGCCACCATACCTACCTATTATGGCATTTACATAGCCATTCTGAGATATATTGCCATGCAACTTCCATCGTTCCGTTTATTATGACACGCACCATCGTTGTCATATTGCTTTGCATGATCGTAAGATAGCTAGCATGATGTTTTCATGGCTTGTCCGTTTTTTGATGTCATTGCCACGCTAGATCATTGCACATCTCGGTACACCGCCGGAGGCATTCATATAGAGTCATATTTTGTTCTAAATATCGAGTTGTAAGTAAATAAAAGTGTGATGATCATCATTATTAGAGCATTGTCCCATGTGAGGAAGTAATAAAAGAGGCCAATGAAGCCCAAATAAAAAAAGGCCAAAGAAGCCCACCCAAAAAAAGGGAAAATAATAATAATAATAATAATAATAATAATAATAATAATAATAATAATAATAATAAATGATGAGAGAAAAGAGAGAAGGGACAATGGTACTATCCTTTACCACACTTGTGCTTCAAAGTAGCACCATGTTCTTCATGATAGAGAGTCTCTTCTTTTGTCACTTCCATATACTAGTGGGAATTTCCATTATATAACTTGGCTTGTATATTCCAATGATGGGATTCCTCAAAATAGCCCTAGGTCTTCGTGAGCAAGCAAGTTGGGTGCACACCCACTAGTTTTCTTTTTGAGCTTTCATACGCTTTTAGCTCTAGTGCATCCGTTGCATGGCAATCCCTACTCATTCACATTGATATCTATTGATGGGCATCTCCATAGCCCATTGATACACCGAGTCGATGTGACTATCTCCTCCTTTTTGTCTTATCCACAACCACCATATTCTATTCCACCTATAGTGCTATGTCCATGGCTCACTCTCATGTATTGCGTGAAAGTTGAAAAAGTTTGACAACACTAAAGTATGAAACAATTGCTTGTCTAAAACCGGGGTTGTGCATGATTTAAATACGTTGTGTGGGGAAGATGGAGCATAGCCAGACTATATGATTTTGTAGGGATAACTTTCTTTGGCCATGATATTTTGAGAAGACATGATTGCTTTGTTAGTATGCTTGAAATATTATTGTCTTTATGTCAAATGATAGACTATTGCTTCGAATCACTCGTGTTTTAGTATTCATGCCATGATTAGATTATATGATCAAGATTATGCTAGGTAGCATTCCACATCAAAAATTATCTTTTTTATCATTTACCTACTCGAGGACGAGCAGGAATTAAGCTTGGAGATGCTGATACGTCTCCGCCATATCTATAATTTTTGATTGTTTCATGCCAATATTCTACAACTTTCATATACTTTTGGCAACTTTTTATACTATTTTTGGGACTAACATATTGATCCAGTGCCAAGTGTTAGTTCCTGTTTGTTGCATGTTTTTTGTTTCGCAGATTATCCATACCAGACGAAGTCCAAACGCAATAAAAAACCTACGGGGATTTTTTTTGGAATATTTATGATTTTTGGGAAGAAGAATCTACGCGAAACGATGCCCGAGAAGGTCACAAGCCCAGGAGGCGCGCCCCCCTAGGCCGTGGCTGGCAGGCTTGTGACCAATACCTAAGGAGGTTGGGGCCCTTCTTTCGCCGCAAGAAAGCTAATATCCGAAAGAAAATCGTGTTAAAATTTCAGCCCAATCGGAGTTACGGATCTCCGGGAATTTAAGAAACCATGGAAGGCAGAATCTGGGAGCGCAGAAACAGAAGGACACAGAGAGAGAGATCCAATCTCGGAGGGGCTCTCGCCCCTCCGCCACCATGGAGACCATGGACCAGATTTGGAAACCCTTCTCCCATCTAGGGAGGGGGTCAAGGAAGAAGAATAAGAAGGGGGGCTCTCTCCCCCTCTCTCCCGGCGGCGCCGGAACGCCGCCCGGGACATCATCGTGTGACGGCGATCTTCACCAACACCTCCGTCATCTTCACCAACACCTCCGTCACCTTCCCCCATCTATATTCAGCAATCCACTCTCCCACAACCCGTTGTACCCTCTGTTGGGGAACGTCGCATGGGAAACAAAAAAATTCCTACGCGCACGAAGTCCTATCATGGTGATGTCCATCTACGAGAGGGGATTTCCGATCTACGTACCCTTGTAGATCGCACAGCAGAAGCGTTAAGAAACACGGTTGATGTAGTGGAACGTCCTCACGTCCCTCGATCCGCCCCGCGAACCGTCCCGCGATCCGTCCCACGATCCGCTCCGATCTAGTGCCGAACGGACGACACCTCCGCGTTCAGCACACGTACAGCTCGACGATGATCTCGGCCTTCTTGATCCAGCAAGAGAGACAGAGAGGTAGATGAGTTCTCCGGCAGCGTGACGGCGCTCCGGAGCTTGGTGGTGATCTAATCTCAGCAGGGCTCCGCCCGAGCTCCGCAGAAACACGATCTAGAGGAAAAACCGTGGAGGTATGTGGTCGGGCTGCCGTGGCAAAGTTGTCTCAAATCATCCCTAATACCTCAGTATATATAGGAGGGAGGGAGGGGAGGAGGCAGCCTCAAACCCTCAAGGTTTGGCCGAAATTTGAGGTGGAGGAGTCCTACTCCAATCCTACTTGGAGTAGGATTCCACCTTCCCACTTGGAAACTCTTTCCACCTTGTGTTTTTCCCTTCTCAAACCTTATGGGCCTTAGTGGGAACTTATTCCAGCCCACTAGGGGCTGGTTTATCTCTTCCCATAGCCCATGAGACCCCTTGGGGCATGACACCCCTCTCGATGGTCCCCGTCACCCCTCCCAGCACTCCCGGTACACTACCGATGAGCCCGAAACTTTTCCGGTAATGCCCGAAAATTTTCCGGTAACCAAATGAGGTCATCATATATATCAATCTTCGTCTCCGGACCATTTCGGAATCCCTCGTGATGTCCGTGATCCCATCCGGGACTCCAAACAACATTCGGTAACCAACCATATAACTCAAATACGCATAAAACATCGTCAAACCTTAAGTGTGCAGACCCTGCGGGTTCGAGAACTATGTAGACATGACCCTAGGGACTCCTTGGTCAATATCCAATAGCGGGACCTGGATGCCCATATTGGATCCTACATATTCCGAAGATCTTTATCGGTTGAACCTCAGTGCCAAGGATTCATATAATCCCGTATGTCATTCCCTTTGTCCTTCGGTATGTTACTTGCCCGAGATTCGATCGTCGGTATCTGCATACCTATTTCAATCTCGTTTACCGGCAAGTCACTTTACTCGTTCCGTAATACAAGATCCTGCAACTTACACTAAGTCATATTGCTTGCAAGGCTTGTGTGTGATGTTGTATTACCGAGTGGGCCCCGAGATACCTCTCCATCACACGGAGTGACAAATCCCAGTCTCGATCCATACTAACTCAACGAACACCTTCGGAGATACCTGTAGAGCATCTTTATAGTCACCCAGTTACGTTGCGCCATTTGATACACACAAAGCATTCCTCCGGTGTCAGTGAGTTATATGATCTCATGGTCATAGGAACAAATACTTGACACGCAGAAAACAGTAGCAACAAAATGACACGATCAACATGCTACGTCTATTAGTTTGGGTCTAGTCCATCACATGATTCTCCTAATGATGTGATCCCGTTATCAAGTGACAACACTTGCCTATGGTCAGGAAACCTTGACCATCTTTGATCAACGAGCTAGTCAACTAGAGGCTTACTAGGGACAGTGTTTTGTCTATGTATCCACACATGCACTGTGTTTCCAATCAATACAATTATAGCATGGATAATAAACGATTATCATGAACAAATAAATATAATAATAACTAATTTATTATTGCCTCTTGGGCATATTTCCAACAGTCTCCCACTTGCACTAGAGTCAATAATCTAGTTCACATCACCATGTGATTCCAACGAATCCAACACCCATATAGTTATGGGGTCTGATCACGTATTGCTCGTGAGAGAGGTTTTAGTCAACGGTTCTGAAACTTTCAGATCCGTGTGTTCTTTACAAATATTTATGTCATCTTATAGATGCTTCTACTATGTGCTATTCGGAAATACTCCAAATATCTACTCTACTATACGAATCCGTTTCACTACTCATAGTTATTTGGATTAGTGTCAAAGCTTGCATCGACGTAACCCTTTACGACGAACTTTTTAACCACCTCCATAATCGAGAAAAATTTCCTTAGTCCATCAGTTACTAAGGATAAATTTTGACCGCTGCTAGTGATTCAATCATGGATCACTCTCTGTACCTCTCAACAAACTTTGAGTCAAGGCATACATCAGGTGCGGTTCCCACCATGGCATACTTCAGATTCTACGGCCAAGGCATAGAAGACGACCTTCGTCTATTCTCTTTATTCTACTGGGGTCGGGTTTTGAGTCTTACTCAAATTCACACCTCACAACGCAACCAAGAACTCCTTCTTTGCTGATCTATTTTGAACTCCTTCAAAAACTTGTCAAGGCATGCATCTTGTTGAAACTTCTATTAAGCGCTTTCGATCTATCTCCATAGATCTTTGATGCTCAACGTTCAAGTAGCGCAATCCAGGTATTCCTTTGAAAACTCCTTTCAAACAACCTTGTATGCTTTACAGAAATTCTACATTACTTCTGATCCACAATATGTCAACCACATATACTTATCAGAAATTCTATAGTGCTCCCACTCACTTCTTTGGAAATACAAGTTTCTCATAAACCTTGCACAAACCCAAAATCTTTGATCATCTCATCAAAGTGTATATTCCAACTCCGAGATGCTTGCACCAGTCCATTGAAGGATCGCTGGAGCTTGCATACTTGTTAGTATCTTTAGGATCGACAAATCCTCCTGGTTGTATCACATACAATGTTTGCTCAAGGAAACCGTCGAGGAAACAATGTTTTGACATCCTATGTGCAATATTTCATAAATAATGCAGCAACTACTAACATAATTCTAACAGACTTTTAGCATCGCTACGAGTGAGAAAGTCTCATCATAGTCAACTGTTTGATCTTGTCGGAAACATCTTTGCGACAAGTCGAGCTTTTCTTAATAGTGACTTATCACCATCATCGTCCGTCTTCCTTTTAAAGATCCATCTTTACTCAATAGTCCTATGACCATCAAGTAGTTCTTCCAAAGTCTACACTTTGTTTTCATACATGGATCCACTCTCGGATTTCATGGCCTCTAGCCATTTGTCGGAATCCAGGCCCACCATTGCTTTCTCCATAACTCGTAGGTTCAATCTTGCTCAACAACTTGACCTCCAAGACAGGGTTACTGTACCACTCTGCAGTAGTACGCGACCTTGTCAACCTACGAGGTTTGTAGTAACTTGATCCGATGCTCGATGATCACCATTATCAGCTTTCACTTCAATTGGTGTAGGCGCCACAGGAACAACTTCCCGCGCCCTACTACACACTGGTTGAAGTGATGGTTCAATAACCTCATCAAGTTATACCACCCTCCCACTCAATTCTTTCAAGAGAAACCTTTCCTCGAGAAAGGATCCGTTTCTAGAAACAAACACTTTGCTTTCGGATCTGAGATAGGAGATGTACCCAACTGTTTTGGATATCCCATGAAGATGCATTTATCCGCTTTGGGTTCGAGCTTATGAGACTGAAACTTTTTCACATAAGTGTCGAAGCCCCAAACTTTCAAGAAACGATAGTTTAGATTTCTCTAAACCTCAGTCTATACTGTGTCATCTCAATGGAAACACGCGGTACCCTATTTAAAGTGAATGCGGTTGTCTCTAATGCATAACCCATAAACGATAGTGGTAATTCAATAAGAGACATCATAGCATGCACCATACCAAATAGTGCGTGGCTATGACGTTCAGACACATCATCACACTATGATGTTCCAAGTGGCATGAACTGCAAAACAATTCCCACATTGTGTTAACTGCGTACCAAAACTCGTAACTCAGATATTCATTTCTATGATCATATCGTAGACAGTTTATCCTCTTGTTACGACGAACTTCACTCCAAAACAGAATTGAACTTTTCAATATTTCACACTTGTGATTCATTAAGTAAATACTCTTGTATCTACTCAAATCGTCATTGAAGTAAGAACATAATGATACCCACTCCGTGCCTCAGCACCCATTGGACTGCATACATCAAAATGTATCACTTCCAACAAGTTACTATCTTGTTTCATCTCAATGAAAACAAGGCCTTGCTCATGTGGTATGATTTGCATGTCAGTAGTGATTCAAAATCAAGTGAGTATAAATATCCATCAACATGGAACCTCTTCATGCAATTTATACCAACATGACTCAAGCGGCAGTGCCACAAGTAAGTTGTACTATCATCATTACCTCGTATCTTTTGGCACCAATATCATGAACATGTGTAACACTACGATCGAGATTCAATAAACCATTGAAGGTGATTATTCAAGCAAATAGAGTAACCATTATTCTCTTTAAATGAATAATCGTATTGCAATAAACACGATCCAATCATGTCCATGCTTAACGCAAGCACAAAATAACAATTATTTCGGTTTAACACCAATCCCGATGGTAGAGGGAGCGTGCGACGTTTGATCATATCAACCTTGGAAACACTTCCAACACGTATCGTGACCTCGCCTTTAGCTAGTCTCCGTTTATGCCGTAGCTTCCATTTCGTGTTACTAATCACTTAGCAACCGAACGGTATCCAATACCCTCGTGCTACTAGGAGTACTAGTAAAGTACACATCAACATCATGTATATCAAATATACTTCTTTCGACTTTTGCCATCCTTCTTATCTACCAAGTATCTAGAGTTGCTCTGCCTCAGTGACCGTTCCCCTCATAACAGAAGTACTTAGTCCCGGGCTTGGGTTTAATCTGGGGTCTCTTCATTAGTGCAACAACTGCTTTGCCGTTTCACGAAGTATCCCTTCTAGACCTTGCCTTTCTCGAAACTTAGTGGTTTTACTAACCATCAACTATTGATGCTCCTTGATTTCTACTTTCGCGGTGTCAAACATCACGAATCGCTCAAGGATCATTGTATCTATCCTTGATATGTTATAGTTCATCACAAAGCTCTCACAACTTGGTGGCAGTGATTTTGGAGAACCATCACTATCTTATCTGGAAGATCAACTCCCACTTGATTCAAGCGATTGTCGTACTCAGATAATCTGAGCACACGCTCAATGATTGAGCTTTTCTCCTCTACTTCGTGGACAAAGAATCTTGTCGGAGGTCTCATACCTCTTAACAAGGGCACAAGCATGAAATCACAATTTCATATCTTTAGAACATATCTTATGTTCCGTGACGTTTCAAAACGTCTTTGGCGCCTTGCTTCTAAGACATTAAGTATTTTGTACTGCACTATCATGTAGTCATCAGAAACGTGTATGTCAGATGTTCACAACATCTACAGAAGACGCTCGAGGTGCAGCACACCGAGTGGTGCATTAAGGACATAAGCCTTCTGCGTAGCAACGAGCACAATCCTCGGTTTTACAGACTTAGTCTGCAAAGTTTGCTGCTATCAACTTTGAACTAAATTTTCTCTAGGAACATATAAAAATAGTAGAGCTATAGCGCAAGCTACATCGTAATTCGCAAATACCATTAGACTATGTTCATGAAAATTAGTTCAATTAATCATATTACTTAAGAACTCCCACTCAAAAAGTACATCTCTCTAGTCATTTGAGTGGTACATGATCCAAATCCACTATCTCAAGTCCGATCATCACGTGAGTCGAGAATAGTTTCAGTGGTAAGCATCTCTATGCTAATCATATCAACTATACGATTCATGCTCGACCTTTCGGTCTCATGTGTTCCGAGGCCATGTGTGCACATGCTAGGCTCGTCAAGCTTAACCCGAGTGTTCCGCGTGTGCAACTGTTTTGCACCCGTTGTATGTGAACGTTGAGTCTATCACACCCGATCATCACGTGGTGTCTCGAAACGAAGAACTGTAGCAACGGTGCACAGTCGGGGAGAACACAATTTCGTCTTGAAATTCTAGTGAGAGATAACCTCATAATGCTACCGTCGTTCTAAGCAAGATAAGGTGCATAAAGTATTAACATCACATGCAATTCATATGTGACATGATATGGCCATCATCATGTGCTTCTTGATCTCCATCACGAAAGCACCGGCATGATCTTCTTGTCACCGGCGTCACACCATGATATCCATCATCATGATCTCCATCAACGTGTCGCCATCGGGGTTGTCGTGCTACTCATGCTATTACTACTAAAGCTACGTCCTAGCAATATAGTAAACGCATCTGCAAGCACAAACGTCAGTTTAAAGACAACCCTATGGCTCCTGCCGGTTGCCGTACCATCAACGTGCAAGTCGATATTAACTATTACAACATGATCATCTCATACATCCACTATATATATCACATCGCATCATTGGCCATATCACATCACAAGCATACCCTGCAAAAACAAGTTAGACGTCCTCTAATTGTTGTTGCATGTTTTACGTGGTGACCATGGGTATCTAGTAGGATCGCATCTTACTTACGCAAACACCACAACGGAGATATATGAATTGCTATTTAACCTCATCCAAGGAACTCCTCGGTCAAATCCGATTCAACTAAAGTTGGAGAAACCGCCGGTCATCTTTGATCAACGGAGTTACTCGTAGCGATGAAACCAGTCTCTCGTAAGCGTACGAGTAATGTCGGTCCGAGCCGCTTCGATCCAACAATACCGCGGAATCAAGAAAAGACTAAGGAGGGAAGCAAAATGCACATCACCGCCCACAAAAAACTTTTGTGTTCTACTCGAGAAGACATCTACGCATGAACCTAGCTGATGATGCCACTGTTGGGGAACATCGCATGGGAAACAAAAAATTTCCTACGCGCACGAAGTCCTATCATGGTGATGTCCATCTACGAGAGGGGATTTTCGATCTACGTACCCTTGTAGATCGCACAGCATAAGCGTTAAGAAACGCGGTTGATGTAGTGGAACGTCCTCACGTCCCTCGATCCTCCCCGCGAACCGTCCCGCGATCCGTCCCACGATCCGCTCCGATCTAGTGCCGAACGGACGACACCTCCGCGTTCAGCACACGTACAGCTCGACGATGATCTCGGCCTTCTTGATCCAGCAAGAGAGACGGAGAGGTAGATGAGTTCTCCGGCAGCGTGACGGCGCTCCGGAGGTTGGTGGTGATCTAATCTTAGCAGGGCTCCGCCCGAGCTCCGCAGAAACACGATCTAGAGGAAAAACCGTGGAGGTATGTGGTCGGGCTGCCGTGGCAAAGTTGTCTCAAATCATCCCTAATACCTCAGTATATATAGGAGGGAGGTGTTGGAGCATATATCTCCATATGTGGTTTTGGTACTTGATGAAAATTCCTATGGACTAATGGTTGCCTTAAGTTACATTTATAGGATTTGTCCATAGGCACTTCTTGAAGTCCATCTGTTGGGTTCAAGGAGTTTATATGATGACCAAGATGGTATTCAAGGTATTATCCAAAGAATGGTCATAGAGACACATGGTTGATCAAGATCTCAGACAAAGAGTAAATCAAGATGATCAACAGACAAAGCGTACAAGATGTACCGAGAGGGATCAAGTGATCCCATGGTATTGATTTGTCCATAGGCACTTCTTGAAGTCCATCAGTTGGGTTCAAGGAGTTTATATGATGACCAAGATGGTATTCAAGGTATTATCCAAAGAATGGTCATAGAGACACATGGTTGATCAAGATCTCAGACAAAGAGTAAATCAAGATGATCAACACACAAAGCGTACAAGATGTACCGAGAGGGATCAAGTGATCCCATGGTATGGTAAGCATTATCCATTACGTGTTTGTGTACTAACCCATGGTCTTCGTGAGAGTTCTATGTGGGGGTTAGGTGTGTTTACATGGGCTTGCGTCAAAGGGAAGATCTCATACAACCCATGGAGTATGACGTCAAGTTGTGATCATCATCAATGGTTGATCAAGATCTCAGACAAAGAGTAAATCAAGATGATCAACACACAAAGCGTACAAGATGTATCGAGAGGGATCAAGTGATCCCATGGTATGGTAAGCATTGTCCATTACGTGTTTGTGTACTAACCCATGGTCTTCGTGAGAGTTCTATGTGGGGGTTAGGTGTGTTTCCATGGGCTTGCGTCAAAGGGAAGATCTCATACAACCCATGGAGTATGACGTCGAGTTGTGATCGTCATCAAGATTGCGATGTGCAAGTTCAAGTGGATCAGCACGAAGATATCATGCTTGAAGCTTGCCGTCCATTGTGGTGGCAATGGACTTGTGAAGATATGCTGAAGAGTGGCTCAACCATAGTGAGTATGGGGGAGCAATCAACTAGTCTTCATCAAGCCAACACAATCAAGAAAGGTGGTCCATCTTGAGGAAGCCAAGATCATCATCATCTAGCTCAAGAGGACGAGGTGCAAGGTATAGGTTTGCCCTTGATAGGTTTTCTGTTTAGGATAGATTGTTGTACTATCAAGGGGGCTCTCAAGTGAGTAGCTTGATCGTATCGTTCGTTGAGAGCTCAAACCATTTGCATCCTTGCATCATACTTCTTGGTTCTTATTTGGTGTTTCTCTTTGTGAGTTTAGAGCTTATGGTCATCTTCATGACAAGCTCGAGTTCATCAAAAACGGAGTCCATATGCAACTACTATGATGTTTTCGATGTTGGAGTTTTTGCCGGTTCTTCATTCATAGAGATCTCACATATTTATATCATTGGCATATTCATAACCGCATCGTCTTAAGATTTCAACACCGTTTGGATAGCCCTTGTCGTCCTGAATCCAACAAGCTTGGGTTTGCTCGATTCAGAGCTCGTATGCGAAAGTTATGGCTGTTTCAGTGGCGAGCGGTAGTACCGCTGGAGTTGGCGGTAGTACCGCTGGCCCTAGCGGTAGTACCGCGGACTGGCGGTAGTACCGCCCCTGGTCAGCGGTAGTACCGCTCCAGGAGCTTAGTACCGCCTGCCTAGCGGTTGTTCGTGGACGGACCTTTTTGCGAAGACTTTCTTGGCGGTGGTAGTGCCGTTGCACTACCATGGGCCCAACGGTAGTACCGCTGGGTCCAGCGGTAGTACCACTGGAGTGCGAGCGGTAGTACCGCTGCAGCTAGCGGTAGTACCGCTAGCTGGCGGTAGTACCGCTGGAGTGCCAGCGGTAGTACCGCTGCAGCCAGCGGTAGTACCGCTGGAGCTCGGGCAGAAAGTGGGGATAACGGTCTGATTCCTTCCCCCACTATATAAAGGGGGTCTTCTTCCCCCTTGGTCTTATCCATCCGTTGAGCTCTTGTTCTACCTCCATTGTTGACATTCTTAGAGCTTGATTACTCTCAATCCCTCCAATGATTCTTGCTTGTTCTTGAGGGAAAAGAGAGAGGAGATCTAGATCCACATCTCCACCAATCACTTTCTCCTCTATGTGAGGGGAACCCCTTGGATCTTGATCTTGGAGTTCTTTGTGAGCTCCTTGTTCTTCCTCTCATATTTCTCCATAGCTTTTGTTGTTGTGGAGGGATTTAAGTGTGAGGGACTTGACCACTTCGTGTGTTCTTGCCATTGCATTAGTTGCATCGGTTTGAGTTCTCCACGGTGATACGTGGAAGTGAGAAGTTGAGAAGCTTACTACCTTTGGTACTTAGTACCCTTGATATTGTTCTTCGTGGATGCTTTGGCGTCCTAGAAGCCTGGTGGTGTCTCGGAGCTCAATCATTGTGGTGTGAAGCTCCGGGAAGCCTCAGGGTCTCCAATTAGGTTGTGGATATTGCCCCGAGCAATTTGTACGGGTACCGGTAACCGCCCCCAAGGGTTGCCACGTGTACGGATTCGGTGACCGCCCCCAAGGGTTGCCATTTGTACGGGTTCGGTGACCGCCCTCAAGGGTCCCTTAGTGGAATCACGACATCTTGCATTGTGCGAGGGCTTGAGGAGATTACGGTGGCCTTAGTGGCATCTTGGGGAGCATTGTGCCTCCACACCGCTCTAACGGAGATTAGCATCCGCAAGGGTGTGAACTTCGGGATACATCATCGTCTCCCCGTGCCTCGGTTATCTCTTACCCGAACCCTTTACTTATGCACTTTACTTTGTGATAGACATATTGTTTATTGTAATATATCTTGCTATCACTTAGTTGTTTATCTTGCTTAGCATAAGTTGTTGGTGCACATAGGTGAGCCTAGTTGTTTGTAGGTTTTGTGCTTGACATATTAAACGTTAGTTTTATTCCGCATTTGTTCTAGCCTAAACCTTAACTATTTTAAAGCGCCTATTCATCCCCCCCTCTAGGCGACATCCACGTCCTTTTCAGGAGGGAGTGGAGGAGGCAGCCTCAAACCCTCAAGTTTTGGCCGAAATTTGAGGTGGAGGAGTCCTACTCCAATCCTACTTGGAGTAGGATTCCACCTTCCCACTTGGAAACTCTTTCCACCTTGTGTTTTTCCCTTCTCAAACCTTATAGGCCTTAGTGGGAACTTATTCCAGCCCACTAGGGGCTGGTTTATCTCTTCCCATAGCCCATGAGACCCCTTGGGGCGTGACACCCCTCTCGATGGTCCCCGTCATCCCTCCCGGCACTCCCGGTACACTACCGATGAGCCCGAAACTTTTCCGGTAATGCCCGAAAACTTTCCGGTAACCAAATGAGGTCATCCTATATATCAACCTTCGTCTCCGGACCATTCCGGAAACCCTCGTGATGTCCGTGATCCCATCCGGGACTCCGAACAACTCAAATACACATAAAACATCGTCGAACCTTAAGTGTGCAGACCCTGCGGGTTCGAGAACTATGTAGACATGACCCGAGGGACTCCTCGGTCAATATCCAATAGCGGGACCTGGATGCCCATATTGGATCCTACATATTCCGAAGATCTTTATCGGTTGAACCTCAGTGCCAAGGATTCATATAATCCCGTGTGTCATTCCCTTTGTCCTTCGGTATGTTACTTGCCCGAGATTCGATCGTCGGTATCCGCATACCTATTTCAATCTCGTTTACCAGCAAGTCTCTTTACTCGTTTCGTAATACAAGATCCTGCAACTTACACTAAGTCACATTGCTTGCAAGGCTTGTGTGTGATGTTGTATTACCGAGTGGGCCCCGAGATACCTCTCCATCACACGGAGTGACAAATCCCAGTCTCGATCCATACTAACTCAACGAACACCTTCAGAGATACCTGTAGAGCATCTTTATAGTAACCCAGTTACGTTGCGCCGTTTGATACACACAAAGCATTCCTCCGGTGTCAGTGAGTTATATGATCTCATGGTCATAGGAACAAATACTTGACACGCAGAAAACAGTAGCAACAAAATGACACGATCAACATGCTACGTCTATTAGTTTGGGTCTAGTCCATCACATGATTCTCCTAATGATGTGATCCCGTTATCAAGTGACAACACTTGCCTATGGTCAGGAAACCTTGACCATCTTTGATCAACGAGCTAGTCAACTAGAGGCTTACTAGGGACAGTGTTTTGTCTATGTATCCACACATGCACTGTGTTTCCAATCAATGCAATTATAGCATGGATAATAAACGATTATCATGAACAAAGAAATATAATAATAACTAATTTATTATTGCCTCTAGGGCATATTTCCAACACCCTCTACTTGAACATGGTGCTTTATGCTTCATATTATTATCCAATTATGTGTTGCCATCCTATGATGTGTGAGTAGATTTTCGTTGTCCTATCGGTGATTGATGAATTGCTATGATTGGTTTAATTTGCTTGTGGTTATGTTGTTGTCCTTTGGTGCCCATCATATGAGCACGCGCGTGGATCACACCATAGGGTTAGTAGTATGTTGATAGGACTATGTATTGGAGGGCAAGGGTGACACAAGCTTCAGCCTAGCATAGAAATTGATGCATAAGGGATTGAAGGGGGACCAATATATCTTATTGCTATGGTTGGGTTTTACCTTAATGAACGTTAGTAGTTGCGGATGCTTGCTAATAGTTCCAATCATAAGTGCATAGAATTCCAAGTAAGGGATGACATGCTAGCAGTGGCCTCTCCCACATAAAACTTGCTATTGGTCTAGTAACATAGTCAATTGCTTAGGGACAATTCTGCAACTCGTACTACCACTTTTCCACACTCATTAAACTAACATAATTGTTCCTTTATCTAACCAGCCCCTAGTTTTTATTTACGTGTTCTTTCTTTTCTTGCTAACCTATCCTATTACACCTACAAAGTACTTCTAGTTTCATACTTGTTTTAGGTAAAGCGAACGTAAAGTGTGCGTAGAGTTGTATCGGTGGTCGATAGAACTTGAGGGAATATTTGTCCTACCTTTAGCTCCTCTTTGGGTTCGACACTCTTACTTATCGAGAAAGGCTACAATTGATCCCGTATACTTGTGGGTTATCAACATCATTTGGAGCAAGTTGATTTTTCTGCCTTTTTCTCGGTTTCCCGGTCCAAAATTCCAATTTCCAGATATTTCCCTCTGAGTGATGTACGTTGCATATTCAGAGAGAAAAGGCATACGAATTTTATGATCATAATTGGTAATGGACAGGATCAACACAAACACATGTAGTAATTCATGATGCAAAATGAGCGTATCAACTCCCCCAAGCTTAGACTTCGCTTGTCCTCAAGAGGAAGCCGAGTTCAAAAATAATGACCACATGATTTGAGATAGAGGTGTCGATAAAAACATAATACGAGCATGAGAGCATCATGAATGTTAACATGGAAGCAAGTATTCTATCATATAACTTCTCATAAACTAGTAACAATCATTTCACAACTAATGTAGTATGGGGCATAAATTTTATTGACAATCAACAATCTATGTTCTCACTCATTTGGGCAATCATAATTCATCATAATACGGAGGAGAGTCTATGTGGGAGCTTTATTTTTGGCAAGTTCACATACTCAACTGTCATTTAATATTCTATGATTGCTCACACTCAAGGTATATTTTTGGAGCTCATGTTTCCATAGGACACATAGGAAGATAGGGTCTTAAATGATTTTCCACCCAACTTATTTATCTCAAGGATAACATCAACAATAATAAATCATGATCATCTACATCCACTTGGATATATAAATCTGAATCTCTCCCCAACACATGATGTTTGTCACTACAAAATTAATAGGTTGCAAGAGGAACAAACTTTAATGACTCAAGCACAGAGTTAAACTCGTGAAAGTAAAAGATAGGCGCTTCACAAAGGGAAGCAGAGGTTGTCATGCACTTTTAATGTGTTGGATGTGCGAACTCTTAATGCAAGGGAACGTCACTTCATATTGCCCCTTATGATAGCAAACATTATTATACACTATGTCGCTTTTATTTCTTTGCCATCACTAGATCGTACAAAGGTAATTTTCCCTTGCAATAAAAGTGTTGGGGAACGTTGCATGGGAAACAAAAAAATTCCTACGCACACGAAGAGCTATCATGGTGATGATCATCTACGAGAGGGAGATCAGATCCACATACCCTTGTAGATTGCTAAGCGGAAGCATTAATAAAGGTGGTTAATGTAGTGGTTCGTCTTCACGATCCGTCCCACGAACCATCCCACGATCCATCCCGCGAACAGTCTCACGATCCGTTCCACGATGCGTCCCGATCAAGCGCCGAACGGACGAGACCTCCGCGTTCCACACACGTACAGTCCGATGAAGATCTCCGCCTTATTGATCTAGCAAGAGAGATGAGGATGTAGATGAGTTCCCGGCAGCACGACGGCGCGCCGGTGGTGGTGGTGATCTTATTCCTGCAGGGCTCCACCCAAGCTCCGCCGAAAACCGATCTAGAGGAAGAACTACAAAGTAGAGGTTTAGGGTTGCACGTGGCAAAGTTGTATCTCAAAAAGCCCCAAACCTCTAGTATATATAGGAGGATGGAGGAGGCAGCCTTGGCGCCACAAGGGAGGATCCCTTGGGTCAGCCGAAGTGGAGGAGGGAGGAGTCCTCCTTTAACTCCACTTGGATTAGGACTCCTTCCTTAATTTCCCACCTCTTTTGGATTTTCCACTTTTTCCTCATGGGCTTTCCTTGGATGACTTTGTCAACCCATTATGACTTATTACGCATCCAATAAACCCATGTGGACCCCTTGGGGCGTGGTGGGCCCACCCAGTGGGCCCCCAAAACCCATTCGTCACTCCCGGTACAATGCGGGCAATGCCCGAAAACCTTCCGGAATCCAAATACCAACTTCCTATATATCAATCTTCGTTTCCGGACCATTCCGGAACTCCTCGTGAAGTCCGGGATCTCATCTGGGACTTTGAACAAAACTTTGGTCACCAACACATATAACTCAACTATACCGAAAGGTCACCGAGCCTTAAGTGTGCAGACCCTGCGGGTTCGGGAACTATGTAGACATGACCTGAGGCACTCTCCGGTCAATAAACAATAGCGGGACCTGGATGTCCATATTGGATCCTACATATTCTGCGAAGATCTCTATCGGTTGAACCTCTATGTCAAGGATTCAATTAATCCCGTATGGTGTTCCCTCTGTCCTTCGGTATGTTACTTGCCCAAGATTCGATCGTCGGTATCTCTATACCTAGTTCAATCTCGTTACCGGCAAGTCTCTTTACTCGTTCTGTAATACAAGATCATGTAACTAACTCCTTTGTCACATTTCTTGCAAGGTTTGTTGTGATGTTGTATTACCGAGTGGGCCCCGAGATACCTCTCCGTCAGACGGAGTGACAAATCCCAGTCTTGATCCATGCCAACCCAACAGACACCTTTGGAGATACATGTAGAGCACCTTTATAGTCACCCAGTTACGTTGCGATGTTTGATACACATAAGGTATTCCTCCGGTGTCCGGGAGTTGCATGATCTCATGGTCATAGGAACAGATACGTTGACATGCAGAAAACAGTAGCAATAAACTAACACGATCATATACTACGTTTATAGTTTGGGTCTTGTCGATCACATCATTCTCCCAATGATGTGATCCCGTTATCAAGTGACAACCCTTGTCTATGGTCAGGAAACCTTGACCATATTTGATCAACGAGCTAGTCAATTAGAGGCTTAATAGGGACATTGTTTTGTCTATGTATCCACACATGTATTTGTGTTTCCAGTCAATACAATTATAGCATGGATAATAAACGATTATCATGAACAAAGAAATATAATAATAACTAATTTATTATTTCCTCTAGGGCATATTTCCAACAGTCTCCCACTTGCACTAGAGTCAATAATCTAGTTCACACCACTATGTGATTTTAACGAATCAAACACCCATACAGTTCTGGGGTTTGATCACGTCTTGCTTGTGAGAGAGGTTTTAGTCAACGAGTATGAACCTTTTAGATCTGTGTGTGCTTTACAAATCTCTATGTTATCCTGTAGATGCTGCTACTACGTTCCATTTGGAACTATTCCAAATGACTGCTTCACTATACGAATCCAGTTTACTACTCATAGTTATTCGGATTAGTGTCAAAGCTTGCATCAACGTAACCCTGTACGAGAAAATCTTTAATCACCTCCATAATCGAGAAAAATTCCTTAGTCCACTAGTTACTAAGGATAACTTTGACTGCTGTTCAGTGATTCAATCATGGATCACTCTATGTACCCCTTGATAGACTAATGGCAAGGCACACATCAGGTGCGGTACATAGTATGGCATACTTTAGAGCCTACGACTAAGTCATAGGGGACGACCTTCGTCCTTTCTCTTTCTTTTGCAGTGGCTGGGCTTTGAGTCTTACTCAAATTCACACCTTACAACACAGCCAAGAACTCCTTCTTTGCTGATCTATTTTGAACTCCTTCGAAAACTTGTCAAGGCATGCATTTCATTGAGAGTTCTATTTAGCGTTTTGATCTATCTCTATAGATCTTGATGCTCAATGTTCAAGTAGCTCTATCCAGGTTTTTCTTTGAAAAACTCCTTTCAAACAACCCTTTATGCTTTCCAGAAATTCTACATTATTTTCGATCAACAATATGTCAACCACATATACTTATCAGAAATTCTATAGTGCTCCCACTCACTTCTTTGGAAATAAAAGTTTCTCATAAACGTTGTATATACCCAGAAGCTTTGATCATCTCATCAAAGCGTATATTCTAACTCCGAGATGCTTGCACCAGTCCATAGAAGGATCGCTGGAGCTTGCATACTTGTTAACATCCTTAGGATCGACAAAACCTTCTCGTTGTATCACATACAACCTTTCCTTAAGGAAACTGTCGAGGAAACAATGTTTTGACATCCCATGTGTAATATTTCATAAATAATGCAGCAACTCCTAACATAATTCCAACAGACTTTTAGCATCTCTACGAGTGAGAAAGTCTCATCATAGTCAACTCTTTGAACTTGTCGGAAACATCTTTGCGACAAGTCGAGCTTTTCTTAATGGTGACTTTTCACCATCATTGTCTGTCTTCCTTTTAAGGATCCATATGTACTTAATAGTCTTATGACCATCAAGTATTTCTTCCAAAGTCTATACTTTGTTTTATACACGGATCCTCTCTCGAATTTCACGGCCTCCAGCCATATGCCGGAATCCGGGCCCACCATCGTTTCTCCATAGCTCGTAGGTTCATTGTTGTTCAACGACATGACCTCCAAGACAGGGTTATCGTACCACTCTGTAGCAGTACGCGACCTTGTCCACCTACGAGGTTTGAAGTAACTTGATCCGAAGCTTAATGATCACTATCATCAGTTTCCACTTCAATTGGCGTAGGTGCCACAGGAACAACTTCCTGCGCCCTGCTACACACTGGTTGAAGCGACAGTTTAATAACCTCATCAAGTTCCACCACCCTCCCACTCAATTCTTTTGAGAGAAACCTTTCCTCGAGAAAGGACCCGTTTCTAGAAACAAACACTTTGCTTCCGGATCTGTGATAGGAGATGTACCCAATTGTTTTGGATATCCTATGAAGATGCATTTATCCGCTTTCGATTCGAGATTATCAGACTGAAACTTTTTCACATAAGCGTCGTAGCCCCAAACTTTCAAGAAACGACATCTTAGGTTTCTCCAAACCATAGTTCATACTGTGTCATCTCAACGGAAATACGTGGTGCCCTATTTAAAGTGAATTCGATAAGAGACATCATAGTATGCACCATATCAAATAGGGCGCGACTATGACGTTTGGACACACCATCACACTATGGTGTTCTAGGTGGCATGAGATGTGGAACAATTTTCACATTTGTCTTAATTGTGTACCAAACTCGCAACTCAGTTATTCATCTCTATGATCACATCGTAGACATGTTATCCTCTTGTCATGACGATCTTCACTGTGAAATAGCTTTGAACTTTTCAATATTTCAGACTTGTGATTTATCAAGTAAATACTCCTGTATCTACTCAAATCGTCAGTGAAGTAAGAACATAAAGATATCCAGTGCGTGCCTCAGCACTCTTTGGACTGCACTCATCAAAAATGTATTACTTCCAACAAGTTACTTTCTTGTTCCATCTCACTGGAAAATGAGGCCTTCAGTCATCTTGCCCATGTGGTATGATTTGCATGTCTCAAGTGAGTCCAAACGATCCATCTGCATGGAGTTTCTTCATGCGTTTATACCAATAGGTATGGTTTGCATGTCTCAAAAGTTTCAAAAATGAGCGAGTACAAAGATCCATCAGCATGGAGCTTCTTCATGCATTTTATACCAACATGACTCAAGTGGCAGTGCCACAAGTAAGTGGTACTATCATTACTACTTTGTATCATTTGGCATCAATATTATGAACATGTGTAGCACTACGATCGAGATTGAATAAACCATTGAAGGTAATTATTCAAGCAAATAGAATAAGCATTATTCTCTTTAAATGAATAATCATATTGCAATAAACATGATCCAATCATGTTCATGCTCAACGCAAACACCAAATAACAATTATTTAGGTTTAACACCAATCCCGATGGTAGAGGGAGCGTGCGATGTTTGATCACATCAACCTTAGAATTACTTCCAACACACATCGTCACCTCACCCTTGCTAGTATCCTTTATATCCATAGCTATAACTTCGAGTTATTAACACTTAGCATCTGAACCGGTATCTAATACCCTGGTGATACTAGGAATACTAGTAAGGTACACATCAATATCATGTATATCCAATATACTTTTGTCGACTTTGCCAGCCTTCTCATCTACCAAGTATATAGGGTAGTTCCGCCTCAGTGACCGTTTCCCTCATAACAGAAGCACTTAGTCTCGGGTTTGGGTTCAACCCTGGGTTTCTTCACTAGAGCAACAATTGTTTTGCTGTTTCATAAAGTATCCCTTCTTACCCTTGCCCTTTCTTGAAACTAGTGGTTTTACTAACCATCAACAATTGATGCTCCTACTTGATTTCAACTTTCGCAGTGTCAAACATTGCGAATAGCTCAAGGATCATCATATGTATCCTTGATATGTTATAGTTCATCACGAAGCTCTAGTAGCTTGGTGGCAGTGACTTTGGAGAACCATCACTATCTCATCTGGAAGATCAACTCCCACTCGATTCAAGCGATTGTCGCACTCAGACAATCTGAGCACATGATCAACGATTGAGCTTTTATCCCTTACTTTGTAGACAAAGAATCTTGTCGGAGGTCTCATACCTCTTAGCAAGGGCACGAGCATGAAATAACAATTTCATCTCTCGGAACATCTCATATGTTCCTGACGTTTCAAAACGTCTTCGGCGCCTCAATTCTAAGTCGTTAAGAATTATGCACTGAACAATCACGTAGTCATCAAAAACGTGTATGTCAGATGTTCGCAACATCCACAGAAAACGCTCGAGGGTCAGCACACTGAGCGGTGCATTAAGGACATAAGCCTTCTGCGCAGCAATGAGGACAATCCTCAGTTTACGGACTCAGTACGCAAAACTGCTACTATCATCTTTCAACTAAATTTTCTCTAGGAACATATAAAAATAGTAGAGCTACAGCGCAAGCTACACCATAATTTGCAAAGACCTATTTGACTATGTTCATGATAATTGAGTTTAGCTAATCATATTACTAATAACTCCAAACTCTTTTGCCCTTGTTTTGGACTCTAATTTGCATGATTTGAATGGAACTAACCTCGACTGACACTGTTTTCAGCAGAATTGCCTTGGTGTTATTTTTGTGCAGAAATCAAAGTTCTCCAAACGTCCTGAAAATTTATGGGGAGCAGTTTTGGAAAATATCAAAAATATCTGCGCCAAGTTCCACCTCAGGGGATGGGCCAGTGGGCCACAAGCCCTTGCTCTGCCACCACCCCCTGGTGGTGGTGGGCAGGCTTGTGGGGCCCACACGGCTCTGCTGCCCCCAATCTCAGGTCTATAAGTCCCCTTTCGTCCCAGAAAAAATAAAAAGAGCAGTTTTCGTCGCGTTTTCGATACGGAGGCGCCGCCACCACCTGTTCTTCATCTCGAGGGTAGATCTGGAGTCTGTCTTGGGCTGCGGAGAGGGGAAATCGTCGCCATCGTCATCATCAACCTTCTTCCCTCTCCAATTCCATGAAGCTCTTCATCGTTCGTGAGTCATCTATTCGTAGGCTCGCTGGGCGGTGATGAGTAGGATGAGATCTATCATGTAATCGAGTTAGTTTTGATGGGGATTGATCCCTAGTATCCACTATGTTCTGAGAATGATGTTGCTACTACTTTGACATGCTTAATGCTTGTCACTAGGGCCTGAGTGCCATGATTTCAGATCTGAAATAATATGTTGTCACCAATATATGTGTGTTTTAGATCCGATCTTGCAAGTTGTAGTTACCTACTATGTGTTATGATCCGGCAACCCCGGAGTGACAATAACCGGAACCACTCCCGATGATGACCATAGTTTGAGGAGTTCATGTGTTCACCAAGTGCTAATGCGTTGGTCCGATTCTTTATTAAAAGGAGAACCTTAATATCCCGTAGTTTCCTTTTGGACCCCGCTGCCACAGGAGGGATGGACAATAGATGTCATGCAAGTTCTTTTCCCTAAGCACGCATGACGACACACGGAATGCATGCCTACATCACATTGACAAACGGGAGCTAGCCACATATCTCTCCGTGTTATAGCTGTTGCATGATGAATATCATCCAAACAAATCACCGACTCATTGCCGACGAGTTTGTCCAACTACTGCTGTTACTTGTTTTGCTCTGCTGCTGCTGCTAGTATTATTGCTACTGCTGTTACTTGTTTTGCTCTGCTGCTACTGTCGCTATTACTGTCGCTTGCTACTGTTGCTACTTGCTACCGCTGTCACTACTGCTGTTCCTTGCCACTGCTATTGCTCGTTACATTGCTGCTACCTGCCACACTGCTGGTTCACTAGTTGTTGACGGGAACTGACAACTTCCGTCATCGCGACAATGGAGGCGCCATTGATACAATCGTTAGGAATAGTCTGCCGTCAATAGATCGTTTCTGACACCATTGTTATCATATTACTTTGCTATTACTACTTTGCTTGCAAATACTAATCTTACAGGTGTGGTTGAATCTGACAAATTCAGCTGCTAATACTTGAGAGTATACTCTCAACTCCTGTCGGGCTTATCAATAAGTTGGGTCGAATACTCTACCCTCGAAAACTGCTGTGAACCCACACGCTCATGGGCCATCAACAACATTCTTCTAGTTCCGTTGCCGGGGAGTGCTAGCAGCATTCTTCTGGTGCCGTTGCAGGGGAAGGTTTGTTGTCATCAGCATTCGTCTAGCTATCGCCAGAGATTGCAATCAGCATTTTTCTGGCGCCATTGCCGGGGAGGTATTGCTATATTCTCTGAGTCACTTGGGATTTATATCTGCTGATCACTATGAAGAATCTGAAGGATCTGAAGACCAAAGTCTTGCCCTCAACTACGAGGGGAGGTAAGGAATTGCCATCTAGCTCTGCACTTGATTCACCTTCAGTTATGAGTAAGTTTGCGACATCACCTCCTGCTAGAAATCTTGATATGTCGCCTGTGCTTGATGATGCTTGTGATACTACTGCTAGAGATGCTATGATTGATACTATGCTTGATGATACTATGCGTGATACTGCTAGAGATGCTATGCTTGATACTATGCCTGATGATACTATGCTTGATACTGCTAGAGATGCTATGCTTGATACTGCTTTGCCTGATGATGCTAGAGATGCTATTTTTCCTGATGATGCTATGCTTGATACTGCTAGAGATACTCCTTTGCCTGATGTTCCACTAGGAGTGTTCCTTGATGCTCATATTGCTAGACTTACTGCAAATGCTCGTGATGCTTCTGATACTGCCGATACTATTGAGATAGAACCTGCTTTTGCTCCTGCTAGATCTAGCTCTCCTAGATATGAATTGCCTGATATACCTGAGGGTTAAGTTATGGAGGGAGAGATAGCTGAGGATTTTCTTGCGTGTAAGGATACCTACGACGCTGAGAAATTACTTCTCAAGTGGAAGGAAAAATCTCGGGAAGCTAGGACGAAAAATGACCCGAAGTTTGCCACTTCGCCTATCTTTGTCACTGATAAGGATTATGAATTCTCTATCGACCTTGAGATAATCTCTCTAGTCCAATCTGATCCTTTTCACGGTTATGAGTCTGAGACGGTCATAGCCCATCTTGCCAAACTACCTGAAACAGCCAACCTTTTCACTAATGAGGAGAAGATCCGCCACTACTATATCCTTAAGCTGTTTCCTTTCTCTCTAAAGGACGACGCTAAAGCCTGGTTCACCTCTCTTGCTCCTGGATGTGTGCGTAGTCCCCAGGAGATGGTCTATTACTTCTGTGAGAAATATTTCCCTGCCCATAAGAAGCAAGCTGCCTTGCAGGAAATATACAACTTTGCTCAACTCCAAGAAGAGAGTCTTCCACAAGCTTGGGGGAGGCTCGTCCAGCTACAGAATGCTTTGCCTGATCACCCTCTTAAGAAGAACGAGATACTTGATATCCTCTATAACGGACTTACCGATGCCTCTAGAGACCACCTAGATAGTTGTGTCGGTTGTGTTTTTAGGGAACGAACTGTAGAACAAGCTGAGACCTTACTGAATAACCTCTTGATCAACGATAATGCTTGGACTATTCCCGAACCACCTCCTAAGCCAACTCCTAAGAAAAGAGGTATTCTATTCCTCAGTCCCGAAGATATGCAAGAAGCCAAGAAATCTATGCAAGAGAAAGGCATTAGATATGAAGATGTCAAAAATCTACCACCTATCGAAGAGATCCATGGTCTCGATAAACCAATACAGGTAGTGGAAGTGAATTCTCTGCGTAGGTTTGATGAGAGTGATATTCTTTTTGATAAACCTGCTAGCCTATGCTTTGATGAATTTGACAACTTTGTTGCCAAACAACAGAGTTTCAATGATTATGTTAGCAGACATTTGGAACAAAGTACTCGTATGCTTAGCCATTTAAGTGCTTGTGTAGACAGAAATGCCAGTGCTCTGAAGCTTCTGAGTAAACATGCCTCTATGATTAGTACTCAGGTAGAACAAGTACTTCAAGCTCAGAATGACTTTCTCAATGAATTAAATGACAACTCTGTCAGAGTCATTACTAGAGGAGGCAAAATGACTCAGGAACCTTTGTATCCTGAAGGTCATCCTAAGAGAATTGATCAATATTCTCAAGGAATCAATGCTGATACACCTAGTCATCCTAAGGAGAAGAAGAAGGATGATAGAAACCTGCACGCCAGTTCACCAAATACTGTCACACCTGAAGAACCTAATGATATTTCTGCGTCTGATGTAGAAACACAATCAGGTGAGGAACATGAACCTGGTGACAATATGGACAGTGATGTTCATAATAATGCTCAACCTAGCAATGATGAGGATGTGGAGATTGAACCTACGGTTAATTCGGATAATCCACAACCTAAGAAGTACGATAATAATGACTTCACTGCTAGGAAGCATGGTAAAGAAAGAGAGCCATGGGTTCAGAGACCTATGCCCTTTCCTCCTAAGCCATCCAAGAAAAAGGATGATGAGGATTTTGAGCGCTTCGTTGAGATGATAAGACCCGTCTTTCTGCAGATGCGGTTAACTGATATGCTCAAGATGTCTCCGTATGCCAAGTACATGAAAGATATCGTGACTAATAAATGGAAGATACCAGATCTTGAGATCTCCACCATGCTTGCCAACTACACTTTTAAAGGTGGAACTCCTAAGAAACTTGGTGATCCCGGAGTGCCCACTATACCTTGCTCCATTAAAGGAAACTACGTAAGAATTGCCTTATGTGACCTTGGAGCCTGTGTTAGTGTTATGCCGCTCTCTCTTTATCGTAGACTTGAGTTGGATAAGTTGACACCCACTGAAATTTCTCTGCAAATGGCCGACAAATCAACTGCTTTCCCTATCAGCGTTTGCGAGGATGTGCCTATTGTGGTTGCTAATACCACTATCTTAACATACTTTGTTATCTTGGATATTCCCGAGGACGATGCCATGGCTATCATCCTCGGAAGACCCTTTTTAAACACTACAGGGGCTGTTATAGATTGCAACAAAGGCAATGTCACTTTCCATGTCAACGGTAATGAGCACACAGTGCACTTTCCGAAGAAACGTTATCCAGTACATTGCATCAATGCTATCGAAAAGACTTCATCGATTCTTATTGGGAGCTTTGAATGCCCTATTCCTCGTGTCAAGATGAAGTATGATTTGCTTGTTGGGGGAGATGCATATCCCCATTGAGGTGACTTAGTGGCTATTCGAAAATTCTCCGTTCTCTCTTGCGATTCGAGAAGGTTTTGTCATAAGGACTTGATCAATCCCATTGACGGATTTCTTTCAATGACCATGAAACGGATGAATCATAGAGTCACATACCTCTGTTTTGAGTTTTCCTTTTCTGTTGCTTAGAAGAAAAATGATAGAATTAGTTTAGTTTTTCCTGTTTTCTGTTTTAGCGTCCCAGAGAAAAATACCTCGAAAATAAAAGTTCTCCGATGGTCCTGAAAATTTAGTATGATTTTCTATGGAATTTTTGAAAATTTATGGGCCTGAGAGCTAGCATGGGGGCCTGACCAGTGGGCCACAAGCCCTGCCACCGCCACCTACCCCCTGGTGGCGGGGTGCAAGCTTGTGGGGCCCACAGGCACCCCCTCCACTCATTCCAGCTCCCAGCCTCTTCTTCCACCTCCCGAAAAAATTGTTTCACAGTTCAAACCCGTGTTCTTGCTCATTTGGCTATGATTTTCGATCTCCTTGCTCAAAGCACCATTCTCCGAACCGTTTTGGGGAAATTACTCCTTGGTAAGTGACTCCTCCATTGGTCCAATTAGTTTTTGCTCTAGTGCTTTATCCTTCGCGGATTCTTGCTGCCTTGGTGACCCTGTTCTTGAGCTAGAAATGTTGATTTCAGCTGGTCCCAAGTAGTTTTAGCGCGTGATACGGTCTCTAGGCACTAGTAGGAGTAGTTGCTACAAGTTGGGTTAATCCTTATTCACTTTTCTTTCGAGGTCTCTAAAAAATTTCAGAATTTTTCAGAGCTAGAAAAGGGAAAAGATGAGGAGGTTCTTGAGAGGCTCTTCAAGCCGTAACCCCAAGGAGGACGAGAAGAACCACCCCAAGTATGTAGTCCCTCGAGTCACAGAAGTTCGAGCGTGCGAGTGGCCAAGTGATGAATTTTTGCGCGCCGCTGGACTTTATGAAGACTTTTATTACTTGGTGGAGAACGCATGTCTTACTGCACTTGTTGAAAATAAGTTCCCACAATATCTCCTCCTCACCAATATTTTCGTTCAAAGCTTCAACTTTTATCCCAGGAAGAATCCTCCCATGGTTGAGTTCATGATATACGATGTCCCCCAGTGCACGACGCTGCAGTACTTTTGCAATGTATGCAAATTACCTTGGAGGATTTCATTGGTTGATGATATAGGATGAGATCTATCATGTAATCAAGTTAGTTTTGATGGGGATTGATCCCTAGTATCCACTATGTTCTGAGATTGATGTTGCTACTACTTTGCCATGCTTAATGCTTGTCACTAGGGCCTGAGTGCCATGATTTCAGATCTGAAATTACTATGTTGTCACCAATATATGTGTGTTTTAGATCCGATCTTGCAAGTTGCAGTTACCTACTATGTGTTATGATCCGGCAACCCCGGAGTGACAATAACCGAAACCACTCCCGGTGATGACCATAGTTTGAGGAGTTCATGTGTCCACCAGGTGCTAATGCGTTGGTCCGGTTCTTTATTAAAAGGAGAACCTTAATATCCCGTAGTTTCCTTTTGGACCCCGCTGCCACGGGAGGGATGGACAATAGATGTCATGCAAGTTCTTTTCCCTAAGCACGTATGACAACACATGGAATGCATGCCTACATCACATTGATGAACGGGAGCTAGCCACATATCTCTCCGTGTTATAGCTGTTGCATGATGAATATCATCCAAACAAATCACCGACCCATTGCCTACAAGTTTGTCCTACTACTGCTGTTACTTGTTTTGCTCTGTTGCTGCTGCTACTACTACTGTTGCTACTGTTGTTACTTGTTTTGCTTTGCTGCTACTGTTGCTATTACTGTCGCTTGCTACTGTTGCTACTTGCTACCGCTGTCACTACTGCTGTTCCTTCCCACTGCTATTGCTCGTTACACTGCTGCTACGTGCTACACTGTTGGTTCACCGGACGTTGACGGGAACTGACAACTTCCGTCAACGCGGCAACGGAGGCGCCATTGATACAATCGTTAGGAATAGTCTGCCGTCAACAGATCGTTTCTGACACCGTTGTTATCATATTACTTTGATGTTACTACTTTGCTTGCAGATACTAATCTTTCAGGTGTGGTTGAATCTGACAAATTCAGCTGCTAATACTTGAGAGTATACTCTCACCTCCTGTCGGACTTATCAACAAGTTGGGTCGAATACTCTACCCTCGAAAACTGCTGCGAACCCACGCGCTGGTGGGCCATCAACAACATTCTTCTAGTTCCGTTGCCGGGGAGTGCTAGCAACATTCTTCTGGTGCCGTTGTAGGGGAAGGTTTGTTGTCATCAGCATTCGTCTAGCTATCGCCATAGATTGCAATCACGGATCACCTTATAATGCTACCGTTGTTCTAAGCAAAATAAGGTGCATAAAAAGGATTAACATCACATGCTATTCATTAGTGACATGATATGGCCATGATCTTGTGCTTCTTGATCTCCATCACCAAAGCACCGGCATGATCTTCATCGTCACCGGCGCCACACCATGATCTCCATCTTAATGATCTCCATCATCGTGCCGCCATCGAGGTTGTCGTGCTATCTATGCTATTACTACTAAAGCTACAACCTAGCAATATAGTAAACGCATCTGCAAGCACAAATATTAGTTTAAAGACAACCCTATGGCTCCTGCCGGTTGCCGTAGCATTGACGTGCAAGTCGATATTTAACTATTACAACATGATCATCTCATACATCCAATATATCACATCATGTCTTTGTCCATATCACATCACATGCACACCCTGCAAAGACAAGTTAGACGTCCTCTAATTTGTTGTTGCATGTTTTACGTGGCTGCTATGGGTATCTAGTATGATCACATCTTACTTACGCAAATCAACAACGGTGATATGAAAATTGCTATTTAACCTTTCTCCAAGGACCGCCTCGGTCAAATACGATTTAACTCAAGTTGAAGAAACAGACACCCGCCAGTCATCTTTATGCAACAAGTTGCATGTTAGTCGATGAAACCGGTCTCTCGTAAGCGTACGAGTAAGGTTGGTCTCGGTCGCTTCAATCCAACAATGCCCCTTATGATAGCAAACATTATTATGTAGTATGTCGCTTTTATTTCTTTGCCATCACTAGATCGTACAAAGGTAATTTTCCCTTGCAATAAAAGTGTTGGGGAACGTTGCATGGGAAACAAAAAATTTCCTACGCACACGAAGACCTATCATGGTGATGATCATCTACGAGAGGGAGATCGGATCCACATACCCTTGTAGATCGCTAAGCGAAAGCGTTAATAAAGGCGGTTAATGTAGTGGTACGTCTTCACGATCCGTCTCACGAACCGTCCCACTATCTGTCCCGCGAACCGTCTCACGACCCGTTCCATGATCCGTCCCGATCAAGCGCCGAACGGACGACACCTCCGCGTTCCACACACGTACAACCCGATGACGATCTGCGCCTTATTGAACCAGCAAGAGAGGCGGGGATGTAGATGAGTTCCCCGGCAGCGCGACGGCGTGCCGGTGGTGGTGGTGATCTATTCCTGCAGGGCTCCGCCCGAGCTCCGCAGAAAACCGATCTAGAGGAAGAACTACGAAGTAGAGGTTTAGGGTTGCACGTGGCAAAGTTGTGTCTCAAAAAGACCTAAACCTCTAGTATATATAGGAGGAGGGAGGAGGCAGCCTTGGCATCACAAGGGAGGCTCCCTTGGGTCGGCCGAAGTGGAGGAGGGAGGAGTCCTCCTCCAACTCCACTTGGATTAGGACTCCTTCCTTAATTTCCAACCTCTTTTGGATTTTCCACTTTTTCCTCATGGGCTTTCCTTGGATGACTTTGTCAGCCCATTATGCCTTATTGCGCATCCAATAAACCCATGTGGACCCCTTGGGGCGTGGTGGGCCCACTCAGTGGGCCCCCGGAACCCATTCGTCACTTCCGGTACACTTCCGGCAATGCCCGAAAACCTTCCGGAATCCAAATACCATCTTCCTATATATCAATCTTCATTTCCGGACCATTCCGGAACTCCTCGTGAATTCCGGGATCTCATCTAGGACTCCGAACAAAACTTCGGTCACCAACACATATAACTCAACTATACCGAAGCGTCACCGAACCTTAAGTATGCAGACCCTGCGGGTTCGAGAACTATGCAGACATGACCTGAGACACCCTCCAGTCAATAACCAATAGCGGGACCTGGATGTCCATATTGGCTCCTACAAATTCTATGAAGATCGACTAATAGAGGGACAAGGATTCAGTTAATCACGTATGCTGTTCCCTTTGTCCTTCGGTATGTTACTTGCCCGAGATTCGATCGTCGGTATCTCTATACCTAGTTCAATCTCGTTACCGGCAAGTCTCTTTACTCGTTCTATAATACAAGATCCCGTAACTAACTCCTTAGTCACATGGCTTGCAAGGCTTGTTGTGATGTTGTATTACCGAGTGGGTCCCGAGATACCTCTCCATCACACCGAGTGACAAATCCCAGTCTTGATCCATGCCAACCCAACAGACACCTTTGGAGATACCTGTAGAGAAACTTTATAGTCACCCAGTTACATTGCGATGTTTGATACACACAAGGTATTCCTCCGGTGTCCGGGAGTTGCATGATCTCATGGTCATAGGAACAGATACATTGACATGCAGAAAACAGTAGCAATAAACTGACACGATCATATACTACGTTTATAGTTTGGGTCTTGTCCATCACATCATTCTCCCAATGATGTGATCCCATTATCAAGTGACAACACTTGTCTATGGTCAGGAAACCTTGACCATCTTTGATCAACGAGCTAGTCAACTAGAGGCTTACTAGGGACAGTGTTTTGTCTATGTATCCACACATGTATTTGTGTTTTCAATCAATACAATTATAGCATGGATAATAAACGATTATCATGAACAAAGAAATATAATAATAACTAATTTATTATTGCCTCTAGGGCATATTTCCAACAAAAAGATCATACATATTTAGGAGCATTTTTTATTGCTTGATGCACCGATGACAACTTACTTGAAGGATCTTACTCAATCCATAGGTAGGTATTGTGGACTCTCATGGCAAAAAACTGGGTTTCAGGGTTATGGATGCACAAGTAGTATCTCTACTTGGTGCGGAATTTTGGGCTAGCAAAGGATCTAAGGCAAGCATCACATGTTGAAGGTCCAAGATCATATAAATTCTATGTGAATACAAACTATCATGATCATTACGTTGTCTTCCATGTCCAACATGAACACTTGATCATTATGTAATGCTTGATGAAGGCTCACAATCATAAAAGATGTCTAGGATAGTGTGTCAATATGTGAGTCTCCTCCCCTCTATGATAATCTTGCTTAGATTGCAACAATGACTAATACTATGTTTGTTTTTTCTATCAACAACTTTTACCACTCATACCCTTTTTGTCTGAAGTCATTACTTCTCATGAGATGAGCATATGATCTATATCTTTCTTTTTATTGAGATGCTATGATGATGGGTGCCCACGGGTAAACCGCAAAAACTCAACTAATCTTTATTATATATCTCGCATACTCGATTACAAGGATAGATAGAACTCAAAGCAAAAAACCATAAGCAAAGCAAATCTGAAATTTGTTTCTCTAAATCACAAAATAACTAAGGATCAAACTAAAATAGATAGTAATGACAGAAGTGATGGTGATACGATACCAGGGACCTCCCCCAAGATTGGAACAAGCCAAGGGTGGTGCCCATATGTTGGAGAACGTCACATGGGAAACAAAAATTTTCCTACGCGCACGAAGACCTATCATGGTGATGTCCATCTACGAGAGGGGATGAGTGATCTACGTACCCTTGTAGACCGTACAGCAGAAGCGTTAGTGAACGCGGTTGATGTAGTGGAACGTCCTCACGTCCCTCGATCCGCCCCGCGAACAATCCCGCGATCAGTCCCACGATCTAGTACCGAACGGACGGCACCTCCGCGTTCAGCACACGTACATCTCGACGATGATCTCGGCCTTCTTGATCCAGCAAGAGAGATGGAGAGGTAGAAGAGTTCTCCGGCAGCGTGACGGCGCTCCGGAGGTTGGTGATGACCTTGTCTCAGCAGGGCTCCCCCCGAGCTCCGCAGAACCGCGATCTAGAGGAAAAACCGTGGAGGTATGTGGTCGGGCTGCCGTGGAAAAGTCGTCTCAAATCAGCCCTAAAACCTCCGTATATATAGGTGGGAGAGAGGGGGCCTTGCCTTGGGGCGTCCGAGCCAAGGGGGGAAGGTCTCCCCCCCCAAACCAAGTTGGACTTCGAGTTGCAAATATGAGAAACAGAACCGGTATCGAATAACCAGGCACTACTACGAGAGCCGGTTAAGTACACATCAATAACTTGTACATCAAATATACCTGATTTTTCTTTGGCCGCCTTCTTATCTGCCAGATACTTGGGGCAATTGCGCTTCCAGTGACCCATACCCTTGCAATAGTAACACTCCGTTTCAGGCTTAGGTCCAGCTTTGGGTTTCTTCGTCGGATTGGCAACAGGCTTGCCGCTCTTCTTTGAATTACCCTTCTTGCCTTTGCCGTTTCTCTTGAAACTAGTGGTGTTATTCACCATCAACACTTGATGCTCTTTACGGAGTTCAGACTCTGCGACTTTCAGCATCGCAAACAACTCGCCGGGAGACTTGTTCATCCCTTGCATGTTGTAGTTCAACACAAAGCCTTTATAGCTTGGCGGCAGTGATTGAAGGATTCTGTCAGTGATAGCCTCTTGCGGGAGTTCAATTCCCATCTCAGCTAGACGGTTTGAGTACCCAGACATTTTGAGCACATGTTCACTGACAGACAAGTTTTCCTCCATCTTGCAAGCATAGAATTTATCGGAGGTCTCATACCTCTCGATCCGGGCGTTCTTCTGAAAGATAAACTTCAACTCCTGGAACATCTCAAATGCTCCATGACACTCAAAGCGACGTTGAAGTCCCGGTTCTAAGCCATACAAGACTGCACATTGAACTACTGAGTAGTGCTCCTTACGTGCTAACCAAGCGTTCTTAACATCCTGATCAGCCGTAGCGGGTGGTTCATCTCCTAGCGCAGCATTAAGGACATAATCCTTCTTCCCAGCTTGTAAGATTAGCTTAAGATTACGAGCCCAGTCTACAAAGTTGCTTCCATCATCTTTCAACTTAGCTTTCTCTAGGAACGTATTAATATTTAGGGTGACTGTCGCGTGAGCCATGATCTACAACACAAATATATTCAAAGTGGACTTAGACTATGTTCAAGATAATTAGAGTTTAACTTAATCAAATTATTCGCTAAACTCCCACTCAAAAAGTACATCTCTCTAGTCATTTGAGTGGTTCATGATCCACTTACGCTAGCTCAAGTCCGATCATCACGTGAGTTGAGTATAGTTTCAGTGGTAAGCATCCCTATGCTAATCATATCATCTATATGATTCATGATCGACCTTTCGGTCTCATGTGTTCCGAGGCCATGTCTGCACATGCTAGGCTCGTCAAGCTTAACCTGAGTGTTCCGCGTGCGCAACTGTTTTGCACCCGTTGTATGTGAACGTTGAGTCTATCACACCCGATCATCACGTGGTGTCTCGAAACGACGAACTATAGCAACGGTGCACAGTCGGGGAGAACACAATTTCGTCTTGAAATTTTAGTGAGAGATCACCTCATAATTCTACCGTCGTTCTAAGCAAAATAAGGTGCATAAAAGGATTAACATCACATGCAATTCATAAGTGACATGATATGGCCATCATCACGTGCTTCTTGATCTCCATCACCAAAGCACCGGCACGATCTTCTTGTCACCGGTGCCACACCATGATCTCCATCAACGTGTTGCCATCGGGGTTGTCATGCTACTCATGCTATTACTACTAAAGCTACATCCTAGCAAAATAGTAAACGCATCTGCAAGCACAGACATTAGTATAAAGACAACCCTGTGGCTCCTGCCGGTTGCCGTACCATCGACGTGCAAGTCGATATTATCTATTACAACATGATCATCTCATACATCCAATATATGATATCACATCGTTGGCCATATCACATCACAAGCATACCCTGCAAAAACAAGTTAGACGTCCTCTAATTTTGTTGTTGCATGTTTTACGTGGTGACCATGGGTATCTAGTAGGATCGCATCTTACTTACGCAAACACCACAACGGAGATATATGAGTTGCTATTTAACCTCATCCAAGGACCTCCTCGGTCAAATCCGATTCAACTAAAGTTGGAGAAACCGACACTTGCCAGTCATCTTTGAGCAACGGGGTTACTCGTAGCGATGAAACCAGTCTCTCGTAAGCGTACGAGTAATGTCGGTCCAAGCCGCTTCAATCTAACAATACCGCGGAATCAAGAAAAGACTAAGGAGGGCAGCAAAACGCACATCACCGCCCACAAAATCTTTTGTGTTCTACTCGAGAATACATCTACGCATGAACCTAGCTCATGATGCCACTGTTGGAGAATGTCGCATGGGAAACAAATATTTTCCTACGCGCACGAAGACCTATCATGGTGATGTCCATCTACGAGAGGGGATGAGTGATCTACGTACCCTTGTAGACCGTACAGCAGAAGCGTTAGTGAATGCGGTTGATGTAGTGGAACGTCCTCACGTCCCTCTATCCGCCCCGCGAACAATCCCGCGATCAGTCCCACGATCTAGTACCGAACGGACGGCACCTCCGCGTTCATCACACGTACAGCTCGACGATGATCTCGGCCTTCTTGATCCAGCAAGAGAGACGGAGAGGTAGAAGAGTTCTCTGGCAGCATGACAGCGCTCTGGAGGTTGGTGATGACCTTGTCTCAGCAGGGCTCCGCCCGAGCTTTGCAGAAACGCTATCTAGAGGAAAAACCGTGGAGGTATGTGGTCGGGCTGCCGTGGAAAAGTCATCTCAAATCAGCCCTAAAACCTCCGTATATATAGGTGGGAGAGAGGGGGCCTTGCCTTGGGGCTCAAGGAGCCCCAAGGGGGTCGGCCGAGCCAAGGGGGGAAGGTCTCCCCCCCAAACTGAGTAGGACTTGGTTTGGTGGGTGGGAGTCCTTCCTTCCCTTCCCACCTCCTCTTTTGTTTTCTCTTTGATTTTTCTTTCTAATGCGCATAGGTCCCTTTTGAGCTGTCCCACCAGCCCACTAAGGGCTGGTGCGCCACCCTCAAGGCCTATGGGCTTCCCCGGGGTGGGTTGCCCCCCGGTGAACTCCCGGAACCCATTCGTCATTCCCGGTACATTCCCGGTAACTCCGAAAACCTTCCGGTAATCAAATGAGGTCATCCTATATATCAATCTTCGTTTCCGGACCATTCGGGAAACCCTCGTGACGTCCGTGATCTCATCCGGGACTCCGAACAACATTCGGTAACCAACCATATAACTCAAATACGCATAAAACAACGTCGAACCTTAAGTGTGCAGACCCTGCGGGTTCGAGAACTATGTAGACATGACCCGAGAGACTCCTCGGTCAATATCCAATAGCGGGACCTGGATGCCCATATTGAATCCTACATATTCTACGAAGAACTTATCGTTTGAACCTCAGTGTCAAGGATTCATATAATCCCGTATGCCATTCCCTTTGTCCTTCGGCATGTTACTTGCCCGAGATTCGATCGTCAGTATCCGTATACCTATTTCAATCTCGTTTACCAGCAAGTCTCTTTACTCGTTCCGTAATACAAGATCCCGCAACTTACACTAAGTTACATTGCTTGCAAGGCTTGTGTGTGATGTTGTATTACCGAGTGGGCCCCGAGATACCTCTCCGTCACACGGAGTGACAAATCCCAGTCTCGATCCATACTAACTCTACTAACACCTTCGGAGGTACCTGTAGAGCATCTTTATAGTCACCCATTTACGTTGCGACGTTTGATACACACAAAGTATTCCTCCGGTGTCAGTGGGTTATATGATCTCATGGTCATAGGAACAAATACTTGACACGCAGAAAACAACAGCAACAAAATGACACGATCAACATGCTACGTCTATTAGTTTGGGTCTAGTCCATCACGTGATTCTCCTAATGACGTGATCCAGTTATCAAGCAACAACACCTTGTTCATAATCAGAAGACATTGACTATCTTTGATCAACTGGCTAGCCAACTAGAGGCTTGCTAGGGACAGTGTTTTGTCTATGTATCCACACATGTAAATGAGTCTTCATTCAATACAATTATAGCATGGATAATAAACGATTATCTTGATACAGGAATTATAATAATAACTATATTTATTATTGCCTCTAGGGCATAATTCCAACAGTCTCCCACTTGCACTAGAGTCAATAATCTAGCCCTCACATCATCATGCGAATTACATTGTAATAAATCTAACACCCATACAGTTTTGGTGTTGATCATGCTTTGGCCGTGGAAGAGGTTTAGTCAGCGGGTCTGCTACATTCAGATCCGTGTGCACTTTGCATATATTTACGTCCTCCCCTTCGACGTAGTCGCGGATGAGGTTGAAGCGTCGTTTGGTGTGTCTGGACTTCTTTTGAAACCGTGGTTCCTTTGCTAAGGCAATGGCTCCCGTGTTGTCACAGAACAAGGTTATTGGATTCGGTGCGCTTGGCACCACTCCAAGATCCGTCATGAACTACTTCATCCACACACCCACCTTAGCCGCCTCCGGGCAACCATGTACTCCGCTTCAAGTTATCTAGAACCAGTGTTAAACAAAGTTTCCACATTGCCACATAACCGCGGGCACGGCTTTCCAAAAAGATTTAACCCTGCAGGGGTGCTCCAACTAGTCCATCACAAATTACCACAAGCCGCATAGAAATCCTCAATCACGAAGCTCGCGATCTCGTCGGATTCCCTAGTGGAAAACCTCAACTCTGAGATTTCCCAAAGCATCACCGGAATCCCGATGCACAAGATATCTCGTCAAAGGTAAAACTAATCCAGCAAGGCTGCCCGACGTGTCGACGATCCCGATAGGAGTCGCGTACCTCGTTCTCAGGACACGGCGGGTGAGCTAGACGTCGGGATCGCTAAACCTCCGGGTGACCAGAGGGGTGCCGGACATCGCTCAGGTGGGGCCAACACTCATGAGGAGCACTGGCCCGGGGGTTGATTAAATTATCCTCGGGGCCTGGGAAGTCCCTATGCAATTTTATTAGGTGATTAGGCAAATGTAGTACCAAAGTTGGGCCTTGCCAGACCAGCTTTAATCTAAAACGAATTATCAAGGGGGTCCCCATAACAACCCCGATCGTGTTAGGAGCGCTCATTTATGGAACATAACACCGGTAGTCGGAAACTAAGGGGGCAAAGGTGGAACAAAACACCAGGCTAGAAAGGCCAAGCCTTCCACCTTTTACCAAGTATATAGGTGCATTAAATTAAATAGCATTTAAATATGGTGATATAACAAGGAAACCGTGTTTTCACATGGAAGCATCTGCACCTGCAACTAGCAACGCTAACACAGGGTAAAGCAAGCGGTAACATAGCCAATCAGTGGTTTGCTAGGTTGAACAGGTTGAAGGTAATCATGGCATTGTTGAGAGGCTGATATTTAACAGGTGGTAGGCAACGAGACATAAGCGATAGCATCGAAATAACTAGCATGGCAATGATAGTAATGGTATCTGGGGAAATGATCATCTTGCCTGAGATCCCGCTTGAAAGAAGAATGCCTCCGTGAAGCAGACGAACCGACGTAGTCGAACGGGTCCTCACATCCGACACGCTTGCGGAACTCTATCGAGACGAAGCAAACCAGAAACACGAATCAACACACGAATTCACCACATGATGCACAACACATATGATGCATGAGCAGCTGAAGATATGCAAGTCACGACATGACAATTCACACAATCAAACACTACACATTAAGTGAAGTTCAATATGCAACGAGTTATTTAGTTCTATCCCGATTAGGTACATGGCAACATTAAATGTGGTTAAACATGGCAAGAGGTGAAGCAAAAATTAATCTACCTAGCTAGGCATTTTAAATGAGGTCGGAAACGACATATAGCATCTCTGAAATGACCCCACGTGTTAAATCTTAATTCTGTCCAGATTTGTCATAATCACATTTTACGTTTGTTAAACGGAGAAACAAAGTGGAACACGTGATTCTACTCGTCGTTCTGGTCCATTTACATATATGGCACAACTCCAACGGAGCTACGGACAAATAGTTACGACCTAAACCGTTTTCAACACATCGACATGCAAATCGAAGCAAACATCACACCTAACAAATTTAAATATGCATGAGAGTTGGTTTTTGTGAAACTACAGAAAATTCTAAGCAACTTACATGTTGAAATCATTTTAATCCGGTGCACGGTTAAATTTATACGAATTTTACAAAAGGGCATTTGAATCTGTCCAAAATAAAAATAAAAATGGAATTGCTAGGATTTGAAACCCAAATCCCTTGGATGGACATTGGTAGCCCTACCACTAGACTAATTAAGTGGTTGTGTTAGAATTGACAAAACAACACAAAAATAAATATGGCAGAAGCTGTTGCGCTGGAGGCAAAATTCCTAAAAAAATAATATACACTGATGGGGATTTGATCCCAGGATCCGATGGCAAAACTAGCTAGCGCTAACCACTACGCTAACACATATGATTCGTACAGGAAACAAAATGGATACTGTAAATAGCGCATATCCTGACGGATCTAGAAAAGAAAGGGATCAGATCGGGAGGAACTTCTCACAACGGTGAAAGGAGACGCCATGGCGGGCTAGGCAGGCTAGGTCGCCGGGGACGCAGGTCCAGGCGAGGGCGGCGGCATGCTCCGGTACAGGAGGCGCGACAGGTCACCACGGGCGGCCTCCTGCTCGCTCGAAGCACAGGCGAGCGCTGGCTCTCCCGTTTCTCTGACGAACAGAGGCAAGAACTGGGAGCACCCCTGTGGCGACTTGAATGGGCATGGTGGCGAGCTCGAGTCGGATCCGGAGGGTCTCGGCATCGCCGTTCCATTACGAGTGACGGCGGCGTCTGGCATCGCGAGGCCGGCCGGTGGGGAGCTTCTCGGGGAGGCGACCATGGCTCTTCTGTTGCGCTCGGGCCGTGCTGCCGCTACAGCACGGGCACCAGCAGAGGAGGCCGCGGCTCCGGGTCCTGGTGCTGTTCCTGGTGGTGCGGCAATGGCCTGGAAGACGACCTCCTGCTCGAGCAGAAACAGAGAGGGAGGCGCGGGGCAGGAGGGACGAGGGATCTAGCGCGTGGCTGGTGGGAGGAGGAAAACAAGGAAGGTGGCGGCGGTGATGGGACACATCTCCTAGATTTTAGGGTTTTCCAAAATAGGCTAGGGAACTTCTAAATATAGTAGCTATCTAGGATTAGGGGTTTTGGACCCTCCGGTTAAATCGGACGGTCAAAAATAGTTAGGTTAGGGAGTCCAATGGACAAACCGATGATGGTTTAGGGTAAAACGGGGTCGATCCGGATCCAACGGTCACGACCGCCGGGTTCGGGTTCCGGGAGGTTTCGGACTGGGCTGCGCGTAGGGTCGGTGCACTGTGCAGAGGCGCTAGGCGGAGATGACACGGAAAAATAGGCAACCCGGTGACAGAGTTTAAAATACCGAAACATCTGACAATTGACCGGCTATAGTGCCGCTATATAATAAATGGCACGGGTAACAAACGAGCTCCGATCGCGATGAAATTTGACGGACGGCCTACCTACACTAAACTAATACCGCACGCCAAGTTCCAGCTCAATTGGAGAAAGTTTTATACACGTTATAAAACAATGTCTTGACGATGCCGTGGGTGCGTGCGTGTGTGGTCGGGTTCGGAACGGACAACGACGAAAACCGGCAACTACTAACGAATGCAAGTTTTGAAAACTGGCGGCAACGGAGATGCCGATGCAATGCTGATGATGCTCATGATGCGACAAATAAAATAAGCCACACGATGAAAACGGAAATAAAGGGGAATCTTCTGGAACGTCGGCATCGGGCTGTCACAAGAGAGGTAATGAGTAGCATCAAGGATCTGAACATAAACTCTTCCACCAATTAATCCAACTAGCACCAACTACAAAGAGTAATCAACACTACTAGCAACCTTACAAGTACCAATCGGAGTCGCGAGATGAAGATTGGTTACAATAGATGAACTAGGGTTTGGAGATGAGATGGTGCTGATGAAGATGTTGATGGTGACGAGTACCCTCCGATGAGAGGAGTGTTGGTGATGACGATGGTGACGATTTCCCCCTCTGGGAGGGAAGTTTCCCCAGCAGGATCGTCCTGCCGGAGCTCTAGATTGGTTCTGCTCAAGTTCCGCCTCGTGGCGGCGGCGAATCCACGAAAAAGCTCCTTTTCAGGCCAGAATTCCAGCTGCCGGCATTCTCCCTCTTCATGTAAACCTTGCAAAATAAGAGAGAAAAGGCATGAGTATTGTACCGTGAAGTGAAATAACAGCCCAAGAAGCGATAAATATCAACATGAAAACATGATGCAAAATGGATGTATCAATGTCCAACTTGTTTTCCCGGAAGAAATTCATGATCATGTAGTTGTTACTTGTTAGCACTCAGACCACGTCCACCATCCCTTGGCACTTGAAGATCTCGTGTTCCATGATGACCCACAAGTATAGGGGTCAATCTAGTCCTTTCGATAAGCAAGAGCGTCGAACCCAACGAGGAGCGGAAGGAAATGACAAGCAGTTTTCAGCAAGGTAATTTCTGCAATCATTGAAATAACGGTAACAAGTTGTTTGTGTTGGAAATATGCCCTAGAGGCAATAATAAATTAGTTATTATTATATTTCTTTGTTCATGATAATCGATTATTATCCATGCTATAATTGTATTGATTGGAAACACAATACTTGTGTGGATACATAGACAAAACACTGTCCCTAGTAAGCCTCTAGTTGACTAGCTCGTTGATCAAAGATGGTCAAGGTTTCCTGACCATAGGCAAGTGTTGTCACTTGATAACGGGATCACATCATTAGGAGAATCATGTGATGGACTAGACCCAAACTAATAGACGTAGCATGTTGATCGTGTCATTTTGTTGCTACTGTTTTCTGCGTATCAAGTATTTATTCCTATGACCACGAGATCATATAACTCACTGATACCGGAGGAATGCTTTGTGTGTATCAAACGTCACAACGTAACTGGGTGACTATAAAGATGCTCTATAGGTATCTCCGAAGGTGTCCATTGAGTTAGTATGGATCAGGACTGGGATTTGTCACTCCGTGTGACGGAGAGGTATCTCGGGGCCCACTCGGTAATACAACATCACACACAAGCCTTGCAAGCAATGTGACTTAGTGTAAGTTACGGGATCTTGTATTATGGAACAAGTAAAGAGACTTGCCGGTAAACGAGACTGAAATTGGTATGCGGATACTGACGATCGAATCTCGGGCAAGTAACATACCGAAGGACAAAGGGAATGACATACGGGATTATATGAATCCTTGGCACTGAGGTTCAAACGATAAGATCTTCGTAGAATATGTAGGATCCAATATGGGCATCCAGGTCCTGCTATTGGATGTTGACCGAGGAGTCTCTCGGGTCATGTCTACATAGTTCTCGAACCCGCACGGTCTGCACACTTAAGGTTCGACGTTGTTTTATGCGTATTTGAGTTATATGGTTGGTTACCGAATGTTGTTCGGAGTCCCGGATGAGATCACGGACGTCACGAGGGTTTTCGAAATGGTCCGGAGACGAAGATTGATATATAGGATGACCTCATTTGATTACCGGAAAGTTTTCGGCATTACCGGCAATGTACCGGGAGTGATGAATGGGTTCCAGATGTTCACCGGGGGGGGGGGGGGGGAAGCCCACCCGGGGGAGCCCATAGGCCTTAGGGGTGCCACACCAGCCCTTAGTGGGCTGGTGGGACAGCCCAAGAATCCCTATGCATAGGATAAAGAAAAATCAAAGAAAAAAAAGGGGAAGTGGGAAAGTGGAGAAGGACTCCACCTTCCAATCCTAGTTGGACTAGTATTGGAAGGGGAGGACTTCCCCCCTTGCTTCGGCCGAGCCCCTTGGGGCTCCTTGAGCCCCAAGGCAAGCCCCTCCCCTCCCACCTATATATCCGGAGGTTTTAGAGATGATTTGAGATAACTTTTGCCATGGCAGCCCGACCACATACCTCCACGGTTTTTCTTCTAGACCGCGTTTCTGCGGAGCTCGGGCGGAGCCCTGCTGATATTAGCTCACCACCAACCTCCGGAGCGCCGTCATGCTGCCGGAGAACTCATCTACCTCTCTGTCTCTCTTGATGGATCAAGAAGGCCGAGATCATCGTCGAGATGTACGTGTGCTGAACGCGGAGGTGCCGTCCGTTCGGCACTAGATCGGAGCGGATCGTGAGACGGATCGCGGGACGGTTCGTGGGACGGTTCGCGGGGCGGATCAAGGGACGTGAGGACGTTCCACTACATCAACCGCGTTTCTTAACGCTTCTGATGTGCGATCTACAGGGGTACGTAGATCGGAAATCCCCTCTCGTAGATGGACATCACCATGATAGGTCTTCGTGCGCGTAGGAATTTTTTTGTTTCCCATGCGACGTTCCCCAACAGTGGCATCATGAGCTAGGTTCATGCGTAGATGTCATCTCAAGTAGAACACAAAAGTTTTTGTGGGAGGTGATGTGCGATTTGCTGCCCTCCTTAGTCTTTTCTTTATTCCGCGGTATTGTTGGACCGACATTACTCGTACGCTTACGAGAGACTGGTTTCATCGCTACGAGCAACCCCGTTGCTCAAAGATGACTGGCGAGTGTCAGTTCCTCCAACTTTAGTTGAATCGGATTTTGACCGAGGAGGTCCTTGGATGAGGTTAAATAGCAATTCATATATCTCCGTTGTGGTGTTTGCGTAAGTAAGATGCGATCCTACTAGATACCCATGGTCACCACGTAAAACATGCAACAAGAATTAGAGGACGTCTAACTTGTTTTTGCAGGGTATGCTTATGATGTGATATGGCCAACGACGTGATGTGATATATTGGATGTATGAGATGATCATGTTGTAATAGTTAATATCGACTTGCACGTCGATGGTACGACAACCGACAGGAGCCATAGGGTTGTAGTTTAAACTAACGTTTGTGCTTGCAGATGCGTTTACTATATTGCTAGGATGTAGCTTTAGTAGTAATAGCATGAGTAGCACGACAACCCCGATGGCGACACGTTGATGGAGATCATGATGATGGAGATCATGGTGTGACGCCGGTGACAAGGAGATCGCGCCGGTGCTTTGGTGATGGAGATCAAGAAGCACATGATGATGGCCATATCATGTCACTTATGAATTGCACGTGATGTTAATCCTTTATGCACCTTATCTTGCTTAGAATGACGGTATAATTATGAGGTGATCTCTCATTAAAATTTCAAGACGAAATTGTATTCTCCCCGACTGTGCACCTTTGCGACAGTTCATCGTTTCGAGACACCACATGATGATCGAGTGTGATAGACTCAACGTTCACATAGAACGGGTGCAAAACAGTTGCACACATGGAACACTCGGGTTAAACTTGACGAGCCTAGCATGTGCAGACATAGCCTCGGAACACATGAGACCGAAAGGTCGAGCATGAATCATATAGTTGATATGATTAGCATAGAGATGCTTACCACTGAAACTATTCTCGACTCACGTGATGATCGGACTTGAGATAGTGGATTTGGATCATGTACCACTCAAATGACTAGAGAGATGTACTTTTTGAGTGGGAGTTCTTAAGTAATATGATTAATTGAACTAATTGTCATGAACATAGTCTAATGGTCTTTGCGAATTACGATGTAGCTTGCGCTATAGCTCTGCTGTTTTTATATGTTCCTTGAGAAAATTTAGTTGAAAGTTGATAGTAGCAAACTTTGCGGACTGAGTCTGTAAAACTGAGGATTGTCCTTGTTGATGCGCAGAAGGCTTATGTCCTTAATGCACCACTCGGTGTGCTACACCTCGAGCGTCGTCCGTGGATGTTTTGAACATAAGACATACACGTTTCTTATGACTACACGATAGTTCAGTGCAAAATAATTAATGGCTTAGAAGCAAGGCGCGGAAGACGTTTTGAAACGTCACGGAACATAAGTGATGTTCTAAAGAGATGAAATTATGATTTCATGCTTGTGCCCTTGTTAAGAGGTATGAGACCTCCAAAAAAACTTCTTTGTCCATGAAGTAATGGAGAAAAGCTCAATCATTGAGCGTGTGCTCAGATTGTTTGAGTACGACAATCGCTTGAATCAAGTGGGAGTTAATCTTCCAGATGAGATAGTGATCATTCTCCAAAGTCACTGCCACCAAGCTGTGAGAGCTTCCTGATGAACTATAACATATCAAGGATAGATACAATGATCCTTGAGTGATTCGTGATGTTTGACACTGCGAAAGTAGAAATCAAGAAGGAGCATCAATAGTTGATGGTTAGTAAAACCACTAAGTTTCAAGAAAGGCAAGGGCTAGAAGGGATACTTCGTGAAACAACAAAACAATTGCTGCACTCATGAAGAGATCCAAGATTAAACCCAAACCCGAGACTAAGTGCTTATGTTATGAGGGGAACGGTCACTGAGGCGGAGCTACCCTAGATGCTTGGTAGATAAGAAGGCTGGCAAAGTCGAAAGAAGTATATTTGATATACATGATGTTGATCTGTAATTTACTAGTACTCCTAGTAGCGCGAGGGTATTGGATACCGGTTCAGTTGCTAAGTGATTAGTAACACGAAATGAAAGCTATGGAATAAACGGAGACTAGCTAAAGGCGAGGTGACGATACGTGTTGGAAGTGTTTCCAAGGTTGATATGATCAGACGTCGCACGCTCCCTCTATCATCGGGATTGGTGGTAAAACCTAAATAATTGTTATTTGGTGTTTGCGTTGATCATGAACATGATTGGATCGTTTTTATTGCAATACAATTATTCATTTAAAGAGAATAATAGTTGTTCTATTTGCTTGAATAAATACCCTCAATGGATTATTGAATCTCGATCGTAGTGTTACACATGTTTATAATATTGGTGCCAAAAGATGCAAAGTAATAATGATAGTACCACTTAGTTGTGGCACTGCCACTTGAGTCATGTTGGTATAAAATGCATGAAGAAGCTCCATGCTGATGGATATTTGTACTCACTCATTTTTAAACGTTTGAGACATGCAAACCATACCTGTTGGTTTAAATGCATGAAGGAACTCCATAGAGATGGAGCATTTGGACTCGCTTGATTTTGAATCACTTGAGACATGCAAAACATGCCACATGAAACAAGAGAGTAACTTGTTGGGAATAATGCATTTTTGATGTGTGCAGTCCAATGAGTGCTAAGGCACACAGTGGATATCATTATGTTCTTACTTCACTGACGATTTGAGTAGATACATGAGTATTTACTTGATGAATTACAAGTCTGAAATATTGAAAAGTTCAAGGCAATTTCAGAGCGAAGATCATCGTGACAAGAGGATAAACTGTCTACGATATGATCATAGAGATGAATATCTAAGTTGCGAGTTCTGGTACGCAGTTAAGACAATGTGAAAATTGTTTCGCAGTTCATGCCACCTGGAACACCATAGTGTGATGATGTGTCTGAACGTCATAGCCACGCCCTATTATGATATGGTGCATACTATGATGTCTCTTATCCAATTACCACTATCGTTCATGGGTTATGCGTTAGAGACAACCACATTCACTTTAAATAGGGCACCATGTATTTCCGTTGAGATGACACAGTATATACCGAGGTTTAGAGAAATCTAAGCTGTCGTTTCTTGAAAGTTTGGGGCTGCGACACTTATGTGAAAAAAATTCAGTCTGATAAGCTCGAACCCAAAGCAGATATATGCATCTTCATAGGATATCCAAAACAGTTGGATACATCTCCTATCTCAGACCCGGAAGCAAAGTGTTTGTTTCTAGAAACGGGTCCTTTCTCGAGGAAAGGTTTCTCTCGAAAGAATTGAGTGGGAGGGTGGTGGAACTTGATGAGGTTAGTGAACCGTCACTTCAACCAGTGTGTAGCAGGGCGCAGGAAGATGTTCCTGTGGCACCTACACCAATTGAAGTAGAAGCTGATGATGGTGATCATTAGAGCTTCGGATCAAGTTACTACAAACCTCGTAGGTCGACAAAGGTCACGTACTACTACAGAGTGGTACAGTAACCCTATCTTGGAGGTCATGTTGTTGAACAACAATGAACCTGCGAGTTATGGAGAAGCAATGGTGGGCCCGGATTCCGACAAAATGGCTGGAGGCCATGAAATCCGAGAGAGAATCCATATGTGAGAACTAAGTATAGACTTTGGAAGAACTACTTGATGGTCGTAGGACTATTAAGTAAAGATGGATCTTTAAAAGGAAGACAGACGATGATGGTGATAAGTCACTATTAAGAAAAGCTCAACTTGTCGCAAAGATGTTTTCGACGAGATCAAAGAGTTGACTGTGATGTGACTTTCTCACTCACAGCGATGCTAAAAGTCTGTTGGAATTATGTTAGTAGTTGCTACATTATTTGTGAAATATTGCACATAGGAAGTCAGGACATTGTTTCCTCGACGGTTTCCTTGAGGAAAGATTGTATGTGATACAATGATAATGTTTTGTCGATCCTAAGGATACTAACAAGTATGCAAGCTCCAACGATCCTTCAATGGACTGGTGCAAGCATCTCGGAGTTGGAATATACACTTTGATGAGATGATCAAAGATTTTGGGTTTGTACAAGGTTTATGAGAAACTTGTATTTCCAAAGAAGTGAATGGGAGTACTATAGAATTTCTGATAAGTATATGTGGTTGACATATTGTTGACCAGAAGTAATTTAGAATTTCTGTAAAGCATACAAGGTTGTTTGAAAGGAGTTTTTCAAAGGAATACCTGGATTGAGCTACTTGAACGTTGAGCATCAAGATCTATGGAGATAGATCGAAACGCTTAATAGAAGTTTCAACAAGATGCATGCCTTGACAAGTTTTTGAAGTAGTTCAAAATAGATTAGCAAAGAAGGAGTTCTTGTCTGTGTTGTAAGGTGTGAATTTGAGTAAGACTCAAAAACCGACCACGGCAGAATAAAGAGAATAGACGAAGGTCGTCTTCTATGCCTTAGCCGTAGACTCTAAAGTATGCCATGCTGAGTACCGCACCTGATGTGTACCTTGCAGCAAGTCTGTTAAGAGGTACAAAGAGTGATCCAGGATTGAATCACTAATCAGCGGTCAAAGTTATCCTTAGTAACTAAATGTACTAAGGAAATTTTCTCGATTATGGAGGTGGTTAAAGAGTTCGTCGTAAAGGGTTACGTCGATTCAAGCTTTGACACTAATCCGAATAACTATGAGTAGTGAAACGGATTCGTAGAGTAGATATTTGGAGTATTTCCGAATAGCACATAGTAGCAACATCTATAAGATGACATAAAGATTTGTAAAGCACGCATGGATCTGAAGGATTCAGAACCGTTGACTAAAACCTCTCTCACGAGCAAGACGTGATCAGACCCCAGAACTACATGGGTGTTGGATTCGTTGAAATCACATGGTGATGTGAACTAGATTATTGACTCTAGTGCAAGTGGGAGACTGTTGGAAATATGCCCTAGAGGAAATAATAAATTAGTTATAATTATATTTCTTTGTTCATGATAATCATTTATTATCCATGCTATAACTGTATTGATTGGAAACACAATACTTGTGTGGATACATAGACAAAACATTGTCCTTAGTGGGCTGGTGGGACAGCCCAAGAAGCCCTATGCGCGGGAGAAAAAAAATCAAAGAGAAAAAAAGGGGAAGTGGGAAAGTGGAGAAGGACTCCACCTTCCAATCCTAGTTGGACTAGGATTGGAAGGGGAGGGCTTCCCCCCTTGCTTCGGCCGAGCCCCTTGGGTCTCCTTGAGCCCCAAGGCAAGGCCCCTCCCCTCCCACCTATACATACGTAGGTTTTAGGGCTGATTTGAGACAACTTTTGCCACGGCAGCCTGACCACATACCTCCACGGTTTTTCCTCTAGATCGCGTTTCTGCGGAGCTCGGGCAGAGGCCTGCTGAGATTAGATCACCACCAACCTCCGGAGCGCCGTCACGTTGCCGGAGAACTCATCTACCTCTCCGTCTCTCTTGCTGGATCAAGAAGGCCGAGATCATCGTCGAGCTGTACGTGTGTTGAACGCGGAGGTGCCATCCGTTCGGCACTAGATTGGAGCGGATCGTGGGACGGATCGTGGGACGGTTCGTGGGACGGTTCGCGGGGCGGATCGAGGGACGTGAGGATGTTCCACTACATCAACCGCGTTTCTTAACGCTTCTGCTCTGCGATCTACAAGGGTACGTAGATCGGAAATCCCCTCTCATAGATGGACATCACCATGATATGTCTTCGTGCACGTAGGAATTTTTTTGTTTCCCATGCGACGTTCCCCAACAGTTTGATAGCAAGATAATTGTAACAAGTGACAAGTATCAATAGTAACAATAGGTGCAGCAAGGTAGCCCAATCCTTTTGTGGCAAATGATAGGCTGGAATAGTTTCTTATAATAGGCAAAGCATTCTTGAGGGCACACGGGAATTTCATCTAGTCACTTTCGTCATGTTGGGTTAATTCGCGTTCGGTACTTTGATAATTAGACATGTGGGTGGACCAGTGCTTGGGTGCTGTTCTTACTTGAACAAACTTCCCACTTATGATTAACCCTCCCGAAAGCATCCGCAACTACGAGAAAAGTATTAAGAATAAATTCTAACCACAACACTAAACATAGGGATCCAAATTAGTCCCTTATGGTGTAGTGCACAAACTAGGGTTTAAATTTCTGTCACTCTCGCAACCCACCCTCTGAGTACTACTCCACAATGCATTCCCTTGGTCCCAAAGATGATGAAGTGTTATGTAGTCGATGTTCACATAACACCACTAAGGGAATCACAACATTCATATCATAAAAAATATTGAACGAATATTAGCTTCACATGACTGCTTGCAACATGACTTCTCCCATGGCCTCAAGAATAAAAGTAACTACTCACAAGTGATAAACATGCTCATGATCAGAGAGGTATTAAATAGCATATAGGATTTGAACATATGATCTTCCACCAAATAAACCATGAAGAACCAACTACAAGATGTAATCAATACTACTAGTCACACCCGAGGTACCAATCCGAGGTTCCGGTACAAGATTGAGTACAAGAGATGAACTAGGCTTTTGAGAGGAGATGGTGTTGATGAAGATGTTGATGAACAACATACAGCACATCAAAATATTGAACGAATACCAAATTCACATGACTACTATTAGCATGACTTATCCCATGTCCTCGGGAACAAAAGTAACTACTCACAAAGCGTAATCATATTCATGACCAGAGATGTCACGCCCAAGATGCGACCCTATCCTCAATTTGGCACGAAGGCCTCGTCAGGGATAGAAGCGCATCTCGTCGTGTCGCAAGAATGGATATCGTGACAAGTACATGTACTGAAAAGAAGAGATATATATATAGAATTGGCTTACACTCGCCACAAGCTACATCAGAGTCACACCAGTACATTACATATTCATCAAGAGTAAGAGCAAGGTCCGACTACGGACGAAAACAAACGAGAAAATAAGAACGACGTCCATCCTTGCTATCCCAGGCTGCCGGCCTGGAACCCATCCTAGATCGATGAAGAAGAAGAAGAAGAAGCAACTCCAAATGAACAATCAACGCGCTCGCGTCACGTAACCTTTACATGTACCTGCAACTGGTGTTGTAGTAATCTGTGAGCCACAGGGGACTCAGCAATCTCATTTCCAAAGGTATCAAGACTAGCAAAGCTTAATGGGTGAGGTATGGTTAAGTGGTGAGGTTGCAGCAGCGGCTAAGCATATATTTGGTGGCTAAACTTACGAGTACAAGAAGTAAGAGGGGGAAGATCTACGCATAACGGACGTGAACTACTCATGACCAAAAGAATGATCCTGAACACCTACATACGTTAGACATAACCCCACCGTGTCCTCGATCGGAGAAGGAACTCATGAAAGAGACAGTCACGGTTACGCACACAGTTGGCATATTTTAATTAAGTTAACTTCAAGTTATCTAGAACCAGTGTTAAACAAAGTTTCCACGTTGCCACAAAACCGCGGGCACGGCTTTCCGAAAAGATTTAACCCGGCAGGGGTGCTCCAACTAGTCCATCACAAATTACCACAAGCCGCATAGAAATCCTCAATCACGAAGCTCGCGATCTCGTCGGATTCCCTAGTGGAAAACCTCAACTCTGAGATTACCCAAAGCATCACCGGAATCCCGATGCACAAGATATCTCGTCAAAGGTAAAACTAATCCAGCAAGGCCGCCCGACGTGTCGACGATCCCGATAGGAGTCGCGTACCTCATTCTCAGGACACGGCGGATGAGCTAGACGTCGGGATCGCTAAACCTCCGGGTGACCAGAGGGGTGCCGGACATCCCTCAGGTGGGGCCAACACTCATGAGGAGCACTGGCCCGGGGGTTGATTAAATTATCCTCGGGGCCCGGGAAGTCCCTATGCAATTTTATTAGGTGATTAGGCAAATGTAGTACCAAAGTTGGGCCTTGCCAGACCAGCTTTAATCTAAAACAAATTATCAAGGGGGTCCCCATAACAACCCCGATCGTGTTAGGAGCGCTTATTTATGGAACATAACACCGGTAGTCGGAAACTAAGGGGGCAAAGGTGGAACAAAACACCAGGCTAGAAAGGCCAAGCCTTCCACCTTTTACCAAGTATATAGGTGCATTAAATTAAATAGCATTTAAATATGGTGATATAACAAGGAACCCATGTTTTCACATGGAAGCATCTGCACCTGCAACTAGCAACGCTAACATAGGGTAAAGCAAGCGGTAACATAGCCAATCAGTGGTTTGCTAGGTTGAACAGGTTGAAGGTAATCATGGCATTGTTGAGAGGCTGATATTTAACAGGTGGTAGGCAACGAGACATAAGCGATAGCATCGTAATAACTAGCATGGCAATGATAGTAATGGTATCTGGGGAAATGATCATCTTGCCTGAGATCCCGCTTGAAAGAAGAATGCCTCCGTGAAGCAGACGAACCGACGTAGTCGAACGGGTCCTCACATCCGACACGCTTGCGGAACTCTTCGTCCCAAAAGTCCTCCTCTGGTATCTTTTCACAGTAAAAGGGAATTTATACAAGAAGCCGGTCGCCAGAGGTGGGCCAGGGGCCCCACTAGACATCAGGCCGTGCTAGGGGGGGGGGGGCTGGCGCACCCTCGTGTCTATTGGGCGCGTGGTAGCCCCCCTCCGATACTTCTTCGCTCCAGTATTTTTTATTTTTTCTAGTAAAGTTTCAGCCCAATTGGAGATGTGTAGAATAGGTGGAACATAAAAACATTTTTTGTGGGATGGTGTAATATAAAAACTTGCTCATCTTCTATTTTGCACCTGATAATTCATAATTCTATATAGGGTTATTTACTTCTGTGCCCCGCTTCGCTTCTCTTTGCTCGTTTTTGCCCCACTCGCTTAACTTTCCTCGTTTTTTCCTACTTCGCTCTATCCCACTCTCGCATACGGCCAAGCGCCCGTTTCCGTCAGGTGAACCTCCTTTGTCCGTTACTTGGCCTGACTAGTGGGGTCGGCCTGGGGCACCTCATCGTTCTCACGAGTGGGGCTCGGGTGAGGCCTATGTGGGGCCTCATTTTGAATCCACCCCACGCCCAATCCTGATATGACCGCCGCAACAGCTACTCGACGTGCCCCATTTTGAACCCACCACACGGCATATCCGAGCGCTGCAACAGCCACTCGCCGCAGCAACCGCTACCTCCACGCCCCGCCCCGCCCTGCCACTCCCTATTACTTCCGCTTGAGGGTAGCTGTGATGACGCGTCAATGGTGAGCATTTCTTCCGCGTCAACGATGAGCGTTTTGACACGTCTCCAACGTATCTACTTTTCCAAACTCTTTTGCCCTTGTTTTGGACTGTAATTTGCATGATTTGAATGGAACTAACCTGGACTGACGTTGTTTTCAGCAGAATTGCCTTGGTGTTATTTTTGTGCAGAAATCAAAGTTCTCCAAATGTCCTGAAAATTTACGGGGAGCAGTTTTGGAAAATATCAAAAATACGTGCGCCAGGATCCACCTGAGGGGGTGGGCTAGTGGGCCACAAAGCCCCTGCTCCGCCACCACCCCCGTGGTGGCGGTGGGCAGGCTTGTGGGGCCCACAGGCACCTGCCGCCCCCAATTCCATCTCTATAAGTTGTCTTTCCTCCCGAAAAAATAAAAAAGAGAAGTTTTCGTCGCGTTTTCGATACGGAGGCGCCGCCACCACCTGTTCTTCATATGGAGGGCAGATCTGGAGTCCGTCTTGGGCTCCGGAGAGGGGAAATCGTCGCCATCGTCATCATCAACCTTCTTCCCTCTCCAATTCCATGAAGCTCTTCGTTGTTCGTGAGTAATATATTTGTAGGATCGCTGGACGGTGATGAGTAGGATGAGATCTATCATGTAATCGAGTTAGTTTTGATGGGGATTGATCCCTAGTATCCACTATGTTCTGAGATTTGATGTTGCTACTACTTTTCCATGCTTAATGCTTGTCACTAGGGCCCGAGTGCCATGATTTCAGATCTGAAGTTATTATGTTGTCACCAATATATGTGTGTTTTAGATCCGATCTTGCAAGTTGTAGTTACCTACTATGTGTTATGATCCGGCAACCCCGGAGTGACAATAACCGGAACCACTCCCGGTGATGACCATAGTTTGAGGAGTTCATGTGTTCACCAAGTGCTAATGCGTTGGTCCGGTTCTTTATTAAAAGGAGAACCTTAATATCCCGTACTTTCCTTTTGGACCCCGCGGCCATGGGAGGGATCGACAATAGATGGCATGCAAGTTCTTTTCCTTAAGCACGTATGACGACACACGGAATGCATGCCTACATCACATTGACGAACGGGAGCTAGCCACATATCTCTCCGTGTTATAGCTGTTGCATGATGAATATCATCCAAACAAATCACCGACCCAATGCCTACGAGTTTGTCCTACTGTTGCTACTGCCGTTACTTGTCTTGCTCTGCTGCTACTACTGTTGCTACTGCCGTTACTTGTCTTGCTCTGCTGCTACTACTGTTGCTACTGCTGTTACTTGTCTTGCTCTACTGCTGCTACTACTGTTGCTACTGCTGTTACTTGCTTTGCTCTGCTTCTACTGTTGGTACTACTGTCGCTTGCTACTGTTGCTACTTGCTACTACTGTTCCTTGCCACTACTATTGCTCGTTACACTGCCGATACCTGCTACTTCGCTGTTACTACTTCGCTGTTACTATTGTCCTTGCAGATACGCCAGTCAGGAGGATGAGATCTACCATGTAATCTGACAAATTCAACTGCTAATACTTGAGAGTATACTCTCACCTCCTGACTGGCGTACCTACAAATTGGGTCGAATACTCTACCCTCGAAAACTGCTGCGAACCCACGCGCTGGTGGGCCATCAACAACATTCTTCCAGTTTCATTGCCGGGGAGTGCTATCAACATTCTTCTGGTACCATTGCAGGAGAAGGTTAGTTTTTATAAGCATTTGTCTAGCTAACACTAGAGATTGCAGGATCAACACTTTTCTGGAGCCATTGCCAGAGAAGCACAACTGACATCAGCATTTTTCTGGCACCGTTGCCGGGGAGGTATTGCTATATTCTCTGAGTTACTTGGGATTTATATCTGCTGATCACTATGAAGAATCTGAAGGATCCAAAGACCAAAGTCTTGCCCTCAACTACGAGGGGAGGTAAGGAATTGCCATCTAGCTCTACACTTGATTCACCTTTAGTTATGAGTAAGCTTGCGACATCACCTCCTGCTAGAAATCTTGATATGTCGCCTGTGCTTGATGATGCTTGTGATACTACTGCTAGAGATGCTATGCTTGATACTATGCCTGATGATACTATGCTTGATACTATGCCTGATGATGCTATGCTTGATACTATCCTTGATATTGCTAGAGATGCTATGCTTGATACTGCTAGAGATACTATGCTTGATACTTCTAGAGATGCTATGCTTGATACTGCTTTGCCTGATGATGCTAGAGACGCTACTATGCCTGATGATGCTATGCTTGATACTGCTAGAGATACTCCTTTTCCTGATGTTCCACTTGGAGCGTTCCTTGATGCTCATATTGCTAGAGTTATTGCCAATGCTCGTGATGCTTCTGAAACTACCGATGCTATTGAGATAGAACCTGCTTTTGCTCCTGCTAGATCTAGCTCTCCTAGATATGAATTGCCTGATATACCTGAGGGTTATGTTATGGAGGGAGAGATAGCTGAGGATTTTCTTGCGTGTAAGGATGCCTATGACGCTGATTAATTAGTTCTCAAGTGGAAAGAAAAATCTCGGGAAGTTAGGATGAAAAATGATCCGAAGTTTTCCACTTCGCCTATCTTTGTCACCAATAAGGATTATGAATTCTTTGTCGACCCTGAGATAATCTCTCTAGTCGAATCTGATCCTTTTCACGGTTATGAGTCTGAGACGGTCATAGCCCATCTTGCCAAACTATCCGAAATAGCCAACCTTTTCACTAATGAGGAGAAGATCCACCACTACTATATTCTTAAGTTGTTTCCTTTCTCTCTAAAGGATAATGCTAAAGCCTGGTTCCCCTCTCTTGCTCGTGGATGTGTGCATAGTCCCCAGGAGATGGTCTATTACTTCTGTGAGAAATGTTTCCCTGCCCATAAGAAGAAAGCTGCCTTGCAGGAAATATACAACTTTGCCCAACTCCAAGAAGAGAGTCTTCCACAAGCTTGGGGGAGGCTCTTCCAGCTACAGAATGCTTTGCCTGATCACCCTCTCAAGAAGAACGAGATACTTGATATCCTCTATAACGGACTTAGCGATGCCTCTAGAGAGCACCTAGATAGTTGTGCCGGTTGTGTTTTTAGGGAACAAACTGTAGAACAAGCTGAGACCCTACTGAATAACCTCTTGATCAATGATAATGCTTGGACTATGCCCGAACCATCTCCTAAGCCAACTCCTAAGAAAAGAGGTAATCTATTCCTCAGTCCCGAAGATATGCAAGAAGCCAAGAAATCTATGCAAGAGAAAGGCATTAGATCTGAAGATGTCAAAAATCTACCACCTATCGAAGAGATCCACAGTCTCGATAACCCGATACAGGTAGTAGAAGTGAATTCTCTGCGGAGGTTTGACGAGAGTGATATTCCTTTTGATAAACCTACTAGCCTATGCTTTGATGAATTTGACAACTTTGTTGCCAAACAACAGAGTTTCAATGATTATGTCAGCAGTCATTTGGAACAAAGTGCTGGTATGCTTAGCCATTTAAGTGCTTGTGTAGACAGAAATGACAATGCTCTGAAGCTTCTGAGTAAACATGCCTCTATGATTACTACTCAGGTAGAACAAGTACTTAAAGCTCAGAATGACCTGCTCAATGAATTAAATGAAAACTCTGTCAGAGTCATTACTAGAGGAGGCAAAATGACTCAGGAACCTTTGTATCCTAAAGGTCATCCTAAGAGAATTGATCAAGATTCTCAAGGGATCAATGCTGATACACCTAGTCATCCTAAGGAGAAGAAGAAGGATGATAGAAACCTGCACGCCAGTTCACCAAATACTGTCACACCTGAAGAACCTAATGATATTTCCGCGTCTGATGCGGAAACACAATCAGGTGATGAACATGAACCTGGTGACAATGTGGACAGTGATGTTCATAATAATGCTCAACCTAGCCATGATGAGGATGTGGAGATTGAACCTATGGTTAATCTTGATAATCCACAACCTAAGACGTACGACAAGAATGACTTTACTGCTAGGAAGCATGGTAAAGAAAGAGAGCCATGGGTTCAGAGACCTATGCCCTTTCCTCCTAAGCCATCCAAGAAAAAGGATGATGAGGATTTTGAGCGCTTCGTTGAGATGATAAGACCGTCTTTCTGTAGATGCGGTTAACTGATATGCTCAAGATGTGTGTGTATGCCAAGTACATGAAAGATATCGTGACTAATAAACGGAAGATACCCGATCTTGAGATCTCCACCATGCTTGCCAACTACACTTTGAAAGGTGGAACGCCTAAGAAACTTGGTGATCCCGGAGTGCCCACTATACCTTGCTCCTTTAAAGGAAACTACGTAAGAACTGCCTTATGTGACCTTGGAGCAGGTGTTAGTGTTATGCCACTCTCTCTTTATTGTAGACTTGAATTGGATAAGTTGACACCCACTAAAATTTCTCTGCAAATGGCCGACAAATCAACTCCTTTCCCTATCAGCGTTTGCGAGGATGTGCCTGTTGTGGTTGCTAATACCACTATCTTAACAGACTTTGTTATCTTTGATATTCCCAAGGACGATGCCATGGCTATCATCCTCGGAAGACCCTTTTTAAACACCGCAGGGGCTGTTATAGATTGCAACAAAGGCAATGTCACTTTCCATGTCAACGGTAATGAGCACAGAGTGCACTTTCCGAAGAAACGATATCCAGTACATTGCATCAATGCTATCGAAAAGACTTCATCGATTCTTATTGGGAGCTTTGAATGCCCTATTCCTCGTGTCAAGATGAAGTATTATTTGCTTGTTGGGGAGATACATATCCCCATTGAGGTGACTTAGTGGCTATTCGAAAATTCTCCATTCTCTCTTGCGATTCGAGAAAGTTTTGTCATAAGGACTTGATCAACCCCATTGATGGATTTCTTTCGATGACCATGAAACGGATGAATCAGAGAGTCACATACCTCTGTTTTGAGTCTTCATTTTCTGTTGCTTAGAAGAAAAATGATGGAATTAGTTTAGCTTTTCCTATTTTCTATTTTAGCGTCCCGAAGAAAAATACCTCGAACATAAAAGTTCTCCGATGGTCCTGAAAATTTAGTATGATTTTTTCTGGAATTTTTGAAAATTTCTGGGCCTCAGAGCTGTCCTGGGGGCCTGACCAGTGGGCCACAAGCCCTTGCTCCGCCACCACCCCCTGGTGGCGTGGTGCAAGCTTGTGGGGCCTACATGCATCCCCTCCACTCATTCCAGCTCTCAGCCTCTTCTTCCATCTCCAGAAAAAATTGTTTCGCAGCTCAAACCCGTGTTCTTGCTCATTTGGCTGTGATTTTCGATCTCCTTGCTCAAAGCACCATTCTCCGAACTGTTTTGGGGAAATTATTCCTTGGTAAGTGACTCCTCCATTGGTCCAATTAGTTTTTGCTCGAGTGCTTTATCTTTCGCGAATTTTTGCTATCTTGGTGACCCTGTTCTTGAGCTAGAAAAGTTGATTTTAGCTAGTCCCAAGTAGTTTTAGCGCGTGATACGGTCTCTAGGCACTAGTAGGAGTAGTTGCTACAAGTTGGGTTAATCCTTATTTACTTTTCTCTCGAAGTATCTAAAAATTTCAGAATTTTTCAAAGCTAGAAAAAGGAAAAGATGAGGAGGTTCTTGAGAGGCTCTTCAAGCCATAACCCCAAGGAGGATGAGAAGAACCACCCCAAGTACGTAGTCCCTCGCGTCACAGAAGTTCGAGCATGCGAGTGGCCAAGTGATGATTTTTTGCGCGCCGCCAGACTTTATGAAGAATTTTATTACTTGGTGGAGAACGCAGGTCTTACTGCGTTCGTTGAAGATAAGTGCCCACAATACCTCCTCCTCACCAATATTTTCGTTCAAAGCTTCAACTTTTATCCGAGGAAGAATCCTCCCATGGTTGAGTTCATGATATACGATGTCCCCCAGTGCATGACGCTGCAGGATTTTTGCAATGTATGCAAATTACCTTATGTTGGGGATATCCGTGACCCTCGTCCACGGGACTTGGAGGATTTCATTGGTTCTATTGCTGTTGGAGAGGAGAGAGGAGTGTCTCGCACTAGAATTGCTAGCATACATTTTCCTGTGCTTCGGTACTTCTCACTATTTGTGGGAAAATGTTTGATTGGCTGTGGGGAGGCTGGATCACTTAGTTCTCCCGACCTTGCGGTTTTGTGCGAAGGCCTTTATAACGATAAGACTTATAGCTTGGGTGCTATAGTAGCTCAATGGTTGAACCTGAACCGTTCTAAAGGTATTGTCTATGCAGGTATCTACGCTACCCGTCTTGCCAGACACTTTGAGATACCCATTAGACTGGGAGAGGAAGGAGAGATGCTTCTTCCTGAGAGATATCTGCATTATGACAGCATGGTTCGCCATGATTTTCTGGATAGAGATGCTAGTAGACGGATGATTTATAACCTGGTGTTTAGTCAGGGTACTCGGGAGACTATTACTTTGCCCGCTCCTTCTTTATTTGATCTTCATGCACGCAGGTACACTATTATGCCCGCGGACATCTACGCATATTGGGGCTTGGCCCAACCACAGGCGCCCGCGCCCGAGCCGCCAGTCGAGTACCAGACGCCAGTTTATCAGTGGGAGCCAGAGGAGCTCACACAACAGTGGCATCCACAGTCTGCTGTGGAGTATCCTGGAGCTGGTTTTTTCCCACCTTGGGAGTAGACCAAGCTATGCCAAAATCCTAAGCTTGGGGGAGTACGTGTTCTCACCGACTTTACATTCATGCTTATGCTTTCATTTTGTTAGCCGGTGTTTACACTTTGCCACTGTATTATCCATGCTAGTTTATTTTCGTTTTCTTGTTTTCTTGTTTTGTGTCCTTTTGAGAAAACCCAAAAAGATTTTTCTTTCTTCTTTTGCTTGTTGGGAGCTTTCCCGTGTAAATAGTTTTCTTTTACTTTGTGTCAAGGTAGAAGATATTGGTTACAATGCTTAGTGGTTCTTACATGCTTACCTGTTTAGCTTTCAAAGAGCCATATTATTTTGTCTTCTCCTTTGTGTTTGCCTGCAGATTCAGCTTAGTCCAATGCTCTTATTATCATTTTCATCGTTCGATCGTGCAAATGAAAAGCAACAATGATGATATAGGATGAAGCGACTGAGACTGAAAAGCTGGTATGAACTCTATCTATTTTGTTTTGCAAATATGACTAGCTTGTCGACCCAGATTTAGCTTTGTTGTGAGAGAACCATATTTGCAATGACAACTTAGAGATGATAGTTTCTGATGCCATGCTTATTTAGCTAAGAGCTTATAATGGTTTGTCTTGATTGCCAACATAGATTTTGAGATGACTATGATGTAGTATGATAGGATGGTATTCTCCTTTGAATGTTTCAAGTGGCTTGACTTGGCGCATGTTCATGCATGTAGTTGAAAAAAAATCAACATAGCCTCTATGATGTTCGTGTTCATGGCGATTTATATCCTGTTCATGCTTGCATTCAATGTTATTCAAACTCATTGCATCTTGATGACTGTTGTCGCTCTCTAGTTGGTCGCTTCCCAGTCTTTTGCTAGCCTTCACTTGTACTAAGCGGGAATACTGCTTGTGCATCCACCTCCATAAACCCAAAAGTTTTTCCATGAGAGTCCATCATACCTACCTATTTGCGGTATCTACCTGCCGTTCCAAGTAAATTTGCATGTGCCATTCTCTAAACCTTCAAGAAATAAATCTGTTTTGCATGCCCGAATCGCTCATGTGGTGACAGAGGGCTATTGGTATCTTCCATGCTAGGAGTGTTATCCTCGACATGTGTTTATTCACAGTCATTCAGGAGAAAGGGGCCTGTATTCTGGATGCCCAGTTTCACGCTTAAATCGAAAACATAACTGTAAAACAAGACTCCCCCGGATTGATGTTAGTATGGACGGTACCCGAGGATTCGGCTAGCCGTGGGGTGTGATTGATTGGTGGTGGGGGAGTTAAAACTTTACTTTTCTGTTTGGGAACCGCCTATAGCATGAGTAGCATGGAAGATATTGAGAACTCTTGGTCATTGCGTTGACAATGAAAGCATGCCACCCAAAATTATTATCTCTGTTTTCAAAGCTTGAGCTCTGGCACCTCTGCAAATCAATGCTTCCCTCTGCGAAGGGGCTGTCTATTTATTTTCCTGTCGAGTCATCCTCCTCTTTTATAAGCACCAATTAGAGAGCACCTCTGTCATTTTTATGCTTTGCTTTTGATTGATATTGAGTATGACTATAACTGGATCTTCGTTTCTATGCATTACAATGTTTAGTCAGCCCTTGATCTTTGAAAGTGCTCTACATTTATGTTTTGCGGTCTCAGAAAGAGCTAGCGAGATACCACCTATTCGTATTGCTTCATGCTTGCTTTGATTGAAGTGTTGGTATTTGAAACTCATTATTATTTGCTCGTTAGCTGATTATGCAATTGATATTAGTTTACCGTGAGACCTTTGTGTCATTTGCTTATGTGGTTAACTTGTGATCTTGCTGAAATTCTGGTTATGAGTTAGACATAGTTGCAACAACAAGATCAAACAGAGTTTGTCAAAGTTTTTCTTTCTCTCTCAGTTTGTCAACTAAGTTGCCTTAGGACAAGCAAGGTTTAAAGCTTGGGGGAGTTGATACGTCTCCAACGTATCTACTTTTCCAAACTATTTTGCCCTTGTTTTGGACTGTAATTTGCATGATTTGAATGGAACTAACCTGGACTGACGTTGTTTTCAGCAGAATTGCCCTGGTGTTATTTTTGTGCAGAAATCAAAGTTCTCCAAACGTCCTGAAAATTTACGGGGAGTAGTTTTGGAAAATATCAAAAATACCTGCGGCAGGATCCACCTGAGGGGGTGGGCTAGTGGGCCACAAGCCCCTGCTCCGCCACCACTCCCTGGTGGCGGTGGGCAGGCTTGTGGAACCCATAGGCACATGCTGCCCCCAATTCCATCTCTATAAGTTGTCTTTTGTCCCAGAAAAAATAAAAAGAGAAGTTTTCGTCACGTTTTCGATACGGAGGCGTCGCCACCACCTGTTCTTCATCTGGAGGGCAGATCTGGAGTCCGTCTTGGGCTCCCGAGAGGGGAAATCGTCGCCATTGTCATCATCAACCTTCTTCCCTCTCCAATTCCATGAAGCTCTTCGTCGTTCGTGAGTAATCTATTCGTTGGCTCGCTGGACGGTGATGAGTAGGATGAGATCTATCATGTAATCGAGTTAGTTTTGATGGGGATTGATCCCTAGTATCCACTATGTTATGAGATTTGATGTTGCTACTACTTTGCCATGCTTAAAGCTTGTCACTAGGGCCCGAGTGCCATGATTTCAGATCTGAAATTATTATGTTGTCACCAATATATGTGTGTTTTAGATCCGATCTTGCAAGTTGTAGTTACCTACTATGTGTTATGATCCGGCAACCCCGGAGTGACAATAACTGGAACCACTCCCGGTGATGACCATAGTTTGAGGAGTTCATGTGTTCACCAAGTGCTAATGCGTTGGTCCGGTTCTTTATTAAAAGGAGAACCTTAATATCCCGTAGTTTCCTTTGGGACCCCGCTGCCATGGGAGGGATGGACAATAGATGTCATGCAAGTTCTTTTCCCTAAGCACGTATGACGACACACGGAATGCATGCCTACATCACATTGACGAACGGGAGCTAGCCACATATCTCTCCGTGTTATAGCTGTTGCATGATGAATATCATCCAAACAAATCACCGACCCAATGCCTACGAGTTTGTCCTACTGTTGCTACTGTCGTTACTTGTCTTGCTCTGCTGCTACTACTGTTGCTACTGTTGTTACTTGTCTTGCTCTGCTGCTACTACTGTTTCTACTACCGTTACTTGTCTTGCTCTGCTGCTACTACTGTTGCTACTGCTGTTACTTGTCTTGCTCTATTGCTGCTACTACTATTGCTACTACTGTTACTTGCTTTGCTCTCCTGCTACTGTTGGTACTACTGTCGCTTGCTACTGTTGCTACTTGCTACTGCTGTCACTACTGCTGTTCCTTGCCACTGCTATTGCTCGTTACACTGCCGATACCCGCTACTTCGTTGTTACTACTTCGCTGTGACTATTGTGCTTGCAGATACTAATCTTTCAGGTGTGGTTGAATCTGAAAAATTCAGCTGCTAATACTTGAGAGTATACTCTCACCTCCTGACTGGCGTACCTACAAATTGGGTCGAATACTCTACCCTCGAAAACTGATGTAAACCCACGCGCTAGTGGGCCATCAACAACATTCTTCCAGTTTCATTGCCGGGAAGTGCTATCAGCATTCTTCTGGTGCCGTTGCAGGAGAAGGTTAGTTGTTATAAGCATTCGTCTAGCTAACACTAGAGATTGCAGGATCAACACTTTTCTGGAGCCATTGCCAGAGAAGCACAGCTGACGTCACGTTTTTCCGCCATTGATCGCAGCAAGGACTGAGTCATTCCGGGATCCGATAGCAGTTGGATTCCACATAAGTAAGTAATGAATCTCTCATTTGTGTGATTTAGCTATTAAATACGGGGAGAATTGACAATAATATGTTGATTTTCATTTTTTAAATGGGTATAGGATGAATAAACAGAGAGCTTATCGTTTGGAGGTAAGAATGGAAACTTCTGTTATGGGTTTGAATGAACCGTCCAAGGGGTTTTGGTATCTGTTAGTGGTGGACACGAGTTGTACGCTCAAAGATTTGTTGGGTGGACACGAGTTGTATGTTCAAAGATTTGTTGGGTGCAATGTGTACGAAATATGCTTGGTCCGAATGTGATTCAGTTCAGGTGAAATACTAGCAAATGCTTGATGAGCAATTTGTCCCACCACAAAATGACGAGCAGATGGGTTGTATGTTTGCTGAGAACATGACTAGCCGCTTTGGTAGAATTGCTGGGAGAGTGGTTCAGAAAATAAAAGTATTGCCAAAGGAATTGGGAAAGGGGGCGGCTATTGAGAAATCAAAATGTGCTAATTATGAGCTTCCACCCACACCTTGTTGGCCCAATCCATCCAAACCTACTGGTAGTGCAAGTCAGACCACCACAGCGAGTGTAGACGAGGATGTGTTGCTCGATGAGGCCGTGCCTTGCAATGATGATGAAGATGAGAAGATGTTCCCTGAACATGTGGATCATCCGAGCAAATTGGGCGTCGTTCCATTTGTAGATGTTGATTCTGAAGAGGAGGAGGAGAACGATGACATGTTGATTGAAGATGGATAAGACGGCAAAGGCATGCCATAGATTGAATGGAACAGAGATAGTCCTAATCTTAATGCAGGTGCTGTATACAAAAATATGACTGAACTTTAGAATGCACTTACAATGTACTGCATTCAGAGCAGTAATGTTTATGACACTCAGAAGAATGAGAAACAAAAGCTGAGGGTGCACTGCCCAGATCCTAGGTGTAGTTGCAAGTTGCATGCCACTGGTATGCGTGGGAAGAAGACTATTCAGGTAATTTTTTGTTGGGTCCCTTTTTATTAAATGCTTGTTTGATCTCATTCTCATTGTCTAACATATACTTCTCATTGTATTTCAGATCAGGTACAACAACAATCCGCACACTTGTCCAGCCAAAGTGGAGACGCATAAATCAAAATTAATAACCAAAAATTGGCTCACACAGGTAATGACACCAATGCTAAGAAAGTATCCATCCATTGGAGCAACTTCCCTTGGTAAAAAAATATCATACACTTATGGCTTTGAGGAGAAACTACCTTAGATGAGGTTATGGACTCCTAGAATGGTTGGTCTTCAGAACATTAACAATACTGAATGGGGGGGGGGGAGTTTTGAGTTGTTATACACATACAAAGCTGAGGTCGAGAAGGCAAGTCCATGCAGTGTGGTAGAGATCGATCATCACAATGTGAGTTACTGTAACACCCAAGATGCGGTCCTATCTTTATTTTGGCGCGAGAGCCTTGACAAGGATAGAAACGCATCTCATCATTTCACAAGAATGGATATCTTTACAAGTACATGTACTAAAGAGATGAGTATATGGAATTGGCTTACACTCACCACAAGCTACGTCAGAGTCACATCAATACAACCATTTACAGTCATGATGAATAAGAGCAGGGTCCGTCTACGGACGAAAACAAATGATAAAAGAACGACGTTCATCCTTGCTATCCCAGGCTGCCGGCCTGGAACCCATCCTAGATCAAAGAAGAAGAAGACCTAAAAATAGAACAATCAGTGTGCTCATGTCAAAGTAACTCTTTACCTGTACTTGCAACTGGTGTTGTAGTAATCTGTGAGCCACATGGACTCAACAATCTCATTTCCAAAGGTATCAAGACTAGCAAAGCTTAATAGGTGAGGTATGATTAAGTGGTCAGGCTGCAGCAAGCGGCTAAGCATTTATTTAAGGTGGCTAACTTACGAGTACAAGAATAAGAGGGGGATGATCTACGCATAACAGACATGAACTACTGATGATCAAATGAATGGTCCTGAACACCTACTTACGTCAGACATAACCCCACCGTGTCCTCGATCAGAGAAGGAGCTCACGAAAGAGACAATCATGGTTACGCACTCAGTTGGTAGGTTTTAATTAAGTTTACTTGAAGTTATCTAGAACCGTATGTTAAACAAAGTTTCCACGTTGCCACATAACCATGGGCACGGGTTTTCGAAAGATTTATCCCTACAGGGGGTGCTCCAACTAGTCCATCACAAATTACCACAAGCCGCATAGAAATCCTCGATAACGAAACTCGCGATCTCGTCGGACTCCTTAGTGGAAAAACTCAACTCTGAGGAAGTGTCAAAGTGTCACCAGAATCCCGATGCACAAGATATTTCGTCGAAGGTAAAACTAATCCAGCAAGGCCACCCGACGTGTCGATGATCCCAATAGGAGCCACGTATCTTGTTCTTAGGACACGATGGATAAGCTACGCGTTCGGTGGCCTGATAGAAATCACACAAGTTGCCCTGGGTTGGCCCCGCACAGTGCTCTATTTTGTACCAACACTCTTGAGGAGCACTGTCCCCGGGGTTGATTAAATTTCCTCGGGTTAATTACTCCCTATGTGGTCCATTAGTTATTAGGAAAATCTAGTACCGAAATTGGGCCTTGCCAGACCAATTTTTAAGCTAAGAGGAATTATCAAGAGGGTCCCCATCACAACCCCAATCGTGTTAGGAGAGCTCAGTTATGGAATATAACACCGGTAGCCGAAACTAGGGCGGCAAAGGTGGAACAAAACACTAGGCCAGAAAGCCAAGCCTTCCACCTTTTACCAAGTATATAGGTGCATTACAATAAATAGCAATTATATGGTGATATAACAAGGAACCCATGTTAACACATGGAAGCACCTGCACCTGCAACTAGTAACGCTAACACATGGTTAAGCAAGTGGTATCATAGCCAAACAGTGGTTTGCTAGGTTGTAGAAGGTTGAAGGTTTCATGGCTATGATGAGGGGCTGCCATTTAACAAGTGGTAGGCAACGAGACATAACGAAAGAAACGAGACGACTAGCATGGCACTGATAGTAATGGTATCTAGGGAAATGATCATCTTGCCTGTGATCCTGCTTGGAAGAAGAACAACCCCGTGAAGCAGACGAACCGACATAGTCGAACGGATCCTCACATTCCAACATGCTTGCGGAACTCTATCGATACGGAGCAAACCAGAAACAAGAATCAACACAAGATATTCACCATGGCACGTGCACGATATGATGCACAACCTAATACGACACATGTTCATTTCAATTATGCACGCATGGCATGTCAATTCACAACAATCAACAATACACATTAAGTGAAGCTCAATATGCAACGAATTGCATATTGACAAAACTCCACATACGAATTATTTAGTTCACCCCCGTTTAGGAACAAGGCAATATTAAATGTTGTTTAAACATGGCAAGAGGCAAAGCACAAATAAACTACCTATCTAAGCATTTTAAATGAGGTCGGAAATGACAGATATCATTTCCAAGACGACACCACACATTAACTTTGAAATCTGTCCAGATCTATTCTAAACATGTTTTATGTTTGTTAAATGGCTAATAAAGTGGAGTACGTGAAACTACACGTCATTCTAGTAGGTTTACATATTGAGCTCATCACTAACGGAGCTACGGTTAAAACATACGTGCAATACAAGATATTATGCCACGAATGCCACATGCATGCAATGACAGCCACGAGTGCAAAAGAAAAGAAAAATGAAACAACGACAAAATAATTCAGCCTCCGTGGGTGAAAACAAGGTTGCTATCCACTACACTAAACTCTGCTACTTGCATGGGAAGGATCTCAAATAAACATCAACTTGTTGGAAATATGCCCTAGAGGCAATAATAAAATAGTTATTATTATATTTCCCATTTCAAGATAATCGTTTATTATCCATACTATAATTGTATTGAATGGAAACATAAATGCATGTGTGGATATATAGACAAAACAATGCCCCTAGTGAGCCTCTAGTTGACTAGCTTGTCGATAAAGGACGGTTAAGGTTTCCTAGCCATACACAAGTGTTGTCACTTGATAATGGGATCACATCATTAGGAGAATGATGTGATGACCAAGACCCAAACTATAAACGTAGCATATGATCGTGTCATTTTGTTGCTATTGTTTTCTGCATGTCAAGTATACATCCCTATGACCATGAGATCATGTAACTCACTATCACCGGAGGAATTCCTTGTGTGTATCAAATATCACAATGTTACTGGGTGACTATAAAGGTGCTTGATACGTCTCAAACGTATCTATAATTTTTGATGGTTTCATGCTGTTATCTTGTCATCTTTGGATGTTTTATGTACCTTCTATATCTTTTTGGGACTAACTTATTAATTCAGTGCCAAGTGCCAGTTCCTGGTTTTTCTGTGTTTTTGGCTCTTTTCAGATCTGATTTTGGAACGGAGTCTAAACGGAATAAAATCCCCGAAATGATTTTTTCCCGAACGAAAGAAGATCACGGGGCTTGTGAGCCAAGCCAGGAGGGCTACAGGGAGCCCACAAGCCCCCAGTCCGCCACCAGGTAGGGGGGCGGCGGTGGGCAGGCTTGTGGCCTCCCTGGCGCCCCCTGACCTAGATCTTGCACCTATACATTCCCTAAAAATCATAAAAAAATCAAGGGATCCGCGAAAATACTTTCCCGCCGCCGCAAGCTTCCGTTTCCGTGAGATCTCATCTGGAGACCCTTCCCAGTGCCCTGCCGGAGGGGACTTTGGAGTTGGAGGGCTTCTTCTTCTTCATCATCATCGCCCCTCCAATGACTCGTGAGTAGTTCACTTCAGACCTACGGGTCCGTAGTTAGTAGCTAGATGGCTTCTTCTCTCTCTTGGATCTTCAATACAAAGTTCTCCATGATCTTCATGGAGATCTATCGGATGTAATCTTCTTTGGCGGTGTGTTTGTCGTGATCCGATGAATTGTGGATTTGTGATCAGATTATCTATGATATATATTTGAGTCTTCGCTGATTTCTTATATGCATGATTTGATATCCTTGTAAGTCTCTCCGAGTCTTGGGTTTTGTTTGGCTAACTAGATCTATGATTCTTGCAATGGGAGAAGTGCTTGGTTTTGGGTTCTTACCGTGTGGTGACCTTTCCCTGTGATAGTAGGGGCAGCAAGGCACACATCGTGTAGTTTCCATCAAGGGTAACAAGGTGGGCTCTGGCGTAGATATGAGATTGTCCATCTACATCATGTCTTCTTGCTTAAGGCGTTACTCTGTTCTTTTGGACTTAATACACTAGATGCATGCTGGATAGCGGTCGACATGTGGAGTAATAGTAGTAGATGCAGATAGTATCGGTCTACTTGTTTTGGACCTGATGCCTATAGATATAATCATTGCCATAGATGACGTCACGACTTTGCGCGGTTCTATCAATTGCTCGACAGTAATTTGTTCACCCACCATCTACTTGCTTTCATGAGAGAAGCCACTAGTAAACACTACGGCCCCCGGGTCTATTCACACCTTTCGTTTCCACTTTCGCTTTTACTTTTCTTTGTTACTTTGTTGCTTTCATTTCTCACTTGGCAAACAATCTATAAGGGATTGACAACCCCTTCATAGCGTTGGGAGCAAGCTTTTTGTGTTTGTGCAGGCTCTTGTGATACTCCTTCACTGGATCGATACCTTGGTTCTCAAACTGAGGGAAATACTTACCACCGCTGCGCTACATCACCCTTTTCGCTTCGAGGGAACACCAACGCAAGGCTCCAAGGCCACAGGGGAAATCCTTTGCATAATTGCCTAGGAAGTCCCTTAAGGCGTAGCCGTAGCAGAAGGATTCCTGGTGCCGTCGACACACCTATTTCTGGCACCTTTGGAAGGTCTTTTGTTGCAGTAGCAGTGCTCTACAGGTATCTCCGAAGGTGTCCGTTAAGTTAGCATGGATCAAGACTGGGATTTGTCACTCTGTGTGACAGAGAGGTATCTCGGGTCCCACTCGATAATACAACATCACTTACAAGCCTTGCAAGAAATGTGACTAAAGAGTTAGCCACGGGATCTTGTATTACGGAACAAGTAAAGAGACTTGCCGGTAACGATATTGAAATAGGTATGTCGATACCGATGAATGAATCTCGGGCAAGTAACATACCGAAGGACAAAGGGAATAATATACTGGATTATGTGAATCCTTGACATAGAGGTTCAACCGATAAGATCTTCCTAGAATATGTAGGATCCAATATGGACGTCGAGGTCCCGCTATTGGATATTGACCGGAGAGTCTCTCGGTCATGTCTACATAGTTCTCGAACCCACAGGGTCTGCACACTTAAGGATCGATGTCGTTTTAGGTATAGTTGAATTATTGATGTTGGTAACCAAATGTTGTTCCGAGTCCTAGATGAGAGCCTCGACGTCACGAGTGTCTCCGGAATGGTACGGGAGCAAAGATTGATATATAGGAGTGTTGCATTTGGCTTCCGGAAAGATTTCGGGCATTACTGGTAAAGTATCCGGAGTGACGAATGGGTTCCGGTGTTTTACCGGGAGGGCCTACCCACCCGGGAGAGAACCAAATAGGCCCATGGGTGGCGCACCAGCCCTTAGTGGGCTGGTGAGGCCAGCCCAATAAGGCTATTCCGACCAAAGGCAAAAAAATAAGGAAAAAAAGAAGGAGGTGGACAAGATGGGAAGGAGTCCTCCACCAAACCGAATTGGAGGAGAACTCCTCCCTCCTTGCCTCGGCCGAAGCCTCCTCCTTGGAGTAGGAGGCAAGCCACCCTCCCCTTGGTTCCTCCTATATATAGTGGAGGGTTTTAGGGTTTTTTGCACCTAAAGCCTTTGTGCAGCCCTCTCTCTCTCGATTACTTCGTGACACCTCATAGCTAGATCGGTACGGCAGGGCGAAGCCCTGCCGGAGTAGCTCCACCATCATCACCACCATGCCATCGTGCTGCCGAAGAATTCAGCTACCTCTTTGTCTCTCTTGCTGGATCAAGAAGGCGGAGATCCTCATCGAGCTGTAAGTGTGTTGAACGCGGAGGTGCCGTCTATTTGGCGCTAGATCGGCACAGATCGTGGTACGGAGGCGATTTGAATCGCGGAAGACGTTCCACTACGTCAACCGCGTTTATTAACGCTTCCCGCTTAGCAATCTACAAGGGTATGTAGATCTGATCTCCCTCTCATAGATGATCATCACCATGATAGGTATTCGTGTGCGTATGATTTTTTTCCCATGCAACGTTCCCTAACAGTGGCATCATGAGCCAGGTTCATGCTCAGATGATATCTCGAGTAGAACACAAAAGAGTTTGTGGGCGTTGATGTTCTATTTTCTGCCCTCCTTAGTCTTTTCTTGATTCAGCGACATTGTTGGATTGAAGCGGCCCGGACCAACATTACTCGTACTCTTACGAGAGACCGGTTTCATCGACTAACATGCAACTTGTTGCATAAAGATGACTGGCGGGTGCCTATTTCTTCAACTTTAGTTGAGTCGGATTTGGCCGAGGCGGTCCTTGGAGAAGGTTAAATAACAATTTGCATATCACCGTTGTGGCTTTGCGTAAGTAAGATGCAATCATACTAGATGCTCATAGCAACCACGTAAAACATGCAACAACAAATTAGACGACATCTAACTTGTTTTTTCAGGGTATGCATGTGATATGATATATTGGATGTATGAGATGATCATGTTGTAATAGTTAAATATCGACTTGCACGTCGATGCTACGGCAACGGGCAGGAGCCATAGGGTTGTCTTTAATTATTTTGCGCTTGCAGATGCTCTTGCTATATCGCTAGGCAGTAGCTTTAGTAGTAACAACATAGATAGCACGACAACCTCCATGGCATTACAATGATGGAGATCATGATGATGGAGATCATGGTGTGGCACCGGTGGAAGATCATGTTGGTGCTTTGGTGATGGGGATCAAGAAGCACAAGTTCATGGCAGTACCATGTCACTTATGATTTGCATGTGATGTCAATTCTTTTTATGCACCTTATTATGCTTAGAACGAAGGTAGCATTATAAGGTGATCCCTCACTGAAATTTCAAGATAAAAATTGTGTTCTCCCCGACTGTGCACCATTGCGAAAGTTCGTCGTATCGAGACACCACGTGATGATCGGGTGTGATAGACTCAACGTTCACATACAACAGGTGCAAAACAGTTGCACACATGGAACACTCGGGTTAAACTTGACGAGCCTAGCATGTACATACATGGCCTCGGAACACAAGAGACCGAAAGGTCGAGCATGAATCATATAGTTGATATGATCAACATGGAGATGTTCACCACTGAAACTATGCTCAACTCACGTGATGATCGGACTTGAGTTAGTGAATTTGGATCATGCAACACTCGAATGACTGATGACCCACAAGTATAGGGGATCAATCATAGTCCTTTCGATAAGTAAGAGTGTCGAACCCAATGAGGAGCAGAAGGCTCTGATAAACGGATTTCAGCAAGGTAATAACTGCAAGCACTCAAAGTAGCGGCAACAAGTGATGGTGTAGTGAGGTGAAACGTAGTAAGCGAAAAGAAACAAGTAACAAGTAGTAGCAATGGTGCAGCAAGTGTACCAATCCCTTTTGTAGCAAGGGACAAGCCTGAACAAAGTCTTATAGGAGGAAAAACGCTCCCGAGGACACACGAGAATTTCTGTCATGCTAGTTTCATCATGTTCATACGATTCGCGTTTGTTACTTTGATAGTTTGATATGTGGTTTGACCGGCGCTTGGGTACTGCCGTTACTTGGAAAAGAATCTCACTTATGATTAACCTCTCTCGCAAGCATCCGCAACTACAAAAGAAGAATTAAGACAACATCTAACCATAGCATTAAACTAGTGGATCCAAATCAGCCCCTTACGAAGCAACGCATAGACTGGGGTTTAAGCTTCTGTCACTCCAGCAACCCATCATCTACTTACTACTCCCCAATGCCTTCCTCTAGGCCCAAATATGGTGAAGTGTTATGTAGTCGACGTTCACATAACACCACTAGAGGAAAAACAACATACAACATATCAAAATACCGAACGGATATCAAATTCATATGACTATTATTAACATGACTTATCCCATGTCCTCAGGAACAAAAGTAACTACTCTCAAAGCATAATCATAATCATGATCAGAGGTGTAATGAATAGCATCAAGGATCTGAACATATACTCTTCCACCAAGTAATCCAACTAGCATCAACTACAAAGAGTAATCAACACTACTAGTAACCTTACAAGTACCAATCGGAGTCGTGAGACGGAGATTGGTTACAAGAGATGAACTAGGGATTGGAGAGGAGATGGTGCTGATGAAGATGTTGACGAAGATGCCTCCCCTCTGACGAGAGGAGTGTTGGTGATGACGATGGCGACGATTTCCCCCTCCGAGAGGGAAGTTTCCCCGACAGGATCGTCCTGCCGGAGCTCTAGATTGGATCTGCTCAAGTTCCGCCTCGTGGCGGCGGCGAAGCCACGAAAAAGCTCCCGATTGATTTTTTCTGGAACGAAACCCTTCATATAGCAAAAGAGGGGGGCTAGTGGGCCGTCAGGGAGCCCACAAGCTTGCCCTCCACCACCGGGGGGGGGGTGGCGGTGGCAGGGCTTGTGGCGCCCTGGCAGCCCCCCTCTGGTACTTCTTTAGCCCAGTATTTTTTATATAATCCCAAAAAATTCCACGTAACATTTCAGGGCATTTGGAGATGTGCAGAATAGTGGACTAAGATTTGCTCCTTTTCCAGTCCAGAATTCTAGCTGCCTGAATTCTCCCTCTTCAAATAAACCTTGCAAAATAAGAGAGAAAAGGCATAAATATGGTACCACAAAGTAATATAACAGCCCATAAAGCAATAAATATCAACATGAAAGCATGATGCAAAATGGATGTATCAACTCCCCCAAGCTTAGGCCTCACTTGTCCTCAAGCGAAAACGAAGTTCCGTAGACATGTCCACATGTTTAGGGATGAAGGTGTCGATAAAACATAATACGGACATGAGGGCATCATGATCACACATAGAACAACAATACATCATAAAGATCCTTATGGGAAAGTAACAATTCCTTCACAAAGCAAAGCACGAAGCAAAAACCTTACCGAGAAGTAATCAAGAGCAGTCAAAAGTCATTGAAGCAATTGCAATTTATCACAACATCAGAAAGAGTCAAATAAGAGCTTGTAAGGCAAACCCACATACTCAATCATCTCTTTTGTTTTCCACAATTGTTACAACTCACGTGGTACTCATGGTGTCAAAGTTTCAGCTGGACACAGAGGAAGATAGGGACTTATAGTTTTGCCTCCCAACGATTTACCTCAAGGGTAAAGTCAACAATAATAAAGAATTTGTATTCAACTCCAAGTTGATATATGAATATAGATCTTTCCCAAGCATGTGACGGTAGCCAAGATAAAGGCAAAATAGGGAATTGGTGAAGATCACCATGACTCTTACAAGGGCAAAAAGTAAAGGTACAAGATAGGCCCTTCGTAGAGGGAAGCAGAGGTTGTCATGCGCTTTTGAGGTTTGAATGTGTGTCCTCTTAGTGCGGAGGAACGTCACTTTATATTGCCTCCTGTGATAAAGAACTTTATTATGCAGTCTGTCGCTTTTATGTCTTCCTCATCACAGGTTCGTACAAAGCTTATTTTCCACACACTAATAGATCATACATATTAGAGAGCAGTTTTTATTGCTTGCACCGATGAAAACTTACTTGAAGGATCTTATTCAATCCATAGGTAGGTATGGTGGACTCTCATGGAAAAACTGGGTTGGAGGTTTATGGATGCACAAGTAGTATCTCTACTTGGTGCGGGAGTTTCGGCTAATATGAGGTGGAAGCAATCATCACATGCTAAGGGATCTCTAATCATATAAAATTGTTTGGAACCAAGAAAACACAATTCATTATGTTGTCTTCCTTGTCCAACATCTACTCCTAGGCATGTAATAGTTTGGTGAGTGCTTACTATTGTGAAAAGTGTCTAAGATGATATATTTATATGTGAACCTCTCTTTACTTATTACTTCTTATTAATTGCAACAATGACTGAGGTCTATGTTGATTTATTCTCAACAAGTTTCAATCATCATACGTGTCATCTGTGAAGTTATCACTTTCCATAAGATCGTCTCATGATCTTTCATGCTATCGTTCTTTTCATACTTTTGATCATGGCACAAAGCAAAGCCCTTGACTAAGATACTATTTATTATATAGCTCACAAGTTCGAATACATCGGGGGAGAGACAAAGCAAAAGACTCAAACTAAACACTAAATACTTATTCCTCTAAGATAAGAAATAAAAACTGAAAAAGAAAGAACTAAAACAAAGGTAAAAGCAAAAGATATAAAGGTGATACGGTACCAGGGCAACTCCCCCAAAGCCAAGGGGATTGCCCATACCAATGCTTAGTTGTCTTCCTTTGGTGGTGAAGGTGGTGGAGTTGTTGAAGTAGTCTGATCCTCCGTCTTCCAAGGCATAGGTGCTCCATCATGGCAGGATGAACGAGTCGCCGGAATCCTCAAATCTGCAGCCAACCTTATTGATTTAAATCTGTACTCATACTCACAGTTTTGGTTCTGCAGGACATAGATCTGGCCCTGAAGTTGGTCAACCCTGTCATAGAGCCTGGAGAGGTGTTTCCCAATGTCAATGGCATCCATCTTTTGATTGCTGGTGAACTCCGTGATCATCATGTGGTTGGCGTTGAGTCCATGCTCCACCAACCCTTGGCACTTGAAGACTTGTTGCTCCATTGCTTCGAGCTTCGTCTCCATGCTTCCGGTCTTCTTAGGCCCCTCAACATCACGGATGTGCAACATCCCCTCGCTGATCTTGATAGATTGAGGGTGTTTCAGCACTTCCGTGAGGTAGGTATTGATGACCTTCTCGAAGATCTTGTCCTTAGGAGCATTTGGGGAAGTCATGATGATCTAGATCTGTCACAGAAACAAGCTCGAAACGAAAACAGAGGAAAACTGCGTGATACGGAGATCAAAACCTTTGGATGAATATATATTGATTTTTCCTGGACCAGAAGGAGTGCTCCGCAAGAAAATGGAGTCCGGGAGGTACACGAGGTGCCCACAAGCCCTCCCTCTGCCACCAGGGGGATAGGTGGCGGTGTCCAAGCTTGTGGCCGCCTCGTGCGCTCTCCGGACTGCTTTTTATTTTTCTAATTTTCCAAAAATTCCAAAAAGGAGGAAATTTCCTATTGGAAAAGCATCGGAGTCCAATTTCTTACTGAAACAGATACCTCTTCATTTTCAGGGTCTGAAATAGGCTGATAAACATCCCTTATGTACTCCTCTGGAGTTATGACATTGATGATATTGGTCTCAATATTTATGGGAGTACCAGAGATGTAATGCTTGATTCTTTGCCCATTTACCACTCTAGGAAAATTTCCTTCCGTGTTATTGATTTTGATGGCACCGGAACGATATACTTACTCGATAACATAAGGACCTTCCCATTTAGAGAGAAGCTTGCCTGCAAAGAATCTCAAACGAGAATTGTATAGCAGGACATAATCACCTACATTGTCTCTCGTTTCTGTATTCGTTTGTCGTGCCATCTCTTAACCTTTTCCTTGAACAACTTGGCATTCTCATATGCCTGGGCCCTCCATTCATCTAACGAGCTGATATCAAACAACCGCTTCTCACCGGCAAGTTTGAAATCAAAGTTGAGCTCTTTGATTGCCCAATAAGCTTTGTGTTCCAGCTACAGAGGTAAATTACAGGCCTTACCGTAAACCATTTTATATGGAGACATGCCCATGGGATTCTTATAAGCAGTCCTATAAGCCCATAGTGCATCGTCAAGCTTACTAGACAAATTCTTTCGAGATCTATTGACGGTCTTTTGTAGGATCAATTTGATCTCCCTATTACTCAACTCCACTTGACCACTAGACTAAGGATGATAAGGAGATGCAACTCTTTGGTTGACATCATACTTAGCGAGCATCTTGCGGAAAACACCACCAATGAAGTGTGAACCGCCATCAGTCATCAGGTATCTAGGGACTCCCAATCTTGGGAAAATGACTTCTTTAAGCATCTTAATAGAGGTGTGGTGATCAGCATTTTTTGTGGGGATAGCTTGTACACACTTAGTGACATAATCCACATCAACTAAGATGTGAGTGTACCCATTGGAACTCGGGAAGGGTCCCATATAATCAAAGCCCCAGACATCAAATGGTTCAATGACAAGTGAATAGTTCATAGGCATTTACTGACGCTTACTGATGTTCCCTATTCTTTGGCATACGTCACAAGACAAGACAAACCTATGGGCATCCTTGAAGAGAGTGGGCCAATAGAAACCTGATTGCAATACCTTATGGGCAGTTCTATCTCTAGTGTGGTGTCCTCCGTAGGCTTCGGAATGACACTTCTGCAAGATCTGTCCCTGTTCATGTTCAGGCACACAACATCTAATAACACCATCTACTCCTTCCTTATAAAGGTGAGGATCATCCCAAAAGTAGTGTCTCAAATCAAAGAAGAATTTCTTCTTTTGCGGATAGGTGAAACTAGGTGGTATGTATTTGGCTACGATATAGTTTGCATAATCAGCATACCACGATGCACTATGTGAAGTGCGGATGACATTTAATTGCTCGTTAGGAAAGCTATCATCAATAGGTAGTGGGTCATCAAGGACATTCTCTAGCCTAGACAAGTTATCTGCTACAGGATTATCAGCACCCTTTCGGTCAACGACGTGCAAATCAAATTCCTGTAGGAGGAGAACCCATCTGATCAGCCTAGGCTTAGCGTCCTTCTTCTCCATAAGGTACTTAATAGCAGCATGATTAGAGTGAATAGTGAGTTTGGAGTCAACTATATAAGATCTGAACTTTTCACATGCAAACACGACTGCTAAAAATTCCTTCTCCGTAGTGGCATAGTTTCTTTGGGCACTGTCTAGAGTTTTACTAGCGTAGTGAATAACATTCAACTTCTTGTCAACTCTTTGTCCTAGAACAGCACCAACAACATAATCACTAGCACCGCACATGATTTCAAAGGGCAAGTTCCAATCAGGTAGTTGAACAATAGGTGCGATTATCAAAGCCTTTTTAATTATTTCGAAAGCTTCCTCACAATCCTCATCAAAAACAAAAGGAACATCCTTCTGCAAGAGGTTGGTAAGAGGCCTAGAAATCTTAGAGAAGTCTTTAATGAACCTTCTATAGAAATCAGCATGACCTAGGAAACTTCGTATACCTCTGATATCTGTGGGGCAAAGCATTTTCTCAATTGCATCAACCTTAGCTTTATCAACTTCAATGCCTCTTTCAGAGATTTTGTGTCCTAAGACGATGCCTTCATTAACCATAAAGTGGCACTTCTCCCAATTCAAGACGAGGTTGGTATCTTCGCATCTTTGTAAGACTCGATCAAGGTTGCTGAGGCAATCATTAAAGGAAGACCCGTAAACGAAGAAGTCATCCATGAAAACCTCGACAATCTTTTCATAAAAGTCAGAGAATATAGCCATCATACATCTTTGAAAGGTGGCAGGTGCATTGCATAAGCCAAAAGGCATACGTTTATAAGCAAAGGTACCAAAGGGGCAGGTGAAAGTGGTTTTCTCTTGATCAGATTGTGCAACAAGTATTTGCGAGAAACCTGAATAACCGTCTAGAAAGCAGAAGTGTGTGTGTTTTGATAGCCTTTCTAGCATTTGGTCGATAAACGACAAAGGATAATGGTCTTTCCTGGTTGCCTTGTTCAGTTTCCGGAAGTCTATCACCATCCTATAGCCAGTAATAATCCTTTGTGGGATTAGTTCATCCTTATCATTAGGAACGACAGTGATACCTCCCTTCTTAGGTACGCAATGTACTGGACTTACCCAATCACTGTGAGCAACGGGATAAATGATTCCTGCTTCCAGAAGCTTTAATATTTCTTTTCTAACGACCTCTTTCATCTTAGGATTCAATCTCCTTTGATGATCATCAACTGGTTTAAAGTTAGGGTTGGTTTTAATCTTGTGCTGACATAGAGTGGGACTAATACCCTTAAGATCATCAAGAGTATATCCAATAGCAGCATGGTGCTTCCTCAGAGTTTTTAGTAACTTCTTCTGTTCGTGCTCTGAGAGGAGAGAACTAATAATAACAGGATATATCTTCTTCTCATCAAGATAGGCATACTTAAGAGTATCAGGCAACTGTTTAAGCTCGAACACAGGATCACCCTTTGGTGGGGAGGATCCCCAAGCAGTTCAACAGGGAAATTATTCTTGAGAATAGGATATTGTTCTAAGACAATTTTATCTATCTCATCTCTCTCCTCCATATGCATATCATTTTCATGCTCAAGCAGATATTGCTCTAAAGGATCCATAGGAGGTACGACAATAGAGGCAAGAGCAATGATTTCATCCCAACCAGACGACTCTCTTTCATGGGGTTATCTTCCAAACTTGGAGAAGTTAAATTCATGAGACACACCCTCGAAACTAATAGTGACGGTCTGCTTAGTGCAATCAATGTGAGCATTAAGAGTGTTGAGAAAGGGTCTACCAAATATGATGGGACAAAAGCTATCTTGTGCAGTACCAAGGACGAGGAAATCAGTAGGATACTTCGTCTTACCACACATGACTTCTACGTCTCTCACAATTCCCAGAGGGCAGATAGTGTCTCTATTAGCTAGCGTAATAGTGACATCAATGGGTTCTAACTCAGCAGGTGCAATCTCATCTTTGATTTCATCATATAAGGAACGGGGTATTGCACTAACACTAGCTCCCATATCAGATAAACCATGGTAACAGTGATCTCCTATCTTGACAGAAACAACGGGCAGGCCAACTACAGGTCCGTATTTGTCTTTCGCGTGAGGTTTAGCAATTCTGGCAGAGTCCTGACAGAATTTGATAACATGCCCGTCTACGTCTTTGGCTAAGAGATCTTTGATAGTAGCAACACTAGGTTCAACTCTAATTTCCTCAGGGGGTGCAAGTGGTCTAATGTAACCCCTACGTACCACAGTTGGAGCTTTATAATAATCCTTTATCCTAGCAGGGTATGGTGGTTTCTCAGTGTAAGCACAAGGAACAACAGGATCACTAAAAGCAATGACTTTCTCCTCAACTAGATTGGTTTTGGCTATGTTGCTTTCTACAGGAGGATGATATTTAAACCACTTCTCTTTGGGAAGATCAACATGAGCAGCAAAAGATTCACATAGAGAAGCTACTATCTCACAGTCAAGTCCATACTTAGCGCTAAAATCTCTAGAAGTGTTTGTCTCAACAAAAGATTTAACACAATCAAACTGGAAATTCATACCTGACTCCTTACCTTCCTCCAGCTCCCAATCTTCAGAGTTACGTTTGATCCTTTCCAATAAATTCCACTTGTGATCAATATCCTTCTCCATAAAAGAACCGGTACAAGAAGTGTCAAGCATGGTACGATCTTCATGAGAAAGCCGAGCATAAAAGTTTTGAGTGATAATTTCTCTCGAGAGCTCATGATTGGGGCATGAATATAGCATTGATTTAAGCCTCCCCCAAGCTTGAGCTATGCTTCCCTGTCACGAGGCCAAAAGTTATAAATAAAGTTCCGATCACGATGTACTAAATGCATAGGATAAAACTTTTGATGAAATTCCAATTTCAATCGATTGTAGTCCCATGATCCAGTATCATCACATAGCCTATACCATGTCAACGCCTTATCCTTCAAAGATAAAGGAAATACTTTCTTCTTTACCTCATCCTCGGGCAAACCTGCAAGCTTAGATAAACCACAAACTTCGTCTACATAGATTAGATGAAAGTCTGGATGTGAAGATCCATCTCCTGTAAAAGGATTAGCCAGCAGTTTCTCAAGCATACCCGAAGAAATTTCATAAAAGATATTTTCAGTAGGTACCTCAGGTTGAGGAACAACTCCTCGTGCTTCCGTTCTTGGTGAAGATACCCTGAACAAACTCCTCAAAGGAACAGTTTCCATAGTGACAAGTGACAATAAATTTAAGCACAGTATAAAAATGTTTCCTTACCAATTTCCACTTACCAAAGGCGCTTCACTCCCCGGCAACAACGCCAGAAAAGAGTCTTGATGACCCACAAGTATAGGGGATCAATCATAGTCCTTTCGATAAGTAAGAGTGTCGAACCCAACGAGGAGCAGAAGGCTCTGATAGACGGATTTCAGCAAGGTAATAACTGCAAGCACTGAAAGTAGCGGTAACAAGTGATGGTGTAGTGAGGTGAAACGTAGTAAGCGAGAAGTAACAAGTAACAAGTAGTAGCAATGGTGTAGCAAGTGGCCCAATCCCTTTTGTAGCAAGGGACAAGCCTGAACAAAGTCTTATAGGAGGAAAAACGCTCCCGAGGACACACGGGAATTTCTGTCATGCTAGTTTCATCATGTTCATATGGTTCGCGTTTGTTACTTTGATAGTTTGATATCTGGGTGGACCGACGCTTGGGTACTGCCCTTACTTGGAAAAGCATCCCACTTATGATTAACCTCTCTGCAAGCATACGCAACTACAAAAGAAGAATTAAGACAACGTCTAACCATAGCATTAAACTAGTGGATCCAAATCAGCCCCTTACGAAGCAACGCATAAACTCGGGTTTAAGCTTGTGTCACTCCAGTAACCCATCATCTACTTACTACTCCCCAATGCCTTTGTGACAGCCCGATGCCGGTGTTCCAGAAGATTCCCCTTTCCTTCCCATTTCCGTCGTGTGAGTATTTTTATTCGTTGCATCGTCATGTAGTTTGCATCATCGCATCATGCATGGCATCATGTCTAATGTGTTTTGTCGGTGTTGCTTGTTGCCATGTTGTTCGGTGTTAGTGCCTTGTGAGTGGGGTTGTTTTCTTGGAGTGTGAGAGAGGGTGCGTGAGAGCCACCGCTAAACCCTGTTGCACCGCGAACCACTCCCCTCCTCTCTTCTCGTTGATTTTGTTTTGGGGTTTTGTAAAAGTTCCGTTTAAACCCCTTTTAAAATCGTCTTCTTTGAAAATCATTTTATTAAATGTGGGGACAACCCCTCTGGTTTTCGTTATTTTTCCTTTTGTTTATTTTTAAAACAAGAGACCCATTTTATTTATAAAAGGGGGTATTTTATTCTTTTGTTAAAAAAGGGGTAGTTTCATTCTTCAAAAGGTTTATTTTTATTCGTTTTAAAAAAATGCCCAAGCTATCCTTATAGTTGGGGTATATTTTATTTTCAAGAAGTCAAAAGGCATTCCTTCTATTTTGTTAAAAAGGGTAAAAAAAACAGCAAATAGAGAGGGAGCCAGCCGCCAGGCCCAGGCCCAAGCCTCCCTGACGTAGCGCGCAGCCCTCCCGATCCCATCTCCCTCCTCGGCCTCCCAGCGCCGCTCCCTCCTCCCGATCCTCTCCTCGCGTCCCCACACGCCGCCCGAACTGCCATGGCCTCTCCCCGACTCCTGCGCGTGCCGAGGTCGCCGCCTCCCTGGCCTCCGCTCTCCTCTGTGCGCCGCCGCCGAGCCGCCCCGACGCGCTCGACCTCGCCGTGCCCCGCCGCCGTGCTCCCTCGCGCCGCGCTCGCCGCTCCTGCGCTCCGCCTCGCTCCTCTCCTCGCGAGCTCGCCTCCTTGCCCGACCTCGCCCTCGCGAGCTTGCCGCCCCGCCGCAGCTGTCCGCGCGCCAACACTTCACCGTCGCCAGCTCCGCACCGCCGCTCGCCGCGCATGGGCTCGGAACCAATCGCCGGCGCCCAGGTCCGGTCCGGGTCGCCTCTCCCCTCGCCTCCACCTTGCGCCAGCACGCCAGGGCCCCTCATCCTCGCCACCTCGTCGCATGCACGCCGGAGCTCTGCCCGAGATGCACAGCCCCGCGTCGCCCTGGCCTCGTCCGCCTCGAGGCTAGGTCGCCGCCGACTGCTCTGTCTCGAGGCGCCGCGCTGCTGTTCCTCGCCGTCCCCGTGCGCGCCTCCAATTCCCAGCCCGGCCTCCTCCTGCCGAGCTAGCTGTTGCATTTTGCTGCTGCTGCCTGAGGGTTGCTGGTTCCTGCTGCCGGTTGTCGTGTTTGCTGCTGCTGTTTGCCGTGCTGGCCTGATGTGCGCCGAGCCGCTGCCGTTTTGCTGTTGCTGAGGCTTGCTGATGGTCTGCTACTGTTGTGCTGGTTGCAGTGAGTTGCTGTCGCCGCCTACTGTTGCTATAGGTTGCTTAGCTGTTGTTTTTGGTTTCTTTGCTAGTTGATTTAGGTTGCTAGCTGCTTTACTAGTTGCCGTAGGTTGCTAGTTGCTGTGCCTGAGTGTATTGCTAGTGCTAGTTGCCGCTTTGCTAGTTGTAGTTGCTGTTGTGTCGCGTGCCGTCGCCGCGTGCAACAATCCCCGCTTGTCGTGGGTCGACGACAAATTCACCGAGCACCACGACGTCCTCAACGACCCCGGAAAAGAGTTCGTCTTCCTCGACGTCGCCGAAGACCCGTGTTCTACTACTCAGGTGAAGACCGTAACCGTCGCTAAAGACCGTGTACCACTACTTCAACTACCGGCGCGTGTACGACTACTTCCACGACGACCACTACTTCCACGACGTCCACGACGATCGTTGATCTCCTTCACCGAACCGATCCAAACCCCTCCGATTCGCACGCGTCGAAGGTATAACGATGAGACGTGGCCGAGAACCGAATGTATGTGTTGTTTGAGTTGAACGCATGTATGCACCGCATGTTGCCCGTTGCACGTTGTCCTCTTATGTTGTGCCCGACACATGGGAACCCGATATACGGGATCCCCCCATCTTTATTTACCGTTCCCGCACGCGTTCCCAGTACGTTGGCACGAGATCTCGACGAGTTGTCGGGATAGGAACGTTGCCGTGGCATCGTTTCCGTCTTGCCGACATAGTTTCCCTTTCGCTCGCCGTGGCGACACCTGCTTCTCTCCCTTCTTGCCGTGGTTGAACTTGCATGCATAACGCATTCATGGCATATAATCGTGTGTTGCATGTTTCTTCTGCCGTAGCTCCGATCTATGTTTCGCGTGTTACCCGACTAAGATGTCATGTAGGATCATCGCTCACCCATTGCCATGTTAACTACAATTTAATATTGCCCAGTAAATAATCGGGAGTCAATTAAATAATTAATCGTGGAGTTTCGTCCATATGCAACCCGTTGCATATCGAGCTTCACTTAACATGTAGTGTTTGCGTGAGGTGAATTGCCATGCCATCCCTTGCATCATTGAACTGATCATGCATCATAGTAGGTTATGTATCATGTTGTGCATCGTGTGGTGAATATCTGTGTTGATGTTTGTTTCCGGTTTGCTCCGCTCGATAGAGTTCCGCAAGCGTGTCGGAATGTGAGGACCCGTTCGACTACGTGGTTCGCCGACTTCATGGAGTTGTTCTTCTTCCAAGCGGGATCTCAGGCAAGATGATCATTTCCCCAGATACCATTACTATCATTGCCATGCTAGTTTGTCGCTTCTATCGTTTAAGTCTCGTTGCCTACCACCTGTTAAATATCAGCCTCTCAACAATGCCATGATTAACTTCAACCTGTTCGACCTAGCAAACCACCTTTTGGCTATGATACTGCTTGCGTAATCCTGTTGATAGCTTTCCTAGTTGCAGGTGCAGTTGCTTCCATGTGAAAGCATGGGTTCCTTGTTATATCACCATATTAATACTATTTTGTTTAATGCACCTATATACTTGGTAAAAGGTGGAAGGCTCGGCCTTTCTAGCCTGGTGTTTTGTTCCACCTTTGCCCCCCTTAGTTTCCGGCTACCGGTGTTATGTTCCATAATTGAGCGCTCCTAACACGATCGGGGTTGTTATCGGGACCCCCTTGATAGTTCGTTTTAGATTAAAGCTGGTCTGGCAAGGCCCATCATTGGTACTACATTTGCCTAATAACCTAATAAAATTGCATAGGGACTTCCCGGGCCCCGAGGATAATTTAATCAACCCCCGGGCCAGTGCTCCTCATGAGTGTTGGTCCAAAACTAGAGCCGTTTGCGGGGCCAACCTGGGGCAACTCGGGAGATTTCTATCAGGCCACCGTACGCTGTGCTTATCCGTCGTGTCCTGAGAACGAGGTACGCGACTCCTATCGGGATCGTCGACACGTCGGGCGGCCTTGCTGGATTAGTTTTACTTTTGACGATATATCTTGTGCATCGGGATTCCGGTGATGCTTTGGGTAATCTCAAAGTTGAGGTTTTCCACTAGGGAATCCGCCGAGATCGCGAGCTTCGTGATTGAGGATTTCTATGCGGCTTGTGGTAATTTCTGATGGACTGGTTGGAGCACCCCTGCAGGGTTAAATCTTTTTGGAAAGCCGTGCCCGCGGTTATGTGGCAACGTGGAAACTTTGTTTAACACTGGTTCTAGATAACTTGAAGTAATTTAATTAAAATATGCCAACTGTGTGCGTAACCGTGACTGTCTCTTTCATGAGTTCCTTCTCCGATCGAGGACACGGTGGGGTTATGTACGACGTAGGTAGGTGTTCAAGATCATTCATTTGATCATCTGTAGTGACGTCCGTTATGCGTAGATCTTCCCCCTCTTATTTCTGGTACTCGTAAGTTAGCCACCAAATATATGCTTAGTCGCTGCTGCAACCTCACCACTTAACCATACCTCACCCATTAAGCTTTGCTAGTCTTGATACCTTTGGAAATGAGATTGATGAGTCCCCTGTGGCTCACAGATTACTGCAACACCAGTTGCAGGTACAGGTAAAGGTTACTTGACGCGAGCGCGTTGATTGTTCATTTGGAGTTGCTTCTTCTTCTTCTTCTTCATCGATCTAGGATGGGTTCCAGGCCGGCAGCCTAGGATAGCAAGGATGGACGTTGTTCTTATTTTCTCGTTTGTTTTCGTCCGTAGTCGGACCCTGCTCTTACTCATGATGGTTATGTAATGTACTGAGGTGACTCTGATGTAGCTTGTGGCGAGTGTAAGCCAATTCTATTATATATCTCTTCTTTTCAGTACATGTACTTGTAACGATATCCATTCTGGCGACACGACGAGATGCGCTTCTATCCCTGACGAGGCCTTCGTGCCAAATTGAGGATAGGGTCGCATCTTGGGCGTGACAAGTTGGTATCAGAGCCTTACCTACCTAGGAGCCCCCTTGATTGATCGAGCTTGGCCGAGTCGAGTCTAGTGAAAAACTATTTGAGTCTTAGTTATATATCGGAGAGTAGGACTCTTTTTTCTCCTCTTCTATGCTCTGGTGAGGAATCTTGACGTAATATTTTAATTCTACTCCTCTTCTCACTCAAAATTTTTTTTAGGATCACGCGGATATTCTTGGAATCTATATGATGCCGATGTGACGGAGTTCTGTCTTGGTGCCTCCTGTCTGACTTGATTTTCTTCCGGGGAGTTGAGCTCCAGGGGATTCTTGAGCACATCGTTATCATTCAGGTTTCTTAGTATCTCAGAACGAAGGATGTTCATAATTGCTTCAATACTAGTAGTGGCGAGATAACCCCGATGTCCCCAGTACTGGTGCAGATTGTTCGGGAGTACTGCCATACTTTGTATCGTTGTGATCACTAGGGTCTGTTGTAGATGAAGGTCCGAGATTCTGGTTGTGTGTTGACGGATGTGATACAGGTGACGGGTTAGTATAGGAGTTGTGTGATATTACTCCTTGTATCCGTGTACCAGATTGCATGACCAGATATTTCAGGAATTCGTAGGTGGGAATTCAAGTAGTTACTTATAGGACAATCTTCTAACAAATGCATGATGTTAGGTTGGGGTTTGACATCTAGTGGATTCGTTTGTTCACGGTCGACTTACAGCGGTACACGTTGTGTCTTAAAGAGTCCTTGTAGCTTGCTACGACTCGGGGATGCTTCGTATGTCGGGTGAACTGCCTTGCACTTGATGGCCACTGTAAAATCGTGCCCGTGCGATCCTGTCCACGAAAATATCGGACGAAATCTTTCTCATGAGTTTGTTCTCGCTAATTGTAAGCCTCACCCTTTGTTTTGTTGTATATGGTAATTCAAGTTGCTTCGATGTCAGGTGGTGTTTTCAGATCTTTCCTAATTTGTGTTCTCATATTTTTATGTGAGCGCTAATTCTTTTGTTCAATCAGTTGTCTTATCAATTCTTGTCAACCGGAGTCGTCATGTTAATTCCTTTTTAACTGGCGTGCTTCTCTTCAACTAAGTTCAATCTTATCTAATTTTGCAAGATCATTCTCTCTTTTATGCCGGAGTTCATCTCATCTGTCTCTAGTTGTTTGTGTTTTTCCCCGCCCTCCCGCCCTTTTTCTTCAGTGATTTAATTTTTTATCCAGGAGTTTTCTTTTCATTGTGGTTTCGATGTCTGTTCTTTCATATCTTATCCGATGATTCGTCCTGAAGATTCTCACGAGCTTCGTGTTCATCTTTATTCAATCTTGTCATCCCTACCGGTGATTTTAATTCAGCTATCCGTGTTCATCATATCCTAATTATCCTTGTAATTCTTTTTCATGTTGGAGATTCTTTCAGCCTATCTTGGTTATTCATTCCTCTCTTTTCATCCGGAGTGTTGAAGATATATCGGAAGTTTCGTGTTTGCAATTCTTCTAATTATTTCAGGGTGCTAACCTCATCTAGTTTTCTTATTCCGGTGCAATATCTCTCGTTCTAGCAATTGTTTCAACGGTGATTTTCTTTGAGTGGACCCATAACCCACAGGTTTTTCCGAGGATCTTTCCTGGCTCTTTTAATCTTTTCTGGGAGATCTTTAATTCTTTTCAATTATGACGTAAGTATGAATTTCATCAGTCATATCCCTTCTTCAAGATCTATTTCAATTAATTCATTATTTGGCTCAACATTTCATTCTTCTTTACTCCGGAGTGTCTCATTAATTCTTGGTGGTGTTCTTCTCATCGTTCTCTTCTTTCAAGACCGAAGGAGTGTTTCTCTCGAATCTTGGTCCATTCTCTTGCAGATTCATCATTTCAGCTTTGTGCCGTCATCTTATTTGTTCCAATCAAGAGTAATCTCTTTCTTTCTATCCGGTGCGTTTCTGAGTTGTTTTTATTTCTCGTTCCTCCGAAGGCCATCATTTTAGAAGATTCTTCATTCTCAGCTTTCAGCTTTCATCCTCAATTCTTCTCCATTGTTGTCTCTTCGTCCGTCTCTCGATTATCTGGTGTCGTGTTCTAGTTTTCTATCAGGTGGCTCATGAGCTCTTCATTCTCATGTTTCTCCATTAATTCGTGGTGTTCCCATTCAATTGTGAATTATTACCGGTGTTTCTGGCAACATTTCTTCTAGTTTGTGCTTTATCTATCTATCTTTAACCTTTTCAAGAGGAATAAGTGCTATGCTAAATCCGTTGCTTGTCATCAATTAAACTTGATGAAGGATAAGCATAACATAATTCTTATTCTTGTTCATAGTAATCTGAATTCTTCTTTCGGAGCGGCTCATTATGTCAATTCCTTTTTCTCAAGTGTTCTTATCTTTTCTTTTCCGGAGTTCCAAGTTTTCTCAAGTATCTCCTTGTGAGGCTTCATCTAAATCGTGGCAAGGTCATAATTTTATTCTTTTCTACCTTGATATCTTTGCATCATTCATTCGTATACGGAGGTCCTTCTTGGTGGTTCATCAAGGTTTCAATCCATTCTCAAGTATTCTTCAAGATTCTTGTTGGAGAACCTCAAGCATTCTTTCCCTTGCATTTCCAGTGCAATTCTTCCTCCTTTATCATTTGAGGTGGTATTATAGCATTCTAGTTAGTGTAGGAGTCTCGAAGAGTTTTCCTTTCAAGAATGAGATAATTAAATCCACCAATTCTTTGATCATGAGATATTTCAACCCGTGATTTCTTCATTCAGCTATCTTGGTTTGGACTTCACCTAAAGCTTGTCTAAGGATGTTGCTATTATGGTGTTTATCATTTATCCAAGTTCCCAAGGTATCCTTTTTGGTGTAAGAAGTGTTCATATCTTGTTGCTCCCAATCTATCCTTGTTTCTTTTAGTGGTTGGTTGTCACCTCATATTTGTTGAGATGATTTTCATAAGCCCACTACTATCTTGTTCTTTTCGTTGTTGGTTTTCCAACTACTCCGTATATTTTTCTATCCGGAGGCTCTTCTATTCCATTGTGATGGTAGTTGTCATTCTTTTCTTCTTTCTCTTCTTCCGCTTGAGCTAGTTCCTATTCTCTTGTTCCGGAGGCTTTGTGGTGTTGCTCTTTGGGTCTATTATCTTGTTCTGTCAAGATCATGGTGTTCCCTTGCTCTATTAGTTCTTTGTCATGTATATTGTCTATTTTTCCCATCTTATTGAATTTTTTGTCCCATTTTCCTACCGAAGTGCTGCCGAAATTTTCCGTGAATTCTTGCTTCTTTCCCGTATCATTCCTCATCTCTTTGCAACCTTCAAGGATCGTTGGTTTCACTCGTTTGTCAAAGAAGCGACTAAATTCTTACCTCTTATTCTTTCTCATCCTCTCCCCCTTTCATTCTTGGATCTCGGGGCGAGATCCTCTTGTAGTGTAGGAGAGTTGTGACAGCCCGATGCCGGTGTTCCAGAAGATTCCCCTTTCCTTTCCGTTTCCGTCGTGTGAGTATTTTTATTCGTTGCATCGTCATGTAGTTTGCATCATCGCATCATGCATGGCATCATGTCTACTGTGTTTTGTTGGTGTTGCTTGTTGCCGTGTTGTTGGGTGTTAGTGCCTTGTGAGTGGGGTTGTTTTCTTGGAGTGTGAGAGAGGGTGCGTGAGAGCCACCGCTAAACCCTGTTGCACCGCGAACCACTCTCCTCCTCTCTTCTCGTTGATTTTGTTTTGGGGTTTTGTAAAAGTTCCGTTTAAGCCCCTTTTAAAACCGTCTTCTGTGAAAATCATTTTATTAAATGTGGGGACAACCCCTCTGGTTTTCGTTATTTTTCCTTTTGTTTATTTTTAAAACAAGAGACCCATTTTATTTATAAAAGGGGGTATTTTATTCTTTTGTTAAAAGAAGGGGTAGTTTTATTCTTCAAAAGGGTTATTTTTATTCGTTTAAAAAAATGCCCAAGCTATCCTTATAGTTGGGGTATATTTTATTTTCAAGAAGTCAAAAGGCATTCTTTCTATTTTGTTAAAAACCATTTTTTTTCTTTTGTTTGAGTTTTCTGTTTCTTTTAAAAAAGGGTAAAAAAAACAGCAAATAGAGAGGGAGCCAACGGCCAGGCCCAGGCCCAAGCCTCCCTGACCTAGCGCGCAGCCCTCCCGATCCCATCTCCCTCCTCGGCCTCCCAGCGCCGCTCCCTCCTCCCGATCTTCTCCTCGCGTCCCCGCGCGCTGCCCGAACCGCCATGGCCTCTCCCCGACTCCTGCGCATGCCGAGGTCGCCGCCTCCCTGGCCTCCGCTCTCCTCTGTGCGCCGCCTCGGCGCGCTCGACCTCGCCGTGCCCCGCCGCCGTGCTCCCTCGCGCCGCGCTCGCAGCTCCCGCGCTCTGCGTCGCTCCTCTCCTCGCGAGCTCGCCTCCTTGCCCGACCTCGCCTTCGCGAGCTTGTCGCCCCGCCGCAGCTGTCCGCGCGCCAACACTTCGCCGTCGCCAGCTCCGCGCCGCCGCTCGCCGCGCATTGGCTCGGAACCGAGCGCCGGCGCCCAGGTCCGGTCCGGGTCGCCTCTCCCCTCGCCTCCACCTTGCGCCAGCACGCCAGGGCCCCTCATCCTCGCCACCTCGTCCCATGCACGCCGGAGCTTTGCCCGAGATACACAGCCCCGCGTCGCCCTGGCCTCCTCCGCCTCGCTGCTAGGCCGCCGCCGGCTGCTCTGTCTCGAGGCGCCGCGCTGCTGTTCCGCGCCGTCCCCGTGCGCGCCTCCAGTTCCCTGCCCGGCCTCGTCCTGCCGAGCTAGCTGTTGCGTTTTGCTGCTGCTGCCTGAGGGTTGCTGGTTCCTGCTGTCGGTTGTCGTGTTTGCTGCTTCTGTTTGCCGTGCTGGCCTGATGTGCGCCGAGCCGCTGCCGTTGTGCTGTTGCTGAGGCTTGCTGATGGTCTGCTGCTGTTGTGCTGGTTGCAGTGAGTTGCTGCCGCCGCCTATTGTTTCTATAGGTTGCTTAGCTGTTGTTTGTTGGTTGCTTTGCTAGTTGATTTAGGTTGCTAGCTGCTTTACTAGTTGCCGTAGGTTGCTAGTTGCTGTGCCTGAGTGTATTGCTAGTGCTAATTGCCGCTTTGCTAGTTGTAGTTGCTGTTGTGTCGCGTGCCGTCGCCGCGTGCAACCATCCCCGCTTGTCGTGGGTCGACGACATATTCACCGAGCACCACGACGTCCTCGACAACCCCGGAAACGAGTTTGTCTTCCTCGACGTCGTCGAAGACCCGTTTCCGACTACTGAGGTGAAGACCGTAACCGTCGCCAAAGACCGTGTACCACTACTTCAACTACCGGCGCGTGTACGACTACTTCCACGACGTCGACGATGATCGTCGATCTCGTTCACCGAACCGATCCGAACCCCTTAGATTCGCACGCGTCGAAGGTATAACGATGAGACGTGGCCGAGAACCGAATGTATGTGTTGTTTGAGTTGAACGCATGTATGCACCGCATGTTGGCCGTTGCACGTTGTCCTCTTATGTTGTGCCCGACACATGGGAACCTGATATACGGGATCACCCCATCTTTATTTACCATTCCGGCATGCGTTCCCAGTACGTTGGCACGAGATCTCGACGAGTTGTCGGGATAGGAACGTTACCGTGGCATCGTTTCCGTCTTGCCGACACAGTTTCCCTTTCGCTCGCCGTGGCGACACCTGCTTCTTTCCCTTCTTGCCGTGGTTGAACTTGCATGCATAACGCATTCATGGCATATAATCGTGTGTTGCATGTTTCTTCTGCCGTAGCTCTGATCTATGTTTCACGTGTTACCCGACTAAGATGTCATGTAGGATCATCGCTCACCCATTGCCATGTTAACTACAATTTAATATTGCCGAGTAAATAATCGGGAGTCAATTAAATAATTAATCGTGGAGTTTCGTCCATATGCAACCTGTTGCATATCGAGCTTCACTTAACGTGTAGTGTTTGCGTGAGGTGAATTGCCATGCCATCCCTTGCATCATTGAACTGATCATGCATCATAGTAGGTTATGCATCATGTTGTGCATCGTGTGGTGAATATCTGTGTTGATGTTTGTTTCCGGTTTGCTCCGTCTCGATAGAGTTCCGCAAGCGTGTCGGAATGTGAGGACCCGTTCGACTACGTGGTTCGCCGACTTCATGGAGTTGTTCTTCTTCCAAGCGGGATCTCAGGCAAGATTATCATTTCCCCAGATACCATTACTATCATTGCCATGCTAGTTTATCGCTTCTATCGTTTAAGTCTCGTTGCCTACCACCTGTTAAATATCAGCCTCTCAACAATGCCATGATTACCTTCAACCTGTTCGACCTAGCAAACCACTGTTTGGCTATGATACTGCTTGCTTAATCCTGTTGATAGCTTTGCTAGTTGCAGGTGCAGTTGGTTCCACGTGAAAGCACGGGTTCCTTGTTATATCACCATATTAATGCTATTTAATTTAATGCACCTATATACTTGGTAAAAGGTGGAAGGCTCGGCCTTTCTAGCCTGGTGTTTTGTTCCACCTTTGCCCCCCTTAGTTTCCGGCTACCAGTGTTATGTTCCATAATTGAGCGCTCCTAACACGATCGGGGTTGTTATGGGGACCCCCTTGATAATTCGTTTTAGATTAAAGCTGGTCTGGCAAGGCCCAATATTGGTACTACATTTGCCTAATAACCTAATAAAATTGCATAGGGACTTCCTGGGCCCCGAGGATAATTTAATCAACCCCCGGGCCAGTGCTCCTCATAAGTGTTGGTCCAAAACTAGAGCCATTTGCGGGGCCAACCCGGGGCAACTCGGGAGATTTCTATCAGGCCACCGTACGTTGTGCTTATCCGTCGTGTCCTGTGAACGAGGTATGCGACTCCTATCGGTATCGTCGACACGTCGGGCGGCCTTGCTGGATTAGTTTTCCCTTTGACGAGATATCTTGTGCATCGGGATTCCGGTGATGCTTTGGGTAATCTCAGAGTTGAGGTTTTCCACTAGGGAATCCGCCGAGATCGCGAGCTTCGTGATTGAGGATTTCTATGCGGCTTGTGGTAATTTGTGATGGACTAGTTGGAGCACCCCTGCAGGGTTAAATATTTTCGGAAAGCCGTGGCCGCGGTTATGTGGCAACGTGGAAACTTTGTTTAACACTGGTTCTAGATACCTTGAAGTAATTTAATTAAAATATGCTAACTGTGTGCGTAACCGTGACTGTCTCTTTCGTGAGTTCCTTCTCCGATCGAGGACACGGTGGGGTTATGTCCGACGTAGGTAGGTGTTCAGGATCATTCATTTCATCATCTGTAGTGACGTCCGTTATGCGTAGATCTTCCCCCTCTTATTTCTGGTACTCGTAAGTTAGCCACCAAATATATGCTTAGTCGCTGCTGCAACCTCACCACTTAACCATACCTCACCCATTAAGCTTTGCTAGTCTTGATACCTTTGGAAATGAGATCGCTGAGTCCCCTGTGGCTCACAGATTACTACAACACCAATTGCAGGTACAGGTAAAGGTTACTTGACGCGAGCGCGTTGATTGTTCATTTGGAGTTGCTTCTTCTTCTTCTTCTTCTTCATCGAGCTAGGATGGGTTCCAGGCCGGCAGCCTGGGATAGCAAGGATGGACGTCGTTCTTATTTTCTCGTTTGTTTTCGTCCGTAGTCGGACCCTGCTCTTACTCATGATGGTTATGTAATGTACTGACGTGACTCTGATGTAGCTTGTGGAGAGTGTAAGCCAATTCTATTATATATCTCTTCTTTTCAGTACATGTACTTGTAACATATCCATTCTTGCGACACGACGAGATGCGCTTCTGTCCCTGACGAGGCCTTCGTGCCAAATTGAGGATAGGGTCGCATCTTCGGCGTGACAGCCTTCCTCTAGGCCCAAATATGGTGAAGTGTTATGTAGTCGACGTTCACATAACACCACTAGAGGAAAAACAACATACAACATATCAAAATACCGAACGGATATCAAATTCACATGACTTATCCCATGTCCTCAGGAACAAAAGTAAGTACTCACAAAGCATAATCATAATCATGATCAGAGGTGTAATGAATAGCATCAAGGATCTGAACATAAACTCTTCTACCAAGTAATCCAACTAGCATCAACTACAAAGAGTAATCAACACTACTAGTAACCTTACAACTACCAATCGGAGTCGTGAGACAGAGATTGGTTACAAGAGATGAACTAAGGATTGGAGAGGAGATGGTGCTAATGAAGATGTTGATGAAGATGCCTCCCCTCCGATGAGAGGAGTGTTGGTGATGACGATGGCGACGATTTCCCCCTCCGAGAGGGAAGTTTCCCCGGAAGGATCGTCCTGTCGGAGCTTTAGATTGGATCTGCTCAAGTTCTGCCTCGTGGCGGCGGGGAAACCATGAAAAAGCTCCCGATTGATTTTTTCTGGAACGAAACCCTTCATATAGCAAAAGAGGGGGGCTAGTGGGCCGTCAGGGAGCCCAAAAGGTTGCCCTCCGCCACCGGGGGGGGGGGGGGGGCTGGCGGTGGCACGGCTTGTGGCGCCTTGGCAGGCCCCCTCTGGTACTTCTTTAGCCCAGTATTTTTTATATAATCCCAAAAAATTCCGCGTAACTTTTCAGGGCATTTGGAGATGTGCAGAATAGTGGACTAAGATTTGTTCCTTTTTCAGTCCAGAATTCCAGCTGCCTGAATTCTCCCTCTTCAAATAAACCTTGCAAAATAAGAGAGAAAACGCATAAATATGGTACCACAAAGTAATATAACAGCCCATAAAGTAATAAATATCAACATGAAAGCATGATGCAAAATGGACGTATCAATGACTAGAGGGGTGTCTATTTTAGTGGGAGTTTATTAGTAATATGATTAGATAAACTCAATTTTCTTGAACATAGTCTAAGTAATCTTTGCAAAATTTTATGTTGTAGATCAATGGCTCGCGCAGTAGCAACCCTGAATTTCAATACGTTCCTAGAGAAAGCTAAGCTGAAAGTTGATGGAAGCAACTATGTTGACTGGGCTCGAAATCTGAGGCTTATCCTCGAGGCTGGCCAAAAGCAATATGTGCTTGATGCTGCGCTAGATGATGCACCACCAGCTACTACGACCCAAGATGTTTTGAACGCTTGGCAAGCGCATAAGGATGACTACTCACTAGTTCAATATGCAGTTTTGTATGGCTTAGAACCGGGACTTCAAAGACGTTTTGAACGTCATGGTGCATATGAGATGTCCCAGGAGTTGAAGTTTATTTTTTGAAGATTGCCCGGATCGAGATGTATGAGACCTCCGACAAGTTCTATGCTTGCAAAATGGAGGAGAATTCATCTGTCAGTGAACATGTGCTGAGAATGTCTGGGTACTCTAACCTTCTAGTTGAGTTGGGTATTGAACTCCCACAAGAAGCTATCACTGACAGAATTCTTCAATCACCGCCACCCAGCTATAAGAGCTTCGTGTTGAACTATAACATGCAAGGGATGAATAAGTCACTGCTACTTCTCAAACAACAGCGCCAGAAATTGACACGTTGACGGAGACTGGCTTGCGTTGGTTTTTCCCTTGAAGAGGAAAGGGTGATGCAACACAGGAGCAGTAAGTATTTCCCTCAGTTTGAGAACCAAGGTATCGATCCAGAAGGAGGGTCTCGTCAAGTCCAGAGTACCTGCGCAAACACAAACAAGCTTGCACCCAACGCTTCAAAGGGGTTGTCAATCCCTTCAAGATTGTTTGCAAAGTGAGATCTGAAGGCGGAAAGTGCAACAAAGTAAAAAGTGTAAGGCTGAAAATATGGCGTGGAGTAGACCCGGGGGCCATAGTGTTCACTAGAGGCTTCTCTCAAAATAGCAAATATCACGGTGGGTGAACAAATTACTGTCGAGCAATTGGTAGAACCGCGCAAAGTCATGACGATATCTAAGGCAATGATCATACATATAGGCATCACGTCCGAGACAAGTAGACCGATACTTTTTGCATCTACTACTATTACTCCACACATCAACCGCTATCCAGCATGCATCTAGTGTATTGAGTTCATGACGAACAGAGTAACGCCTTAAGCAAGATGACATGATGTAGAGGGATAATCTCAAACCAATGATGAAAACCCCATCTTTTTACCCTTGATGGCAACAACACGATGCGTGCCTCGCTACCCCTTTTGTCACCGGGCGAGGTCACCGCACGGTATGAACCCAAAACCAAGCACTTCTCCCATTGCAAGAATCGTAGATCTAGTTGGCCAGACAAAACCCACAACTCGAAGAGAATTACAAGGATATGAAATCATGCATAAGAGAGATCAGAAGAAAGTCAAATAAGATTCATAGATAATCTGATCATAAATCCACAATTCATTGGATCTCGACAAACACACCGCAAAAGAAGATTACATCGGATAGATCTCCATGAAGATCATGGAGAACTTTGTATTGAAGATCCAAGAGAGAGAAGAAGCCATCTAGATACTAACTATGGACCCGTAGGTCTATGGTGAACTACTCACGCATCATCGAAGAGGTCATGGTGTTGATGAAGAAGACCTCCATATCCGAATCCCCCCTCCGACAGGGCACCAGAACGTGCCCCAGATGGGATCTTGCTGAGACAGAAGCTTGCTGCGGCGGAAAAGTACTTTCGATGATCTCCAGATTTTTTTGGGATTTTTAGGGAATATATAGGCACAACCCCTAGGGAAGAGGGCGTCCAGGGGGCCCACAAGCCTATGGGCCGCGGCCTCCCCCCTCGCCGCGGGGTGAGGGCTTGTGGGGCCCCTAGGCCCCCTGCCTTTGCTCTCAAGTCTCGTGATCTTCTTCCGTTACAGAAAAATTCTTTTCGGGGATTTTATTCCATTTGGACTCCGTTTCAAAATCTCTTCTGAAAGGGGTAAAAAACATGGAAAAAACATTAACTAGCACTTGGCACTGAGTTAATAAGTTAGTCCCAAAAAATATATAAATGGCATGCAAAACATGCAAAGTTTGACAAGAAAATAGCATGAAACCATCAAAAATTATAGAGACGTTGGAGACGTATCAATCACCCGACGAGTTATTTGCGATGTTGAAAGTCGCTGAGTGAGAAGTCCAGAAAGAACATCAAGTGTTGATGGTCAATAAGACCACTAGTTTCAAGAAAAACGGCAAAGGCAAGAAGGATAATGATAACCCACAAGTATAGGGGATCAATTGTAGCCTTTCTCGATAAGTAAGAGTGTCGAACCCAACGAGGAGGTAAAGGTAGGACAAATATTCCCTCAAATTCTATCGACCACCGATACAACTCTACGCACACTTTACGTTCGCTTTACCTAGAACAAGTATGAAACTAGAAGTACTTTGTAGGTGTGAAAGGATAGGTGTGCAAGAAAAGAAAGAACACGTAAATAAAAACTAGGGGCTGGTTAGATAAAGAAAAAATTACGTTAGTTTAACGAGTGTGGAAAAGTGGTGGTAGGAGTTGCGGAATTGTCCCTAAGCAATTGACTACGTTACTAGACTTATAGCAAGTTTTATGTGGGAGAGGCCACTGCTAGCATGCCATCCCTTACTTGGAATTCTATGCACTTATGATTGGAACTATTAGCAAGCATCCGCAACTACTAACGTTCATTAAGGTAAAACCCAACCATAGCAATAAGATATATTGGTCCCCCTTCAATCCCGTATGCATCAATTTCTATGCTAGGCTGAAGCTTGTGTCACCCTTGCCCTCCAATACATAGTCCTATCAACATACTACTAACCCTATGGTGTGATCCACGCGCGCGCTCATATGATGGGCACCAAAGGACAGCAACATAACCATAAGCAAATTAAACCAATCATAGCAATTCATCAATCACCGATAGGACAACGAAAATCTACTCAGACATCATAGGATGGCAACACATCATTGGATAATAATATGAAGCATAAAACACCATGTTCAAGTAGAGGGTACAGCGGATTGCGGGAGAGTGGGCCGCTGAATATAGATGGGGGAAGGTGATGGAGGTGTTGGCGAAGATGACGGAGGTGTTGGTGTAGATCGTCGTCACACGATGATGTCCCGGGCGGCGTTCCGGCACCGCCGGGAGAGAGGGTGAGAGATCCCCCCTTCTTCTTCTTCTTCCTTGACCTCCTCCCTAGATGGGAGAAGGGTTTCCCCTCTGGTCCATGGTCTCCATGGCGGTGGAGGGGCGAGAGCCCCTCCGAGATTGGATCTCTCTCTCTGTGTCCTTCTATTTCTGCGCTCCCAGATTCTACCTTTCACCATTTCTTAAATTCCCGGAGATCCGTAACTCCGATTGGGCTGAAAGTTTAACACGAGTTTCTTCCGTATATTAGCTTTCTTGCGGCGAAAGAAGGGCCCCAACCGCCTTAGGGATTGGTCACAATCCTGCCAGCCGCGCCCTAGGGGGGCGCCTCCTGGGCTTGTGACCTCCTCGGGCATCATTTCGCGTTGATTGTTCTTCCAAAAATCATAAATATTCCATAAAAAATAACCGTAGGTTTTTTTATTGCGTTTGGACTTCGTTTGGTATGGATATTTTGCGAAACAAAAAACATGCAACAAAAGGAACTGGCACCGGGCACTGGATCAATATGTTAGTCCCAAAAATAGTATAAAAAGTTTCCAAAAGTATATGAAAGTTGTAGAATAATGGCATGAAACAACCAAAAATTATATATACAACGGAGACGTATCAGCATCCCCAAGCTTAATTCCTGCTCGTCCTCGAGTAGGTAAATGATAAAAAAGATAATTTTTGATGTGGAATGCTACCTAGCATAATCTTGATCATATAATCTAATCATGGCATGAATACTAAAACACGAGTGATTCGAAGAAATAGTCTATCATTTGACATAAAGACAATAATATTTCAAGCATACTATAAAGCAATCATGTCTTCTCAAAATATCATGGCCAAAGAAAGTTATCCCTACAAAATCATATAGTCTGGCTATGCTCCATCTTCCCCACACAACGTATTTAAATCATGCACAACCCCGGTTTTAGCCAAGCAATTGTTTCATACTTTAGTATTCTCAAACTTTTCAACTTTCACGCAATACATGAGCGTGAGCCATGGACATAACACTATAGGTGGAATAGAATTTGGTGGTTGTGGAGAAGACAAAAAGGAGGAGATAGTCTCACATCAACTAGACGTATCAACGGGCTATGAAGATGCCCATCAATAGATATCAATGTGAGTGAGTAGGGATTGCCATGCAACAGATGCACAAGAGCTATAAGTGTATGAAAGTTCAAAAAGAAACTAGTGGGTGTGCATCCAACTCGCTTGCTCACGAAGACCTAGGGCAATTTGAGGAAGCCCATCATTGGAATATACAAGCCAAGTTCTATAATGAAAATTTCTCACTAGTATATGAAAAGTGACAAAATAGGAGACTCTCTATCCTGAAGATCATGGTGCTACTTTAAAGCACAAGTGTGGTAAAGGAGAAAGTAGCATTGTCCCTTCTTTCTTTTCTCTCATTTTTTTTAATTATTTTTAATTATTATTATTTTCTCCTTTTTTTGGTGGGCTTCTTTGGCCTCTTTTTTTAATTGGGCTTCATTGGCCTCTTTTATTACTTCCTCACATGGGACAATGCTCTAATAATGATGATCATCACACTTTTGTTTACTTACAACTCAATATTTAGAACAAAATATGACTCTACATGAATGCCTCCGGCGGTGTACCGGGATGTGCAATGATCTAGCATAGCAATGACATAAAAAACGGACAAGCCATGAAAACATCATGCTTGCTATCTTACGATCATGCAAAGCAATATGATAATGATGGTGCGTGTCATAATAAACGGAACGATGGAAGTTGCATGGCAATATATTTCGGAATGGCTATGGAAATGCCATAATAGGTAGGTATGGTGGCTGTTTTGAGGAAGGGTATATGGTGGGTGTAATGCACCGGCGAAAGTTGCGCGGTACTAGAGAGGCTAGCAGTGGTGGAAGGGTGAGAGTGTGTATAATCCATGGACTCAACATTAGTCATAAGGAACTCACATACTTATTGCAAAAGTCTATTAGTCATAGAAACAAGGTACTACACGCATGCTCTTAGGGGAAGGGTTGGTAGGAGTTAACCATCGCGCGATCCCGACTTCCACACAAAGGATGACAATCAATAAATAAATCATGCTCCGACTTCGTCACATAACGGTTCACCATACGTGCATGCTACGGGAATCACAAGCCTTAACACAAGTATTTCTACGAATACAAAATTACTCACTAGCATGACTCTAATATCACATCTTCATGTCGCAAAACTATTGCAAGGAATCAAACATATCATATTCAGTGATCTACAAGTTTTATGTAGGATTTTATGACTAACCATGTGAATGACCAACTCGTGTTAACTCTCTAAATAGGTATAAGTGAAGCATGAGAGTTTAATTCTTTATACAAAAGATATTCCCCACTCTAACAAATATAAGTGAAGCAAAAGAGCATTCTACAAATGGTGATTTTCTATGTGTAGGGAAACAAGCAATCCAAACTTCAAATGATATAAGTGAAGCACATGAAGCATTCTATAAATCCATACTCAAAAGATATAAGTGAAGTGCAAAGAGCATTCTATAAATCAACCAAGGGCTATCTCATACCAGCATGGTGCATAAAATAAAAAGTAAAAATAAACACAAAAGATGCTCCAAGCATTTGCACATATCATGTGACGAATAAAAATATAGCTTCGAGTAAAATTACCGATAGATTGTAGACGAAAGAGGGGATGCCTTCCGGGGCATCCCCAAGTTTAGACGCTTGAGTCTTCCTTGAATATTACCTTGGTGTGCCTCAGGCATCCTCAATCTTAGGCTCTTGCCTATCCTTATTCATTCATCCATCGTGGTCTCACCCAAAACTTGAAAACTTCAATCACACAAAACTCAACAAAACCTTCGTGAGATCCGTTAGTATAATAAAGTAAATCACCACTTTAAGTACTGTTGTGAACTCGTTCCAAATTCATATTAGCATTATATATACTGTAATCCAACTTCACCATGGTTCATACCCCCGATACTACCGATAGATTCATCAAAATAAGAGAACAATGCATACAAAACAGAATCTGTCAAAAACAGAACAGTCTGTAGTAATCTGAACTTATACCATACTTATGATACTCCAAAAATTCTGAAAAATTATACAATTAGGGTAATTTTCATATCAATCAGCAGAAAAAATAATCAACTCAAAAGCCCTTTCTGGATAGGAATTAAAAATAATTTCGTGAGCACAAAGTTTCTGTCTTTTTTAGCATGATCAAACAACTATCACCCAAACTAATCATAAAGGCTTTACTTGACACATTATTTTTAGAATACAATGGAATTGTACAAGGGGATAATTATTTGTGTGAGAAACTTCCATGAAAAATTCTACATTGTTTCCATGAGCATGAACACAAGTGTTCAAGGTCGACCCTCACTTCCGCAATGCATCACCTTTCAATCGCTTCTCTTTTTGAAAAAAGTTTTAAGTTACCCTCTATATTTTTTTTGTTTTTTAAACTATATAAAAGAACTCAACAGAAATAAACGACTCTCTAAAACTTCCGGGTTGTCTCCCAGGCAGCCCTTTCTTTAAAGCCATTAAGCTAGGCATAAAGTGCTGAAGTAATGGATCCACCCGGATCCCGAGGTATATCAAAGCCAATTTTAATTAACAATGATTTGTAATTTAGTAGTGAGCACAAGGTAACATATATCATGCAATGACGAAGTCTAACTCTCTTCCTATGCATTGGCAAGTCATAAAAGAACAATTCATGCACATCAAGTAAAGGCCAATACATAGCATAAGCAGTTTCTTGCAATTTTATCGTATTGAAAAAATAGAGAGGTGGAGATGTAGTTCCTCTCTCATAATAATTGCAAGTGGGAGCAGCAAGCACAAGCATATTATATTCATAAAAACCATCATGTGTAATAGTAGAAGGCAAGCCATCTATGTAATCCCAAATAAGAGCAAACTTCTCCGATATAATGTAGTTGGGAGAGTTCAAAAAGATCATAGGACTATCATAAGTGGGTGCGATAGCAACAATTTCATGTTTAACATAAGGAACTATAGCAAGTTCATCTTCATAAGCATCATTCATATTGGCATCATGGCCACAAGCATAGAAAGCATCAAGTTCATCAAAAAGGGATATTTCAAATGAATCCAAGGGATCATAGCAATCAACGTAGCATTCATCCTTCGGTAAGAACGAAGGGAAATTAAACAATGTATGAATTTAAGAGTTACTCTCATTATAAGGTGGGCACGTGTAGCTAGTCCGCTCTTCCTCCTTTTGTTATTCGCTCTCCTCGTCATCTTTTTCATATAATGAGCTCACAGTTTCAACATTTTCTTCTTCCATAGTTTGCTGCAAAATATTAGTCTCTTCTTGGGAAGCATAGAATTTCTCCGTAAATCGATAAATATGGGCATTATATTCATAACTAGTATAACAATAACGAAGCATAACCAAATTTTCAGATCGGTAAGCAGCATCATCATTATCATCACACCTTTTAAATAGAGCTTCAATTTAATAAGCACCCATAAAAGCAACAAACTCTTCTATTTGTTCCACATCATAGTAATCATATACACCATTAGCATAAGAAGCCAATGTTTCATTAGCATTAAATTTACAAGAAAAGGGAAGGTGTTGAGCCTTCATCCTAGAGCAACAAGTAATATCATATCTCAAGCATAGTTCCCAAGCATACCGTTTCAACATATGAATTTGATCCCATAATAGTTTCCCTTTTTGAGTCAAGCGATAATCCCTAAAGTATTCCCGTTGATCCAACGTGTATCCCATTATATAATTTAATGGGGTTTTCTCAGGATTATTAAAGAAGTGCATAATATTTTCCACATAACGAGCATCGAGGGTTTTAGGAGGTTCCCCATCTCCATGAGTAGCAAGTACACCTAATTTTTTTTGGTATTTCGTGTTCCATATCCATAACTAAAGATAGAGAACAACTTAGAACACCAAATAAATCTACTTAGTGATAAAGCAAAGAAGCACACACGAGAATATTCACCCCACGCTATTGCTCCCCGGCAACGGCACCAGAAAAAGGTCTTGATAACCCACAAGTATAGGGGATCAATTGTAGCCTTTCTCAATAAGTAAGAGTGTCGAACCCAACGAAGAGCTAAAGGTAGGACAAATATTCCCTCAAATTCTATTGACCACCGATACAACTCTACGCACACTTTACGTTCGCTTTACCTTGAACAAGTATGAAACTATAAGTACTTTGTAGGTGTGAAAGGATAGGTGTGCAAGAAAAGAAAGAACACGTAAATAAAAACTAGGGGCTGGTTAGATAAAGAAACAATTATGTTAGTTTAACGAGTGTGGAAAAGTGGTGGTAGGAGTTGCGGAATTGTCCCTAAGCAACTGACTACGTTGACCGATAGCAAGTTTTATGTGGGAGAGGCCACTGCTAGCATGTCATCCCTTACTTGGAATTCTATGCACTGATGATTGGAACTATTAGTAAGCATCCGCAACTACTAACATTCATTAAGGTAAAACCCAACCATAGCAATAAGATATATTGGTCCCCCTTCAATCCCGTATGCATCAATTTCTATCCTAGGCTGAAGCTTCTGTCACCCTTTCCCTCGAATACATAGTCCTATCAACATACTACTAACCCTATGGTGTGATCCACGTGCGCGCTCATATGATGGGCACCAAAGGACAGCGACATAACCACAAGAAAATTAAACCAATCATAGCAATTCATCAATCACCGATAGGACAACAAAAATCTACTCAGACATCATAGGATGGCAACACATCATTGGATAATAATATGAAGCATAAAGCACCATGTTCAAGTAGAGGGTACAGCGGGTTGCGGGAGAGTGGACCACTGAATATAGATGGAGGAAGGTGATGGAGGTGTTGGTGAAGATGACGGAGGTGTTGGTGTAGATCGCCGTCACACGATGATGTCCCGGGCGGCGTTCCGGTGCCGCCGGGAGAAAGGGGGAGAGAGCCCCCTTCTTCTTCTTCTTCCTTGACCTCCTCCCTAGATGTGAGAAGGATTTCCCCTCTGGTCCATGGTCTCCATGGCGGTGGAGGGGCGAGAGCCCCTCCGAGATTGGATCTCTCTCTCTGTGTCCTTCTGTTTCTGCGCTCCCAGATTCTGCCTTTCACCGTTTCTTAAATTCCGGAGATCCGTAACTCCGATTGGGCTGAAATTTTAACACGATTTTCTTCCGGATATTAGCTTTCTTGAGGAGAAAGAAGGGTCCCAACCGCCTTAGGGATTGGTCACAAGCCTGCCAGCCGCCCCTTAGGGGGGTCGCGCCTCCTAGGCTTGTGACCTCCTCGGGCATCATTTCGCGTTGATTCTTCTTCCCAAAAGTCATAAATATTCCTTAAAAATCACCGTAGGTTTTTTTTATTGCGTTTGGACTTCGTTTGGTCCCAAAAATCATAAATATTCCATAAAACATGCAACAAACAGGAACTGGCACTGGATCAATATGTTAGTCCCAAAAATAGTAAGAAAGTTGCCAAAAGTATACGAAAGTTGTAGAATAATGGCATGAAACAATCAAAAATTATACATACGACGGAGACGTATCAGGTAACACCAAGAAGAGTGGCAAAGCTATTGCCCCTCCGACGAAGAAACCCAATGCTGGACCTAAGCCGGAAACTGAGTGCTATTATTGCAAGGGGACTGGTCACTGGAAGCGCAACTGCCTCAAGTATCTGGCCGATAAGAAGGCGGCCAACGCCGAACAAGGTATATTTGATATACATGTTATTGATGTGTACCTCACTAGCTCTCTTAGTAGTGCCTCGGTATTTGAGAGCGGTTCTGTTGCTCACATTTGCAACTCGAAACAGGAACAATGGAATAAACGAAGGTTGGCGAAGGATGAGGTGACGATGCGCATGGGAAATGGTTCCAAGGTTGATATGATCGCCATCGACACGCTCTCACTTCAATTACCATCGGGATTAGTGATGAACTTAAATAATTGTTATTTAGTGCCTGCGTTGAGCATGAACATTATATCGGGATCTTGTTTATTGCGAGACAGTTACTCATTTAAGTCATAGAATAATGGTTGGTCTATTTATATGAGTAGTATCTTCTATGGTCATGCACCCAATGTGATGGGTTTGTTCATATTGAATCTCGATTGTGATGACACTCATGTCCATGGCATTGAGACCAAAATACGTAAAGTTAACAATGATAGCGCCACTTTTTTGTGGCACTGCCGCTTAGGTCATATTGGTCTAAAGCGCATGAAGAAACTCCATGCTAATGGACTTCTGGAGTCACTTGATTTCGAATCACTTGACACATTCGAACCATGTCCCATGGGCAAGATGACTGATACGTCTCAAACGTATCTATAATTTTTGATGGTTTCATGCTGTTATCTTGTCAACTTTGGATGTTTTATATACCTTTTATATATTTTTTTGGGACTAACTTATTAATTCAGTGCCAAGTGCCAGTTCCTGTTTTTCTGTGTTTTTGACTCTTTTCAGATCTGATTTTGGAACGAAGTCCAAATGGAATAAAATCCCCGAAATGAATTTTTCCAGAACAGAAGAAGATCGGGGGACTTGAGGGCCAAGGCAGGAGGCCCACAGGGAGCCCACAAGCCCTGTAGCCGCGGCTAGGGGGGCCCGCGGCTACCAGGCTTATGGCCTCCTTGGAGCTCCCCTGCCCTAGCTCTTTGGACTATATATTCCCTAAAATCCCAGAAAAAATAGGGGCGTCCACGAAACCACTTTTCCACCGCCGCAAGCTTCCGTTCCCGCGAGATCTCATCTAGAGACCCTTCCCGGTGCCCTGCCGGAGGGGACTTTGGAGTTGGAGGGCTTCTACATCAACATCATTGCCTCTCCAATGACTCGTGAGTAGTCTACTTCAGACCTACGGGTCCGTAGTTAGTAGCTAGATGGCTTCTTCTGTCTCTTGGATCTTCAATATAAAGTTCTCCATGATCTTCATGGAGATCTATCCGATGTAATCCACTTTGGCGGTGTGTTTGTCGAGATCCGATGAATTGTGGATTTGTGATCAGATTATCTATGAATTATATTTGAGTCTTTGCTGATTTCTTATATGCATGATTTGATATCCTTGTAAGTCTCTCCGAGTCTTGGGTTTTGTTTGGCCAACTAGATCTATGATTCTTGCAATGGGAGAAGTGCTTGGTTTTGGGTTCATACCGTGCGGTGACCTTTCCCAGTGACAGAAGGGGCAGCAAGGCATGCATCGTGTTGTTGCCATCAAGGGTAACAAGATGGGCTTTCATCATAGATTTGAGATTGTCCATCTACATCATGTCATCTTGCTTAAGGCGTTACTCTGTTCTTATGAACTCAATACACTAGATGCATGCTGGATAGCGGTCGACGTGTGGAGTAATAGTAGTAGATGCAGAAAGTATCGGTCTACTTGTTTTGGACGTGATGCCTATATGTATGATTATTGCCATAGATAACGTCATGACTTTGCGCGGTTCTATCAATTGCTCGACACTAATTCGTTTACCCATCGTCTACTTGCTTTCATGAGAGAAGCCACTAGTGAACACTACGGCCCCCGGGTCTATTCACAATTATCATCTCCGCTTTTACTTTCACTTCACTTTGCTTACTTTTTGCTTTCAGTTCTCACTTTGCAAACAATCTATAAGGGATTGACAACCCCTTCATAGCGTTGGGTGCAATCTCTTTGTGTTTGTGCAGGTACTTGTGACTTGACGCGATGCTCCTACTGGATTGACACCTTGGTTCTCAAATTGAGGGAAATACTTACCGCCGCTGTGCTACATCACCCTTTCCTCTTCAAGGGAATACCAATGTAAGGCTCGAAGGCCGCGGGGGAATCCTTTGCATATTTGCCAAGGAAATCCCTATAGGCTAGCCAGCAACAATGACCAAGACTCCGTTCTCTGGAACAATAGAGCGTGCAAGTGACTTGTTGGAGATCATACATATTGATGTTTGCTGACAAATGAGCATAGAGGCGCGTGCAGATATCGTTATTTTCTCACCTTCACTGACGATTTGAGTAGGTATGGTTATATCTACTTGATGAAGCACAAGTCTGAAACGTTTGAAAAGTTCAAACAATTTCAGAGTGAAGTTGAAAATCATCGTAACAAGAAGATCAAGTTCCAACGATCTGATTGAGGAGGTGAATATCTGAGTTACGAGTTTGGTGCTCACTTAAGACAATGTGAAATTGTTTCACAGTTGACACCGCGTGGAACACCACATCGTAATGGTGTGTCCGAACGGCGTAATCGTACTTTATTAGATATGGTGCATTCTATGATGTCTCTTACAGATTTGCCATTATCATTTTGGGGCTATGCATTGGAGACAACCGCATTCACTTTAAATAGGGCACCATCAAAATCCGTTGAGACGACACCATATGAGGTATTGTATGGCAAGAAGCCAAAGTTGTCGTTTCTTAAAGTTTGGGGATGTGATGCTTATGTCAAAAAGCTTCAGCCTGAGAAGCTGGAACCCAAAGCGGAAAATTGTGTCATCATAGGTTACCCAAAAGAGATAGTTGGGTATACCTTCTATCTCAGATCCAAGGGCAAAGTGTTTGTCGCTAAGAATGGAGCTTTTCTTGAGAAAGAGTTTCTCTCGAAAGAATTGAGTTGGAAGAAGATAGAACTTGATGAGGTTTCAGAACCTCTGCTTCAACAAGATGGTGGGGTAGGGCAGAAAGAAATTTCTGTCGAGGCAACACCAGTTGAAGAGGAAGCTAATGAAGGTGATCATGAAGCTTCAGATCAATTTACTGTCAGACCTCGCAGGTCGACAAGAGCACGCACTGCTCATGCGTGGTACGTGAATCCTGTCTTGTCAATCATGTTGTTGGACAATAATGAGCCCGCGAGTTTTGGAGAAGCAATGGTGGGCCTAGATTCCAACAGATGGTTAGAAGCCATTCAGTCCAAGATAGGACCTATGTATGAAAACAAAGTATGGACTTTGGAAGTATTACCTGAAGGTCGAAAGGCTATTCAGAACAAATGGATCTTTAAGAAGAAGACAGACGCATACGGTAATGTGAACGTTTATAAAGCCCGACTTGTGGAAAAGTGTTTCTCACAAGTTCAAGGAGTTGACTACGATGAGACATTCTCACCCGTAGCGATGCTTAAGTCCGTCCGAATCATGCTAGCAATAGCTGCTTTTTCAATTATGAAATCTGGCAGATGGATGTCAAAACGGTGGTCCGTAAAGGATTTCTTAAGGAAGAGTTGTATATGATGCAACCCGAAGGTTTTGTCGATCCAGAGAATGTTGACAAAGTGTGCAAACTCCAGCGGTCCATTTATGGACTGGTGCAAGCATCTCGGAGTTGGAATCAGCGCTTTGATGAGGTGATCAAGGCGTTTGGGTTTATGCAAGTTTTTGGAGAAGCTTGTATTTACAGGAAAGTAAGTGGGAGCTTTGTCGCGTTTCTAATATTATATGTGGATGACATATTGTTGATTGGAAACAATGTAGAGATTTTGGAAAGCGTAAAGGATTACTTGATTATATTTTTTTTCAATGAAGGGCCTAGGAGAAGCTTCTTACATATTAGGCATAAAGATCTATAGAGATAGGTCAAAGCGCCTATTAGCTATTTCACAAAGCACATACCTTGATAAAGTTTTGAAGAAGTTCAAAATGGAACAATCCAAGAAGGGGTTCTTGCCTGTGTTACAAGGCATAAACTTGAGTAAGACTCAATGTCGAGTAATTACAGAAGATAGAGAGAACATGAGTGTCGTCCCCTATGCTTCAACCATAGGGTCTATCATGTATGCAATGTTGTGCTCAAGACCGGATGTCAGCCTGGCCATAAGTATGGCAGGCAGGTTTCAAAGTGATCCAGGAGTGAAACACTGGGTGGTGGTCAAGAATATTTTAAAGTACCTGAAATGGACTAAAGAAATGTTTCTCGTTTATGTGGATGACAAAGAGCTCGTCGTAAGGCTTACGCCGATGCAAGCTTTGACACTGATCCGGATGACTCTAAGTCTCAAATTGGATACGTATTTATTCTTAACAGGGGTACGGTAAGCTGGTGCAGTTCCAAGCAAAGCGTCGTAGCTGATTCTACATGCGAAGCGGAGTACATAGCAGCCCCAGAGGAGGCTAAGGAGGGTGTCTCGATGAAGCAGTTCATGTAAGATCTTGGAGTAGTGCCAAGTGCAATGGACCCAATCAATCCGTTCTGTGAAAACACTGGTGCCATTACTCTAGCCAAGGAACTAAGGTTTCACAAGAGGACCAGACACATAAAGTGACGCTTTAATGCCATCCGCGATTACATCAAGGAGGAGGACATAAATATTTGCAAACTACACACATATCTGAATGTTGCAGATTCGCTGACTAAACCTCTTCCACGAGCAAAGCATGATCAACACCAGAACTCTATGGGTGTTAGATTCATTACATTGTAAATCACATAGAGATGTGAAGCTAGATTATTGACTCTAGTGCAAGTGGGAGATTGTTGGAAATATTCCCTAGAGGCAATAATAAAATAGTTATTACTTTATTTCCTATTTCAAGATAATTGTTTATTATCCATGCTATAATTGTATTCAATGGAAACATTTATGCATGTGTGTATATATAGGCAAAACAATGTCCCTAGTGAGCCTGTAGTTGACTAGCTTGTTGATCAAGGAGGGATCACATCATTAGGAGAATGATGTCATGGACAAGACCCAAACTATAAACGTAGCATATCATCGTGTCATTTTGTTGCTATTATTTCCTGCATGTCAATATACATTCCTATGACCATGAGATCATGTAACTCACCGACACCGGAGGAATGACTTTTGTGTATCAAAGGTCGCAATATTACTGGGTGACTATAAAGGTGCTCTACATGTATCTCCGAAGGTGTCCGTTGAGTTAGCATGGATCAGGACTTGATTTATCACTCCGTGTGACGGAGAGGTATCTCGGGGCCCACTCAGTAATACAACATCACTAATAAGCCTTGCAAGAAATGTGACTGAAAAGTTAGGCACGTGATCTTGTATTAAGGAACGATTAAAGAGACTTGTCGGTAACTAGATTGAAATAGGTATATCGATACCGATGATCGAATCTCGGGCAAGTAACATATCGAAGGACAAAGGGAATGATATACGGGATTATGTGAATCCTTGGCATAGAGGTTCAACCGATAAGATCTTCATAGAATATGTAGGATCCAATATGGACGTCCAGGTCCCGCTATTGGATATTGACCGGAGAGTGTCTCGGTCATGTCTACATAGTTTTTGAACCCGCAGGGTCTGCACACTTAAGGATCGATGACGTTTTAGGTATAGTTGAATTATTTATGTTGGTAACCGAATGTTGTTTGGAGTCCCGGATGAGATCCTGGACATCATGAGTGTCTCCGAAATGGTCTGGAAACGAAGATTGATATATAGGATTATTGCATTTGGCTTTCGGAAATATTTCGGGCATTACTGATAAAGTACCGGGAGTGACGAATGGGTTCAGGGGTTTTACTGGGAAGGGGCACCCACCCGGGAGAGAACCAAATAGGCCCATGGGTGGCGCACCAGCCCTTAGTGGGCTGGTGAGGCCAGCCCAATAAGGCTATTTCGGCCAAGGTAAAAAAAGAAGGAAAAAAAGAAGGAGGTGGACAAGATAGGAAGGAGTCCTCCACCAAACCGAATTGGAGGAGGACTCCTCCCTCCTTGCCTCGGCTGAAGCCTCCTCCTTGGAGTAGTAGGCAAGCCACCCTCCCCTTGGTTCCTCCTATATATAGTGGAGGATTTTAGGGTTTTTTGCACCTCAAGCCTTTGTGCAGCCCTCTCTCCCTCCACTACTTCGTGACACCTCATAGGTAGATCGGTACGGCAGGATGAAGCCGTGCTGGAGTAGCTCCACCATCATCACCGCCAAGCTGTCGTGATACCAGAGAATTCAGCTACCTCTTCGTCTCTCTTACTGGATCAAGAAGGTGGAGATCCTCATCGAGTTGTACGTGTGCTAAATGTGGAGGTGCTGTCATTTCGGCGCTAGATCGGACGGATCGTGGGACGACAGTGATTTGAATCGAGGAAGATGTTCCACTACATAAACGACGTTTATTAATGCTTTCCGCTTAGCGATCTAAAAGGTTATGTAGATTTGATCTCCCTCTCGTAGATGATCATCATCATGATAGGTCTTCGTGTGTGTAGGAATTTTTTTGTTTCCCATGCAACGTTCCCCAACACAACTAGCCAAGACGGGGTACAGGTGTGTGCAACAATAAAAGGGAACAATGGAAAAATTGGGGTGACTAGGTATCGAGCCTAGCACCTCGTGGATGGATGCAAGCAACACTAGCCACTGCACCATTGTTGTGTTTCTGCCAAAATAGGGACACTGCTCTAGATGAATCTTAAATTAAATGACTGAACATGAACCAACACACAACAAAATAGAAAAGGAAAACAAGGTGCACCAGGGGTTCAAACCTCAGACCCCTTGGACGAAAACTAGAAGTACTAACCACTGCGCTGCGGTGATGTTTGCATCAAAACACGAAAGCTGAGCTATTTGAACCACTAGCGAAGGCCAATCCTTTCTTTCCATGGGCACACAGTGATCTCACCGGTTGTTGGCAGCAAACAACTGTGGCGGCCGATGGGCCTTGCAGGAGGTGGAGGCAACGTTCTTGAGGGAAGCAGAGGCCTTGGACTCGCTGGATCTGGACGGGCATAGCCAGATCCCGAGACAGATGGACGAATCGAGAGGCCAAGAGATCGAGTCAGCCATGGACGAGCTCCAACTCGTTCCATTGCAGAAAATAGAGTGAGGAGCAACATCGATTAGAGAGAGTAGGGCCGGGGAAAATGGAGGGAGGAGAAGAGGTGGCAAGGGGGATGGCCACCAGGACCTGCTGGGGCGGAGCTTCGGCAACGAGGAACACCGGAGAGGCTGTGGGGTCATCGGCGGGCAGGGCTGTCGGAGACGACCCATGGCGGTTGGTATCGGGGACGAGGTCGTGACACTTGGCAATGGGGACGACGACAGACAGAGCTCGGGGACGCCACGACTATCTCCTTCAACTCCGGCGAGGTGAGACAAGGGCATCCGGCGGCTGCGGCTCCGCCGAGCAGAGGAGGCCTCTCCTGGCGATGCGTGGCTGCAGGAGCTCCTGCTCATGTGGTCACATGGACAAAGACGGGTGCGGTTGCCGAACGCGTCCAAGATGTAGAGACGAGGCGCTGGCGAAGCATAGGGATTGGGGCTTGGGCATGGATTTCTGGATCGGGACGATCGTGAGGTGGGAGACACAGGGTGTCGGCGCGGGGAGGAAAACAAGGAGGGTTGTCTGCCTAGGGCTAGGGTTGGTCCATATATAGGAAAAGAAACTAGCTCAAGACCCTCCGATCGTAATCGAACGGTCGCAGTTAAATAGGTTAGGGATCCAATGGACAAACCGATGATGGTTTGCGGTAAAACGGGGTTGATCCGAACCCAATGGTCACGACCGTACGATTCAGGTTCCGGGAGGTTTTCGGACTAGGTTGCGCGCATGTCGGTGCAATGTGCAGAGGGGCTAGGCGGAGATGAGAGGGAAACGGGCAACCCAACGACAGAGTTTTGAAACCGAAAACGTGCGACGAAATGACCGACTATAGTGCCGCTATTGGTTTAACGGTTCGAGTATCAAACGAACTCTCATTACGAAGAAATTTGACAGGTGGCCTACCTATACTACAATAAGACCACACGACAAGTTTCAACCCAATCCGAGAATGTTTTATACACACTTTCGAAAACAAGATCAAATGATGTCGCGGGCACGTGCGTGTGTGGTTGGTCTCAAAACGGTCAACGACAAAACAGAACGAGCCGACAACTCATAATGGGTGCAAGTTTTGAAAACTGGCGGCAACGGAGTGCTGATGCAATGCGGATGATGCAAATGATGCGATGGTGAATGTGACAAATAATTAAATCACATGACGACAATGGACTAAAAGGGGAATCTTGTAGAGCGTCGGTCTCGGGCTGTTACTATTACCAAGGGGAAAAAGGAAGATGCTCGAGAGAACATGCTTCAGGAGGGCTTTTGTCCCTTTCAAGGCTTTCCATGAGGGGTTTCTGAGTGTTTGCACGACCTATTTGGCTGTGGATGCAATTGCCCTGAATGGAAGATGGAAAGGACATTTAGTAGTTGCTTGTGCAGTTGATGCACACAATTGGCTTTTTCCAGTTGCTTTTGGTGTGGTGGAGGTGGAGTAAGAGGAAATTGGAGGTGGTTCTTGGTGAATCTGTGATAACCCACAAGTGTAGGGGATCGCAACAGTCTTCGCGGGTAAGATAACCCAATTTATCGATTCGACCCAAGGGGAGCCAAAGAATATTTATAAGCTTTAACAATTGAGTTGTCAATTCAACCGGACCTGAAAGATACTTTCTTGGCAATGAAATATTAGTAGCAACGGTGATACGGAAGTGATGGTGGCAACAAAAATAATGGTGGCAAAGCAACAAAAGTAAAACAGCAAAAGCAAAGCAACTTGTAACCAGCAATACTAAAATATTGTAGGCTAGGGAGATGGATGGTTGGTCATGGATGAGAGATATCATGTGTTTAACTTGGGGCAAGGCACACAAAAAAGTAATGATCATCTAGGCAAATACCAAACATTAGGCATGTATCCCAAGATAGTCGTGCGTGCTTGCAATAAGAACTTGCACAACATCTTTTGTCTTACCATCCCGCTACCAACGGGGCCAAAAGGAACTTATGGAGATTAAGGTGCTCCTGTCAAAGGGTGCCGAAACAAAGCATTAACAATCAATGGATACATGGAATCCTCAAATTATAGTCTATTCCCTTTGGTGTCCCAAGCTGTCACCATTGGGATTGCCGGTTCCGAGGATCAAGAACACAAATATATTCATGAAAACATAATGGGTTCAGATCTGAAATCTTTGCACTCAGACCCAAACTGGCAAGCATGAAGATCAACAAGTAGTAGCAAAGATGATAAACACTATAGTAGATCATAGGAAACATGCCCCCAACAATGTGACGAACTATTACATGATCTAACTCATCCAACCCCTACCACCCCTTCGCTTACAGCAGGGAATTATTCACACATGAAAGGGGAAGTCATGGAAGGGTGATGGAGTGGCGATGGTGATGACAATGGCGACGATTTCCCCTCTCCGGAGGCCAAGACAACCTCCAGATTAGCTCTCCTGAAGAAGAACCGAGGGTGGTGGCGGCTCCGCGTCGAGAATTGGCAAAACGACTTATGTTCTCGGTTTTCTCCATCTCGGGTAAAAATAGGAGCCAAGGTAGGGCACCAGAGGGGGTGGCCCCCACCCAGGCAGCCTCCTTGCACGACTAGGAGGCAGGCCGCGCCACCAGGTCGCCTGGAGGCTCGGTGACCCCCCTATGGCCCATCTTATGGTCAAGGGTTCCTCCTGGTGCGTGTATTTTCTCTATTTTTATTGGAATTTTCCGGGACACCTAAAAATTCATTTTCCTGCACACAAGAAAATCATATAGGAAGCTATGCTGAAAACAGCGCCAGTCCAGGTTAGTTTCGTTCAAATCATGCAAGAATGAGGCTAGAACAATAGCAAAAGTGTTTGGAAAAGTCGATACGTTTGAGATGTATCAACTCCCCCAAGCTTAGCATATTGCTTGTCCTCAAACAATTCAGTTCAACGAACTGGACGCGACAAAGAAAACTTTGACAAACTCTTTTGCTTCATTAGATGTATATAAGCATGTACTACGAACAAGTCCAACAAGTATTGGAGCAATGCTACAAAGAAAATGCACGAAGCAATCCTTAGATCATGTGAAGAGTTTCAAACAACTAAGAATGAATAATATGCAACTGAAAATCATGACGAGATCACAATGCACATGACTTGGACATACTAGTGTGGTATCTCGCTAGCCCCCATGAGTGAAGCAAAACATAAATGCAGACGCTCCTTCACAGTCTTAAAGGAGACTAGAAATAAATATTTCAGAATGAGTAATATCACAATCATGCAGAAGATAATGTGGTACTTTGGGACAATGCACATTACACTGAGAATGACAATTATGCTCTCAATAGTTGGTGCTTTGTAGAAAGAAGGTGAAGACTCTCGAACCGTGGGTTTTGATTGCAAGGCTGAAAACCCGTGGCTGGAAGCAAAGACTAAATGAGTACTAGAGCTCGCGGTTTTGAAAACAGAGATAAAATGCTTTTAGGAGTGTAACTTTCCAGTCAACGGTAGACGGTAAAGGTTCTCAATATCTTCCATACCAACCATATTAATGGCGGTTCCCATGCTTTTTATGCTTACACTCCCCCTCCACCAATTCTTACACAAGCCATGGCTAGTCGCATTCGCGGGTGCCCTCCATACAATCTCAAGCCAAGGTGGAGTGTAAGTTTATTTTTTATAAACCATTTAGAACTGGGCATTCTCCAAACCAGCCTCTGCCTCATAAATTTGACTAGAATAAACTTTGTCAAGGAGTAAAATATTTTTAGCATGTAAGATATTGATTGCCCCTAACGCTCCATGAGCTTGTACGGGTAAAAAAAGAGAAGTGCATTTGAATAGTTTTGAGATGGTACAAGAAAGTCTTTGTTAGGATGGCTGGTAAATACCATATATAGGAAGGTATGGTGGCTCATATGGCGCAACTGGTTTGATGGATTTTGGATGCACAAGCAGTAAGTCCGCTTGGTACAGGCGAAGGCTAGCAAAAGACGGGGAAGGGACCAACTAGAGAGCAATAACGGTCATAATCATGCATAGCAACAAAGCAACATTGAATTGGGCATGAAAGTGATACAACTATTCTGAAATAAAAAGATCATCAAGGCTTGATAGACTTCTAGTCATAAACATGTGTAAGCATGTGCCAAGTCAATCCAAAAACTCTCCGAAGGGAAATACCACTTCAATATGCCAAACCCTGAACAATGCAATGCATGCAAATCATTTCAATAACACATTATGCACTCCAGCTATTTGAGACTAGTCATAAAGAAAGCATGAACTACTGGGAAAGCATTGTAAACATAGCACTATGTCACTACAAGTTGGTCTCTAGATCATAAGTACATGCATATGTACAAAAGTAGAAACAAATAGAGTTCATACCGGCTTTCCTTGTTGCATACCTTCCGTCAATCTTCATCCTTATTGCATCGTCACTTGCACGATCGGACATAGAAAGATATAATCAAGTGCAATTGCAACCATGGACGTGAGCTGAACTCTGCAAACAAAGCAAACTAAAGAGAGAAAGGAAATCTTTTTGGGTTTTCTAAAGGTTAAACGAAAGCAAAAGAAAAAAAGAAATCTTTTTGTAGTTTTTGAAAAGAAAGAACAAAGAAGAACATGCAAAAAACTCTGAAAAGATTAAAAAGGAAACCACGGATGATACAATGAAAGGGGATAAGGTGTCACACCCAAGATGCGACCCTATCCTCAATTTGGCACGAGGGCCTCGTCAGGGATAGAAGCGCATCTCGTCGTGTCGCAAGAATGGATATCGTTACAAGTACATGTACTGAAAAGAAGAGTTATATATATATATATAGAATTGGCTTACACTCGCCACAAGCTACATCAGAGTCGCAGCAGTACAATACATAAAGATCACGAAGAAGAGTAGGGTCCGACTACGGACGAAAACAAACGAGAAAAGAAGAACGATGTCCATCCTTCCTATCCTAGGCTGCCGGCCTGGAACCCATCCAAGATCAATGAAGAAGAAGAAGAAGAAGCAACTCCAAATGAACAATCAACGCGCTCGCGTCAATAGCCTTTACCTGTAAATGCAACTAGTGTTGTAGTAATCTGTGAGCCACAGGGGACTCAGCAATCTCATTTCCAAAGGTATCAAGACTAGAAAAGCTTAAAGGGTGAGGTAAGGTTAGGTGGTGAGGTTGCAGCAGCGGCTAAGCATATATTTGGTGGCTAAAATTACGAGTACAAGAAATAAGAGGGGGAAGATTACGGATAGCGTACGTGAACTACTGATGATCAAATGAATGATCCTGAACACCTACCTACGTCAGACATAACCCCACCATGTCCTCGATCGGAGAAGGAACTCACGAAAGAGACAGTCATGGTTACACACACAGTTGGCATATTTTAATTAAGTTAACTTCAAGTTATCTAGAACCACTGTTAAACAAAGTTTCCACGTTGCCACATAACCGCGGGCACGGCTTTCCGAAAGATTTAACCCTGCAGGGGTGCTCCAACTAGTCCATCACAAATTACCACAAGCCGCATAGAAATCCTCGATGACGACACTCGCGATCTCGTCGGATTCCTTAGTGGAAAACCTCAACTCTGAGATTACCCAAAGCATCACCGGAATCCCGATGCACAAGATATCTCGTCAAAGGTAAAACTAATCCAGCAAGGCCGCCCGACGTGTCGACGATCCCGATAGGAGCCGCGTATCTCGTTCTCAGGACACGACGGATGACCGATGGTTACCACGCCAAACGCCGAGTTGCCACGGGTAGCGTTAGTAAGCTGCTCTATTTTGGACCAGCACCATCAGCACTGGCCCTCCCTGTATTATGTAGAATTACTCCTCGGGTAGCGCTAACTCCCTGTGCATTTGAGTATTATCATAATTATTATGTTGGGCAAATGTAGTACCAATGTTGGGCCTTGCCAGACCAACTTTAATCTAAAACGAATTATCAAGGGGGTCCCCATAACAACCCCGATCGTGTTAGGAGCGCTCAAATATGGAACATAACACTGGTAGCCAAAACTAAGGGGCAAAGGTGGAACAAAACACCAGGCTAGAAAGGCCGAGTCTTCCACCTTTTACCAAGTATATAGGTGCATTAAATTAAATAGCAATAATAGGGTGATATAACAAGGAACCCATGTTTTCACATGGAAGCAACTGAACCTACAACTAGCAACGCTAACACAGGGTTAGGCAAGCGGTAACATGGCCAATCAGTGGTTTGCTAGGTTGAACAGGTTGAAGGTTTTCAAGGTATTGTTGAGGGGCTGATATTTAAACATGTGGTAGGCTACGAGACATAATGATAAAAACGGAATAACTAGCATGGCAATGATAGTAATGGTAACTAGGGAAATGGTCATCTTGCCTGAGATCCCGCTTGGAAGAAGAATGCCTCCGTGAAGCAGACGAACCGATGTAGTCGAACGGGTCATCACAATCCGACACGCTTACGGAACTCTATCGAGATGAAGCAAACCAGAAACTCAAATCAACTCACGATATTCACCACATGATGCACAACACAATTGATGCATGAGCAGCTGAACACATGCAAGACACGGCATGCCAATTCACAACACTCAACACTACACATTAAGTGAAGTTCAATATGCAACGAGTTGCATATTGACGAAACTCCACATACGAATTATTTAGTTCTCTCTCGATTAGGTACACGATAATATTAAATGTTGTTAAACATGGCAAGAGGTGAAGCGCAATTTAATCTACCTATCTAGGCATTTTAAATGAGGTCGGAAATGACATATAGCATCTCCGAGACGACCTCACATGTTAATTTACAATTCTGTCCAGATCTGAACTAACACATATAATTAGTTTTTAAACAGCAAAACAAACAGGTTCACGTGATTCGACGCGTCGTGACAAGCAATTTACACATAGAGAACATCTCCAACGGAGCTACGGATCAAAAGATACGGACACCGCAAGATATGATGGCATCAATGCAATATGTGTGCAACGACGGTCACGAGCACTTCAAAACATACAAACAGCAAGAGAAAATGAAACTACTCGAGATTCTAAGCAAGTTTCATATAGGACACGATCAAATCAGAGCTACGGTTCAACAACTACGAGCAAAACAAGAAATCACTACAAACTGCCAAAATCAGCCACATAGCATTTTCTACACCCCACAACTACGAGCTACACAACTCCAATCTACTCACCAAGGCATGACACGAAAAAGGGCAAGAACCACTACAACAATCTACTCACCAAGGCATGACACGAAAGAGGGCAAGAAGCACTCAAAGAAAGCACCGTTGAAACAATAGATTAGAAAGAGAGATTACACCGGTATAAAGAAAAACTAGATGAGGATAGCACCTCGGAATAATTGAAAGAATTAGAATTAGGACTTACGGAATATCTTCAACACTCCGGATAGAAAAGAGAGGACTGAATAAACAACATAGGCTGATAAGAATTCCCAACATAGGAAAGAATTACAAGGATGAATAGGATATGATGAAGACAAATAACTGCATTGAATTCACCAGAAAAGATAACAAGACTGAATAAAAATGAACACGGAGCTCCTGAGAATCTTCACAATGAAACATCGGATACGACACGGAAGAAAAGATAGCGGAAGCATCACTGAATATAAAGGCACTTGGATGATGACTGAAACATTGAAGAAAAGGGTGGGAGGGCGGGGAAAAACAAAGACAACTTGGGACAGATGAGAAAACTCCGGTAAGAATTGAGAGAATGATCAGCAACAATTGGAGAAGATTGAATTCACCAGAAGAGAAGCACGCCGGTTGGAAAAGAATTAACATGACGACTCCGGTTGACAAGAATTGATATGACAATTGATTAAGCCAAAGGATTAGCATTCACATAAAAATATGAAAACACAGATTAGGAAAGATCTGAAATCACCATTGACATCGAAGCAACTCGAATTACCATAATCAACAAAACAAAGGGAGAGGCTTATGAAACAAGCCAGAACAAACTCATGAGAGAGATTTCCGTTCGATATTTTCATGGACGGGATCGCACGGGCTCGAACCTTACACTAGCCATCAAGTGCAAGGCAGTGCACCTGACATACGAAGCATCCCCGAGTCATAGCAAGCTACAAGGACTCTTTAAGACACAACGAGAACCGTTGTAAGTCGACCCTCAACAAACGAATCCACTAGATGTCGAACCCCAACCTAACATCATGCATTTGTTGGAAGATTGACTTATAAGAAACTACTTGAATTCCCACCTAAGAATTCCCGAAATTTCTGGTCATGCAATCTGGTACACGGATACAAGGAGTAATATCACACAACTCCAATACTAACCCGTCACCTATATCACATCCATCAACACACGACCAGAATCTCGGACCTTCATCTACTACAGACCCTCGTGATCAGGACGATACAAAGTATGGCACTACTCCCGAACAATCTGCACCAGTACTGGGGAGATCGGGGTTATCTCGCCATTACTAGTATTGAAGCAATTGCGAACATCCTTCGTTCTGAGATACTAAGAAATCTGAATGATAACGATGTGCTCGAGAATCCCCTGGAGCTCAACACCCCGGAAGAGATCAAGTCAGATAGGAGGCACCAAGACAGAACTCCGTCACATCGGCATCATATAGATTCCAAAAATATCCGTGTGATCCTAATATTTTTTTGAGTGAGAACAGGAGTAGAATAAATTATTACGTCAAGATTCCTCACCACAACATAGAAGAGGATAAAAAATAATCCCACTCTCCGATATATATAACTAGACTCAAAGCAGTTTTTCACTAGACTCGACTCGGCCAAGTTCGATCAATCAAGGGGGCTCCTAGGTCGGTACTGCTCTGATACCAACTTGTCACGCCCAAGATGCGACCCTATCCTCAATTTGGCACGAGGGCCTCGTCAGGGATAGAAGCGCATCTCGTCGTGTCGCAAGAATGGATATCGTTACAAGTACATGTACTAAAAAGAAGAGTTCTATATATAGAATTGGCTTACACTCGCCACAAGCTACATGAGAGTCACAACAGTACAATACATAAACATCATGAAGAAGAGCAGGGTCCGACTACGGACGAAAACAAACGAGAAAAGAAGAACAACGTCCATCCTTGCTATCCCAGGCTGCCGGCCTGGAACCCATCCTAGATCGATGAAGAAGAAGAAGAAGCAACTCCAAATGAACAAACAACGCACTCGCGTCAATAACCTTTACCTATACCTGCAACTGGTGTTGTAGTAATCTGTGAGCCACAGGGGACTCAGCAATCTCATTTCCAAAGGTATCAATACTAGCAAAGCTTAAAGGGTGAGGTAAGGTTAAGTGGTGAGGTTGCAGTAGCGGCTAAGCATATATTTGGTGGCTAAACTTACGAGTACAAGAAATAAGAGGGGGAAGAACTACACATAGCGGACGTGAACTACTGATGATCAAATGAATGATCCTGAACACCTACCTACGTCAGACATAACCCCACCGTGTCCTCGATCGGAGAAGGAACTCACGAAAGAGACAGTCACGGTTACGCACACAGTTGGCATATTTTAATTAAGTTAACTTCAAGTTATCTAGAACTAGTGTTAAACAAAGTTTCCACGTTGCCACATAACCGCAGGCACAACTTTCCGAAAGATTTAACCCTGCAGGGGTACTCCAACTAGTCCATCACAAATTACCACAAGCCGCATAGAAATCCTCGATCACGACACTCGCGATCACGTCGGATTCCATAGTGGAAAACCTCAACTCTGGGATTACCCAAAGCATCACCGGAATCCCGATGCACAAGATATCTCGTCAAAGGTAAAACTAATCCAGCAAGGCTGCCCGACGTGTCGACGATCCCGATAGGAGCCGCGTATCTCGTTCTCAGGACATGACGGATGAGCGATGGTTACCACGCCAAACGCCGAGTTGCCCCGGGTAGCGTTAGTAAGCTGCTCTATTTTGGACCAGCACCATCAACACTGGCCCTCCTTGTATTATGTAGAATTACTCCTCGGGTAGCGTGTCGGGACCCCGATCCTAAGCCATAGGAATCCAGCCTATAACACATCGCATCCCTTTGCGGTCTCACGCACGGTTAACTCCACGGCTGCAGCCCTACCTTAGCCGGGACCGTTTGCGTCTTTTGACTCACGTATGCAATAGTGTCGCTAGCATTCCAATGTCAAAGAACCCGGATCGACATGTCTAGTCATGAACCAAAGTGGCAGTACCGCACAAGGACAGGCATACATGACCCAACAAAGCAGGTGTCGGTCATCAGCGAATGTAGACGAGTCGTAGCAAGCTACAAGGACTCCATTACATCGCGTGCCATTTCCCCAAAGGGGACAGACACAACAGCTAAGAAGGACACATGCCGGTCAACCAATGTGTCCGGAGCAGTAGCGATCTACCAAGGCTCATTGGATCACAAAGGGGCATTTCCTTGTAAGGAATGCTACTAAAGTTCACGACTAAGTAATCGAACCCCATACATATCAAGTACGACACACGTACGCATGGCATACCGATATGTATAGATACATCGATGGCATCACAACATAACCATAAACATACAACCTTTATTTAAGAGGCTCGGAAGAGCCACACACATAATATTACACATTAAGGGTCTCATGACCCATATTAGTAGTCATTCAGTTACAAGCCAGCGGAAGAGTTTAAAATGTCTGAGTACAGACAGGGCAGCTAGAAGGCACATGGCCTGACTATACTACAAATCCAACGTAGGGCCAGATCGTAGCTGGGACACCAGCTACTCGTCGTCGTCGATGTCTACGAAGAACCCTCCATTAGGGTCATTAGCAACCTCTGCAACATTTATTAAGCAAACATGAGTACGAAGGTACTCAACAAGACTTTAGGATAACTAACTACTCATGCAAGGTATCAAAAGGTATTGTGGGGTTTCATTCGGAAAGCCAGCATTTGACTCGTGGCTAGACAACTTGCATTTTTAAATAATTTTGACAACTTGATTTCTCGCACACGAGTCCACTAACACCACAACAATACACTATCGTGGAATCATTCCGTCTCCAAACGGAAATGCCGTCCACGACACTCACGCTTATCTTGACAATTTTTATGAGTAGCCATTGAAGTTATCTATGAACAACATATGTCTCCAAGTAGTCCATATCCGCGGACGCGGCTATTCGAATAGATCATAACCCTGCAGGGGTGTACTTCGTCACACACGCTCTCGCCACTTATCACCATGTGCACGTCATGCACCTCGGCAACCTTCAAGCGGAAGCCTAGCGAGGGAGTCGGCCACGACCGTTAACCACACTAGTACCTAGTCGAGGTTTAGCGCCTATCTGAGAGTAACCCGTACGGAAGTCCGACCGGGGTTTCCGTCACGGCCTCAAACGATGTGCGCAGGGTTCCCAAGCCCACCATCCGGGTGCCACTTGGTACACCGTGCCACTGCCTACCGCATCATAGCCCACCTCTCAGGTCAGCACTATGCACGGCCTCCAGCATGACTATAAACACCAGAAACTACTTGCAACTCCTGGACCGAGTACTAAGCGATTAATAAGTCGAGAGGGTCAATTAAGTATCCCAACGTGTGGTAGTATCTAGTCTTGGATTACATACACGGAACTCAGTTCCTAAGGACGGTTCCAATGAAACAACCCGCCATGTACTCCTACACAGCCTTTCACCGGTACCTTTACCAAACCGGGTTCAACACACAACCTTTGCTTACCGAACACATCCTCACAATTCTGTTCATCTCCCAGATGACAGACCATACACAACTCTAAGCATAGCATGCATAGCAGGATAAGGCACAACATAGATCAAGCAACTACCAGGTATGCTAGGTTGCAAGGTTCGGTTATTTACTGTGACAAGGTTAGGTCATGCAAAGGAAGTGGGTTCAACTAACGTGGCAAAAGAAGTTGAAGCATTTGATCCTAATGCAATAAGTAAGTGCAAGAGCAAGAACATGGGAATTATCGGGATGATCAAAGGGGTTGCTTGCCTTGTTGCTCAGAGGAGGGACAATATCCGTCACACGGATATTCGAAGGAATCCGGGGGTGCGGAGCCTACCGGAATGAATGGCAACAATCAATAACAATCATATGCAAACAAGATGATGCATGAGCATGGCATGAGAATGCAAAGTGATAAGCTATTATAATCAACATGTATTAGGTTTAGAGTTGAGTTGAATCATATTTGAATATCAATTCAAACGAGGTATTCTTGGATACCGATTTAATTGATTCAACCTGATGCTCAGATCAACTTGATGTTAGCATGCATGAAATGTCATGTTAGGGTACTGATTTGTAATTAGGACAGTGTGTGATCATGTCATTCATAATGAAATTTGAATATTTTCCAAATTCCAATTACAAAGTAAGTATAAGAATTGTCTTATTCATTAATCTACATGTTTGGGTTCTGTAACTTTTTCAAACATGCATGAAAATAGCATATTCAAATTCCTTGAATTTTTCTGATGCTTTTTCATATAAAAATTATTTTCATTGGAGTTACAGATTAATTTCTATGATTTTTACAAGTTTTAGCAATTTCCTCGATTTATTTTATAAATAGAAATACTAATATTGCAACACTACCGACGTCAGCAGGTCAACTGCGCCTGGGCCAGGTCAAACCAGACCAGTGGGGTCCACTGGTCAGTAACCCAGGGGCTAACCCCGCGTTGACCAGCCCCTAATTGGGGTTTGACCACGCGTGGGGCCCTCTGGCAGTGACTGAGGGAAGGACCATTACGCCTGCGCCTGGGCCAGGTCAAACCTCACCAGTGGGGTCCACTGGTCAGTGACCCAGGGGCTAACCCCGCGCTGACCAGCCCCTAATTGGGGTTTGACCAGGAGTGGGGCCCTCTGGCAGTGACTGAGGGAAGGACCATTACGCCCTAATGGTCGGCCACGTCGATGCCCACCGGAGGGTGGTCGCCGGTGACCAAGCCCGCGGCGGAGGGCTCGCCGGAGATGACCTAAACGGCGCTACACGACACCAAATCGAGCGTGGTTTGCAGCTACGGGACGCTGGCGAAGCAGCCGATCTGGCAGGGGCATCAGGAGAAGCTATGGTCGCCGGGAGAGGCGCCGGCGACGAGCCGAAGCGGCGGCCGAAGCTCGGCGTTCTGCGGGCGATGGCTCCAAGGCACGGGGAGGGCAGCTGATGGGCTCATCCCATTCCTGGCGGCTCCAGGAGCTCGATCCCTAGCTCGAGCACGTGGAACACACACCACAGTGACGGCGACGACATGACCGGCGGCGAGGAGCTCTCGGCCTTGGTGGGGAACGGGGCTACCGTGCACAGAAGAGTGTGGGGTGAGAGGGGAAATGATGACGAGCTCACGACGGTTCCGATGGTGTTGTTGTAGGGCTCGGGGGTGCGCCGGAGGGAGCGAATCGACGGGAGAGGTCCGGCGGCCGGAGGTGGAAGTCGACGGTGCCGTGGGCGTTGTAGGGCTCGGGGAAGCTTCGGCTTCTGCAGGGAGGACCAGACCGACGAGGCGGAGCTAACGGCACGCTCTGAGAGGGGATCCTATGGCTAGGGCACGGGCAGCTCGAGCTTTGCTCGGCTCCAATGGCGGCAGAAGGGGGAGGAGAGATCCGAGAGGAGGGGGAAGAACCGACGCTGGGAATGGATAGGGGTGGCCTCGGGGAGCTTATCCCCGGCCTTGCCAGCGCGAGGCGGCGGCCAGGCAGGCGCACAGGTGCGTGGCCGCGCCGAAGAAGGCGGCGGCCACCTCCTGCTCGTACTGGCGCGAGGGAGGAGACGACTGAGGGAGATGGGCCGGGCCAGGCTAGGCGACAAGTAAGAGTTTCCCATTTTTTTCTGTTTTTGTTTCTGTTTTAGCTACTTCAATATTTTGCTATTTATTTCAGCTCCAAAATGGTTGTAAAAACTATTTTAGACACACCTGAATATTTGTTGTAATATTCCCCACCATTTCCAAACTTTTCAACATTTTTGAAAATTTAAAGTTTCTCATTTCAAATTTAAAACTTGAAACCAGTAGCTTTTTGCATTTATTTAAAATGCTTAAAGTGTCAAGAAAATAGTTTTCTCCAATGCTCATTTACTTTGATGATTTATCAGAAAGTTTGAACATTTCTTGAGGCCATTTTGGGTTCATTGATTTTAACTAGTTTGAGATTTCCTTTATTTAAAGTAGTGGCTAGGGTTTTGGGTTTTTCCTTTGCCACTTTCTTGTTCTTGTTGAAAATTCTTAGATGCAATGCAAAGAAGACATGAGCACAAGACTAACTTGCTTAAGGTGTCAGGGATGTGACATAGCGCTAACTCCCTATGCATTTCAGTATTATCAGAATTATTATATTGGGCAAATGTAGTACCAATGTTGGGCCTTGCCAGACCAGCTTTAATCTAAAACGAATTATCAAGGGCGTCCCCATAACAACCCCGATCGTGTTAAGAGCGCTCAAATATGGAACATAACACCGGTAGCTGAAACTAAGGGGGAAAGGTGGAACAAAACACCAAGCTAGAAAGGTCGAGCCTTCCACTTTTTACCAAGTATATAGGTGCATTAAATTAAATAGCAATAATAGGGTGATATAACAACAAACCCATGTTTTCACATGGAAGCAACTGCACCTGCAACTAGCAACGCTAACACAGGGTTAAGCAAGCGGTAACATAGCCAATCAGTGGTTTGCTAGGTTGAACAGGTTGAAGGTTTTCATGGCATTGTTGAGGGGCTGATATTTAAACATGTGGTAGGCAACGAGACATAACGATAGAAACGGTATAACTAGCATGGCATTGATAGTAATGGTATCCGGGGAAATGGTCATCTTGCCTGAGATCCTGCTTGGAAGAAGAATGCCTCCGTGAAGCACACGAACCGATGTAGTCGAACGGGTCCTCACAATCCGACACGCTTGCGGAATTCTATCGAGACGAAGCAAACCGGAAACTCAAATCAACACATGATATTCACCACACGATGCACAACACAATTGATGCATCAGCATCTGAACACATGCAAGACACGGCATGACAATTCACAACACTCAACACTACACATTATGTGAAGTTCAATATGCAACGAGTTGCATATTGACGAAACTCCACATACGAATTATTTAGTTCTCTCTCGATTAGGTACATGATAATATTAAATGTTGTTAAACATGGCAAGAGGTGAAGCACAATTTAATCTACCTATCTAGGTATTTTAAATGAGGTCGGAAATGACATATAGCATCTCCGAAACGACCTCACATGTTAATTTACAATTCTGTCCAGATCTGAACTAACACATTTAATTAGTTGTTAAACAGCAAAACAAATAGTTTCACGTGATTCTACGCATCGTGACAAGCAATTTACACCTAGAGAACATCTCCAACGGAGCTACAGATCAAAAGATACGGACACCGCAAGATATGATGTCATGAATGCAATATGTGTGCAACGACGGTCACGAGCACTTCAAAACATACAAACAGCAAGAGAAAATGAAACTACACGAGATTCTAAGCAAGTTTCATATAGGACACGATCAAATCGGAGCTACGGTTCAACAACTACGAGCAAAACAAGAAATCACTACAAACTGCCAAAATGAACCACATAGCATTTTCTACACCCCATAACTACGAGTTACACAACTCCAATCTACTCAACGAAGGCATGACACGCAAGAGTGCAAGAAGAACTACAACAAACAACTAACAAAAAATAGCATGACATCATGGATCACTAGGGAAAGAAGTCACAAAATGGCATCTCGCACACTATTTCAGACTTTGTGAAAATAGCAGTTTATGAAGCTGCAGTTTTTGATCTGAAGGCATATTGACAGCAGAAAAACCATAAGCTACAGGACTCCAAATGGCATCAAACTTCACAGCATGCTAGAGAATCACAAGGACTACAACTAACTCCATTGCACCAACCTCAAAAGAGCTACAGATCACAAGATAGAAGCAAGACAAGACAACAACACAATATAACAGATTCCAGACTTAGAAATATTTCAGCACCTCCAAATCAGCACTATTTCTAGCAACTTGAGAGAAAGCAAACCACACCTAAACATGCATTTCTATTGCAACCAAAATTACCAGGGGCTAGACTAAACATCAAAGAACAACTCCCTAGTTGACAACTTGATCATAGCACGCACAGAATAAATCCTACGAAATAGACAAGAGGGCAACATGGAAAAATATCGCGCGAACTAACTTGCTCAAAAGCTAAAACTAATTGCACAGAAAAATCCTATAAAACATGTGGGGTTGCAGCACAAAAATATTGCCACACGTAAATGCGAGAATATGTCCGAAACACGGGAAATAAACTAGCGGCAAATCCCTACACGCAAAAATACCAAGGACCGCTCTAAAATACATGGCAATAGGGTTCCTAAAACATGAACATTTCTACTACGGTATACGAGCAATCCGGACACGCACGAGAAATTATTACGGGACGAAACCTATTGTAACAGCACGTAAAACTATACATTCGGCACGCTAAACTACGTCAAACAAATATGCAAGTTGCACAAACGTAATCTACGCGCAAAACTACACGAAATCCATATGCTACACGTCGCGAACCGATACACGGTTAATAAACTACGGGCAATCTAATATCGTATATTAACTGGAATTAAATAAATTCTAAAACTAACTAAAAAACGCTATTGGGCTTCACAGGGGGGCGCAGGTTAAAACCTAGCGCCTAGTGCGCGATATATGCTACAAAGGGGGCCTCACCTTTGCGGGTTTGGCCCAAGCGGAGGAGAGAGGTTTGGCCGAGGCACTTGGGCCGGCTTGGGGGCGATGGGTCTCGGCTCGCGGAGCTACAGTGGCCGGTTGGCCCAGCGGGAGGGAGGCGTTGGGCTGCGGCCCAACTAGCGCAACGAGGAGGCGAGGGGTTCCCGTCGGTTCCTCCCGAGCGGGAACCAAAGGCGGCGGCGGTTGCAGGTTATGCCGGCAGCACGCGTCGGCAGGGACGAAGGCACGTGGCGCTCCAGCGCGAGGCTCCGGCGGGGAAGGCACGACAGGCGGGATCTGGCAGCGGCGGCTCCTTGGCAGTGGCCGGCGACGAGGCTAGCGGTGGGACGAAGCTGCTGCAGGCGGCTCATGGCGAGGTGGGAGCCCAGCGACGGCGGCTCCGACCGGGGATGTTGCTCTGGCGAGCCGTAGCGGGGGCCGGCGATGCCGAGTCGGCCGGAGGGAGGAGGCGCGACGCGGGCTGCAGAACCGAGGCGACGGTGAGGCTCTCGGCGGCGAGGTGCTCGGGAGGAGGAGGCTCGGGCAGGGAGGCCTCGGGCAAGGCGGCGGCGGCGGATGGGCGTGCCCGGGCCCGATCTGGGCTCGGCGGGCCTGCGGCGGCTGGTGGGTGGTGGGAGGAGAGAGATGGCTCGGTTAGGGTTATGGGGCTACCCGGTTTTCGAGGAGAGAGGGGGCTGGCTGCCTCAAAAATAGGAGGGTGTCTATTTATAGACAAATGGGGGGGGGGGCTAGGTTAACCGGAATTTCGTTCCGGATCCAACAGTGCGGTCGCAATCAGACGATTCCGCACGCGGGAACGGGTAAGTGGCTGTGTAGGGTGGTTTACCGAAGACGAGATGGAAAACGGGCGACGCGACAACGATTTTTAAAACACCGACAACCGTCCGACGGTAGACCGAATACGGTGCTGCTACCGTCGACCGTTCGGGTACCAGACGAACTCTGATCGCAACGAAACTTGACAGGCGGCCTACCTATAATAAAATAACACCGCACGTCAAATCTCGCCCCAATCATAGAAAGTTTACACACACTTTTAAAAACAAGATTCGAACGATGCCGCGGGCGCGTGGATGTGTGGTCGGCCTCAGAATGGACAACGACGAGAACCAGCAACTAACAACGGATGCACCTTTTGAAAACTGGCGGCAACGGGGTGCCGATGCAATGCTGATGATGCGACAAATAAAAATAGACACGGGACGAAAACGGAAAGAAAAGAAGAATCTTCTAGAACGTCGGCATCGGGCTGTCACATAAGGGTACGTACTCCCCCAAGCTTAGGCTTTTGGTCTAAGTTGGGCTTGGCTACTGCAGGCTCCAGGAGAAAAATCGGGATTTTTGGAATTAGAGAGAGAAGTGAAGAATAAATACCTGGAAAGGGGACCAGGTGGGCCCAGGCGCCTTGTGGGCGCGGAGAGGGGCTAGGCCGCGCCACCTGGCCGCCTGGACCAGGGGTGGCTCCCTGGTCAGGCCGAGGTGCCCCTGTGTCTCTTTTTTGATGCAAATTTTTATTATAATTGTTTTTGAATTTTTCTCACAACTTCATCTTTGAATATTTTTTCGAAGTACCGAAAGCTGCAAAACTTCCGAAAAGCTCGAAGCAATGGTTAAACATATGAAGCTTAAAAATATAAAACTTTGGTACAGCAAGGAGGATGAAATATAATGAAAACATGGCAAGCTTCTCTTTTTACTCATATAAAACATGCTTGTTAGCAAGGTTGATCAAGTCTTACTACTAGACATGTGATATATCGAGAAAAATGTTTCACTTCTTATAAAGCAATCATAGTACCTTTATTATAATCGATATTGTCCCCGTCATAATGGTTTTGTATTAGTGGTGCACATGTAGAGGACAATCCCACTCTCCAACCTTCACGGTCTCAATATTCTCAATAGAATTAAGGCCATGCCTTTTATCAATCTTCTTCGGAAAATATACCGTGTGCTCCTTCTCATTAACATTGAAAGTCGCCTTTCCTTTATTGCAATCAATAATAGCACCTGCGGTGTTAAGAAAAGGTCTACCAAGAATAATAGACATACTCCCATCCTCGGGCATGTCAAGCACAACAAAGTCAGTAAGGATCAAGCAATTAGCAACTTCAACAGGAACATCCTCACAAATACCAATAGGAATGGCTATTGACTTAACAGCCATTCGAAGAGAGATATCTGTAGGAATTCGTTTATCTAGACAAAGCCTTTTGTAAAGAGATACAGGCGTAACACTCACTCCTGCACCAAGATCACATAAAGCAGTTCTGACATAATTATTTTTGATGGAGCAAGGAATGGTGGGTATAACTGGATCACCAAGCTTCTCAGGAATCTTACCACTGAAAGAGTAATTAGAAAGCATAGTAGATATTGCCTCATTAGGAACTTTTCTTTTATTAGTAGCAATATCTTTCATATACCTCGAATACGGAGGCAACTTAATAGCATCAGTCAAAGGAATTTGAAGAAAAAGAGGTTTCATCCATTCACAAAATTTATTGTAATGCTCTTATTCTTTGGTTTTGAAAGACTTACCCGGGAAGGGCATTGATTTATGTACCCATGGTTCTCTTTAATTCCCATGTCTTGTTCTCTAGTATATCTCTTGCACTTGTCGGGTGCTTCTTCTTCTTGTACTTCAGGAGGATCATTCTTCTCATTATCTTTATCAGGTTCAGCACCATCTTCTGTCTCAGCATCAGAAGTAGATATACTATTAGGATCAACAATAGGTTCTTCATCAATTATGGGATCATTGGAGTTGTCAGCTTCCTTGTGTTTCTTCTTCTTCTTCTTCGGGGAGCTAAGAACATCTTCTTCGTGTAATTGAGAATCTTGCTCGATCCTCTTTGGATGCCCCTCCGGATAGAGGGGGTCCTCGGTGTGTGTACCACCTCAGGTCTTTATACCATACGCCTGTGTATCAAGTTGTTTGGCATTGTTAGCAAGCAAATCTTTTTGCACATTAGAAATTTGTTCAAGGTGAGTTTGAACCATATGAAAATGCTTAACAAGACCTTTAACATCATTAACAGTTCTACTTAAAACATCAAGCAAACTTTTGATAGCAAGGGAATTATCATGCAATTAGCTTTGAATCCTCTCATTAAAGTGACTTTTCTTGACAATGAAATTATCAAGCTCATCTAAACATTGATCAGGGGGCTTACCATGACAGATGTCACCTGCATTGAATTCTAAAAGAGATTGTACCTCTACCATAGGTGGGTGAGTGGTAGGCTCACATAATTTCTCAATAGGAGGTAGATTCTTCACATCTTAAACTTTATTACCTCTCTATTTACTAGGCTTCTTGGCTTCTGGCATAACTTCGGGGCTCAAGAAAAGCATACCCCTCTTCTTTGGTGGTGGAGGTGGTTCAGGAATGGACCAATCATCATGATTATTAGCTATCTTGCCCATTAGTTCTTCAGCATCGTCCGGTGTTCTTTCCCTGAAAACACAACCAGCACAACTATCCAGATAGGTTCTAGATTCACCGATTAGACCAACATAAAATATATCAAGCAATTCATTCTTAGGGATTCCATGTCCCGGTCTAGCCTTGAGTAAGTGCAATACCTCCCCCAAGCTTTAGGGAGGTGCTCATCCTGCAACTATTTAAAGTTATATATTCTTTGTAAAGCAGCATGTTGCTTATGAGCAGGAAAATATTTAGCATCAAAAGATTGAGCTAAATCTTGAGGACTCTTAATGGAACCACACGGTAGTGCATCATACCATGCTTTAGCATCGCCCTTCAAAGAGAAAGGAAGTAGCTTAGTAACATAATAATTTCTCTTCTTGTCCTCTGTAGTGAATAAGCCACCCAACTCAGTGAGTTTGGTAAGGTGTGCAATAGCATCGTCATTTTCTCTGCCATAAAAGGGGTCAGCTTCAACTGTGGATATAAGTGAAAGATCGACAGAGAAATCAAAATCAACATCCTAAATGCAAATAGGAGATGATGCAAATTCAGGATCAGGAGTAAATTTGTTTTTCATAGAATGCTTTTCAAGCAGCTTCTTAACAGCAGCAGGGTCAGAGTGAGCACGCTCTGTAAGCTCCCTACATAAATCATCATCAAGCTCAATATAATCATCATCAAGAATTCTTTCCTTGAGACCACTCAAGTCTGGGTAACCAAAGGGTCTACCAATGGGGTAGCGTGTAACAGGAATTTCAATTCCAGACTGCTTCACAGCCTTAGTAATCCGAGACTCAATAAAATAACCAATTAAACCAGTCCCATCAAGAGTAGTAGAAGCATCATCAAAAGTATCATACATAGTGACGTACTCGGTAGAGGCAGCATGTGGTGGTGGTGAAGCAAACTTACTCATAACTGAAGGTGAATCAAGCGTAGCACTAGTGCTAACAACAGTACATTTTCTTGTAGTGGATGGTAAAATCAGAACCTTGAGGTCTCCTTTCTTACCCATAGAGGATAAACCGCAACAAGCAAAATAACTCCAAGTAGACTTGTAAATAAAGCTATGCTCCCCGGCACGGCGCTAGAAAATAGTCTTGATAACCCACAAGTGTAGGGGATCGCAACAGTCTTCGGGGATAAGATAACCCAATTTATTGATTCGACACCAGGGGAGCCAAATAATATTTATAAGCTTTAAAATTTGAGTTGTCAATTCAACCACACCTGAAAGATACTTGCTTGGCAACGAAATATTAGTAGCAACGGTGATATGGAAGTGCTGGTGGCAACGGAAATAATGGTGGCAAAGCAACAAAAGTAAAACAGCAAAAGCAAAGCAACTTGTAACCAACAGGATTAAAATATTGTAGGTTAGGGAGATGGATGGTTGGTCATGGATGAGAGATATCATGTATTTAAGTTGGGGCAAGGCACACATAAAAGTAATGATCATCTAGGCAAATATCAAACATTAGGCATGTATCCCAAGGTAGTCGTGCGTGCTTGCAATAAGAACTTGCACAACATATTTTGTCCTGCCATCCCGCTACCAACGGGGCCAAAAGGAACTTATGGGGATTAAGGTGATCATGTCAAAGAGCACCGGAACAAAGCATTAACAATCAATGGATACATGGAATCCTCAAATTATACTCTATCCCCTTTGGTGTCCCAAGCTGTCACGATTGGGATCGCCGGTTCCGGTTTATAATAGGTGCATACAACTCATAGATAGGATCAAGAACACAAATATAATCATGAAAACTTAATCGGTTCAGATCTGAAATCATGGCACTCAGGCCCAAAGTGACAAGTATGAAGAGCAACAAGTACTAGCAAAGATGATAAACACCATAGTAAATGATAGGCAACATGCCCCCAACAATCTGACGAACTATTACGTGATCTAACTCATCCAATCCATACCATCCCCTTCGCCTACATCAGGGAATTACTCACACATGAAAGGGGAAGTCATGGAAGGGTGATGGAGTGGCGATGGTGATGACGATGGTGACGATTTCCCCTCTCCGGATGCCAAGGCAGCCTCCAGATTAGCTCTCCCGGAGAAGAACCAAGGGTGGCGGTGCCTCCGCATCGAGATATGGAAAAATGACTTCTGTTCTCGTGTTTCTCCATCTCGGGTTAAAATAGGAGCCAAGGTAGGGCACCACAGGGGATGGGCCCCACCTAGGCGACCTTCTTGCACGACTAGGGGGCAGGCTGCGCCACCAGGTCGCCTGGAGGCCTGGTGACCCCCCTCTGGCCCATCTTTTGGTCAAGGGTTCCTCCTGGTGCATGTATTTTCTCTATTTTTATTGGAATTTTGGAAAACACCTAAAAATTCATTTTCATGCACACAAAAAATCATACACGCAGCTCTGTTGAAAACAGCGTCAGTCCGGGTTAGTTTTGTTCAAATGATGCAAGAATGAGGCCAAAACAATAGCAAAATTGTTTGGAAAAGTCAATACGTTTGAGACGTATCAAAATGCGCAATGTCATAGGGTGCCCAGAAGGATTGGCTATACACACAGATGCTTGCAAGGGTTTGGAGACTGCAGTAGAACAAGTGTTCCCTAAAGCAGAGCATAGGGAATGTATGTGACACCTTGCTGGTAATTTCATGAAGAAATTCAGGGGAAAGTTTTTGATGACAACCTGTGGCCAGCGTTGTACACATGCAGCCAGAAGAAACATAGCCACCACTTGAGGGCGATGTACACTGAAAATCCCTCGGTGCTGACATACTTGGAAACACATCACAACAAGTTGTGGACAAGAAGCAAATTTGGTCACACATGCAAGGTGGACTGTGTGACAAGTAACCTTGCTGAAAGTTTCAATGCAAAGATTAAGGGATTGAAAGCTCTTTTTGTGTGGGAAATATTTGACAAGATAAGGCAGATGATAATGCAAAATATGGTATTGCGAAATAGAATTGGGCATGTTTCATATGTTGGCCATCTCATCATTCCATCTGTGATCAAAGCTTTGCATTTGAAAGGTAGACATTATCAGGTTAATATGAGTTATCTTAGACAGTCGGAAATTGAGGCTGAGGTGACATATGATAACGGGCAAGGAGGGTGTTGGAGGTACCCCGTGAATTTGAGTGAAATGACATGTAGTTGTATGCGATGGCCGATCACTGGCAAGCCATGCATACATGCCATGTATTTCTTGAACATTATTGGAGGTGAGCAGTGCAAAGTTGATCCGTATGTGTCTGAATATTTGTCTGTTGACAAGTTTCGGAAAAAATATGAGGATAACGTGCCTGCTTTGTTGGGAAAAGACCAATGAGACAATGTCGATCCAGGATTCAAGCTATGCCCTCCAGTTCTGACCGGACCACCTGGCATGCCAAGGGTTAAAAAATTTAGAGGTGCTGCCAAGGGTGGAACCGTTAAGAGGTGAAAGTGCAGTAGATGTGGAGAAATGGGACATATAGGTAGGGTATGCAGCAATGCAGTGCCCGTGGGATTTGGAGATAACGACGCATATCATGCCGCTACCGCTGCCACGGCAGCAGTACTAAAAGCGGCAAAATCCGCAGCCGTCGCGGTTTCAGCTAGGTATGTGTGTCTTTGATTGTTTTGTGCACCAATTTTTTATTTTACACATTTTGAAATCTTTGTTGCACTTCTGTCTTGAATGCCAACTCTAGGATAATTAAGAAGGGTAAAACCAAACAACATTGGTAACCAAGGAGTAATAAAAGGAAGAGACATTAATTTATGACATCAACAAAAGGAAAAGCTTCTATTCATGACCAAGAAGGAGAATAATTTGTATCGGCGGCTTGTGCTGGATTTGGAGATGACACTTCTTTTCCTGACAAAGAGCCATTTTAACCCCGAGAATATGATTTTGTAGCTTCAGCTACTAGAAGTAACCAATGAGCAACACCTACGTCAGATACTTCTGTTCGTGAGATCACCCTGTCCCAGCCCAGAATCCAGCAAGTAAAAAACAAGCCAAGAAGGTTGTGCAACCAATGAGTGTTCCAACAAAGAACACAAGGAGCAAGAGAAGAGTTTGAACATTGAATTTGTAATACCCTATTTGTAGTGGTACTTCTGTCGAACAATTGATGTGCGTGCTCTGGCGCGTACTGGCGTGAACGGGCATGTCCCATGGCCATCTAGCTATGGATATTCACCCCAATATGAATCTCTTGGCGAAATGTTTGATATTTTTACATTTCGAACATCCTAAACCCTTCCTCACTTCCTTGAACTTTGAACAACTTCGTTCGTGGTGGTTCATTTGTGTGAAGGTTCTTTTATGAAAATGTTCGTAGACCAAGTTTATTATTATTTATAGTTACTATATCACATAAAACGACAATTTGTGCAGGCATTATATTTTGTCGATTTTTTTAAATTAGTTATGCTCATTTGAATGTTGGTCAAACCTCAGAAAACCCCGTTGACCGCCACAAAACCCCACTAACCCTAGCACCGAACTACAACCGTTCGATCATACCCTAGCGCCGAACTATAGCCATTCCATTATACCCTAGCGCCGAACTAAAGTCGTTCGATCATACCCTAGCGCCGAACTACAACCGTTCGATCATACCCTAGCACTCCTGAAGGAAATTCTTTGTCCAAGCGTTGTTGCTGGCTAGTAGGGCCGGCTGTCCCAATGGCACCTGTGTCCATAAAATGTGGGTCCATAAGCTCGCTCACCATTGCCTCCCCTTTCCCCAACAAACAGAGCAGTCATTCTTCTTCTTCTCCCCATGCTCGTTCACCATTGCCTCCCCTTTCCCCCACCCATTCTTCTTCTTCTTCTTCTTCGTCTACAAAGTGCAGAAACGTCGGCCGATGAGAGATGTTGAGCTCTACCTCAGCCTCCAACCCCTCATGGCCATGGTATGGTGAAGTGCCGCTGACGCGATGCCTGGATTGCCCACACATCAGACTACTCGTACGTCGTGTTACTTGGAAAAAGGAGAATGGGAACAAAGGGCGCGAGTTGTGACATGTGAGAGCATGCCAGATGTGGGGAAGGTAAGATCTCTCCATATCTCTCCACATTTCTCCAGATTTGTTTTTTTGCTCAGATTTGGGATTTAGGGTGCATGTTTACGTTTTTAGGACATGCCTCCATGCTACCATTTTGAGTGGATGGATGAATAGATTGAGAGGCTTCAAATGGGGGGCTTAATTGATTCGAAGGGGGAAGCAAAGATGGTTCTCAATCTGCGTCAACTCGGAAGACGATGGGGCTGAGGAGATTTTGCACTATAACAGCGTCGCTCCAACGATGGGGGATGCGGAACTCAAAGGGGAATTGAAGAAGTTGAACAAGCACTTAAGGCAGATGATTGATTTGACGAAGCTTGCTAATCTGATAGCTGCAACATTTTATTTGTGTATAGTTGCTCTAGGATTTGCTTACTTGTTGATCATAAGTCGTTAGAGGTTATTAGATGTAACTTAATGTGACTAATGTGATGGATAAATTATTTGTGTAACTTAATCCATGTAAGCTTAATGTGATGGATCATATGTTAAGTGTATTGTTATTAGATGTAATTAACCCACCGAAGAATCTAACTCCAACCTCTAACCGAGTTAGAGTACACTAGTAGAAAACGGGGCTATAGTCTTGGTTGGTAAGGGCATATAGTCCCGGTTCACCAACCGGGAATATTAACTTGGGACTAAAGACCCCCCCTTTAGTCCTGGTTTGCCACGATCCGCGACTAATACCCTTCCATGTGGTTGGCAGCGTGCGTGGCGTGGTCGGGATCTTTAGTCCCGGTTGGTAACACCAACCAGGACTACACGTTTTGGTGATTTGGGGTTTTGGAATTTTGAGGTTTATTGTTTATTTTTTCTTTTCATTTTTTATTTTCCATTTAATTATTTTTCATTTATAACATATCTTATGCTAGTACATACCATACACGTTATGCATATATCATAGGATTTCTCGTAGGACCAATCATATATCATAGAATTTGTCATACGACCATGCATGCATATTATATAACATATATATATATGTATACAATTTATCCTACAACTCGCACATCAATTACATGCACGCATTAATTGGTGAATTGGTATTCTCCGTTGGGATCTATGACCCGCTCCAGCAAAAATCCCAAAATTTTCTCTTGAAGTGCTCTTATGCGTTCCGTTCGGAGGAGTTCCTCCCGCTTCTCCAACGTCTTTTAAAGAAGAATACCAATATGAATATTTTGTATGTGGCTATATATATTAGACCATGATATAAAAATTGTGATTACTGTTTACGTATCTCAAGAGTTCCTAGATTTTTGACCCGTTCGGTCATAAAGCGAATGTTCTCGCAAACATAGTATGCACATAGATTATTCCCCTGTTCCTGCCGCATGCAATACTTTACGAGAATAGAATTATGTCACATAATAATCAAGCACTATAATGGTATTGAAACTAGAACTAAATAGATGTGCGGACGTAGCTAGTACTACTCAATTACCATGGACGTTATCCATCACAGCTTTGGTTTCCATTCACTGCGAACATTCTTGATGAACCGGCTCCAAACCCTGCCCGACAAAGAAAAAGAATAAAAGGAGTCATTGATTAATTGATATCATAAAATGAACTAAACAGGCCGACATAGTGCGATAATGAATGAAATTACCCTTTATTTGGTTAACCCTATTTTCTTGAGTCTGTTTTCTACTAGTGGTATCCAAACATGACCTAATTAATGCCAGTGTATTGTCCTCAGTTTCTTTGGGCCTAATTTTCTTGGATTCATACGCTCTCTCTCTGTCTCACACCGAAATGACCAGAGTTTTCTTGAGTTGATCGTGTGCAATGCCTAGTAGATACCCTTTATCTGGTCAACACTCCTTTTCAACATGTAAAAGAATAGAAAATCATTTCATTATTGTCAGTAAATGCTATTTTTTGTGAATGAAATTTGTATTAGTCAACTGGTACGGCCACAGTCCGTATTACAAAGATCAATAACCTCTCACAAGCCAAAGTTAAGCCAAACAACAATTCTATTCTCGGTTCTAGCAAACTTAGCCAAATAATCACTAGTAGTATTATGGGTATGAAGAACATGAGTAAATTTAGTTTCACGTAGATTACTAAGAAGCTTGATTTCCTCCACAATAGGCATTTTGGCAAATGCTATAAAACTCATATAATGCATGGAATATAGTTAAAAAGATCAAAAAATAGTGATTTTGGCACTAAACAAATTAAAAATGTACAATATTTCGTTGATATGTGTACACGAGTAGACGATTTCAAATGGTATGAGGATAAATTCATTTAGATTCAGATAAAGTTCGATTTCAACTAGTACGATGTTAAATTAATTTCGATTTAGATAAAATTCAACGTACAAATATATAAACAACGTACGCATTCAACTAACTTCATTTCGTTTCAGATAAAGTTCGATTAAAAACATAAACAATATATATATATAAGGGTACCCAATATATACCCTATAAACAAAAAGGCGAACCATATACTAGTTTCGCCGTCGCGCTAGTCGCCGCCTTGCCGCCTGCTCCGTCACCATCGCCTACTCCTTGTCGTTGTCAGATGCGGGCGACGCCTCCTCCTGCCCCACAGGAGCCTGCTCCAGCGGCAGTGGAGCCGCCTGCTCCTCTGTCGGTAGATCAACCACCTCCAGCGGTAGTGGAGCCGCCTGCTCCTCTGTCGGTGGATCAGCCACCTCTAGCGGCAGTGGAGGCGGTGGACGCGGCCCCGGCCTGGCGAACGCAAAGTACATCCGCCCGCGCCCCTTGGGCACGACACCGGGGATGAACCATCAATCCAAGAGATCGCTGGTGTTGGAAATATGCCCTAGAGGCAATAATAAAATAGTTATTATTATATTTCTTGTTTCAAGATAATCGTTTATTATCCATGCTATGATTGTATTGAATGGAAGCAGCAATGCATGTGTGGATATATAGACAAAACAATGTCCCTAGTGAGCCTCTAGTTGACTAGTTCATTGATCAAAGATGGTTAAGGTTTCCTGGCCATGGACAAGTGTTGTTAGTTGATAACAGGATCACGTCATTAGGAGAATGATGTGATGGACAAGACCCAAACTATAAACGCAGCATGTGATCGTGTCATTTTGTTGCTATTGTTTTCTACATGTCAAGTATACGTTCCTATGATCATGATATTATGTAACTCACTGACGCCGGAGGAATGCCTTGTGTGTATCAAACGTCGCAACATAACTGGGTGACTATAAAAGGTGCTCTACAGGTATCTCCGAAGGTGTCCGTTGAGTTAGCACGGATCGAGACTGGGATTTGTCACTCCGTGTGACGGAGAGGTATCTCGGGGCCCACTCGGTAATACAACATCACAAACAAGCCTTGCAAGCAATGTGACTAAGAGTTAGCCACGAGATCTTGTATTACGGAACGAGTAACTAGACTTGCCGGTAACGACATTGAAATAGGTATAGAGATACCGACGATCGAATCTCGGGCAAGTAACATACCGAAGGACAAAGGGAATGATATACAAGATTAACTAAATCCTTGACATAGAGGTTTAACAAATAAGATCTTCGTAGAATATGTAGGATCCAATATGGGCATCCTGGTCCCGCTATTGGATATTTACCGTAGAGTGTCTCGGTCATGTCTACATAGTTCTCGAACCCGCAGGGTCTGCACACTTAAGGTTCGGTGATGTTTCGGTATAGTTGAATTATTGATGTTGGTAGCCGAATATTGTTCAGAGTCCTGGCTGAGATCCCGGACGTCACGAGGGTTTCTGGAATGGTCTGGAAATGAAGATTGATATATAGGAATGTTGCATTTGGCTTCCGGAAAGATTTCGGGCATTGCTGGTAAAGTACCCGGAGTGACGAATGGGTTCCGAGGTTTTATCGGGAGGGGCCGCTCACCCGGGAGAGGACATAATAGGCCTATGGGTAGCGCACCAGCCCTTAGTGGGCTGGTCTGCCAGCCCAATAACCTATTTCGGCTAAAGGAAAAATAAAAGGAAAAGGAAAAAAAGGAAGGATGTGGACAAGTGGGAAGGGAGTCCTCGACCAAAACGAATTGGAGGAGGACTCCTCCCCTTGGCTCGGCCAAACCGTCCTACTTTGAGTAGGATGCAAGGCAACCCTTCCTCTTGTTCCACCTATATATAGTGGAGGTTTGAGAGGCTTTTTGCACCCCAAGCCATAGTGAAACCCTCTCTCCCTTCACCACTTCGTGACACCCCGTAACTAGTTCGGTACGGCACAACGAAGCCCTGCTGTAGTAGCTCCACCATAATCACCGCCACACCGTCATGCTGCCAGATAATTCATCTACCTCTTCACCTCTCTTGCTGGAGCAAGAAGGCGGAGAGCGTCATCGAGCTGTACGTGTGCTGAACACGGAGGTGCCATCCGTTCGGTACTAGATTGGGAGGAATTTCGTGGGACGCTTGCGATTCGGATCGCAAAGATATTCGACTACATCAATCATGTTTCTTAACGCTTCCCGCTTAGCGATCTACAAGGGTATGTGGATCCGATCTCCCCTCTCGTAGATGGTCATCACCATGATAGATCTTGCGTGTGTGTAGGAAATCTTTGTTTCCCATGCAGCTTCCCCAACAGTGGCATTGTGAGCAAGGTTCATACGTAGATGATATCTCGAGAGAGCACTAAAGAGTTTGTGGGCGTTGATGTTCAATTTGCTGCCCTCCTTAGTCTTTTCTTGATTCAGCAATATTGTTGGATTGAAGCGGCCCGGACCAACATTACTCGTACGCTTACAAGAGACCGGTTTCATCGACTAACATGCAACTTGTTGCGTAAAGATGACTTGCGGGTGTCTGTTTCTTCAACTTGTTGCATAAAGATGCAATCGGATTTGACCGAGGCGGTCCTTGGAGAAGGTTAAATAGCACTTTGCATATCACTGTTGTGGCTTTACGTAAGTAAGATGTGATCACACTAGATACCCATAGCAGCCACGTAAAATGTGCAACAACAAATTAGAGGACGTCTAACTTGTTTTTGCAGGGTATGCATGTGATGTGATATGGCCAATGACATGATATGATGTATTGGATGTATGAGATGATCATGTTGTAATAGTTAAATATCGACTTGCACGTCAATGCTACAGCAACCAGTAGGAGCCATAGGGTTGTCTTTAATTATTTTGCGTTTGGAGATGCTTTGCTTTATCGCTAGTAGTAGCTTTAGTAGTAATAGCATAGTTAGCGCGACAACCTCGATGGTAGCACAATGATGGAGATCATGGTGTGGCGCTGGTGAAGATGGAGATGATGTCGGTGCTTTGGTGATGGAGATAAAGAAGCACAAGTTCATGGCCATATCATGTCACTTATTGTTTGCATGTCATGTTAATCCTTTTATGCATCTTATTTTGCTTAGGACGGCTATAGTATTATAAGGTCATCTCTCACTAAAATTCCAAGATAAAATTGTGTTCTCCCCGACTATGCACCATTGCGACAGTTTGTCGTTTCGAGACACCATGTGATGATCGTGTGAGATAGACTCTACGCTCACATACAGCGGGTGCAAAACAGTTGCACACATGGAACACTCGGGTTAAACTTGACGAGCCTAGCATGTACAAACATGGCACGAGAACACAAGAGATCGAAAGGTCGAGCATGAAATATATAGTTGATATGATCAACATGGAGATGTTCACCATTGAAACTATACTCAACTCACATGATGATCGGACTTGAGTTAGTGAATTTGTATCATGCCACACTCGAATGACTAGAGGGATATCAATTTGAGTGGGAGTTTATTAGTAATATGATTAGCTAAACTCAATTGTCTTGAACATAGTCTAAGTAATCTTTGCAAAAATTTATGGTGTAGATCAATGGCTCGCGCAGTAGAAACCTTGAATTTTAATGCGTTCCTAGAGAAAGCTAAGCTAGAAGATGATGGAAGCAACTTTGTTGACTGGGCTCGTAATCTGAGGCTTATCCTCGCGGCTGTTGATACGTCCCAAATGTATCTATAATTTCTGCTTGTTCCATGATCTTTTGGGTGACATTGTTATATTTATTGCTACACTTTTATACCATTTTACATATATTTGGACTAACCTACTAACTCAGTGCACCCAGTGCCAGTTTCTGTCTGCTGATGTCTATTTTGCAGGATCTTTTACCCAATTTTTCGAAGCCAGAAAAAATCCAAAAAACATGTATAAACAATCAGCGAAACAGAAGCTTCCGGATCACTGAAGGAGGGCCAGGGCCTCCTAGGCAGCCTGCTGGCGCGGCCAGGCCCTAGGCGGCACCAGGAGGTTGCTTGGGTGGGTCCCACCTCCTCCGGTTCCCTCCGTTGGCCTATATTTAGTGTCCCGACAGGAAACCCTCGCAGACTTTCTGGAACCGTGAATTTCTCCATCATTCCATCGCCGCAGCGCTTTAGAGATCGGGAAAGTTAGGGGACCTCTTCCCGGCACCCTCCGGAGGGAGGATTGACCTCCATGAGCTTCTCCACCGCTATGGACGCTTCCCGAACATGCCGTGGGTAGTCCTCCTTGGACCATGAGTCCATGACCAGTAGCTATGTGATGTCCTCTCTCCAATCTTGTGCTTCAATGGTTAGTCCTTGTGAGCTGCCCTACATGATCAAGGCATCTATGTAATTCTCTTGCTTTTGCTATGCTTGGTTTGTTGGGATCTGATGGATTATGAGATTATGTTCAGAATGCTATGAGTTATATATTTGATTATCCTTTTATATTATGTTCCTTAGTGATTCATGCATGTTTGATGTCCCACAAGCGTATGGGATCGCAGCAATTTTCGAGGGTAGATTATTCAACCAAAATTTATTGATTCGCCAAGACGGGAAACGAAAGAATATTCTCAAGTATTAGCAGCTGAATGTGTGAGATTCGTCCACACCTGACAGATTAGTGTCTACAAGCAAATATCAGTAGCAAGGTAGTATGATAGCAGTGGTGCCAGAAAAAGCCTTGTTGACGGGATGTTAGTGCCGCTTACCTAGCCTCCCAGGCAACGACGCCAACAAAGTCTTGCAACAAGTAACAGCGGAGTATCAAGGAACAGCGGTAGTAGCAGCAACAAAGTAACAAGTAACAGAAGTAGTGACAGCAGCAGCAAACTGGCCCAATCCCTTTGGTAGCAAGGGACAAGCCTAGGCAAAGTAACGTAGCGAGAACCAGTAGTAAAAGACTCATAGGCAGTGGATCGGTGATGGATGAGTATTACGGATGTGATTCATCATGTAACAGCTATAACACGGATAGATATGTGGCTAGCTCCCGTTCATCAATCTAATGTAGGCATGTATTCCGTATGTAGTCATACGTGCTTAGGGAAAAGAACTTGCATGACATCTATTTTCCATCCCTCCCGTGGCAGCGGGGTCCTAATGGAAACTACGAGATATTAAGGTTCTCCTTTTAATAAAGAACCGGACCAACGCATTAACATGCGGTGAATACATGAACTCCTCATACTATGGTCATCTCCGGGAGTGGTTCCGACTATTGTCACTCCGGGGTTGCCGGGTCATAACACATAGTAGGTGACTACAACTTGCAAGATAGGATCTAAAACACACATATATTGGCGACAACATAATAGGTTCATATCTGAAATCATGGCACTCGGGCCCTAGTGACAATCATTAAGCATAGCCAAGTAGTAGCAACATCAATCTAGAACATAGTGGATACTAGGGATCAATCCCCGTCAAGAACTAACTCGATTACATGATAGATCTCATCCAACTCATCACCGTCCAGCAAGCCTACGATGAGATTACTCACGAACGATGAAGAGCATCATGAAATTGTCGATGGAGAAAGGTTGATGATGACGATGGCGACGATTTCCCCTCTCCGGAGCCCGAAACGGACTCCAGTTCTGCCCTCCAGATGAAGAACAGGATGTGGCGGCGCCTCCGTATCGCAAAACGCGATGAAACCTTCTCTCTGATTTTTTTTCTGGGCGAAACGGAATAAATAGATCTGAGTTTGGGGGCGGTGATGCCACGTGGGCCCCACAAGCCTGCACGGCGCGACCATAGGGGGTGGCCGCGGCCTGTGGGCTTGTGGCCCACTGGCACGCACCCTCCGGTGGATCTTTGTGCAGATATTTTTCTTTTATTCCACAGAAAATCTCCGTAAATTTTTAGGACGTTCCGAGAACTTTTATTTCTGCACAAAAACAACACCATGGCAATTCTTTTGAAAACAACGTCAGTCCGGGTTAGTTCCATTCCAATCATGCAAATTAGAGTCCAAAACAAGGGCAACAGAGTTCGGAAAAGTAGATACGACGGAGACGTATCAGCTCCCCCAAGCTTAAAGCCTTGCTTGTCCTCAAGCAACACAGTTGACAAATTGAGAGAGACAAAAGAAAAACTTTGACGGACTCTGTTTGATCTTGTTGTTGCAACTATGTCTAACTCACAACCAGAATTTCAGCAAGATCGCAAGCAAACCACATAAGCAAATGACATCTAGGTCTCACGCTAAACTCATATCAATGGCATAATCAGCTAGCAAGCAAATAATAATAAGCCTCAAACGTCAACACTTCAATCAAAACAACATGAAGCAGTACGAATAGATGGTATCTCGCTAGATCTTTCTGAGACCGCAAAACATAAATGCAGAGCACCTTCAAAGACCAAGGGCTGACTAAACATTGTAATTCAAAGCAATGAAGATCCAGTCATAGTCATACTCAACACCGTTAAAAGCAAAGCATAAAAATGACAGAGGTGCTATCTAATTGGTGCTTTTGTAAGAGGAGGATGACTCAACATGAACATAAATAGACACGCCCTTCGCAGAGGGAAGCATTGATTTGCACAGGTGCCAGAGCTCAAGCTTTGAAAACAAAGATAATAATTTTGGGTGGCATGCTTTCATTGTCAACGCAATTACTAAGAGTTCTCAACATCTTCCACGCTACACATGCTATAGGCGGTTCCCAAACAGAAAAGTGAAGTTTTGAATCCCCCACCACCAATCAATCACACTCCATGGCTAGCTGAATCCTCGGGTACCGTCCAAACCAACATCAATCCTGGGGAGTTTTGTTTGCAATTATCTTTTTGAGTTGAGCATGGAACTGGGAATTCCAATTACCGGCCCCTAGCTCGTGAATGATAGTGAATAAACACATATCGAGGATAACACGCCTAGCATGGAAGATACCAATAGCCCCATGTCAGCACATGATTGGTTCGGGCATGCAAAATAGATTATTTCTTGAAGATTTAGAGAGTGGCACATCCAAATTTACTTGTAACGGTAGGTAGATACCGCACATAGGTAGGTATGGTGGACTCATATGGCACAACTTTGGGTTTATGGAGGTGGATGCACAAGCAGTATTCCTGCTTAGTACAAGTGAAGGCTAGAAAAAGACTGGGAAGCGGCCAACTTGAGAGTGACAACAATCATCAAAATGCATTGAGATTAACTAGCATTAAGTGCAAGCATGAGTAGGACATAAATCACCATGAACATGAACATCATAGAGGCTATGTTGATTTTGTTTCAACTACATGCGTGAACATGCGCCAAGTCAAGCCACTTGAAACATTCAAAGGAGGATACCAACCTATCATACTACATCATAGTCATCTCAACATTCACGTGGGCATCCAAGACAAACCATTATAAGCTCCTAGCTAAGTAAGCATGGCATAAGAAACTATGATCTCTAAGTTGTCATTGCAAACATGTTTCTCTCACAACAAAGCTGAATCAGGCATGATGAGCTAGTCATATTTACAGAAACAAAATAGATCGAGTTCATACGAGCTTTTCCAGGCTCAGTCACTTCATCATATATCGTCATTATTTCCTTTCACTTGCATGACCGAACGATGTGAATAATAATAAGCGTGCTTGTGCATTGGACTAAAGCTGGAATCTGCAGGCAAACACAAAGGAGAAGACAAAGTAATATGGCTCTTTGAAAGCTAAACAGGTATGCATGCAAGAGCCACTAAACATTCTAACCAATATCTTCTACCTTGACCCAAAGAAAATGAAAACTATCTACACGGGAAAGCTCCCAACAAGCAAAAGAAGAAAAAGAAAATCTTTTTGTTTTTTCTCAAACTAGATAGACACACGAAAAGAAAATGAGAAAAAGAAAATAAACTAGCATGGATGATACAGCGGCAAAGTGTGAACACCGGCTAACAAAGTGAAAGCATAAGCAGGAATGTAAAGTCGGTGAGAACACGTACTCCCCCAAGCTTAGGCTTTTGGCCTAACTTGGTCTACTCCCAAGGAGGGAAATAACCAGCTCCGGGGTACTCCGGAGTGGACTGAGGATGCCACTACTGTGTGAGCTCCTTCGGCTCCCACTGATAAACTGGCGTCTGGTACTCGACTGGCGGCTCGGGCACGGGCACCTGTGGTTGGTCCAAGCCCCAATATGCATAGATGTTCGAGGGCATAATAATGTACCTGCCTGCATGAAGATTGCACAAAGAAGGAGCAGGCAAAGTAATAGTCTCACGAGTACCCTAACTAAATACCAGGTTATAAATCATCCTTCTACTTATATCTCTATCAAGAAAGTGATGGCGAACCATGCTATCATAATCTAGATATCTCTCGGGAAGAAGGACATCTTATTCCTCATCAAGTCTAATGGGTATCTCAAAGTGTATGGCAAGGCGGGTAGCATAGATACCTCCATAGACAACACCTTTAGAACGGTTCAAGTTCAACCGTTGAGCTACTATAGCGCCCAAGCTATAAGTTTTATCGTTATAAAGGGCTTCGCGCAAGACCGCAAGATCTGGGGAACTAAGTGACCCAGCTTTCCCACGGCCAATCAAACATTTTCCCACAAATAGTGAGAAGTACCGTAGCACGGGAAAATGAATGCTAGCAGCTCTAGCGCAAGACAGTGCTCTCTCCTCTCCTACAGCAATTGTACCGATAAAAGCTTCCAAGTCCCGTGGACGAGGTTCATGAATATCCCCAACGTAAGGTAATTTGCAAACATTGCAGAAGTCCTGGAGTGACATGCGCTGGGGGATATCATAAAGTTTAAACTCAACCATTGGAGGATTCTTCCTCGGATAGAAGTTAAAGCTTTGTACGAAGATACTAGTGAGGAGGAGGTAATGCGAACACTTATCTTCAACGAAGGCGGTAAGGCCTGCGTTCTCCACCAAGTGATAAAAGTCCTCATTAATTCCAGCGGCGCGTAAGAACACGTCGCTTGGCAACTCGCACGCTCGAACTTCCGCGACTCGAGGGACCGGATACTTGGGCTTCTTCTCACTCCCATCATCCTTGGGGTCACGGCTTGACGAGCCTCTCAAGAACCTCCTCATCTTTTCCCTTTTCTATCTCTGAGAATTTCTGAAATTTTTAGTGATTCTAAGGAAAAGTGAATAAGGCTCAACGAAACTCGTAGAAACTACTCCCACAAGTGCCTAGAGACAATATTATGCATCAAAACTACTTGGGACCAGCTAGAATTAGCATGCAAAGCTCAAGAACATGGTTAGCAAGGCAGCAAAAATACGCGGAGTATAAGGCACTAGAGCAAAAACTAATTGGACCAATGGAGGAGTCACTTGCCAAGGAGTAATTTCCCCAAAATAGTTGGGAGAACGGTGATTTCAACAAAAAGATCGAAAATCCCAGCAAGAGGAGCAAGAACACGGGTTTGAGCTGCGAAACGATTTTTTCTGGAGGAAGGAGAAGCAGATGAGAGCAAGAATGAGTGGAGGGGGTGCCTGTGGGCCCCACAAGCCTGGGTGGCGCGGCCAGGGGGGTGCCCGCACCCCTAGGGCTTCTGGCCCACTAGTGTGGCCCCCAGACAGACTCTTTGTCCCAGTATTTTTCAAATATTCCAGAAAAAATCATACTTGACTTTCACTGCGTTCGGAGAACTTTTATTTTCGGGGTACTTTTCCACGGGACGCTAATACAGAAAACAGGGAAAAGTAAACTAAATCTATCATTTTTCTTCTAAGCAACCTAAAGTGAAAGCTTGGAATAGAGGTCTGTAACTCCTTGATTCATCCATCTCATGGTCATCGAAAGAAATCCGTCAATGGGGTTGATCAAATCCCCTCGACAGAACTTTCTTGAATCGCAAAAGAGAACGGAGAATTTTCGAATAGTCACTAGGTCACATCAATGGGGACGTGTATCTCCCCAATAAGCAAATCATACTTCATCTTGACACGAGGAATAGGGCATTCAAAGCTCCCAATAAGGATCGATGAAGTTTTTTCGATAGCATTGATGCAATGTACTCGATATTGTTTCTTCGGAAAGTGCACCGTATGCTCGTTACGTTGACATGGAAAGTGACATTGCCTTTGTTGCAATCTATAACAGCCCCTGCGGTGTTCAAAAAGGGTCTTCCGAGGATGACCGCCATGGCATCGTCCTCAGGAATATCCAAGATAACAAAGTCTGTTAAGATAGTGGTGTTAGCAACCACAACACGCACATCCTCGCAAATGCCGATACAGAAAGCAGTTGATTTGTCGGCCATTTGCAGAGAGATTTCAGTGTGAGTCAACTTATCCAGTTCAAGTCTACGATAAAGCGAGAGAGGCATAACACTAACACCGGCTCCAAGGTCGCATAGCGCAGTTCTAACGTAGTTACCTTTAATGGAGCAAGGTATAGTGGGCACACCAGGATCACCTAGTTTCTTAGGAGTTCCACCCTTGAAGGTATAATTGGCAAGAATGGTGGAGATCTCAAGATCAGGTATCCTCCTCTTATTAGTCACAATATCTTTCATGTACTTAGCATACGAAGACATCTTGAGCATATCCATCAAACGCATCTGTAGAAAGACAGGTCTGATCATTTCAATGAAGCGCTCAAAATACTCATCATCCTTTTTCTTGGATGATTTGGGAGGAAAGGGCATGGGTTTCTGAACCCAGGGTTCCCTTTCTTTACCGTGCTACCTAGCAGCGAAGTCATTCTTATCGTATCTCTTAGTCTTAGGTTGTGGGTTATAAAGATCAACACTAGGTTCAATCTCCACATCCTTTTCATTGCTAGGCTGAGCATCTTCATGAACATCACTATTGATATTATCATTAGGCTCATGTTCATCACGAGATTGTGTTTCAGCATCAGAGACAGAGGCATCATTTGGACTCTCAGGTGTAGCAGCAACAGGGTTGCTAGCGTGCAGGTTCCTATCATCTTTCTTCTTTTTTCTAGGATGACTAGGTGCATCAGTGCTAACTCCTTGAGAATCTTGTTCAACTCTCTTCGGATGACCCTCAGGATACAGAGGTTCCTGGGTCATTCTACCGCCTCTAGTAACGACTCTGACAGAATTGTCATTCAACTCATTGAGCAAGTCATTCTGAGCTTTAAGTACTTGTTCTACCTGAGTAGTAACCATAGAGGCATGCTTACTCAGAAGTTTAAGATCATTGACATTTCTGTCCACACAAGCACTTAAATGACTAAGCATACGAGCATTTTGTTCCAATTGTCCGCTAACATAATCATTGAAGCTTTGTTGTTTGACAACAAAGTTATCAAATTCATCCATGCATAAACTAGCAGGTTTATCAAAAGGAATATCACTCTCATCAAATCTATGCAGAGCATTTACTTCTACTACCTGTATCGGGTTATCGAGACCATGGATCTCTTCGGTAGGTGGTAGATTTTTGACATCTTCAGATTTAATGCCTTTCTCTCGAATAGATTTCTTGGCTTCGTGCATATCTTCAGGACTGAGGAATAGAATACCTCTTTTCTTCGAAGTTGGCTTAGGAGGTGGTTTGGGAATAGTCCAAGCATGCTCATTGCACAAGATGTTATTCAGTAGAATCTCAGCTGGTTCTACGGTTCGTTCCCTAAAAACACTACCGGCACAACTATCTAAGTGGTCTTTGGAAGCATCGATAAGTCCATTATAGAAGATATCAAGTATCTCATTCTTCTCAAGAGGGTGATCAGGCAAAGCATTCAGTAGCTGGATGAGCCTCCCCCAAGCTTGTGGGAGAATCTCTTCTTCAGCTTGAGCAAAGTTGTATATTTCCTACAAGGCAGCTTGCTTCTTATGGGCAGGGAAATATTTCTCAGAGAAGTAGTAGACCATATCCTGGGGGCTATGCACACAACCAGGAGCAAGAGAAGTGAACCAAGTCTTAGCATCATCCTTTAGCGAGAAAGGAAATAGCTTGAGGATATAGTAGTGGCGGATCCTTTCCTCACTAGTGAATAGGGTGGCTATATCGTGTAGTTTGGTAAGATGGGCTACAACCGTTTCAGACTCATAACCATGAAAAGGATCAGATTCGACCAATGTGATTAACTTAGGGTCGACAGAGAATTCATAATCCTTTCGGTCACAAAGATAGGCGAAGTAGCAAACTTCGGGTCGTATTTCATCCTAGCGTTCAGAGATTTTTCTTTCCACTTGCGCAGAAGTTTCTCAACATCATAGCTATCCTTACACGCAAGAAAATCCTCGGCTATCTCTCACTCCATAACATAGCGCGTATCAGGCATAACAGGCAATACAGGCATAGTAGCAGGTTCTACTTCAATAGTATCAGCAGTTTCAGAAGTATCATCACATCTAGCAGCAACTCTAGCAATTTGTGCATCAAGGAATGCACCTAGTGGCAAAGCATTATCAGGCATAGCAGGCATAGTATCAAGCATAGCATCATTAGGCATAGTATCAAGCATAGCATTATCACGCATAGTATCAAGCATAGCATCATCAGGCATAGTATCAAGCATAGCATCATAAGCATCATGGGCATCAGAAGTAGCATCATCAAGCACAGGCGACATATCAGGATTTCTTGCAGGAGGCGAAGTCGCAAACTTACTCAAAACTGAAGGTGAATCAAGTGCAGAGCTAGATGGCAGTTCCTTACCTCTCCTCGTAGTGGAAGGTAGGATTTTAGTTCTTGGATCTTTCGGATTCCTTATAGTGATCAGCAGACGTCAATCCCAAGTGACTCAGAGAATATAGCTGTGCTTCCCCGGCAATGGCGCCAGAAAAAGCCTTGATGTCCCACAAGCGTATGGGATCGCAGCAGTTTTGAAGGGTATAGTATTCAACCCAAATTTATTGATTCGCCAAGACGGGAAGCAAAAGAATATTCTCAATTATTAGCAGCTGAATGTGTCAGATTCAGCCACACCTGAAATATTAGTGTCTGCAAGCAATGTATCAGTAGCAAGGTAGTATGATAGCAACGGTGCCAGAAAAAGCCTTTATGACGGGATGTTAGTGCCGCTTACCTAGCCTCCCAGGCAACAGCGCCAACAAAGTCTTGCAACAAGTAATAGCGGAGTAGCAAGGAATAGCAGTAGCAGCAACAGCAAATTAACAAGTAACAGCAGTAGTGACAGCAGCAGCAAAGTGGCCCAATCCCTTTGGTAGCAGGGACAAGCCTAGGCAAAGTAACGTAACGAGAACCGCTAGTAAAAGACTCGTAGGCAGTGGATCGGTGATAAATGAGTATTACAGATGTGATTCATCATGTAACAGTTATAACATGGAGAGATATCTGGCTAGCTCCCGTTTGTCAATCTAATGTAGGCATGTATTCCGTATGTAGTCATACGTGCTTAGGGAAAAGAACTTGCATGACATCTATTGTCCATCCCTCCCGTGGCAGCGGGGTCCTAATGGAAACTCCAACATATTACGGTTCTCCTTTTAATAAAGAACCGGACCAACGCATTAACACACGGTGAATACATGAACTCCTCATATTACGGTCATCTCCGGGAGTGGTTCCGGCTATTGTCACTCCGGGGTTGCCGGATCATAACACATAGTAGGTGACTACAACTTGCAAGATAGGATCTAAAACACACATATATTATCGACAACATAATAGGTTCAGATCTGAAATCATGGCACTCACGCCCTAGTGACAAGCATTAAGCATAGCCAAGTAGTAACAACATCAATCTAGAACATAGTGGATACTAGGGATCAATCCCCATCAAGAACTAACTCGATTACATGATAGATCTCATCCATCTCATCACCGTCCAGCAAGCCTATGATGAGATTACTCACGAACGATGAAGAGCATCATGGAATTGTCGATGAAGAAAGGTTGATGATGATGATGGCGACGATTTCCCCTCTCCGGAGCCCGAAACGGACTCCAAATCTGCCCACCAGATGAAGAACAGGATGTGGCGGCGCCTCCGTATCGCAAAACGCGATGAAACCTTCTCTCTTATTTTTTTTCTGGGCGAGACGGAATTTATAGATCTGAGTTTGGGGGCGGTGGTGCCACGTGGGCCCCACAAGCCTGCACGGCGCGACCATAGGAGGTGGCCGCGGCCTGTGGGCTTGTGGCCCACTGGCACGCCCCCTCCGGTGGATCTTTGTGCAGGTATTTTTATTTTATTCCAGAAAAAATGTTCGTAAATTTTCAGGACGTTCCGAGAACTTTTATTTCTGCACAAAAACAACACCATGGCAATTCTGCTGAAAACAGCGTCAGCCGGGTTAGTTCCATTCAAATCATGCAAATTAGAGTCGAAACAAGGGCAAAAGTGTTTGGAAAAGTAGATATGATGGAGACGTATCAATGTTCTTCGTTGCTTTTTATTGCTTTGGCCAAGTAGTAGATCGTAACTCCAAGAGGGAGCGTTATGCATGATTGTGGGTTCGGGTCCCTCGATGTCTAGCTTGAGTGACATAAACATGAGACTAGGCGATGTGCTTGTTGCCACCAGGGAGAAAACAACGGTGCTTGTGACCACGGTTGCAAGGATTGTTTACCTTACGCATAGTTCGTTAATGCAGTTGTCCGTTGCTTTGAGTTTACACTTTGGGTGGGGCTCACAACTTAATACCGGAGAGATGTTCTGGATATATATCTCATGGTGGATGATTAGTAAGTAGATGCTGATGAATAAATGGTCTACTTGTCTTGACGTACTGCCCATTAATATTGAACCTCTAACTATCAAGGAGCATAATTAGCATTGCGGTGTGATCATAATTCTGTCAATTGTACAACTGTGTTTTGTTTACCCAAGCATAGTTGTTTATCGTCTTTTGGGAGAGAGACATCACTAGTGAACATCATGTGACTCCGGTCCATATCACCATCATTGTTTACACCTCCATCATTTACCGCTTTCATTTACTTTTCCGTTGCAATCACTATTACCTTGCTGCTTGTGTTTTGATCCTTTGCAAACTACAAGGTTGGAGAGATTGACAACCTCTCTGTACTCATTGGGAGCAAAGTTATTTGTTGTGTGTGCAGGTCCACGTCTTATTCTAGCGCCGGGGTGGAATACACCTACTCGTTGAGCCTAGGAGTCCTCCTGGTTCTATAAACCTTACAGTCTCCGTGTAAGGGAAATTTGCTGCTGACTACATCTCCACCTTCCACTTGGGGTATCCAACGAGGGGCGAGAAGTATATACATCAACTAGTCATCAAGCGAATTTCTCGCGCTGTTGTTGGGGACTCCAGTCTTCAAGATAGGGGAGTTGCATGCTATCTTGTACTTTTTCTTTTTAGTCTTGTTAGTTTGCTTTAGAGTTTTATACCAAAAACAACCAAAAAATTAGTTGCTTTGCTCTTGCTTGTTGTCGATGCTATGGGTTCCACTGAGAACACCAAGTTGTGTGACTTCAGTAGTCACAACAACAATGACTTTATCTCCACTCCTATTGCTTCTCCCGCCACTGGTGCCACGTCCTATGAGATTAAACCTGATTTACTGAACCTAGTTATGAAAGATCAAGTCTCCGGTGCTGGAGATGATGCTGCCTTGCACTTGAACAATTTTGTTGAGCTCTGTGATATGCAAAAATATAAAGAAATAGATGGTGATATTGTTTAAGTTAAGCTTTTTTCCTTTCTCCTTAAGGGGAGGAGCTAAAGTGTAGCTTCAATCTTTGCCTAGGAATAGCATAGATTCTTGGGATAAGTGCAAAGATGCTTTTATCGAGTAGTATTACCCGCCTGCTAAGATTATCCAGTTGAGGAGTAACATTATGAATTTTAGGCATTTGGATAATGAACATGTTGCTCAAGCTTGGGAACGTATGAAATCTTTTGTTAAGAATTGCCCTACTCATGGTTTGACTACTTCGATGGTTATCCAAACTTTCTATGCATGATTGGACTTTACCTCGCGGAATGTGTTAGACTCGGCCGCGGGAGGAACCTTTATGTAAACTACACTTGGTGCTGCCACAAAGCTATTGGATGAGATGATGACAAATTATTCTCAATGGCACACCGAGAGAGCTCCAACAGGTAGGAAGGTAAACTTTGTTGAGGAAATCTCCTCCCTTAATGATAAGGTTGACATGATCATGACTCTACTTACGAAGCAAGCTCCTATGGATCCTCATGATGTTCCTTTAAATTCTTTGGTTGCTCAAGAAAGAGAGCAAGTGGATGTTAATTTTATTTCTAGGAACAACTTCAATAACAATGCTTATAGGAGTAATTTTGGTAGAAATCCTAGACCGTTCCCATCCAACAACTATGGGAACAACAACAATTATCCTAGCACAAAAAACTCCACTTCTGAATTAGAGAGCATGCTTAAGGATTTTATCACTTCTAAAAAATCCTTCAACAAGAGTGTGGAAGAGAAACTAGAAAACTTAGATAGTCTCTCTTTTAAGGTGGACAACATAGCTCATGATGTAGAGATGCTTAAAATTAAAACTTCCCCACTTGAGGAAAGGAACACCACACCCATGAATGCTATCCAAGTCCAAATTAATGAGAACATAAGAATGCTAGCCAAACTTAAAGATAGATGGGCTATAGAAAAGGAAGAAGAAGAGAGAATTAAGAGCCTTCCTACACACACTACCATTGCTACTATACAAGTTGTTGAGGATCTCAAAACTTTTAGCACGCATCGCACTCCTAGTCCCAATGGACCTATTAATGGTGATGCTAATACCTCAACTATAGGACAAGAAGGTCCTATGAATTTAGAGACTACCAAAATAAGGAGCTTAGATGACATTACTACCACTTTAATTAATGGTAGTAACCTTGATTTTGACAATTGTAGTCTCTCCGAAGTTATCACCTTTTTGCAAAGAATGGCTAAATACCCCCACACTAGTACACTCAATATTGCGTTCACCGAGCATATTACAAATGCTCTTATCAAAGCTAGGGAGGATAATCTCAAGCTAGACACTTCTATCCCTAGGAATCTAGAAGATGGTTGGGATCCTATGGTCAAAATAAAATTGAATAATATCTCTTGCTTTGCTTTGTGTGATGTTGGAGCTAGTGCCTCCGTTATGCCCAAAAGAATGTATGATATGCTTGATTGGAAACCTTATGATCCATGTTCTTTTAGTGTTCGTCTTGTTGATTCTTCCATAAAGAAACCTTTAGGGAGAATTGATGATGTTCTTATTATTGTCAATGATAATTATGTGCCCATTGATTTTCTTATTATGGACATTGAATGTGATCCTTCATGTCCAATTATTTTGGGACGTCCTTTTCTCTGCATCGTTGGTGCTACCATTGAAATGAAAGAGATAATTATTAAATTACAATTTCCTCTTAAAAAGGGAATGGAACACTTCCCTAGAAAAAAGATTCAGTTACCTTATGAGTCCGTTACTCGGGCAAGTTATTCTTTTGGAGTTGATAACACTTGATCTTCTTGCATTGTGCCTAGTTCAAAGGCATAAAACAAAGCGCTTGTTGGGAGGCAACCCAATTGTTTTTACTTTCTGTTTTATTGGTCTTGATGTGTTTTACTACTGTAGCAACATCATTGTATCTTTATTTTTAAGCTTTGTGCCAAGGTATAGCCTCCAATTGCAAGAAAGTTCAAACATTGTGACATGTTGTCCAGAAACAGATTCTGTTTGCTTGACGGAAAAAATCGCCAAAAATCACCAGATCATCTTTTTGATCTGAATTGTTTTGACATCATGCTCTATATAATTTCCTTTATGGCATCTGTTCTGAGTTTTTTAATTTGAGTTGCACAAGTGCCCCGAATAAATTATTTACTACATGTTGTTCTGTTTTTCACAGATGCTGCCATGTTTTGCGTTTTCATTGTCTTGCAAATCCTAAGCTTGCTTTTTATTTGCAAAAACCTTTTGGAATTCATAATAAGCATTAGCTTTTCATGAAAATCTTTACTTCCAGCAGGTAATGAATTATTTTATTAAGGGTCTAACCACTCTAATCAGCTTATGATGAGTTTCGTATGAAGGGAGTTTTCAAGTATGTGATGGGAGAGATGATGAAAGAAGATACATGAGTGTCAACTGCTCAAGCTTGGGGATGCCCCCATGAACCCCATGAAATATTCAAGGAGACTCAAGCGTCTAAGCTTGGGGATGCCCCCGTGCATCCCCTTCTCTATCAACAATCATCAGTTCGTCCATCTCCATGCTATATTTTTATCACTTCATAAGATATGTGCTATGCTTGGAGCGTCCCGCTATTTACTTTTTAGTTTGTTTTAGTTTTGCTTGCTGTTCATAACAAGTCGTAACCTATCCTACCTTGTTTGGGAGAGAGACACACTCCATTCCACTCTAGAACACAACATAGGTTTTCATGCTTATCTTTTTTGTGTGTTCTTCATCTTTTCGTAGCTACTCTCATGCTTAGCTCTTAGTTTTCATGCTTATCTTTTTAAGAGATATTATTTAGGTTGATTTTGGAACTCTCTTGAGTTATCGTGCTTATCTTGTTTAGAGAGTTGACTCGTTGCACTGAGTTGTGTGTCTTGCATGAGTAGGTAATTGAAATTGCTATTTAAGTATAGTAGTAACCTGCAATAGTTTTGAGGTATTGATTTGAGTGATGTTTGGACTATTGGTGCCAAGAGCTTGAGCCTATTAGTGATAGGTGCCGTATTTGGGGAAATCCATGTGTTTTTCAAAAACTAAAAAATAGTTGAGAACTCTAGCTACTAAATTGATTGCTAACCTCTGGAGGGGTTGGAATATATAGAGTACACTCACGTTACCATGAGTCAAGGATGCGCAAGGATAACCAAACCCCCAAACACTTCTCCTTGGGGTACTTGTCTCTTTGTGAATTTCCTCACTAGATAGAGAGTTACCGATAATAAGTGTATGAGTTCTTCGGACTAATGTGAGTATTCGATTGTTGTCACTTCCACCATCCATATTTTGCTAGCTTTTTTGGTACCGTGCATTGCCTTTTCTCACATTGAGAGTTGGTGCAAACTCTGCCGGTGCATCCAAACCCATGACATGATACGCTTTGTCATACATAAGCCTCATTGTATCTTTCCTCAAAACAGCCAACATACCTACCTATTAAGGCATTTCCATAGCCTTTCTGAGATATATTGCCATGCAACATCCACCATCTCATGATTTGATCTTCATGTCATACATGATTTTGCTTGATCATAAAGCCGCATGCTAGTTGGGCCTTGCTCTCATTACTGCTACATGACACGCTAGTATCATTGCATATCCTGCTACACTGGCAGAGGCATACATTTGCATACATCATGATAGTTTTCACTTGTCTTTATGTTGAGTACTTCTTATAAAGTGTGATGATTTTTCTTTTTATTCATGTAAAACATAGAGTGTTGTCCTTAAGTGAGGAAAAGATCCCAAAGTGGACAAAACAAAAGATCCCAAAGAGGACAAATGAGAGATAAAAAGAAAGAGCCAAAAAGGCCACAAAAAATAAAAAAAGAGAAAAACAAAAAGGAAATAAAAAGAGAGAAGGGGGGCAACACTACTATTCGTTTTGAAAGGTCCACACTGATACTCCATTGCTATATCGGTACTACATAGAGATTATCATTCATGCATAACTATGTGGGGACCCTTACACTATAGAACTTGGTTTGCATATTCCAATGACGAGCCTTCCCAAATGAGCTCTAGGTCTTCATGAGAAAACAAGTTGGATGCACCCCCACTAGTTCCATTGGAGAGCTTACCTTAGATCATATGTGCACCCGTTACATGGCAATCCCTACTCCTCACATCATATCTATCATTTGGCTTTCTCTCACCTATGGTTGTCCTCATTGATGTGAACCTTTCACACCTTTTTGTATTCCTTCCCCATCATTATTCTATTTTCCATCCTAAGTGCCAACATATCTTGCTTACGCTCATCCATTGCATGAGTGCTCAAAATCGAAAGGGAGAGGATCACTTTGACTTGTGCCTGACAATTGGTCTGGGGATGAGTCAAAATAAGATTCCGAAGCAGACTGAGTGTGTGGTTTAGTAGATTGAGTTCTCAATTAAAAAATATTTTATAATCTCAACCGATCTCCCACTTCTTGCATGCAAACACCATTTGGAGACATTCGAGTCATGGACAGCGAGAGCTCTTGCACCTTTATGTTCTTACTTTGCTAAATTCAATACTATTTATAGACTCTTGCTTGTTATTGTCTTGACTTGAATTGCATATCTCACTTGCTTTACTTTGAAGTTCTTATATGTGTGTTAGCATATCACCACATAAATTATTGATTTATCATTTATCTACTCGAGGACGAGCAAAAATTAAGCTTGGGGGTGTTGATACGTCCCAAACGTATCTATAATTTCTGCTTGTTCCATGATCTTTTGGGTGACATTGTTATATGTTTTGCTACACTTTTATATCATTTTACACATATTTGGACTAACCTACTAACTCAGTGCACCCAGTGCCAGTTTTTGTCTGCTGATGTCTATTGCAGGGGCTTTTACCCAATTTCCCGAAGCCCGAAAAAATCCAGAAAATATATATAAAAAATCAGCGAAACAGAAGCTTTCGGATCACCGAAGGAGGGCCAGAGGGAGGCCAGGGGCCTACCAGGCGGCCTGCTGGTGCGGCCAGGCCCTAGGACATGCCAGGAGGTCACGTGAGTGTATCCTACCTCCTCCGGTGCCCTTCTTTGGCCTATATTTAGAGTCCCGAGAGGAAACCCTCACAGACTTTCTGGAATCGCGAATTTCTCCATCATTCTGCCGCCACAGTGCTTCCGAGATCGGGAGCGTCAGGAGACGTCTTCCCGGCACCCTGGAGGATTGACCTCCGGGAGCTTCTCCACCTCCATGGACGCTTCCAGGACGTGTCGTGAGTAGTCCTCCTTGGACCATGAGTCCATGCCCTCTCTCCAATCTTGTGTTTCAATGGTTAGTCCTTGTGACTTGCCCTACATGATCAAGGCATCTATGTAATTTTCTTGCTATTGCTATGCTCAGTTTGTTGGGATCCGATGGATTATGAGATTATGTTCAGATTGTTATGAGTTATATATTTGATTATCCTTTTATATTATGTTACTTAGTGATTCATGCATGTTCTCCGTTACTTTTTATTGCTTTGGCCAAGTACTAGACCGTAACTCCAAGAGGGAGCGTTATGCATGATTGTGGGTTCAGGCCCCTCGATGTCTAGCTTGAGTGACAGAAACATGAGACTAGGGGATGTGCTTTTTTCCACCAGGGAGAAAACAACGGTGCTTGTGACCACGGTTGCAAGGATTGTTTACCTTACGCATAGTTCGTTAATGCAGTTGTCCGTTGCTTTGAGTTTACACTTTGGATGGGGCTCACAACTTAATATCGGAGAGTTGTTCTGGATAGATATCTCAAGGTGGATGATTAGTAATTAGATGTTGATGAATAAATGGTCTACTTGTCTTGGCGTACTACCCATCACTATTGAACCTCTAACTATCAAGGAGCATAATTAGCATTGCGGTGCGATCATAATTCTGTCAATTGCCCAACTGTGATATGTTTACCCAAGCATAGTTGTTTATCGTATTTTGGGAGAGAGACATCACTAGTGAACATCATGACTCCGGTCCATAGCACCATAATTGTTTACACCGCCATCATTTACCGCTTTCATTTACTTTTCCGTGGCAATCACTATTAACTTCCCGCTTGTGTTTTGATCCTTTGCAAACTATAAGGCCAGAGAGATTGACAACCTCTCTGTACTCGTTGAGAGTAAAGTTATTTGTTGTGTGTCAAGGTCCACGTCTTCTGCTAGTACGAGGGTGGAAGACACCTACTTGTTGAGCCTAGGATTGCTCCTGGTTCGATCAACCTTACAGTCTCCGTGTAAGGGAAATTTGTTGCTGACTACATCTCCACCTTCCACTTGGGGTATTCAACGAGGGGCGAGAAGTATATACATCAACTCGTCATCAACTTCCCAAAAGCAATATGTCCTTGATGCAGCGCTAGGTGATGCACCACCTGATACGGCGACCCAAGATGTTTTGAACACTTGGCAGTCGTGTAAGGATGACTACTCATTAGTTCAATGTGTAGTTTTGTATGGCTTGGAACCGGGACTTCAAAGACGTTTTGAATGTCATGGAGCTTATGAGATGTTCCAGGAGTTGAAGTTTATCTTTGAGAAGAATGCCCAGATCGAGAGGTATGAAACCTCCAATAAGTTCCATGCTTGCAAAATGGAGGAGAACGGGTCTGTCAGTGAACACATACTCAGAATGTCTGGGTACTCTAACCGTCTAGCTTAGCTGGGGACTGCTCTCCCGCAAGAGGCTATCACTGACAGAGTTCTTCAGTCAGTGCCAACTAGCTATAAGAGCTTAATGTTGAAATATAACATGCAAGGGATGAATAAGTCACTTGCCGAGCTATTTGCGATGCTGAAAGTTGCAAAGTTAGAAATCCAGAAAGAGCATCAAGTGTTGATGGCCAATAAGACCACCAGTTTCAAGAAAAATGGCAAGGGAAAGAAGGGTAACTCTAAGAAGAGTGGCAAAGATGTTGCCCCTCCGACGAAGGAACCCAAGGCTGGACCCAAGCCGGAAACTAAGTGTTATTATTGCAGGGGCACTAGTCACTTGAAGCGAAACTGCCCCAAGTATCTGGCCGATAAGAAGGCGGCCAACGCCAAAAAAGGTATATTTGATATCCATGTTATTGATGTGTACCTCACCATCTCTCGTAGTAGTGCGTGGGTATTTAATACCGGTTTTGTTGCTCACATTTGCAACTCAAAACAGGAACTGCGGAATAAGCGAAGGCTGGCGAAGGATGAAGTGACGATGCACGTGGGAAATGGTTCCAAAGTTGATGCAATCACCATCAACACGATCTCACTTGAGTTACCATCGGGATTAGTGATGAACTTAAATAATTTTTATTTAGTGCCTCCGTTGAGCATGAACATTATATCTGGATCTTGTTTCTTGCAAGACGGATACTCATTTAAGTTGTTCTATTTATATGAGTAATATCTTTTATGGTCATGCACCCATTGTGAGGGCTTTGTTCATGTTGAATCTCAATAGTAATGACACTCATATCCATAACACTGAGACCAAAAGAAACTCCATGTGGGACTGCCGCTTAGGTCATATTGGTGCAAAACACATGAACAAACTCCATGCTGATGGACTTTTGGAGTCACTTCATTTTGAATCACTTGACACATGTGAACCATGTCTCATGAGCAAGATGAATAAGACTCCGTTCTCCGGAACAATGGAGCATGCAAGTGACTTGTTGGAGATCATACATACTGATGTGTGTGGACCAATGAGCTTAGATGAGCGCAGTGGATATCGTTATTTTCTCATCTTCACTGATGATTTGAGTAGATATGGTTATATTTACTTAATGAAGCACAAGTCTCAAACGTTTCAAAAGTTCAAGCACTTTTAGAGTGAAGTTGAAAATCATCATAACACGAAGATAAAATTCCTACAATCTGATCGAGGAGGTGAGTATATGAGTTATGAGTTTGGTGTTCACTTAAGACAATATGGAATTGTTTCACAGTTGACACTGCCTGGAACACCACAGCGTAATGGTGTGTCTGAAAGGCGTAATCGTACTTTATTAGATTTGGTGCGTTCTATGATGTCTCTTATCGATTTGCCGTTATCGTTTTGGGGCTATGCATTGGAGACAGTTGCATTCACTTTAAATAGGACACCATCAAAATCCATTGAGACAAAACCATATGAACTGTGGTATGGCAAGAAACCAAAGTTGTCGTTTCTTAAAGTTTTGGATGTGATGCTTATGTCAAAAAGCTTCAGCCTGAAAAGCTAGAACCCAAAGTAGAAAAGTGTGATTCATAGGTTACCCAAAAGAGACAGTTGGGTATATCTTCTATCTCAGATCCGAGGGCAAAGTGTTTGTCACTAAGAATAGAGCTTTTCTTGCGAAAGAGTTTCTCTCGAAAGAATTGAGTGGGAGGAAGATAGAACTTGATGAGGTTCTAGAACCATTGCTTCAACCAGATGGTGGAGTAGGACAGAAAGAAGTTTTTGTCGAGGCTACACCATTTGAAGAGGAAGCTAATGATGATGATCATGGAACTTCAGATCAAGTTGTTATCGGGCCTCGTAGGTCGATAAGGGCACGTACTCCTCCAGAGTGGTACGGGAATCCTGTCTTATCGATCTTATTGTTAGACAACAATGAGCCTACAAGCTATGGAGAAGTAATGGTGGGCCCGGATTCCAACAAATGGTTAGAGGCCATGAAGTCCGAGATAGGAGCTATGTATGAAAACGAAGTATGGACTTTGGAAGTATTACTTGAAGGCCGAAAGGCCATTCAGAACAAATGGATCTTTAAGAAGAAGACGGACGCCGACAGTAATGTGACCGTCTATAAAGCTCGACTTGTGCCGAAGGGTTTTTCACAAGTTCAAGGAGTTGACTATAATGAGACTTTCTCACCCGTAGCGATGCTTAAGTCCGTCAGAATCATGTTAGCAATAGCTGCATTTTTCGATTATGAAATTTGGCAGATGGATATCAAAACAGTGTTGCTTAATAGGTTTCTTAAGGAAGAGTTGTATATGATGCAACTGGAAGGTTTTGTCGATCCACACAAAGTATGCAAGCTCCAGCGATCATTTATGGACTGTTGCAAGCGTCTCGGAGTTGGAATCAGCACTTTGATGAGGTGATCAAGGTGTTCGGGTTGATACAACTTTCTGGAGAAGCTTGTATTTACAAGAAAGTGAGTGGGAGCTCTATAGCGTTTCTAATATTATATGTGGATGACATATTTATGGTTGGAAACAATATAGAACTTTTGGGAAGCGTACAAGATTACTTGAATAAAAGGTTTTAATGAAGGACCTCGGAGAAGCTGCTTACATATTAGGCATTAAGATCTATATAGATAGATCAAGATGCCTAATAGGACTTTCACAAAGCACATACCTTGATTAGATTTTGAAGAAGTTCAAAATGGAACAATCCAAGAAGGGGTTCTTTCCTGTGTTACAAGGTATAAAGTTGAGTAAGACTCAATGCCCAGTAACTGCAGAAGATGGAGAAACAATGAGTGTCGTCCCCTATGCTTCAGCCATAGGGTCTATCACGTATGCAATGTTGTGCACAAGACCATATGTTAGCCTTGCCATAAGTATGGCACGCAGGTTTCAAAGTAATCCAGGAGTGGAGCACTGGACAATGATCAAGAATATTCTAAAGTACTTGAAAAGGACTAAGGAAATGTTTCTCATTTATGGAGGTGACGAAGAGCTCGTCGTAAAGGGTTACGTCGATGCAAGCTTCGACACTGATCCGTATGACTCTAAGTCTCAAACTGGATATGTATTTATTCTCAATGGGGTGCGGTAAGCTCGTAGTTCCAAGAAAAGCGTCGTAGCTGATTCTACATGGGAAGCGGAGAACATTGCTGCCTCAGAGGCGGCTAAGGAGGGTGTCTTGATGAAGCAGTTCATGTCAGATCTTGGAGTTGTGCCGAGTGCACTAGATCCAATAAATCTGTTGGGGACAACACTGGTGCCATTGATGTAGCCAAGGAACCAAGGTTTCACAAGAAGGCCAGACAAGCGACGCTTCAATGCCATCTACGATTACATCAAGGAGGAGGACATAAATATTTGCAAAGTGCATGACGACCCACAAGTCTAGGGGATCTATCGCAGTCCTTTTCATAAGTAAGAGTGTCGAACCCAATGAGGAGCAGAAGGAAATTACAAGCGGTTTTCAGTAAGGTATTCTCTGCAAGCACTGAAATTATCGGTAATAGATAGTTTTGTGACAAGGTAATTCGTAACGGGTAGCAAGTAACAAATGTAACAATGGTGCAGCAAATTGGCCCAATCCTTTTGTAGCAAAGGACAAGCCTGGACAAACTCTTATATAAAGCAAAGCGCTCCTAAGGACACATGGGAATTTCTGTCAAGCTAGTTTTCATCATGCTCATATGATTCACGTTCGTTACTTTGATAATATGGTATGTGGTTGCACCGGTGCTTGGGTTCTGCCCTTACTTGGACAAACCTCCCACTTATGATTAACCTCTCTCGCAAGCATCCGCAACTACGAAAGAAGAATTAAGATAAATCTAACCATAGCATGAAACATATCGATCCAAATCAGCCCCTTACGAAGAAACACATAAACTAGGGTTTAAGCTTGTGTCACTCTAGCAACCAATCATCTACTTATTACTCCCCAATGCCTCCCCTAGGCCCAAATAATGGTGAAGTGCCATGTAGTCGATGTTCATATGACACCACTAGAGGAGAGACAACATACATCTCATCAAAATGTCGAACGAATACCAAATTCACATGATTAATTATAGCAAGAATTATCCCATGTCCTCAAGAACAAATGTCGTTACTCACAAAGCATATTAATGTACATAATCAGAGGAGTATTAATAACCGTTAAGGATTTGAACATATGATCTTCCACCAAGTAAACCAACTAGCATCAACTACAAGGAGTAATCAACACTACTAGCAACCCACATGTACCAATATGAGGTTTTGAGACAAATATCGGATAAAAGAGATGAAATAGGGTTTGGAGAGGAGATGGTGCTGATGAAGATGTTGATGGTGATTGACCCCTTCTCAATAAGAGGATCATTGGTGATGACGATGGCTTCGATTTCCCCCTCCGGGAGGGAAGTTCCCCTACAGAATAGCTCTGCCCGAGCTCTAGATTGGTTCTGTCGAAGTTCCGCCTCGAGACGGCGGCGCTTTGCCCCAAAAGTTCTGATATGATTTTTTCCAAGTCAAAACCCTTCATATAGCAGAAGATTGGCACCGGAGGCCTGCCAGGGGGCCCACAAGCCTGCAGGATTAGCTCCTTTTCTGGTCCAGAATTCCACCTACCGGTATTCTCCCTCTTCATGTAAACCTTGTAAAATAAGAGACAAAAGGCATAAGTATTGTACCATAATGTGTATTAACAGCCCATAATGCAATAAATACTGATATAAAAACATGAGGCAAAATGGACGTATCAACTCGCCCAAGCTTAGACCTCGCTTGTCCTCAAGCGGAAACCGAGATCGATAAATATACGCACATGTTTAGAGACAGAGGAGTCGATAAAATTAAAATACGGACATGAAGGCATCATTTTTATCTTTAGAACAACAAAACATATTGACATATAATGAGTAACAATTCGTTCACAAGGTAAAATATGAATCAAGAACTCTATTGAGAACTAACAAACTATGATTTCAGTCATTGAAGCAATTCTTATTTATCGCAACGTGGGAACGAGTCAATATAAGAGCTTGGAAAGCAAATCCACATACTCAATCATCTTATAGTCTTTCATAATTGCTAACACTCACGCGGTACCTATGAGGTCAAAGATTAAATCGGGCACAAAGAAAGATAGGGGCTAATTGTTTTGCCTCCCAACTATTTGTTGGGGAACGTCGCATGGGAAACAAAAAATTTCCTACGCGCACAAAGACCTATCATGGTGTAACATCCCAATTTTACCAATTGGGAATGTTTTACAATTGTAGCTAATCATCTATGCATATTGAATGGCAATAAAGATTTGCATTTGAATTCTTTCAAATTTTTCTTTTGCATTTCTATTTGTTTTCTTCGTGCAAGAAGTGCCGGGAAATAATTTCTTGCAAGCAAGAAAGAGCGGAGGAAAATGACCCTCCAAAATGTGAGGCACTTTTGAAAATATTTGAGCCAAGAAAAAAAACCCAAGTTTATGGGGAAAATATTTTGCCAAAAGAAAATATAGCATAAGGAGTTTTTCTGAAAAAACTTTTTTAAAGTTTTTATTTTGGTTTTGGAAAAATGATAAACAATTAGGAAATATTTTTCTGATCAATTTGGTATATAATAGCCTATATGAATTATTTTATTTTGTTTCCTTTTATTCTTTTTAGTTTCTGTTTTATTAAAAAAAATCTAAAACGGGAATTTTTTTGAAAAGGAAACCCGCCCCCGAGCGCTTTATAACCGGCCCACCACCCCGTTGGCCCGGGATCCCCGTGCCCTTTCCTTTTGCGCCGACCGCACCCAGCCGCCCCCTACCCTCCCCCGCTGACGCCTGGGCCCCGCCCCGCGCCGACCCCACCCACAGCGCGCCGACCCCCCCGCGCGCACCCCCTCTTCTTCCTCCTTACTTTCTTCTCTCCCTCCCTTTCCTTCTCTCAGCCGACCGAGCCCCCCTTCACTGGAGTTGCCCCGATCTCTTTCCCCTCTACGCCACCTCCCCTCCCTATAAAAGCCGACCTCGAGCCCCCCCCCCTCGCCCCGTTCCCGACCTCGTCGCCCCTGCCCTCGCCCCACGCGGCCCCTCGCAAGCTCGCCGGAGGGAGCCGGAGCCGAAGCCCCCGGCCACTCCCCTGCTCGCCCGAGCCCTCCCCTCGCCTCGCTGCCGCCACCACTGGACGCGGGAGCATCGCCGCCGCCTCCCCATCCTCTCGTACGCGTCGGAGCACGCCAGAGTCCACCGCCCCGACCACCCCATCGCCTCGGCCTCGCCGGAGTAGCACCCCGCCGGCCGACACCTCTCTGTAATCCTCTACCCCCGTGGACCGTTGGATCTATAGCGTGTGGTGTAGATTAGATTAGAGTACCCCTTCGGTTTAGTTAAGAAAACCGCCCGGTTTTCTATCCACTTAAACTGAGCCGAAAACGTTTTCATTAGATTGCGGCCATTTGCTTACTAGTATCGCAGCAAACACACTCCCAGCCACTCAGGGTGCGCCACGTGTACCCCCTGCCCGTTAGAATCAGTTTCTTTTTTTCTGTTTAATTCAAAAACATAGAAAGTTCTAATTTTGTTTGGCTCATAACTTTTGATCTAGAGATCCAATGAGGTTGATTCTTTTTCCAGTAGATCAGAATTTTTCTGTAGTTTTCAAAAACATATAATTTGTCTATGTTTGAAATTTTCAAATTTGATTTAGATCAGATTTAGTCTAAACCTTGTTTTGCTTATTCCCGGAGTTAAAAAAATGATTTTTATTTTATTCTTTTTGCTACTGCTTCCTAGTGATTATATCTTACTGTAGTATAAGTTTGAAAGTTTTTTAGATATTTGTACTTGGGGTTTTAACAGAAACAATTTCTGCCTTAGTTAGGTGAAGTGAATTCTTTCACTTTATGCCATAGCTACTTTATGCTTGTGATGTTATTTTACTTGTTGATGATTGTAGTGCTTATGGTGTGTACTTGTTTGTATCGGTAGATCACCCGGAGTGCGAAGCTTGTTACTTAGAAGCGCTCGATCAAGACAACTATCATCAAGGTAAGTCATTTTGATCATACTATTCGCCTATGTTTTCTATGCATGGTAGTTTCACCTTTCTTCGCCCAATTGCATGCTGAGTAGGTACTTGGAAATTATAGTTATAGGTTGTAGTATCATGTGGTAGGCACACAACAACCCCGATACTTGGCCCGAGACGACAAATTTCATATTGCTATGCTTGAGTAGACGGGATTCTGGTTGAGTGCATAACACGAGTGATGCGAGGATAATTAAATAACCAAGACCGGTTAAGTCAAGATTTTCAAGACCTCGTGAAGCAATGCAACTCTGGGTGAAGGACGGTTTGACGGGCTCCCTGGAGAAACCAGTGGACGACCCCGGGATGCTGGAGACGTGCCATGACATCTTGCGGAAAGCTTCACCCAGGCTCGAAGAGACGGACGGAGACTTCAAGACCCAAGGCTTACCTGCACAGCCACAAGTCATTATGGGCTCTGGCTTGGTTGGACAACGCGGCGACTCTGGACAGGCGGTGCTAGCAGATGTAGAAGAACGGTAGGAATGGATGGGCACCGATAGGGATTCAGAGGGACCCGTTGAAAGACCATTTTTTGATCATCTGGTCTTCAAAGATGCTAAAGTGCGAGGACATACTCGGAGGCGATCAAATCTTGTGGGGAACGTGTGCAAAACTCTGCAGAGTGCCCAAACCTAATCGATTAGCTGTGTCCACGGTCATGGACAACTTGAGCCGAAGGCATTGAAATTTCCCTGAACTCTCGACACAACTTAATAATGATGTGGGAATTATCAACAACTCGGGTACGAGAATTGGTTGGCGGAACCATCTCATTAACAACAAACAATGTAGTAATATTTTGCTTTCAGCCCTCTCTTGTTGTAGGAGAAAATTGGCTTTATGCTAAAACTTATAGCCCCACCCGCCAAATATGCATGTAGAGATAGTTGGTTATTATTTTTCCCCCTCTCTTTGATGACTTGCCGGCATATTCCATATGTTGACCTACACGGCTGCAACGTATCATGTTGCAGAGTACTTTTCTGACCAGGAGTGAGGCTACGATCTACGCTCAACGACATGCCCTGGAGTCGGATGGACTCGTCTACCTGATGCTTCCGCTAGTCTTCGTTAGATATCTCATGAGACGGCCTTCAGCCACTTTATTGTAATTCATTATTGTAATAAAGTACTCGATATGAGATTTCGATTAATAAAGCTGTGTGATTGAACTCTTGATATATACATTGATGTACTGAGTGTGTACCAGCATGATCTTGGGATGGTACGGAAATACCTGAGGCTTGACTCGTATTGAGCCAGGTCGCTACACATGGTGATGTCCATCTACGAGAGGGGGTTTGGATCTACGACCTTTGTAGATCGCATAGCAGGAAGCGTTAAGAAACACAATTGATATAGTGGAACGTCCTCACGTCCCTCGATCCGCCCGGCGGACCGTCCCACGAACCGTCCCGCAATCCGTCCCACGAACCGTCCCGCGATCCGTCCCACAAACCATCTCGTGATCCGTTGCACGAACCGTCTTGTGATCCGTCTCACGATCCGTTCCGATCTAGTGCCGAACGGAGGACACCTCCGCGTTCAGCACACGTACAACTCGATGATGATCTCGACCTTCTTGATGCAACAAGCAAGACGGAGAAGTAGATGAGTTATTCGGCAGCTGATGGCACTCCGGTGGTGGTGAAGGATCTACTCCTGCAGGGCTCCGCCCGAGCTCCGTAGAAATACGATCTAGAGGTAAAACTATGATGTCTAGATCTGAGTTCCACGTGGCAAAATTGTCTCAAATTAGCCCTAAATCACCAGTATATAGGAGGGAGGGGGAGGGACTTGCCTTGAGGGCCAAGCCCCCAAGGTGTGCCGGCCAAGAGGAGGAGTAGGACTCCTACTCCAATCCTACTCAAAATAGGATTGGAAAGTGGAGTCCTTCTCTTCCTTCCCACCTTTCCTTTATTTTCTTTGGTTTTTCTCTTATGGCGCATAGGACTTATTGGGCTGTCCCACCAGCCTACTAAGGGCTGGTGCGCCACCCATAATTCCTTTGGGATTCCCCCGGGAGGGTTGCCCCCTCCTGGTGAACTTCCGGAACCCATTCGTCACTCCCGGTACATTCCCGGTAATGTCCGAAAACTTTCCAGTAACCAAATGAAGTCATCCTATATATCAATCTTCATCTCCGGCCCATTTCGGAAACCCTCGTGACGTCCGTTATCTCATCCGGGACTCCGAACAACATTCAGTAACCACACATATAACTCAACTATACTATAACATCGCCAAACCTTAAGTGTGTAGACCCTGCGGGTTCGAGAACTATGTAGACATGCGCCGAGGTACTCCTCGGTCAATATCCAATAGCGGGACCTGGATGCCCATATTGGATCCTACATATTCTTTGAAAATCTAATCGGTTGAACCTCAGTGTCAAGGATTCATATAATCCCGTATGTCATTCCCTTTGTCCTGCGGTATGTTACTTGCCCGAGATTTGATCGTCGATATCCGCATACCTATTTCAATCTCGTTACCGGAAGGTCTCTTTACTCGTTCCGTAATACAAGATCCCGTGACTTACACTTAGTCACATTGCTTGCAAGGCTTGTGTGTGATGTTGTATTACCAAAGTGGGCCCCGAGATACCTCTCCGTCACACGGAGTGACAAATCCCAGTCTTGATCCATACTAACTCGACGGACACCTTCGGAGATACCTGTAGAACACCTTTATAGTCACCCACTTACATTGTGACGTTTGATGCACACAAGGCATTCCTCCGGTGCCAGTGAGTTATATGATCTCATGGTCATAGGAACAAAATACTTGACACACAGAAAACAATAGCAATAAAACGATATGATCAATATTCTACGTTCATATTTTGGGTCTTGTCCATCACGTGATTCTCCTAATGATGTGATCCCGTTATCAAGTGTCAACACTTTCCTATGGCCCGGAAACCTTGACCATCTTTGATCAACGAACTAGTGAACTAGAGGCTCACTAGGGACAATGTGTTGTCTATGTATCCACACATATATTTGAGTTTCCAATCAATATAATTCTAGCATGGATAATAAACGATTATTATGAACAAGGAAATATAATAATAACTAATTTATTATTGCCTCTAGGGCATATTTCCAACACTATTTACCTTAAGGGTAATGTCAACAGTAATAACTCATGATCACCCACATCCAAGTGGATATATTTGTCTAGATCAATCCCCAACACATGACGCTTGCTAAAAGATAAAGTCGAAATAAAGGAAATGGTGAAGATCACCACGACTCTTGCATAAAGGTAAATACTAGAAAGTAAAGGTAACAGATAGGCCCTTCGCAAAGGGAAGCAAAGGTTGTCATGCGCTTTTCTAGTTGGATGTGTAATCCCTTAATGCAAAATAACGTCACTTTATATTGCCCCTTGTGATAAAGAACTTTATTATGGAGTCTGTCGCTTTTTTTCTTCTATATCATAAGTTCGTATAAACATTATTTTCCTCACACTAATAGATCACACACATTTAAAGAGCAATTTTTATTGTTTGCACCGATGACAACTTACTTGAGGGATCTTACTCAATCCATGGGTAGGTGTGGTGGACTCTCAAGGTAAAACTGGGTTAAAGGTGTTTGGATGCACAAGTAGTATCTCTACTTGGTGCGGAATTTTTTGGCTGATATGGGGTGGAAGCAAGCGACACATGTTGAAGGATCTATAACCATATAACTTCTATTCGGAAATAAGCACACATAACTCATTATGTTGTCCTCCTTGTCCAACATCAACTTCTTAACATATAATATTTTAACGAGTGCTCACAATCACAAAAGATGTCTAAGACAATATATTTATATGTGAACCTCTTTCTTTATTACTTCCTTCTAATTGCAACAATGACTAATAGCTTTGTTTGTCAACTCACAACAAATTTCAGTCGACATACCTTTTATATGTGAAGTCATCACTCCCCATAAGATCATTATATATACTCTTTGCTTTTATTCTATATTTCTTTCTATTTCTATTTCTTAAGATCATAGCAAGCAAGAAAAGGCCTCAACTCAAAACTACTCTTTATTATATAACTCTCGGACTTGCTTACATAGGGGGAACATTGTCACATCCCTAACCCTTAACCAAGATAGCATTGTGCTCATGTCTTCTTTGCATTTGCATCTAAGAAGTTTCAACAAAAACAACAAAGTGGCAAAGGAAAAACTCAAAACCCTAGCCACCATTTCAATTAAAAATTTCAACTAGTTCAAAATCAATGAACCCAAAATGGCCTCAAGAAATGTTCAAACTTTCTGATAAATCATGAAAGTAAATGAGCATTGGAGAAAACTATTTTCTTGACACTTTAAGCATTTTAAATAAATGCAAAAGCCACTGGTTTCAAATTTAAAAATTTGAAATCAGAAACTATAATTTTCCAAAAATGTTGAAAGTCTTGGAAATGAGTGGGGATATTATAACAAATATTTCAGGAGGTCAAAATTAGTTTTTACCTTTTGTTTTGGAGCTGAAATAATTAGCAAAGCAATAAATAGCAAAACAGAAAAACCAAAAAAGAGAAAATGGGAAAAGCTTACCTGACGCCCAAGCCAGGCCCAGCCCATCTCACCGCTCGTCCCCTTCCCCACGCCAGTAGGCAGCAGGAGGTGGCCGCCGCCTCCTCCGGCGCGGCCACGCACCTGCGTGCGTGCCTGCCCGCCGATTCGCGCTGGCGACGACGGGGATAAGCTCCCCAGAGTCTCCCCTATCCATTCCCCGCCTCGGTTCTCCTCCTCCGCCCGGATCCCCTCCTTCTCCCTGCTGCCGCCATTAGAGCCGAGCTCGAGCTCGAGCTGGCCGTGCCCCTGGCCATAGGATTCCCTCCCCGAGCACGCCATTAGATCCGGCTCGTCGCCCTGGTCGTCTCTGCAGAAGCCGAAGCCTCCTCGAGCCCTGCAACGCCCGCAGCGCCGTCGTCTTCCTCCTCCGGCCGCCGGACCTCTCCCGTCGATTCGTCGCCCCTAGGCCCTCCCCGAGCCGTCTGAGCTCTGCTCTGCACTCCCTGTGAGCATGCGGTCGTTTCCCCTAAGTTTTCCCCGTCGATCCCCTCCTCTAGCCCTAGTTTCACCGGAGCCCGACAAGGACCGCCGCTGCCGCTCGTCGCCGGTAGCCCTCCGATGTCCAGCTCGTCCTTCCGAGGGCACCATCAGCTCCAGGACGACGCGTAGATGCCGTAGCAGCTAAGAACTAAGCGTGGATCCCTCTGATTCAAAGCCCCCGACGACGCCCGAGCTTCGGCCGCCGCTCCGGCTCGTCGCCGACGCCTCTTCCGGCGACCCTAGCCTCCCCAGATGGTCCTGTCAGATCGGCCACTTCGCGGGCTTGCTGTAGCTGCCAACCGCGTGCGTTTTCGTGCCGTGCAGCGCCGTCTAGGTCGCCTCCGGCGAGCCCTCCACCGCGGGTTTGGTCGCCGGCGACCACCCTCCGGTGGCCGTCGACGTGGCCGACCATTAGGGCCTAATCGCCCTCCCCTGAGTCGCTGCCAGAGGGCCCCACGCCTGGTCAAACCCCAATTAGGGGCTGGTCAGCGCGGGATTAGTCCTAGAGAGGCTGACCAGCTGGGCCCCCCTGTCAGGTTTGACCTGCACAGATCGGCTGACCTGCTGACGTCAGCCTGATGCAATAAATGGAATTTCCAGTATAAAAATAATTTAGGAAATTGCTAAAAATTGCAAAAATCATAGAAATTAATCTGTAACTCCAATGAAAATAATTTATATATGAAAAAGTATCAGAAAAATTCAAGGATTCTGATTATGTTATTTTCAACTATGTTTGAAAAAGTTACAGAACCCTAAATTGTGAAATAAGGAATAATTCAATTCTTTTAATCACTTTATAATTGGAATTTGCAAAAATATCCAAATTTCATTATAAATACAATGATCACACACTGCCCTAAAGTTAAATAAGTACCATAACAAGACATTTCATGCATGTTAACATCAGGTTGATCTGAGCATCAGGTCGAATCAATTAAACCGGTATCCGGGAATACCCGTTTGAATTGCTATTCGAATGTGATTCAAATCAACTCTAAACCTAAAACATCTTGATTATAATAACTTATCACTTGCATTCTCATGCCTTGTTCATGCATCATTTTGATTGCATACGATTGTTATTGATTGATGCCGTTCATTTCGGTAGGCTCCGCACCACCGGATTCCACCGAATATCCGTCCGACGGATATCGTTCCTCCTCTGAGCAACAAGGCAAGCAACCCTTTTGATCATCCCGATAACACCTATGTTCTTTCTCCTGCACCTATTTAATGCATTAGGATCAAATGCTTCAACTGCTTTTGCCACGATAGTTGGACCCACTTCCTTTGCATGACTTAACCTTGTCACAGTAAATAGCCGAACCTTGCAACCTAGCATACCTGGTAGTTGCTTGAGCCATGATGTGCCTTATCCTGCTATGCATGCTATGCTTAGAGTTGTGTATGGTCTGTCATCTGGGAGATGAGCAGAAATGTGGAATGTGTTCAGTGAGCAAAGGTCGTGTGTTGAACTTGATTTGGTAAAGGTACCGGTGAAAGGCTGTGTAGGAGTACATGGCGGGTTGTTTCATTGGAACCGTCCTTAGGAACTGAGTTCCGTGTATGTAATCCAAGACTAGATACTACCACATGCTGGGCCCTGAAATATGACCACGCTCGGCCTATTAATCGCGTAGTACTCGGTCCAGGAGTTGCAAGTAGTTTCTGGTGTTTATAGTGATGCTGGAGGCCGTGCATGGTGCTGACCTGAGAGGTGGACCGTGATGCGGTAGGCAGTGGCACGGTGTACCAAGTGGCACCCGGATGGTGGGCTTGGGAACCCTGCGCACATCGTTTGAGGCCGTGGCGGAAACCTCGGCCGGATTTCCGTACGGGTTACTCTTAGATAGGCGATAAACCTTGACTAGGTACTAGTGTGGTTAACGGTCGTGGCCGACTCCCTCGCTGGGCTTCCGCTTGAAGGTTGCCGAGGTGCATGACGTGCACATGGCGATAAGTGGCGGGAGCGTGTGTGACGAAGTACACCCCTGCAGGGTTATGATCTATTCGAATAGCCGCGTCCGCGGATATGGACTACTTGGAGACATATGTTCTTCATAGATAACTTCAATGGCTACTCATAAAATTGTCAAGATAAGCGTGAGTGTCGTGGACGGCAGTTCCGTATGGAGACGGAATGATTCCACGATAGTGTATTGTTGTGGTGTTAGTGGACTCGTGTGCGAGAAATCAAGTTGTCAAAACTAATTTCAAAAAGCAAGTTGTCTAGCCACGAGTCAAATGCTGGCTTTCCACATGAAACCCCACAATACCTTCTTGATACCTTGCATGAGTAGTTAGTCATCCTAAAGTCTTGCTGAGTACCTTCGTACTCATGTTTGCTTAATAAATGTTGCAGAGGTTGCTAATGACCCTAATGGAGGGTTCTTCGTAGACATCGACGACGACGAGTAGCTGGTGTCCCAGCTACGATCTGGCCCTACGTCGGCTCTGTAGTATAGTCAGGCCATGTGCCTTCTAGTTGCTCTGTCTGTACCCAGACAGTTTATAACTCTTCCGCTGACTTGTATTGTATGACTGCTATTATGGGTCGTGAGACCCTTAATGTGTAATAATATGTGTGTGGCTCTTCCGAGCCTCTTAAATAAAGCTTGTATGTTTATGGTTATGTTGTGATGCCATCGATGTATCTATACATATCGGTATGCCATGCGTACGTGTGTCTTACTTGATATGTATGGGGTTCGAACACCTAGTCGTGAACTTTAGTAGCACTCCTTACAAGGAAATGCCCCTTTGTGATCCAACGAGCCTTGGTAGTTCACTACTGCTCCGGACACATTGGTTGACCGGCATGTGTCCTTCTTAGCTGTTGTGTCTGTCCCTTTTGGGGAAATGCCACACGACGTAATGGAGTCCTTGTAGCTTGCTACGACTCGTCTACGTTCGTTGATGACCGACACCTGCTTTGTTGGGTCATGTATGCCTGTCCTTGTGCGGAACTGCCACTTTGGTTTATGACTAGACATGTCGATCCGGGTTCTTTGACATTGGAATGCTAGCGACACTATCGCATACGTGAGTCAAAAGATGCAAACGGTCCCGGCTAAGGTAAGGCTGCAGCCGTGGAGTTAACCGTGCGTGAGACCACAAAGGGATGCGATGTGTTACAGGCTGGATTCCTATGGCTTAGGATCGGGGTCCCGACAGCGTTGGTATCAGAGCCTGACTGACTGTAGGATTACTAAGCCAAACTGGTCGAAGTTGAGTCTAGAATTGCTTTAGTTATATATAAGGGAATTGTTTGTGGAAGGGAACGTAACACTCTTGTTCTCTTCTCAAGATATTCTATTCTGGTCATCCTCGTCTTTTCTGCGGGAATTAAGGACTAGGTTACTCATCTTCTCCTAGGCTCGGATTTTTGATCGGTAGATTATAGGACTACGGGTCGAGAGATATTGGGTTTCTTTTATTCCTGGGAAGCAGGAAGTAAGTTTGATGATCAGAGAGTTGAACTTGATAGTTGAGTGGTGACGCTATTTCATTTTGGGTTGTCTCAAAATTTGTTTTGAGCATTTACAGCCGTTATGCTGCCCAATTTTTCATTCAGAGCTCTAATGCTTTTTGCATTACTCTCTATTTACAGATGCCTGGCCGTCCTTCTCGTCAGGTGGTACGTTTGACCAGGTGCATTGATGTACCGGGTCATACGACCATGCTGGTCAGGGTGATGTCGGTGTGCGGTTACCGCTGGTACCCCGAGTACACGGTAGAGGAACAGTACTGAGACTTCAACCAGAGCCAGTACATCTGCACTGTTAGGGTATTTCCAGATTACCCTGGAGCGGAGAAGCCAATCCATTGGTCTTATGGGTTGGGAGTCACTGTTGACATGGCAGTACAAGATGCTGCCTATTCAATGCTGACTATCATGAGAGCGAGACATGCACTGCTGCAGAATTCAGAGTTTTGCTATGTTCCGGCCTCTCAGTCTGGTGAAGAGGGATACCTCAGTGGAGTCTATTTTGATTCTTCTATGGAGGATCCACTTCTGCAGTCCACTGTTGAGATGCTAGAGAACAGAGACAAGAATGCTCGTGCTCTCCGCATGGAGCTTTATGCTACCCGTGCTTGTCTGTGGACAGCTTTGACGCAGCTGGCACCGGTAGTCCAGACAGGGTATGGAGAGATGGAGATGCTGAACCCTGTTAGGACCCATCTTCCGGCCCATGTTGACTGGCCAGCTATAGGAGGAGTCACACCTCTTCGGGGACCCCTCTTACCACCAGTTAGGGGACCAAGGCCACATCCGTGTCCTTATGGATCCCAGGGATCTCAGGCTAGAGTGTTCCCTGATCCGCAGGTTGAGCTTCCGGGTCATGGAGGTAACCTCTGTGAGATGTTCTATGCGGATGCCTGAGGTATGAGCGGAAGAATAGTATGGAAGTAGCCGTATGTTCACAGTCCTGCGTGACTTGTGGAGTATGGTAGTAATGTGAAACGAATTCCGGAGGCCTAGATAAATAATGTATAGGAAGCTTGTAAGCCTCTGATGAGTAGTTCCACCATTTCAGTAGTTTTCTCTTCGAGTAAGTTTGTACTGAACTATGTAAGGGTGTGTATGAACCATGGTGTATATATAGCAGTTGCTTGTTACCATGTTGTTCGGATATTCATTTCCGCATTCCGTGTGTTCAGTACATTCTTAATCCATAGTTAGTATTGATATGATATTGGTCTAAGCTATGAGTTTGTTTGTCAGGATGGTGTTCACCAGGTTGAACCGTGCCCCTGCTCATGAGCAAGGTGAGGGTAGTCAAGCGTCGCAGGAAGACCTGCCTCACCCACCTTCTCTGGTAGAAGTGATGCTAGAGGCAGAAAGAAACAAAAGGGAGACCAACCGACTGTTAGAGCGTATTGAGCAGAATACGGCTCGACAGCCTAGGAATGCTATATTGAGCGTATTGAGCGTTCTCTTTGACACTGGGTCTCTTTGACACTGGGTCTTCTCATTCCTTCATTTCTGAAAGCTATGCACAGTTGCATAACATGTCATTTTGTGATATGCCAATCCCATTGGTTGTCCAAACCCCTGGTAGTAAATGGCAAACCTCTAGGATAACCTATGACAATGAAATTCTAGTAGACAGGCTAGTTTTTCTAGCCTCATTGATAGCGTTGAAATCTTCGGATATTAATATCATCTTGGGCATGGACTGGATGTCAGCTCACTATGCCAAGATTGATACTCACTCTAGAAATGTCCAGCTTACCCATCCCTCGGGTGAGATAGTAAATGTCTCTACTCGAGTTGCCAAATGCCAGCTCTACTCCTTAAATGCCAACCCTCTTCCGGAACTTGAAGACATTCCGGTAGTCCGTGACTTCCCGGATGTTTTTCCAGAGGAACTGCCAGGAATTCCACCTGACAAAGATGTAGAGTTTGTAATAGATCTTGTTCCGGGAACTGTCCCAATAGCCAGAAGACCTTATAAGATGGCACCCCTGGAGCTAGCCGAACTTAAAAAGCAATTAGATGAGGCCTTGAACAAGGGTTTCATTCGTCCTAGCTCTTCTCCTTGGGCTTGTCCCGTCCTCTTCGTCAAGAAGAAAGACGGAACAGATCGGATGGTTGTAGATTACCGACCAGTTAACCTGGTCACCATAAAGAACAAGTATCCGCTCCCCAGGATCAACGATCTGTACGATCAGCTCGCTGGATCCTCAGTCTTCTCCAAAATGGATTTGAGGTTGGGATACCATCAAATCAAGATCAAGAACGGGGACATTCCAAAAACGGCTTTTGTTACTCGTTATGGCCAATATGAGTACACCGTTATGTCCTTCGGTTTAACCAATGCCCCAGCCACATTCTCTCGACTGATGAATTCAATCTTCATGGAGTATTTGGATCAATTCGTCGCAGTATACCTCGATGATATTCTCATCTACTCCAAGAATGAACAAGAACATGCCGAGCATCTAAGGCTGGTATTGATGAAACTTCGAGAGCATCGCCTTTATGCCAAATTTTCAAAATGTGAATTCTGGTTACCAGTAGTGACCTATCTAGGCCACGTAATCTCTGGTAAGGGTATTGCTGTCAATCCCGAGAGAGTTCAAGCTGTCCTTGATTGGACTCAACCTGAATCGGTTAAGCAAGTTAGGAGTTTTCTTGGTCTAGCGAGCTATTGTCGCCGCTTCGTCGAGAATTTTTCCAAGGTTGCAAAGCCTCTAACTGAACTCCTCAAGAAGGATAAAAAGTTTGAGTGGACACCACAGTGTTAGCATAGTTTTCAGGAACTGAAAAGACGCCTGACTTCCGCACCTCTGTTGCTACCACCAGATTTTTCTAAGGACTTTGTTATCTATTGCGACGCCTCGCGACAAGGATTAGGTTGCATTCTCATGCAAGATCGTCATGTGATCGCATACGCATCTCGACAGTTGCGTCCACATGAGGATAATTATCCCACACATGACCTTGAGCTTGCAGCTGTGGTCCATGCACTAAAAACCTGGCGACATTACCTTCTGGGTAATCGTTGCGAAATATTCACTGGTCACCAAAGTCTGAAATATATCTTCACCCAGCCGGATTTGAATCTCAGGCAAAGACGGTGGGTTGAGTTGATCTCGGATTACGACTTAGGGATAACTTACACCCCGGGGAAGGCCAATGTTATGGCCGATGCACTAAGTCGTAAATCTTATTGTAACAATCTGATGCTACAACAAGGTCAACCACTTCTCCATGAGGACTTTCGGAAGTTGAATCTTCATATTGTTCCTCAAGGATTCCTTTCTACCCTGGTGGCGAAGCCTACTCTTAAGGATCAAATTATAGCTGGCCAAAAGTGTGACAAGGGTATATCACGGATCAAGGAGAATATTTTTTGCGGAAACGCTAAAGAATTTTCCATGAATGATCAAGGTGTGGTATTCTTCCAGAATCGTTTAGTGGTTCCTAAGAACCCACATCTAAGGCAGTTAATCCTTAAGGAGGCTCATGATTCCCCTCTCACCATTCATCCTGGTAGTACTAAGATGTATCAGGACCTACGCCAGAGGTTCTGGTGGACTAGGATGAAGAGAGAAATTGCTGAGTTCGTTGCTAACTGCGATGTTTGTCGTCGAGTTAAGGCAGAACATCAAAGGCCTGATGGCACCCTTCAACCTTTAGCTATTCCTGAATGGAAATGGGATAAAGTTAGCATGGATTTCATTACCGGATTTCCCAAGACCAAGAAAGGAAACAATGCTATCTTTGTGGTCATTGACCGTCTTTCCAAAGTGGCTCATTTTCTTCCTGTTCGTGAGAGTATAACAGCTAGCCAGCTAGCAGAGTTATATATCTCTCGAATAGTGTCTCTTCATGGTGTTCCCGTGGAAATTAACTCGGACCGTGGAAGTATCTTTACTTCTCGTTTCTGGGAAAGTTTTCAGAATGCCATGGGGACTGACTTATCTTTTAGCACTGCTTTCCATCCCCAGTCAAGTGGTCAAGTAGAAAGAGTGAATCAAATCCTAGAAGATATGCTCCGAGCTTGTGTTATTTCGTTCGGTATGAATTGGGAGAAGTGCCTTCCATTCGCCGAATTCGCTTATAACAATAGTTATCAATCAAGTTTGGGCAAAGCCCCTTTTGAAGTTCTCTATGGACGAAGATGTCGAACACCTCTTAATTGGTCAGAAACCGGAGAGAGGCAACTCTTTGGCCCGGACATGATCCAGGATGCAGAAGAGCTGGTTCGCATTATTCGTGAAAAGTTGAAAACAGCCCAGTCTCGTCAAAAGAGCCAATATGATCGTCATCATAAGGCTGTGACCTTTGAAGTTCACGAGAAGGCTTACCTTCGGGTTACACCTTTGAAGGGTACCCATCGTTTCGGTATCAAGGGCAAGTTGGCTCCTCGTTACATTGGACCTTTCCGCATTCTTGCCAAACGAGGAGAAGTTGCCTACCAGTTGGAACTTCCTCCGCATCTTTCCAAGGTTCATGATGTTTTCCACGTCTCGCAACTCAGGCGTTGCTTTTCGGATCCTATCCGTGAAGTGGACCACGAAACGCTTGATCTCCAAGATAACCTTTCTTACCGAGAATACCCCGTGCGTATTCTTGATCAAGCTGAGCGTACCACTCGACATCGAAACCTCAAGTTTCTTAAAGTTCAATGGTCAAATCATTCTGAAAAGGAGGCAACTTGGGAAAGAGAGGATCGTCTCCGACTCGAATATCCTGCGTTTTCCCGACGACTTCTAAATCTCGGGACGAGATTCTTTTGAGTGGGGGTGAGTTGTCACATCCCTAACCCTTAACCAAGATAGCATTGTGCTCATGTCTTCTTTGCATTTGCATCTAAGAAGTTTCAACAAAAACAACAAAGTGGCAAAGGAAAAACTCAAAACCCTAGCCACCATTTCAATTAAAGAAAATTTCAACTAGTTCAAAATCAATGAACCCAAAATGGCCTCAAGAAATGTTCAAACTTTCTGATAAATCATGAAAGTAAATGAGCATTGGAGAAAACTATTTTCTTGACACTTTAAGCTTTTTAAATAAATGCAAAAGCCACTCGTTTCAAATTTAAAAATTTGAAATCAGAAACTATAATTTTCCAAAAATGTTGAAAGTCTTGGAAATGAGTGGGGATATTATAACAAATATTTCAGGAGGTCAAAATTAGTTTTTACCTTTTGTTTTGGAGCTGAAATAATTAGCAAAGCAATAAATAGCAAAACAGAAAAACCAAAAAAGAGAAAATGGGAAAAGCTTACCTGACGCCCAAGCCAGGCCCAGCCCATCTCGCCGCTCGTCCCCTTCCCCGCGCCAGTAGGCAGCAGGAGGTGGCCGCCGCCTCCTCCGGCGCGGCCACGCACCTGCGTGCCTGCCTGGCCGCCGGTTCGCGCTGGCGACGACGGGGATAAGCTCCCCAGAGTCTCCCCTATCCATTCCCCGCCTCGGTTCTCCTCCTCCGCCCGGATCCCCTCCTTCTCCCTGCTGCCGCCATTAGAGCCGAGCTCGAGCTCCAGCTGGCCGTGCCCGTGGCCATAGGATTCCCTCCCCGAGCACGCCATTAGATCCGCCTCGTCGCCCTGGTCGTCTCTGCAGAAGCAAAAGCCTCCTCGAGCCCTGCAACGCCCGCAGCGCCGTCGTCTTCTTCCTCCGGCCGCCGGACCTCTCCCGTCGATTCTTCGCCCCCAGGCCCTCCCCGAGCCGTCTGAGCTCTGCTCTGCACTCCCTGTGAGCATGCGGTCGTTTCCCCTAAGTTTTCCCCGTCGATCCCCTCCTCTAGCCCTAGTTTCACCGGAGCCCGACGAGGACCGCCGCTGCCGCTCGTCGCCGGTAGCCCTCCGATGTCCAGCTCGTCCTTCTGAGGGCACCATCAGCTCCAAGACGACGCGTAGATGCCGTAGCAGCTAAGCACTAAGCGTGGATCCCTCTGATTCAAAGCCCCCGACGACGCCCGAGCTTCGGCCGCCGCTCCGGCTCCTCGCCGACGCCTCTTCCGGTGACCCTAGCCTCCCCAGATGGTCCTGCCAGATCGGCCACTTCGCGGGCTTGCTGTAGCTGCCAACCGCGTGCGTTTTCATGCCGTGCAGCGCTGTCTAGGTCGCCTCCGGCGAGCCCTCCGCCGCGGGTTTGGTCGCCGGCGACCACCCTCTGGTGGCGTCGACGTGGCCGACCATTAGGGCCTAATCGCCCTCCCCTGAGTCGCTGCCAGAGGGCCCCACGCCTGGTCAAACCCCAATTAGGGGCTGGTCAGCGCGGGATTAGTCCCAGAGAGGCTGACCAGCGGGGCCCCCCTGTCAGGTTTGACCTGCACAGGTCGGCTGACTTGCTGACGTCAGACTGATGCAATAAATGGAATTTCGAGTATAAAAATAATTCAGGAAATTGCTAAAAATTGCAAAAATCATTGAAATTAATCTGTAAATCCAATGAAAATAATTTATATATGAAAAAGTATCAGAAAAATTCAAGGATTCTGATTATGCTATTTTCAACTATGTTTGAAAAAGTTACAGAATCCTAAATTGTGAAATAAGGAATAATTCAATTCTTTTAATCACTTTATAATTGGAATTTGCAAAAATATCCAAATTTCATTATAAATACAATGATCACACACTGCCCTAAAGGTAAATCAGTACCATAACATGACATTTCATGCATGTTAACATCAGGTTGATCTGAGCATCAGGTCGAATCAATTAAACCGGTATCCGGCAATACCCGTTTGAATTGCTATTCGAATGTGATTCAAATCAACTCTAAACCTAAAACATCTTGATTATAATAACTTATAACTTGCATTCTCATGCCTTGTTCATGCATCATTTTGATTGCATACGATTGTTATTGATTGATGCCGTTCATTTCGGTAGGCTCCGCACCCCCGGATTCCACCGAATATCCGTCCGACGAATATCGTTCCTCCTCTGAGCAACAAGGCAAGCAACCCTTTTGGTCATCCCGATAACACCTATGTTCTTTCTCCTGCACCTATTTAATGCATTAGGATCAAATGCTTCAACTGCTTTTGCCACGATAGTTGGACCCACTTCCTTTGCATGACTTAACCTTGTCACAGTAAATAGCCGAACCTTGCAACCTAGCATACCTGGTAGTTGCTTGAGCCATGATGTGCCTTATCCTGCTATGCATGCTATGCTTAGAGTTGTGTATGGTCTGTCATCTGGGAGATGAGCAGAAATGTGGAATGTGTTCAGTGAGCAAAGGTCGTGTGTTGAACTTGATTTGGTAAAGGTACCGGTGAAAGGCTGTGTAGGAGTACATGGCGGGTTGTTTCATTGGAACCGTCCTTAGGAACTGAGTTCCGTGTATGTAATCCAAGACTAGATACTACCACATGCTGGGCCCTGAAATATGACCACGCTCGGCCTATTAATTGCGTAGTACTCGGTCCAGGAGTTGCAAGTAGTTTCTGGTGTTTATAGTGATGCTGGAGGCCGTGCATGGTGCTGACCTGAGAGGTGGACCGTGATGCGGTAGGCAGTGGCACGGTGTACCAAGTGGCACCCGGATGGTGGGCTTGGGAACCCTGCGCACATCGTTTGAGGCCGTGGCGGAAACCTCGGCCGGACTTCCGTACGGGTTACTCTCAGATAGGCGATAAACCTTGACTAGGTACTAGTGTGGTTAACGGTCGTGGCCGACTACCTCGCTGGGCTTCCGCTTGAAGGTTGCCGAGGTGCATGACGTGCACATGGTGATAAGTGGCGGGAGCGTGTGTGACGAAGTACACCCCTGCAGGGTTATGATCTATTCGAATAGCCGCGTCCGCGGATATGGACTACTTGGAGACATATGTTCTTCATAGATAACTTCAATGGCTACTCATAAAATTGTCAAGATAAGCGTGAGTGTCGTGGACGGCAGTTCCGTATGGAGACGGAATGATTCCACGATAGTGTATTGTTGTGGTGTTAGTGGACTCGTGTGCGAGAAATCAAGTTGTCAAAACTAATTTCAAAAAGCAAGTTGTCTAGCCACGAGTCAAATGCTGGCTTTCCGCATGAAACCCCACAATACCTTCTTGATACCTTGCATGAGTAGTTAGTCATCCTAAAGTCTTGCTGAGTACCTTCGTACTCATGTTTGCTTAATAAATGTTGCAGAGGTTGCTAATGACCCTAATGGAGGGTTCTTCGTAGACATCGACGACGACGAGTAGCTGGTGTCCCAGCTACGATCTGGCCCTACGTCGGCTCTGTAGTATAGTCAGGCCATGTGCCTTCTAGTTGCTCTGTCTGTACCCAGACAGTTTATAACTCTTCCGCTGGCTTGTATTGTATGACTGCTATTATGGGTCGTGAGACCCTTAATGTGTAATAATATGTGTGTGGCTTTTCCGAGCCTCTTAAATAAAGCTTGTATGTTTATGGTTATGTTGTGATGCCATCGATGTATCTATACATATCGGTATGCCATGCGTACGTGTGTCTTACTTGATATGTATGGGGTTCGAACACCTAGTCGTGAACTTTAGTAGCACTCCTTACAAGGAAATGCCCCTTTGTGATCCAACGAGCCTTGGTAGTTCACTACTGCTCCGAACACATTGGTTGACCGGCATGTGTCCTTCTTAGCTGCTGTGTCTGTCCCTTTTGGGGAAATGTCACGCAATGTAATGGAGTCCTTGTAGCTTGCTACGACTCGTCTACGTTCGTTGATGACCGACACCTGCTTTGTTGGGTCATGTATGCCTGTCCTTGTGCGGAACTGCCACTTTGGTTTATGACTAGACATGTCGATCCGGGTTCTTTGACATTGGAATGCTAGCGACACTATCGCATACGTGAGTCAAAAGACGCAAACGGTCCCGGCTAAGGTAAGGCTGCAGCCGTGGAGTTAACCGTGCGTGAGACCACAAAGGGATGCGATGTGTTACAGGCTGGATTCCTATGGCTTAGGATCGGGGTCCCGACAAACATAAAGCAAAACTCAAAACTAGATCTCACTAAAACTTTATTCTACTAGATCAAGACATAACCAAAAGGAATAAAAGAGGAAAATGAAGAAAGTAAAAGATGTTATGGTGATATGATACTGGGCACCTCCCCCAAGCTAGGCACAAGCCAAGGGGAGTGCCCTATACCCATGTTTTTAGTTGTCTTTCTTCGGAGGTGGTGATGTTGGATGCTTCCACTGGTGGGTGGATATCTTCATGCCTCCCCTATATCCATCCACCTTAGAAATATGAAGTCTTTGGGTCTTCCTCTAGCAACACCATCATGACGTTGGACTGATCCATACATGCCCATGGCGGAAGGTTGTATGGAATCACAAATAGAGGCCACATACTATAGGATGTGCTCATCTTTCCAAATGGATTAAAACCATCACCGGCAATGCCGAGTCTAAAGTTCCTTGGATCAGCGGCAAATTCTTTATCTAATTTGTCCAACTCTTTCCATGCCTCCCGTCAGCTGCATGGCTGAGTTCACCCTCCACGGCTTTCCGATTTAGCTTGTGCCATTGTACCTCCTCCGATTGTTTCTTCGAAATAAACATCCTCTGCAGCCTTGGAATCAAAGGAAAGTGCCTCAATACCTTCACCGGTATCCGCTTCTTCCCATCAGCATTTTTCAACCTGGAGGCATTAAATTTTGGCCACTCATCGTAGTGGGCAAACTGCTTTCGAAACAAGACATAGTTATTCGGGCAGACATGGATTGAAACATAGCCAAGTCCCAATGTGCTGATTATACTCAATGCTTCATCATAAGATTTGGGAATTTCGCTATCTGGATATTGCAAGGTCATGATACGGAGAAATCCGTTGAATTGAACATTGGTCATCCGGTAGAAAGACTTGGCCTGAAGTAACTTCACGGTGACGGAAAATTTGGACAATTTACCACCATCACTAGCTAGGCGCTTCGCCTCCTCTAACAGCTCGGCAAAAATTGTCTTCTGTCGATCACCTTGCGGTTCTGAATTGTAGAAATCCTTTAACAACTCAGGAATCCTGTCATCTTCATTTCCACCCTCCTCAAAACTAGCACCCGCTGGCGGATCATCTTGTACAAAATCATTGCCTTCATCAACATGGTGTGGGCCTGCATCAGGTTCAGGTTCAGCATGTAAAGGTTCTCCATAATAGACCCACCGATCATATGTGCTTGCCATCCCATAAATCAATAGATGAGCCTCTACAGTTCCTAGAGGTTGTTGTGCACGGTTGAGACAGCTCCGACATGGGCAAAGAACATGAGCATCCTCGGCAGCACTTCTGCGAACAAATTGCATAAATTCTTCGACTCCTTTTGTATGTTCAGTGGAAAGCCTTCTAACTCCTTTAATCCAGCTCATGTCCATCTGCCAAAGACCAAGAAATGTTGCAACTTAGCATCAATCAAAGCTCAAAGACCAACAGTAGCTAGAAAAAGGCAAACCAAACCTAGAGAACAATTCTTGCCACTACCTCTACTTTCACCAAGTATAAATATAAATATAAAACATGTAGATGCAGGCACTGCTAAGACCCTATCCCTACTTTCACCACGGTATATTCATCTAAGATCTGCACATGCCACTGCAGACACTGTCCCTCCATGGATATGCTGCTAGTGCCATGCCTGAAATTCTGTGCAGAGTATTCACGAATAGGAGGTGATGCCTGAAGTTCAGCTCTTTGCCAGGAAGGAGGATGGAACAGACATTCTGCAGTTTTTCCCCCTCCCATGCCTCGGTACTTCCATGGATATGCTGCTAGTGCCTTGGTACTTCCATGGATATGGTGACAGACAAGAAAAAGTGCCATGCTGCTAGTGCCATACATCCAAGAAGCAGGGGAAGAAGTGCATGCCGCCACCGCCGGACCAGCTCCCTCCGCCGCTCAGAGCCCCACACCAGCTCCCTCCGTCGCTCAGCGCGCGCCCCCGCACCAGCTCCCTCCGCCGCTCAGCGCCCCCGCACCAGCCCCCTCCGTTGGGCACGGCCGGACTAGCCACCGCTGCCGGTCACCTTCGCATCAGCCCCCGCCGCCGGCCACCTCCGCATCAGCCACCGCTGCGGTCACCAGATCCGCCGCCGCAACATATTTGAAAACATCCCTCTGCGCTCTTGTATCTATCTGAATTAGGGAAGGATATCTTTCCAAAGTTACTATATACTGGTTGAGTTGTATCCAACTAACATAAGTTAGTGGCTAGCGCAGTGGCTAGCGTAGTGGCGGTTGGCGCAGAGCTCTCGGGTTCGAGTCCCAGCAGGGCCGAATTTTTGTCAGCAGGGTTTGTAAATGGCGCAGTGTTGCACACGATGTGGACAAGCCCATTAGCAAGCCAATATAAAAGTAAGATGGAAAAAATAGCCAACAGAAAAGTAAGATGAAAAAATAGCAAACAGAAAAGTAAGATGAAAAAAAAATTCAATACATTTTACGATGTTTTTATAATCGTCGTAAACATTATGTTACATCGTGTTACGATGTTTTTATAATTGTCGTAAAAGTTATGACGATCTCATCTTATGCGGTTACGACGTTTTTGACTCACATCGTCGTAATTTATATGTAGATTTGATCCCCTCGAACGGTTTACGATGATCTCGGATGAAATCGTCGTAGATTTAAGACGAATTCATCAACGACATTTAAAAAAACGTCAAGTATGAGCATATTTCTTGTAGTGGGAGTTGTTGGTGAGGTTGGAAGCTTATCAAGTATCCTCTTAAGCATGAAATTATGTTCCCTCAGATCGTCTACTTCCTGCTCGAGCATCAATATCTTTTGACATAATTCATCCTTGCTCTCCTTTACAAGACGAGAAGGGATATATAGAACCTTGGGTTTTCTCCTTGTATTTGGGAGGCTCGACTTATTGAACTCTACATGCACATCTTCAGGACGAGGCAGGGGAATCTCCTCTTCGTCTAAGCTTTCTTCCGCATACTTCCATATCTCTAGTTCCTCCTCCGAGAACCATCCATAAGGATCTAAGTCCCCATAGAGCTTGGGATTGGCAAGATAATGCGATACATAGCTCTCCCCATCGGAATCTTGGGACGATATCTTACTCTAAATCTGCTGCAGAAACAGCTCAAAACAAAAAATGAGATATTCTCGTGATACGAAGGTCAAAACATTTGGGAGATTATATATTGAATTTTTTCCGACCCGAAATAGTATACCACAAGAAAACGGAGTCCGGAGGGTACACGGGGTGGCCACAAGCCTGCAGGGCGCGCCCAGGGGGGTAGGCCGCACCCCTGGCTTGTCGCCTCCTCGTGAACTCTTCAAACTGCTTTGAAATTTCCTAATTTTTTAAATATTCCAAAACTGGTAAAAATTGCCATTGGAAAAGTTTTGGAGTCGGTTTGCTTACCGTAACACATATCTATTACTTTTCGGAGTCTAAAACATTCTCATAGGTCTCCCCAATGTACTACTCCGGAGTTATGGTATTGATAATATTGGTTTCAACATTTATGAGAGTACATGAGATATAATTTTTGATTCTTTGCCTATTTACCATCTTCGAATTTGTGTCTTCGGCGTTGTTGATCTTGATGGCACCGGAATGATATACTTCCTCGATAATGTAAGGCCCTTCCCATTTAGAGAGAAGTTTTCCTGCAATAAATCTTAAACGAGAGTTGTATAGCAAGACATGATCACCTACATTGAATTCACGCTTTTGTATCCTTCTATCATGCCATCTCTTAACGTTTTCTTTAAAAAACTTGGCATTCTCATAGGCCTGGGTTCTCCATTCATAAAGTGAGCTAATGTCAAATAACCTCTTCTCACTAGCAAATTTGAAATCATAGTTAAGTTCTTTAATTTTCCGATAAGCTTTATGTTCTAGCTCTAGAGGTAAATGAAATGCTTTACCATAAACCATTTTATACGGAGACATACTCATAGGGTTTTTGTAAGCGGTTCTATAAGCCCATAACGCGTCGTCAAGTTTCTTAGACCAATCCTTTCTAGATCTATCTATCTTCTATCTATTATATACTTAAAACAATAGAAAACGAACGATGGAGATTTGACACTCTAAAAACTAAGATGTATCAACGGTGATGATTAAGCACGTACACATAACTATTTTTTTTTCAAGAAACACGTACTATTTTTTTATACTTGATATTGGGGATGGACCTTTCCTTCCGCAGTACGACGCGTGCAAGCTATAAAAAGCGTTGAAAGGGGTAAACTAAACACGTATTAATGGAAAGCGTTCTAGGACATGCACGCATGCATGCATCAATGGTGTAGAACCAGACTATTGCATGCACGTCTAAATTATTCTAGACAGACTCTGTATGGCCCACCAATATTTTTCTAATACACCAAATATCCACGACTGTGATTATTTTCTTAGGGAAGAAGTGATTGACTAGGAAATTGGAAACAAATCATCCGCTAAAAGGAGTCCCGTTCTGATTAGGAATTTTTTTTTTAAAAAGCTTGACACTTACATACTACTATAAACACAATCCATCAATTCTCATATAAGGACTATATCTACTAGAATTATTGGCTTGAGAGCAAAGCACGTCTCGGCCGACCGGCTTAGTCAAAAAGATTGATATTCATGTCTTGCATATAGTAGCACTTAATTTATGGCTTGGTGCCGCCGGCGATGAAAATCAAAGGATAGAGTACATCAGGAATCCATTATATTTGTCTCGCTCCTCCTAAGCTCGATTTGTCACGCAACTGCATTATATCCACACGACAAAAAAAGACTACGATGATCTGACCATTAACCAGCATTCACTTTGTACCCCTGGGAGCATCACCATTTTTTATATAGCTCATCGCCATCGGTTCACTGTTCTGAGTACGCTGCTGCACCACAGGCTGGAGTAGGTCACCCTAATACATATTTTCGCTACTGTTATCTTCTGAGTTGTACCAACTCTATCAATAAATATAAACTTACTAACATATCTTACGCTCTATCATAATAAGTGTATTATTTTGTGCCCTAAGATATTTACCTTAAACTTAAACTATGTTATGATGGAGCACACAAAAAATAAACCCTATCCAAACATGCCATAATTTTTAACAAGAAAAATAAATAAATAAATGAGTTGCACTTTTAGTTGTTTGACTTATAGTTAATGCTAAGTAATACTATGGAGAATACAGGAATTCCAATTGTCTTTTGCTAGATGTAAAAGAAAAAAAATAGATGAACCAACTATAATGACAGGTCATTTTTTAGTGTGTGGGATTGATCTATGTAAATATGTATTTGCTTTAGCTTAGGTGAACAGTTGCATGATCTCTCCATGTCGTCTTGCGGGCTTACCTCGACATCAATACAGAGCAATATCATTTCATACTTCAAATTACATTGCAACTACTGAAGGTTTGCAATAACATAAGCATTTTCTTAGTGTATCATATTTACTCCCCTAACCATTATTAATGAGGTCACATTTTATCAACCAGACCATTCCATTTTTCTGAGGAAAACAGAAGTATTCAGATGTGAGGGCTATTTTCCAAATAAGAATGCAAAAAATATCCGACACATTGATAGAAAACACACGTTCCAAACACAAGAGAACAAAATAAATAAACGAACTTGCAAAATGAAAAAAAACATGCAAACTATATGCTTTCCCTTAGGCATGTAAAGTTTTTGAGTAAATGATTAAGTAAAAACAATATACAATCAAATTCACGAGACGTACAATAAACTTCTTTCGTTAAAAGGAGCATGATCTACATGTGGCAGATGGCGAGGGAGCCAAGAGAGGAGCGACAAATAGAAGAAACACATGGGATTTGTTGTAGGAATATTAATTTATCCATGCTGATATAGAAAACATATAGTGTCTCTGGTCACTACAAAAATATAGTAGACTAATAGGTAGTGACGATGGTCTTGCTACCGAAAAAATAGAGAGATAAATGCTTTTTTCCAGGTAATAACATAGCGATGAGAGATAAGTATCTATAGAATACAAATGAAGATGTAAATGATTGCTTCACCCAAATGCAGCCTACACTAAGTGACAAAAATTGTTTAATTAAGAACCCACAAGTATTTAAATAATGGACTACACGATAGTCACTCATCTTATAAGGGCACTTGCAGCTCTAATGCACAATAATTAACCGAGCCATTATTTTTTTACAAATTTGATATTCAAACATATATTCATAAATGAATCCATTTTTATTGACAAGCAAATTATTTTATTGTTCATTTTAATAACAAGTTATCATATTTAATCATCAACACAATATAATCTAACATATATTTAAAATACCAAAAGGAATAAACCATTAAATCTAGCCGCGCAAATGCGCTGGTGACCCTGCTAGTTACTAGTATGCAAGGTCAATTTAATTTCTCTATTGATCTATTCTACTTGACCACTAGACTGAGTATGATAAGGAGATGCAATTCTATGATTAATATCATACCTAGCAAGCAATTTACGGAAAGCACCATGAATAAAGTGTGAACCACCATTAGTCATAAAATATTTAGGGACTCTAAATCTAGGGAAAATAACTTCTTTCAACATTTTAATAGAAGTGTTATGATCGGCATTACTAGTTGGAATAGCTTTTACCCACTTAGTAACATAATTCACAGCAACTAGAATATGAGTATACCCGTTGGACTTTAAATAATCAAAACCCCAAACATCAAATGGTTCCATAACAAGAGAATAATTCATAGGCATTTCCTGACGTCTACTAATATTACCAATTCTTTGACATTCATCACAAGACAAGACAAACTTACGCGCATCCTTGAAGAGAGTAGGCCAATCAAAACCAGAATGTAATACCTGTGTGCAGTTCTATCTCAAGCGTGATGTCCTCAGTAGGCCTCGGAGCGACACTTGTGTAGGATCTGTCCCTGTTCATGCTCAGGTACACAACGTCTAATAATACCATCTACTCATTCTTTATAAAGGTGTGGATCGTCCCAAAATTAATGGCTTAAATCATAAAAGAACTTTTTCTTTTGTTGGTATGCGAAGCTAGGCGGTATAAATTTAGCAACAATGTAGTTAGCATAATAAGCATACCAAGGAGCACTGCGTGAAACATTTATGACAGCTAGTTGTTCATCAGGGAAGCTATCATCAATAGGTAGTGAGTCATCAATAACATTCTCTAATCTAGATAAATTATCTCCTACGGGGTTATCAGTGCCCTTTCTATCAATAATATGCAGATCAAATTCTTGTAGCAGAAGAACCCATCTAATAAGTCTAGGTTTAGCATCTTTCTTTTCCATAAGTGATACGTTCCGTCGTATCTACTTTTCCGAACTCTTTTCCCTAGTTTTGGACTCCAATTGGCATGATTTGAATCGAACTAACCCGGACTAACGCTGTTTTCAGCAAAATTGCCATGGTGTTGTTTTTGTGCAGAAATAAAAGTTCTCGGAATGACATGAAAATTTACGGAGAATTTTTCTGGAATTAATGAAAAATACCTACGCAAATATCCACCGAAGGGGGTGAGCCAGTGGGCCACAAGCCCAGGTGACGCGGCCACCCCCCAGGATGCACCAACTAGGCTTGTGGGGCCCACAGAGCTCCACCGCCTCCAAACTCAGCTCTATATATTCCGTTTCGCCCGAAAAAAATCAAAGAGAAGGATTCATCGCGTTTTATGATACGGAGGCGCTGCCACCTCCTGTTCTTCATATGGAGGGCAGATCAGGAGTCCGTTCTGGGCTCCGGAGAGGGGAAATCGTCGCCATCGTCATCATCAACCTTCCTCCATCGCCAATTCCATGATACTCTTCACCGTTCATGAGTATCTTATCGTAGGCTTGCTTGATGGTGATGAGTTGGATGAGATCTATCATGTAATCGAGTTAGTTTTGACGGGGATTCATCCCTAGTATCCACTATGTTATGAGATTGATGTTGCTACTACTTTGCCATGCTTAATGCTTGTCACTAGGGCCCGAGTTCCATGATTTTAGATTTGAACCTATTATGTTGTCGCCAATATATGTGTGTTTTAGATCATATCTTGCAAGTTGTAGTCACCTACTTTGTGTTATGACCCGGCAACCCCGGAGTGACAATAGCCGGAACCACTCCCGGAGATGACCATAGTATGAGGAGTTCATGTATTCACCAAGTATTAATGCATTGGTCCGGTTCTTTATTAAGAGGAGAACCTTAATATACCGTAGTTTCCATTAGGACCCCGCTGCCATGGGAGGGATGGACAATAGATGTCATGTAAGTTCTTTTCCCTAAGCACGTATGACTACATACGGAATACATGCCTACATTAGATTGACGAACGGGAGCTAGTAACTTATCTCTCCTTGTTATAGCTGTTACATGATGAATCACATCCGGCATAATCATCCATCACCGATCCAATGCCTATGAGTCTTTTACTACTGGTCCTTGCTACGTTACTTTGTCGCTACCGCTGTTACTTGCTACTGCTGTCACTACTGCTGTTACTTGCTGCTGCTGTCACTACTGTTGTTACTTGCTGCTGCTGTCACTACTGCTATTACTTGTTACTTTGTTGTTACCTGTTGCATGACTTTTCTGGCGCCATTGATACAACAAGTTAGGAATAGTCTGCCATCAACAGACCATTTTCTGGCACCGTTGCTATCATACCACTTTGCTACTGATACTTTGCTTACAGACACTAATCTTTCAGGTGTGGTTGAATTGACAACTCAGCTGCTAATACTTGAGAATATTCTTTCGCTTCCCCTTGAGTCGAATCAATAAATTTGGGTTGAATACTCTACCCTCGAAAACTGTTGCGATCCCCTACACTTGTGGGTTATCAAGACTATTTTCTGGCGCCGTTGCCGGGGAAGCACAGCTCTATCCTCTGAGTCACTTGGGATTGACGTCTGCTGGCCACTATGAGGAATCCGAAAGATCCAAGAACTGAAATCTTGCCTTCCACTACGAGGACAGGTAAGGAACTGCCATCTAGCTCTGCACTTGATTCACCTTCAGTTATGAGTAAGTTTGCGACACCACCTCCTGCTAGAAATCTTGACATGTCGCTTGTGCTTGATGATGCTACTTCTGCTGCCCATGATGCTATGCTTGATATTGCTTTGCCTGATGATGCTATGCTTGATACTGCTTTGCCACTAGGTGCATTCCTTGATGCACAAATTGCTAGAGTTGCTGCTAGACGTGATGATACTTCTAAAACTGCTGATGCTATTGAAGTAGAACCTGGTATATTGCCTGTTATGCCTGAACATTATGTTATGGAGGGAGAGATAGCTAAGGATTTTCTTGCGTGTAAGGATAGCTATGATGTTGAGAAATTACTACGCAAGTGGAAAGAAAAATCTCTGAACGCTAGGATGAAATACGACCCGAAGTTTGCTACTTCGCCTATCTTTGTGACCGATAAGGATTATGAATTCTCTGTCGACCCTGAGTTAATCACTCTGGTTGAATCTGATCCTTTTGACGGTTATGAGTCTGAAACGGTTGTAGCCCATCTTACCAAACTTCACGATATAGCCACCCTATTCACTAGTGAGGAAAAGATTCGCCACTACTATATCCTCAAGCTATTTCCTTTCTCGCTAAAGGATGATGCTAAGACCTGGTTCACTTCCCTTGCTCCTGGTTGTGTGCGTAGCCCCCAGGATATGGTCTACTACTTCTCTGAAAAACATTTCCCCGCCCATAAGAAGCAAACTGCCTTCCAGGAAATATACAAATTTGTTCAAGCTGAGGAAGAGAGTCTCCCACAAGCTTGGGGGAGGCTTATCCAACTAGTGAATGCTTTGCCTGATCACCCTCTTGAGAAGAATGAAATACTTTACATCTTCTATAATGGACTTACCGATGCTTCCAAAGACCACATAGATAGTTGTGCCAGTTGTGTTTTTAGGGAACGCGTTGTAGAACAAGCTGAGATTTTACTGAATAACATCTTGTGCAATGAGAATGCTTGGACTATTCCCCAACCATTGCTTCTGTGACAACAAACCTTCCCCTGCAACGGCACCAGAAGAATGCTGCTAGCACTCCCCGGCAGCGAAACTAGAAGAATGTTGTAGATCGCCCACCAGCTCGTGGGTTCGCGACAGTTTTCGAGGGTAGAGTATTCGACCCAAATTTGTTGATTCGCCAGGCAGGAGGTGAGAGGATACTCTCGAGTATTAGCAGCTGAATGTATCAGATTCAACCGCACCTGAAAGATTAGTATCTGCAAGCAAAGTAGTAGCAGCAAAGTAATATGATAACAACGGTGTCAGAAACGATCTGTTGATGGCAGACTATTCCTAACTGTCGTATCAATGGCGCCAGAAGTTGCCCGTTGACGGAAATTGTCTGTTCCCGTCAACGACGAGCGAACCAGAATTGTAGCAGGTAGCAGCAGTGTAACGAGTAATAGCAGTGGCAAGGAACAGCAGTAGTGACAGCAGTAGCAAGTAGCAGCAGTAGCGAGCGACAGTAGTAACAGAATTAGCAAGTAGCAACAGTAGTAACAGCAGCAGAGCAAAACAAGTAACAGAAGCAGTGGGACAAACTCATAAGCAATGGGTCGGTGATTCATTTGGATGACATTCATCATGCAACAGTTATAACACGGACAGATATGTGGCTAGCTCCCATTCGTTAATGTGATGTAGGCATGCATTCCGTGTGTAGTCATACGTGCTTAGGGAAAAGAACTTGCATGACATCTATTGTCCATCCCTCCCGTGGCAGCGGGGTCCGAAAGGATACTACAGGATATTAAGGTTCTCCTTTTAATAAAGAACCAGAACAACACATTAGCATTTGGTTAACGCATGAACTCCTCAAACTATGGTCATCAGTGGGAGTGGTTCCGGTTATTGTCACTCCGGGGTTGCCGGATCATCAGACATAGTCGGTAACTACAACTTGCAAGATAGTGACAAGCATTAAGCATGGCTAAGTAGTAGCAACATCAATCTCAGAACATAGTGGATACTAGGGATCAATCCCCGTCAAAACTAACTCGATTACATGATAGATCTCATCCTACTCATCACCGTCCTGCGAGCCTACGAATAGATTACTCACGAATGATGAAGAGCTTCATGGATATGGAGAGGGAAGAAGGTTGATGATGACAATGGTGACGATTTCCCCTCTCCGGAGCCCAAAACGGACTCCAGATCTGTCCTCCAGATGAAGAACAGGATGTGGTGGCACCTACGTATCGCAATCGCGACAAAATCTTCTCTTCTGATTTTTTTTCTGGGCGAAAGTGAATTTATAGAGCTGAGGTTGGGGGCGACAGAGCCACGTGGGCCCCACAAGCTTGGTCGCCTCGGCCAGGGGTTTGGCCGCGGCAACAGGGCTTGTGGCCCACTGGCCCATCCCCTCCGGTGGATCTTTGCGCAGGTATTTTTCATATTTTCCAGAAAAAATCTCCGTAAATTTTCAGGACGTTCCGAGAACTTTCATTTCTGCACAAAAACAACACCATGGCAATTCTGCTGAAAACAGCATCAGTCCGGGTTAGTTCCGTTCAAATCATGCAAATTAGAGTCCAAAACAAGGGCAAAAGAGTTTGGAAAAGTAGATACGATGGAGACGTATCAAACTCCCCCAAGCTTAAAACCTTGCTTGTCCTCAAGCAACTCAGTTGACAAACTGAGAGAGAAAGAATTTTTTTTGACAAACTCTGCTTGATCTTGTTGTTGCAACTATGTCTAACTCATAACCAGAGTTTCAGCAAGATCACAAGTTAACCACATAAGCAAGTGACACAAAGGTCTCACGGTAAACTAATATCAATGGCATAATCCACTAGCGAGCAAATAATAATGAGTTTCAGATACCAACAATTCAATCAAAACAAGCATGAAGCAATATGAATAGGTGGTATCTCGCTAGCTCTTTCTGAGACCGCAAAACATAAATGCAGAGCACTTTCAAAGATCAAGGGCTGACTAAACATTGTAATTCATAGCAACAAAGATCCAATCATAGTCATACTCAATATAAATCAAAAGCAAAGCATAAAAATGACAGAGGTGCTCTCTAATTGGTGCTTATATAAGAAGAGGATGACTCAACAGGAAAATAAATAGACAGACCCTTCGCAGAGGGAAGCATTGATTTGCAGAGGTGCCAGAGCTCAAGCTTTGAAAATAGAGATAATAATTTTGGGTGGCATGCTTTCATTGTCAACGCAATGACCAAGAGTTCTTAATATCTTCCATGCTACTCATGCTATAGGCGGTTCCAAAACAGAAAAGTAAAGTTTTAACTCCCCCACCACCAATCAATCACAATCCACGGCTAGCCAAATCCTCGGGTACCGTCCATACTAACATCAATCCGGGGGGAGTCTTGTTTTACAGTTATGTTTTCGATTTAAGCGTGGAATTGGGAATTCCAATTACCGGCCCCTTCCTCGTGAATGACAGTGAATAAACACATGTCGAGGATAACATGCTTAACATGGAAGATACCAATAGCCCCATGTCACCACATGACCGGTTCGGGCATGCAAAACAGATTATTTCTTGAAGGTTTAGAGAATGGCACATGCAAATTTACTAGGAACGGCAGGTAAATACCGCACATAGGTAGGTATGGTGGACTCTCATGGAAAAACTTTTGGGTTTATGGAAGTGGATGCACAACCAGTATTCCGCTTAGTACAAATGAAGGCTAGCAAAAGACTGGGAAGCGACCAACTAGAGAGCGACAACAGTCATCAAGATGCAATGAGTTTGACTAACATGGAGTGCAAGCATGAACAGGATATAAATCACCATGAACACGGGCATCATAGAGGCTATGTTGATTTTGTTTCAACTACATGCATGAACATGCGCCAAGTCAAGCCACTTGAATCATTCAAAGGAGAATACCATCCTATCATACTACTTCATAGTCATCTCAAAATCTATGTTAGCATTCAAGACAAACCATTATAAGCTCCTAGCTAAATAAGCATGGCATCAGAAACTATGATCACTAAGTTGTCATTGCAAACATGGTTCTCTCACAACAAAGCTTAATCAGGGACGACAAGCTAGTCATATTTACAAAAACAAAATAGATAGAGTTCATACCAGCTTTTCCAGTCTCAGTCACTTCATCATATATCATCATTATCGCCTTTCACTTGCACGATCGAATGATGTGAACAATAATAAGCGTGCTCGTGCAATGGACTAAGCTGAAATCTGTAGGAAAACACAAAGGAGAAGACAAAGTGATATGGCTCTTTGAAAGCTAAACAGGTATGCATGCAAGAGCCACTAAACATTGTAACCAATATCTTCTACCTTGACCCAAAGAAAAAGAAAACTATTTACACGGGAGAGCTCCCAACAAGCAAAAGAAGAAAGGAAAATATTTTTGGGTTTTCTCAAAAGGACACAAAACAAGAAAACGAAAATAAACTAGCATGGATAATACAGTGGCAAAGTGTGAACACCGACGAATAAAGTAAAAGCATAAGCATGAATGTAAGGTCGGTAAAAACACGTACTCCCCCAAGCTTAAGCTTTTGGCCTAGCTTAGTCTACTCCCAAGGACGGTTCTGGCGAAACCCAAAATCATAATCGGGGTTATACGGGAGCGCTGCATCCACTGCCTGAATAGCTGCCTCACGAAGACGGGCAGCCGTCGCCTCCCTCTCATACTCCTCTGCCTCTCCTATGGTTATGTAGTATCTCCGTTTAACCTGAAAGTCAAAGAAAGAAGGAGCAGGAAGGGTAATATGGAAGACATGCTGCCTGTTAAATATCAATCGGTATAGGAGGGATTCATCATCCCTCTCAAGAAACTGGTAGCGTGTCAAAGCGACGCGGTCAAGGAAAGCTGTATGGAGCGGGGGATCTCCTGCGCGGATGGGTACTCGAAGAAAATTTGCTATGCGAGTGGCATAGATGCCGCCAAAGAAATCTCCCTCAATAGCGTTTTTATTCAGCCTCCTTGCTATGATAGATCCCATGTTGAAGCTTTTGTCACCCGTAACTGTGCTCTTAAGGATAGTAAGGTCGAATGCGCATAGGTGACAATGTTCAACCTTACCGTTAATGCATCTACATATGAAGAGGGCAAAGTAGTGCAAGGCAGGGAAATGAATGCTTCCTATGGTAGCTTGCGGGATGTCTCTAGTTTCTCCAACAGAAATACTAGAGAAGAAATCTCTGACTGAAGATTTAGCAGGATCTTTAAGATTACCCCCATCGGGTATTTTGCAAATCCTATTGAAATCCTCCAAATCCATGGCATAAGATTTATCATACAAGTCAAACAGTATGGATGAGTCACGGCCAACTGAAAATTTAAATCTACGCACGAAAGAGGCAGTGAGCATAGCATACTGTTCGCATTTATCTGAGAGGAATTCTTCTAACCCGGCATTGCGGACAAGTGTATCAAACTCATCCTTGAAGCCTGCTTCGATCATGAACTCATCGGAAGGCCATTCACATGGTTGTACCGGTGCGTCCCTTAGTTGATAAGGATCGGGCTCCCGAAAAGAAAGACGGGGACCCTTCTTACTTGAGGAGCTACCATGAAACTTCCTCCCGAACATACTTTCTCTTTGCTAAAATTTTGAAGTTCAAGAGAAAAGTGAATAAAGACCAACCATACCTTGTAGCAACTACTCCTACTAGTGCCTAGAGACCGTATCACGCGCTAAAACTACTTGGGACCAGCTAAAATCAATATTTCAAGCTCAAGAACAAGGTCATCAAGGTAGCAAGAATACGCGAAGGATAAAGCACTAGAGCAAAAACTAATTGGACCAATGGAGGAGTCACTTACCAAGGAGCAATTTCCCCAAAACGGTTCGGAGAATGATGCTTTGAGCAAGGATATCGAAAATCGCAGCCAAATGAGCAAGAACACGGGTTTGAGCTGCGAAACATTTTTTTCGGGAGGAAGAAGAAGAGGATAGAGCTGGAATGAGTGGAGGGGGCCCCTATGGGCCCCACAAGCTTGCTCCCCGCGACCAGGGGGTAGCCCGCGGTGACAGGGCTTGTGGCCCACTGGGGTGGCCCCCAGGCCAGCTCTCAGTCCCAGTATTTTTCAAATATTCCAGAAAAAAATCATACTAGATTTTCAGGACCATCGGAGAACTTTTATTTTCAGGGTATTTTTCTCCGGGACGCCAAAACAGAAAACAGGAAAAACTAAACTAAATCTATCATTTTTCTTCTAAGGAAAAGAAAGTGAAAGCTTAAAACAGAGGTATGTGACTCTTTGATTCATCCATTTCATGGTCATCGAAAGAAATCCCTCAATGGGGTTGATCAAATCCTCATGACAAAACTTTCTTGAATCGCAAGAGAGAATGAAGAATTTTCGAATAGCCACTAAGTCAGCTCAATGGGGATATGTATCTCCCCGGCAAGATATTCATACTTCATCTTGACACGAGGAATAGGGCATTCAAAGCTCCCAATAAGAATCGATGAAGTTTTTTCGATAGCATTGATGCAATGTAGTTGATATCGTTTCTTCGGAAAGTGCAAGGTATGCTCATTACCGTTGACATGGAAAGTGACATTGCCTTTGTTGCAATCTATAACAGCCCCTGAAGTGTTTAAAAAGGGTCTTCCGAGGATGACAACCATGGCATCGTCCTCGGGAATAACCAAGATAACAAAGTCTGTTAAGATAGTGGTGTTAGCAACCACAACAGGCACATCCTCGCAAATGCCAATAGGGAAAGCAGTTGATTTGTCGGCCATTTGCAGAGAGATTTCAGTAGGTGTCAACTTATCCAGTTCAAGTCTACGATAAAGAGAGAGCGGCATAACACTAACATCGGCTCCAAGGTCACATAAGGCAGTTCTTACGTAGTTTCCTTTAATGGAGCAAGGTATAGTGGAGACTCCGGGATCACCAAGTTTCTTAGTAGTTCCACCTTTGAATGTGTAATTGGCAAGCATGGTGGAGATCTCAATATCTTGTATCTTCCGTTTATTGGTCACGATATCTTTCATGTACTTGGCATACGGAGACATTTTGATCATATCAACTAACCGCATGTGCAGAAAGACGGGTCTTATCATTTCAATAAAGTGCTCAAAATCCTCATCATCCTTTTTCTTGGATGGCTTAGGAGGAAAGGGCATAGGTCTCTCAACCCATGGCTCTCTTTATTTACCATGCTTCCTAGCAGTGAAGTCATTCTTATCGTATCTCTTAGGTTGTGGATTATCAGGATTAACCGTAGGTTCAATCTCCACATCCTCATCATTGCTAGGTTGAGCATTATTATGAACATCACTGTCCATATTGTCACCAGGTTCATGTTCATCACCAGATTGTGTTTCTGCATCAGACGCAGAAATATCATTTGATTCTTCAGGTGTGACAGTATTTGGTGAACTAACAGGCAGGTTTCTATCATCCTTCTTCTTCTCCTTAGGATGACTGGGTGCATATGCATTAATTCCTTGAGAATCTTGATCAATTCTCTTAGGATGACCTTCAGGATACAAAGGTTCCTGAGTCATTTTGCCTCCTCTAGTAATGACTCTCACAGAGTTGTCATTTAATTCATTGAGCAGGTCATTCTGAGCTTTAAGTACTTGTTCTACCTGAGTAGTAATCATAGAGGCATGTTTACTCAGTACCTTCAGATCATTGACATTTCTGTCTACACAAGCATTTAAATGGCTAAGCATACGAGTACTTTGTTCCAAATGTCTGCTAACATAATCATTGAAACTCTGTTGTTTGGCAACAAAGTTGTCAAATTCATCAAAGCATAGGCTAGCAGGTTTATCAAAAGGAATATCACTCTCATCAAATCTATGCAGAGAATTTACTTCTACTACCTGTATCGGGTTATCGAGACCATGGATCTCTTTGATAGGTGGTAGATTTTTGACATCTTCAGATCTAATGCCTTTCTCTTGCATAGATTTCTTTGCTTCTTGCATATCTTCAGGACTGAGATATAGAATACCTATTTTCTTTGGAGTTGGCTTAGGAGGTGGTTCGGGAATAGTCCAAGCATTATCGTTGATCAAGATCTTATTCAGTAGAGTCTCAGCTTGTTCTACAGTTCGTTTCCTAAAAACACAACCGGCACAACTATCTAGGTGGTCTTTAGAAGCATCGGTAAGTCCGTTATAGAAGATATCAAGTATCTCGTTCTTCTTAAGAGGGTGATCGGGCAAAGCATTCTGTAGCTGGACGAGCCTCCCCCAAGCTTGTGGGAGACTCTCTTCTTTGAGTTGAGCAAAGTTGTATATTTCCTGCAAGGTAGCTTGCTTCTTATGGGCACGGAAATATTTCTCACAGAAGTAATAGACCATATCCTGAGGACTACTCACACATCCAGGAGCAAGAGAAGTGAACCAGGCTTTAGCGTCATCCTTTAGAGAGAAAGGAAACAGCTTGAGGATATAGTAGTGGTGGATCTTCTCCTCACTAGTGAAAAGGGTGGCTATATCGTGTAGTTTGGTAAGATGGGCTACGACCATCTCAGATTCATAACCGTGGAAAGGATCAGATTTGACTATAGAGATTATCTCAGGATCGACAGAGAATTCATAATCCTTATCGGTGATAAAGATAGGTGAAGTGGCAAACTTTGGGTCGTATTTCATCCTAGCTTTCACAGATTTTTCCTTCCACTTGAGAAGTAATTTCTCAGCGTCATAGGCATCCTTACATGCAAGAAAATCCTCAGCTATCTCTCCCTCCATAACATAACCCTCAGGTATATCAGGCAATTCATATCTAGGAGAGCTAGATCTAGCAGGAGCAAAAGTAGGTTCTATCTCAATAGTATCGACAGTTTCAGAAGCATCATGAGCATTAGCAGTAACTCTAGCAATATGAGCATCAAGGAATACCCCTAGTGGCACATCAGGCAAAGTAGTATCTCTAGAAGTATCAAGCATAGCATCATCAGGCAAAATAGCATCTCTAGCATCATCAGGCAAAGCAGTATCAGGCATAGCATCTCTAGTAGTATCAGGCATAGCATCATTAGGCATAGTATCAAGCATCGCATCTCTAGCAGTAGCATCATAAGCGTCATCAAGCACATGCGACATATCAAGATTTCTAGCACGAGGTGATGTCGCAAACCTACTCATAACTGAAGGTGAATCAAGCGGACAGCAAGATGGCAGTTCCTTACCTCCCCTCGTAGTTGAGGGCAAGACTTCGGTTTTTGGATCCTTCAGATTCTTCATAGTGATCACCAGATATAAATCCCAAGTGACTCAGAGAATATAGCAATACCTCCCCGGCGACGGTGCAAGAAAAATGCTTCTTCTGTGACAACAGACCTTCCCCTGCAACGGCACCAGAAGAATGCTGCTAGCACTCCCCAGCAGCGAAACTAGAAGAATGTTGTTGATCGCCCACCAGCGTGTGGGTTCGCGGCAGTTTTCGCGGGTAGAGTATTCGACCCAAATTTTTTGATTCGCCAGGCAAGAGGTGAGAGGATACTCTCGAGTATTAGCAGCTGAATGTATCAGATTCAACCGCACCTGAAAGATTAGTATCTGCAAGCAAAGTAGTAGCAGCAAAGTAATATGATAACAACGGTGTCAGAAACGATCTATTGATGGCACACTATTGCTAACTGTCATATCAATGGCGCCAGAAGTTGCCCGTTGACGGAAATTGTCTGTTCCCGTCAACGACGAGCAAACCAGAATTCTACCAGGTAGCAGCAGTGTAACGAGTAAAAGCACTGGCAAGGAACATCAGTAGTGACAGCAGTAGCAAGTATCAACAGTAGCAAGTAGCAGCAGTAGCAAGCGACAGTAGTAACAGCAGTAGCAAGTAGCAACAATAGTAACAACAGCAGAGCAAAACAAGTAACAACAGCAGTGGGACAAACTCGTAGGCAATGGGTCGATGATTCGTTTGAATGACATTCATCATGCAACAGTTATAACACGGAGAGATATGTGCCTAGCTCCTGTTCATCAATGTGATGTAGGCATGCATTCCGTGTGTAGTCATACGTGCTTAGGGAAAAGAACTTGGGTGACATCTATTGTCCATCCCTCCCATGGTAGCGGGGTCCAAAAGGATACTACAGGATATTAAGGTTCTCCTTTTAATAAAGAACCGGAACAACGCATTAGCACTTGGTGAACGCATGAACTCCTCAAACTATGGTCATCACCGGGAGTGCTTTTGGTTATTGTCACTCCGGGGTTGCCGGATCATAACACATAGTAGGTAACTACAACTTGCAAGATCGGATTTAAAACACACATATATTGGTGACAACATAATAATTTCAGATCTGAAATCATGGCACTCGGGCCCTAGTGACAAGCATTAGGCATGGCAAAGTAGTACAACATCAATATCAGAACATAGTGGATACTAGGGATCAATCCCCGTCAAAACTAACTCGATTACATGATAGATCTCATCCTACTCATCACCGCCCAGCGAGCCTACGGATAGATTACTCACGAACGATGAAGAGCTTCATCGAATTGGAGAGGGAAGAAGGTTGATGATGACGATGGCGACGATTTCCCCTCTCCGGAGCCCAAAACGGACTCCAGATCTGTCCTCCAGATGAAGAACAGGATGTGGCGGCGCCTCCGTATCGCAAACGCGACGAAATATTCTCTTCTGATTTTTTTGGGCGAAAGTGAATTTATAGAGCTGAGATTGGGGGTGGCAGAGCCACGTGGGCCCCACAAGCTTGGTTGCCACGGCCAGGGGGTGGTCGCGGCAACGGGGCTTGTGGCCCACTGGCCCATCCCCTCTGGTGGATCTTTGCGCAGGTATTTTTCATATTTTCTAGAAAAATTCTCCATAAATTTTCAGGACGTTCCGAGAACTTTCATTTCTGCACAAAAACAACACCATGGCAATTCTGCTGAAACATCATTAGTCCGGGTTAGTTCCATTCAAATCATGGAAATTAGAGTCCAAAACAAGGGCAAAAGAGTTTGGAAAAGTAGATACGATGGAGACGTATCAACCACCTCCTAAGCCAACTCCGAAGAAAAGAGGTATTCTATTCCTCGGTCCTGAAGATATGCAAGAAGCCAAGAAATCTATGCGAGAGACAGGCATTAAATCTGAAGATGTCAAAAATTTACCACCTATCAAAGAGATCCATGGTCTTGATAACCCGATACAGGTAGTAGAAGTAAATTCTCTGCGTAGGTTTGATGAGAGTGATATTCCTTTTGATAAACCAGGTAGCTTATGCCTGCATGAATTTGATAACTTTGTTGCCAAAGAACAGAGTTTCAATGATTATGCTAGCAGACAATTGGAACAGAATGCTCGTATGCTTAGTCATTTAAGTGCTTGTGTGGACAGAAATGTCAATGATCTGAAGCTTCTAAGTAAACATGCTCTATGGTTACTACTCAAGTAGAACAAGTACTTAAAGCTCAAAATGACTTGCTCAATGAGTTGAATGACAATTCCGTTAGATTCGTCACTAGAGGCAGTAGAATGACCCAGGAACCTTTGTATCCTAAGGGTCATCCGAAGAGAATTGAACATGATTCTCCAGGAGTTAGCACTGATGCACCTAGTCATCCTAAGAAGAAGAAAGATGATAGGAACCTGCACGCTAGCAACCCTGTTGCTGCTACACCTGAGAGTCCAAACGATGTATCTGTTTCTCATGCTGAGACACAATCTAGTGATGAACAAGAGCCTAATGATGATATCAATAGTGATGTTCATGAAGATGCTCAACCTAGCAATGATAAGGATGTGGAGATTGAACCTATTGATCTTGATAACCCACAGCCTAAGAATAAGAGATACGATAAGAGTGACTTCACTGCTAGGAAGCATGGTAAAGAAAGGGAACCATGGGTTCAGAAACCCATGCCCTTTCCTCCCAAACCATCCAAGAAAAACGAAGATGAGGATTTGGACGATTCGTTGAAATGATCAGACCTGTCTTTCTACAAATGCGTTTGACAGATATGCTCAAAATGTCTCTGTATGCTAAGTACATGAAAGATATTGTGACTAATAAGAGGAGGATACCTGAGGTTGAGATTTCCACCATGCTTGCTAACTATACCTTCAAGGGTGGAACTCCTAAGAAACTAGGTGATCCCGGTGTGCCCACTATACCTTGCTCCATTAAAGGTAACTACGTTAGAACTGCTTTATGCGACCTTGGAGCCGGTGTTAGTGTTATGCCTCTCTCTCTATTTATCGTAGACTTGAACTGGATAAGTTGACACCCACTGAGATCTCTCTGCAAATGACCGACAAATCAACTGCTTTCCCTATCGGCATTTGCGAGGATGTGCCTGTTGTGGTTGCCAATGTCACTATCTTAACAGACTTTGTTATCTTGGATATTCCCGAGGACGATGCCATGGCGGTCATCCTCGGAAGACCCTTTTTAAACACTGCAGGGGCTGTTATAGATTGCAACAAAGGCAATGTCACTTTCCATGTCAATGGTAATGAGCATACGGTGCACTTTCCAAAGAAACAATATCGAGTACATTGCATCAATGCTATCGAAAAAATTTCATCGATTCTTATTGGGAGCTTTGAATGCCCTATTCCTCATGTCAAGATGAAGTATGATTTGCTTGCTAGGGAGATACACATCCCCATTGAGGTGACCTAGTGACTATTCGAAAATTCTCCATTCTCTTTTGTGACTCGAAAAAGTTTGTCAAAGAAACTTGATCAACCTCACTGACGGATTTTCTTTCAATGACCATGAGATGGATGAACCAAGGAATGATACGTCTCCGTCGTATCTATAATTTTTGATTGTTTCATGCCAATATTCTACAACTTTCATATACTTTTGGCAACTTTTTGTACTATTTTTGGGACTAACATGTTGATCCATTGCCCAGTGCCAGTTCCTGTTTGTTGCATGTTTTTTGTTTCGCAGAATATCCATACGAAACGAAGTCCAAATGTAATAAAAACTTTTGGGGATTTTTTTTGGAATATTTATGATTTTTGGGAATAAGAATCAACGCGAGGCGATGCACGGAGTGCCCACAAGCCCTGTCACCGCGACCAGGAGGTGGGACCGCGGCAGGCAGGCTTGTGGGCACTCCTTAAGGCGGTTGGTGCCCTTTTTCGCCACAAGAAAGATAATATCCGGAAGAAAATCGTGTTAAAATTTCAGCCCAATCGGAGTTACGGATATCCGGGAATTTAAGAAACGGTGAAACGCAGAATCTAGGAGCGCAGAAACAGAAGGACACACAAAGAGAGTCCAACCTCGGAGGGGCTCTCGCCCCTCTGCCACCATGGAGACCATGGAACAGAGGGGAAAGCCTTCTCCCATCTTGGGAGGAGGTCAAGGAAGAAGAAGGAGGGGGGCTCTCTCCCCCTCTCTCCCGGCGGCACCGAAACGCCGCGCGGGACATCATCGTGTGACGGCGATCTACACCAACACCTCCATCATCTTCACCAACATCTCCATCATCTTCCCCCATCTATATTCAGCGGTGCACTCTCCTGCAACCCGTTGTACCCTCTACTTGAACATGGTGCTTTATGCTACATATTATTATCCAATGATGTGTTGCTATCCTATGATGTCTGAGTAGATTATCGTTGTCCTATCGGTGATTGATGAATTGCTATGATTGGTTTAATTTGCTTGTGGTTATGTTGCTATCCTTTGGTGCCCATCATATGATCGCACGCGTTGATCACACCATAGGGTTAGTTGTATGTTGATAGGACTATGTATTGGCAGGCTAGAGTGACAGAAGCTTCAAACCTAGCATAGAAATTGATGCATATGGGATGAAGGGGGACCAATATATATTATTGCTATGGTTGGGTTTTACCTTAATGAACGTTAGTCTTTGCGGACGCTTGCTAATAGTTCCAATCATAAGTGCATAGAATTCCAAGTAAGGGATGACATGCTAGCAGAGGCCTCTCCCACATAAAACTTGCTATCGATCTAGTAACGTAGTCAATTGCTTAGGGACAATTCCGCAACTCCTACCACCACTTTTCCACACTCGTTAGACACTCGTAGTTCTTTCTTTATCTAACCAGCCCCTATTTTTATTTACGTGTTCTTTACTTTCTTGCAAGCCTATCCTATCACTCCTACAAAGTACTTCTAGTTTCATACTTGTTCTAGGTAAACAGAATGTAAAGTGTGCGTAGAGTTGTATCGGTGGTCGATAGAACTTGAGGGAATATTTTTCCTACCTTTAGCTCCTCGTTGGGTTCGACACTCTTACTTATCGAGAAAGGCTACAATTGATCCCCTATACTTGTGGGTTATCAAGACCTTTTTCTGGCGCCATTACCGGGGAGCAATAGCGTGGGGTGAATATCCTCGTGTGTGCTTGTTTGCTTTATCACTAAGTAGATTTATTTGTTGTTCTAAGTTGTTCTCTATCTTTAGTTATGGATATGGAACACGAAATACAAAAAAAATTAGGTGTACTTGCTACTCATGGAGATGGGGAACCTCCTAAAACCCTCGAGGCTCGTTATGTGGAAAATATTATGCACTTCTTTAATAATTCTAAGAAAGCCCCATTCAATTATATAGTGGGATACACGTTGGATCAACGTGAATACTTTATGGATTATCGCTTGGCTCAAAAAGGGAAACTTTTATGGGATCAAATCCATTTGTTGAAATGGTATGCTTGGGAACTATCCTTGGTAAGTGACTCCTCCATTGGTCCAATTAGTATTTGCTCTAGTGCCTTATATATACTTCGCGCATTTTTGCTGCCTTGGTGACCTTGTTCTTGAGCTTTGCATGCTGATTTTAGCTGGTCCCAAGTAGTTTTGATGCGTAATATGGCCTCTAGGCACTTGTGGGAGTAGTTGCTACTAGTTTAGTTGAGCCTTATTCACTTTTCCTTAGAATCACTAAAAATTTCAGAAAATTTCAGGGATAGAAAAGGGAAAAGATGAGGAGGTTCTTAAGAGGCTCTTCAAGCCGTGACCCCAAGGATAATGGAAGTGAGAATAAGGACAAGTATCAGGTCCCTCGAATTGCAGAAGTTCGAGCGTGCGAGTGGCCAAGCGACGTGTCTAGTTTGAGAAAACCCAAAAAGATTTTTTTTCTTCTTTTGCTTGTTGGGAGCTTTCCCGTGTAAATAGTTTTCTTTTTCTTTGGGTCAAGGTAGAAGATATTGCATACCTGTTTAGCTGTCAAAGAGCCATATTACTTTGTCTTCTCCTTTGTGTTTGCCTGCAGATTCCAGGTTTAGTCCAATGCACGAGCACGCTTATTATTGTTCACATCGTTCGGTCGTGCAAGTGAAAGGCAATAATGACGATATATTATGAAGTGACTGAGCCTGGAAAAGCTGGTATGAACTCATTCTATTTTGTTTTTGTAAATATGATTAGCTCATCGTGCCTGATTCAGCTTTGTTGTGAGAGAAACATGTTTGCAATGACAACTTAGAGATCATAGTTGCTTATGCCATGCTTACTTAGCTAGGAGCTTCTAATGGTTTGCTTTGGATGCCCACATGAATGTTGAGATGATTGTGTTGTAGTATGATAGGATGGTATCCTCCTTTGAATAATTCAAGTGGCTTCAGTTGGCGCATGTTCACACATGTAGTTGAAACAAAATCAACATAGCCTCTATGATGTTCATGTTCATGGTGATTTATGTCCTACTCATGCTTGCACTCAATGTTAGTTAATCTCAATGCATTTCGATGACTGTTGTCGCTCTCTAATTGGTCGCTTCCCGGTCTTTTGCTACCCTTCACTTGTAATAAGCGGGAATACTACTTGTGCATCCACTTCCGTAAACCCAAAGTTGTTCCATATGAGTCCACCATACCTACCTATATGCGGTATCTACCTGCCGTTCCAAGTAAATTTGCATGTGCCACTCTCTAAATCTTCAAGAAATAATCTGTTTTGCATGCCCGAACAGCTCATGTGGTGACAGGGGGCTATTGGTATCTTCCATGCTAGGCGTGTTATCCTCGATATGTGTTTATTCACTATCATTCACGAGAAAGGGGCCGGTAATTGGAATTCCCAGTTCCATGCTCAAATCGAAAAGATAATTGTAAACTAAACTCCCCCAGGATTGATGTTGGTATGAACGGTACCCGAGGATTTGGCTAGCCGTGGAGTGTGATTGAATGGTGGTGGGGGAGTCAAAACTTTACTCTTCTGTTCGGGAACCGCCTATAGCATGTGTAGCGTGGAAGATGTTGAGAACTCTTAGTCATTGCGTTGACAATGAGAGCATGCCACCCAAAATTATTATCTCTATTTTAAAAGCTTGAGCTCTGGCACCTTTGCAAATCAATGCTTCCCTCTGCGAAGGGCCTGTCTATTTATGTTCCTGTCGAGTCATCCTCCTCTTATAAAAGCACCAATTAGGGAGCACCTCTGTCGTTTTTATGCTTTGCTTTTAACTGTGTTGAGTATGACTGTGACTGGATCTTCATTGCCATGAATTACAATGTTTAGTCAGCCCTTGGTCTTTGAAGGTGCTCTGCATTTATGTTTTGCAGTCTCATAAAGAGCTAGCGAGATACCACATGTTCGTACTTCTTCATGTTGGTTTGATTGAAGTGTTGACATTTGAGGCTTATTATTATTTGCTCGCTAGTTGATTATGCCATTGATACGAGTTAACGTGAGACCTAGATGTCATTTGCTTATGTGGTTTGCTTGTGATCTTGCTGAAATTCTGGTTATAAGTTAGACATAGTTGCAATAACAAGTTCAAACAGAGTTCGTCAAAGTTTTTCTTTTGCCTCTTTCAGTTTGTCAACTCAATTGCTTGAGGACAAGCAAGGCTTTAAGCTTGGGGGAGAAAATACATCTCCGTCGTATCTACTTTTCCGAACTCTTTTGCCCTTGTTTTGGACTCTAATTTGCATGATTTGAATAGAACTAACCCGGACTAACGTTGTTTTCAGCAGAATTGCCATGGTGTTGTTTTTGTGCAGAAATAAAAGTTCTCCGAATGACCTGAAAATTTACGGAAAATTTTTCTGGAATTAATGAAAAATACCAACGCAAAGATCCACCGGAGGGGGTGAGCCAGTGGGCCACAAGCCCAGGTGGTGCGGCCACCCCCCAGGCCGCACCAACCAGGCTTGTGGGGCCCACAGAACTCCACCGCCTCCAAACTCAGCTCTATATATTCCGTTTCGCCCAGAAAAAAATCAGAGAGAAGGATTCACCGCGTTTTATGATACGGAGGCGCCGGCACCTCCTGTTCTTCATCTGGAGGGCAGATTTGGAGTCCGTTCTGGGCTCCGGAGAGGGGAAATCGTCGCCATCGTCATCATCAACCTTCCTCCATCGCCTATTCCATGATGCTCTTCACCGTTCGTGAGTAATCTCATCGTAGGCTTGCTGGACGGTGATGAGTTGGATGAGATCTATCATGTAATCGAGTTAGTTTTGACGGGAATTGTTCCCTAGTATCCACTATGTTCTGAGATTGATGTTGCTACTACTTTGCCGTGCTTAATGCTTGTCACTAGGGCCCGAGTGCCATGATTTCAGATCTGAACCTATTATGTTGTCGCCAATATATGTGTGTTTTAGATCCTATCTTGCAAGTTGTAGTCACCTACTATGTGTTATGACCTGGCAACCCCGGAGTGACAATAGTCGGAACCACTCACGGAGATGACCATGGTATGAGGAGTTCATATATTCACCAAGTGTTAATTCATTGGTCTGGTTCTTTATTAAAAGGAGAACCTTAATATCCCGTAGTTTCCATTAGGACCCCACTACCACGGGGGGTATGGACAATAGATGTCATGCAAGTTCTTTTCCCTAAGCATGTATGACTACATACGGAATACATGCCTACATTAGATTGACGAACGGGAGCCAGTTACTTATCTCTCTGTGTTATAGCTGTTACATGATGAATCACATCCGGCATAATCATCCATCACCGATCCAATGCCTACGAGTCGTTTACTACTGGTCCTTGCTATGTTACTTTGCCGCTACTGTTGTTACTTGCTACTGCTGTCACTACTGTTGTTACTTGTTGTTGTTGTCACTACTGCTGTTACTTGCTGCTGCTGTCACTACTCCTGTTACTTGTTACTTTGCTGTTACCTGCTGCAAGACTTTTCTAGCGCCATTGATACAACAAGTCAGGAATAGTCTTCCGTCAACAGACCATTTTCTGTCATCGTTGCTATCATACCACTTTGCTACTGATACTTTGCTTGCAGACACTAATCTTTCAGGTGTGGTTGAATTGACAACTCAGCTGCTAATACTTGAGAATATTCTTTCGCTTCCCCTTGAGTCGAATCCATAAATTTGGGTTGAATACTCTACCCTCGAAAACTGTTGCGATCCCCTACACTTGTGGGTTATCAATAAGGTATTTAATAGTAGCATGATTAGTGTGATTATTTACTTAATAATCAACAATATAAGGTCTAAACTTATTGCAAGCAAACACAGCTGCTAAAAATTCCTTTTCAGTGGTAGTGTAGTTTCTTTGAGCTTTGTCTTGAGTTTTACTAGCGTCATGGATGACATTTAATTTCTTATCAACTCTTTGCCCTAGAACATCACCAACAGCATAATCGCTCGCATCACACATAATTTCAAAGGGTAGGTTCCAATCAGGTGGTTGAACAACATGTGAAGTGATCAAGGCTCTCTTAAGAATTTCAAATGCTTCTACTCAATCATCATCAAAAAAGAATGGAACATCCTTTTGCAAAATATTAGTGAGAGGCTTATAAATCTTAGAGAAGTATTTAATAAATCTCCTATTGGAACCAGCATGACCAAGGAAACTTCTTATACCTTTGATATCTGTTGGACACAACATTTTTTCAATAGCATCAACTTTAGCTTTATCAACTTCAATACCTCTTTCATAGATTTTGTGTCCCAAGACAATGCCTTCATTAATCATAAAGTGTCACTTCTTCCAATTCAAGACAACATTAGTTTCTTCACATCTCTGCAAAACTCGATCAATGTTGGTCAAGCAATCATCAAAATAAGTTCTGTAAACGGAAAAATCACCCATGAAAACCTCAACAATCTTTTCACAAAAGTCAAAGAATATAGCCATCATACATCTTTGAAAGGTAGCAGGTGAATTGCATAAACCAAATGACATACGTCTATAAGCAAAGGTACAGAAAGGGCACGTAAAAGTGGTCTTACCTTGATCCTCTTTTGACACACATATTTAAGAGAAACCAAAATAACCGTCTAGAAAGAAAAAATGTGTATGTTTGGATAGTCTTTATAGCATTTGATCAATAAAAGGTAGCGGGTAATGATCTTTCCTAGTAGCCGTATTTAATTTCCTAAAATCAATTACCATTCTATATCCTATAACAATTCTTTGCGGGATGAATTCATTTTTATCATTAGGAACAATGGTAATACCTCCCTTTTTAGGGACACAATCAACGGGACTAACCCATCTACTATCAGCAATAGGACAAATTATTCGTGTCTCCAGAAGCTTTAGTATTTCATTTCTTACCACTTCCTTCATTTTAGGATATAATAGTCGTTGGTGATCAACAACTGGTTTAGCACCACGCTCCATATATGCAATAGCGGCACGGTGCTTCCTCAAAGTTTTCAATTATCGCTTTTCTTCATCTTCTGAAAGGTTAGCACCAATAATAACATGATATATCTCTTTCTCATCAAGATAAGCATACTTGAGAGTATCAGGTAATTGTTTAAGAACAAACAGGGGATCACCCTTGGGTAGAGGAGGATCCCCAAGTATTTCAACAGGCAGGTTGTGTTTTAAAATAGGCTCCCGATCAAAAAAGTCTTATCTATTTCATTCCTTTCATTCATATGCATATCATTTTCATGATCTAGAAAATATTTTTCTAAAGGATCAGTAGGAGGCACAACGATAGAAGCGAGACCAATAATTTCATCTTTACTAGGCAATTCTTTGTCATGGGGTTGTCTACGAAATTTAGACAAACTGAACTCATGAGACACATCCCCAAAATTTACACTAACCGTTTCTTTCTCACAATCAATCTTAGCATTAACAGTATTCAAGAAGGGTCTACCGAATATAATGGGACAAAAATCATCTTGTGGGGAACCAAGAACAAGAAAATCAGTAGGATACTTTATTTTCCTACACAAGACTTCAACATCTCTAACAATCCCAATTGGTGCAATAGTATCTCTATTAGCAAGCATGATGGTAACATCAATTTCTTCTAATTCAGCTGCTGCAATATCATTCATAATTTCTTGGTATAAGGTAAAGGGAATTGCACTCACACTAGCACCCATATCACATAAGCCATAATAACAATGATCTCCTATTTTAACAGAAACAACACGCAGGCCAACAATATGTCTATGTTTACCTTTAGCATCGGGTCTAGCAATTCTAGTAGCTTCATCACACAAACGAATGACATGCCCATCAATATAATCAACCAAGAGATCTTTAACCATAGCAATATTAGGTTCAACTTTAATTTGTTCAGGAGGTATAGGTGTTCTGGTTAAACTCTAACGAACCACAGTTGAAGCTTTATCATGTTCCTTTATTCTAACAAGAAAGGGTGGTTTCTCAATATAAGCAGTAGGAATAACAGGATCGACATTATAAATAATAGTTTCTTCTTCAATTTTAATAGGTTCAACCACTTTAACTTCAATGTGAGTATGATATTTAAACCACTTCTCCTTGGGGAGATGAACATGAGTAGCAAAAGATTCACAGAATGAAGCTATACCTCAGAGTCAACTCCATATTTAGTGCTAAATCACGAAAAGCATCAGTGTCTATAAAGGATCTAACACAATCAAACTTAGGTCTTACACCTGAATCATTACCTTCGTCGAGTTCCCAATCTTCAGAGTTGCGTTTAATTCTTTCCAATAAGTCCCATTTAAATTCAATATCTTTCTTCATAAAGGAACCAACACAAGAGGTATCAAGCATGGATTGATTATTACGGGATAGCCGAGCATAAAAATTCTGAATAATAATTTCTCTCGGGAGCTCATGATTAGGGCATGAATATAACATTGAATTAAGCCTCCCCCAAGCTTGGGAATTATTTATCCTTCATGATGCCAAAAAATTATAAATATAATTCCGATCACGATGAACGAGATGCATAGGATAAAACTTCTGATGAAATTCCAATTTCAATTGGTTGTAGTTCCATGATCCAATATCATCACATAGCCTATACCATGTCAACGCCTTCTCCTTCAAAGATAAAGGAAAGACCTTCTTCTTGACATCATCCTCGGGATAATCCACAAACTTCATTTACATAGATTAGATGCAAATCAGGATGTAGTGTTCCATCTCCTACATAAGGATTAGCTAGCAGTTTTTCTATCATACGCGAAGGAATTAAATAATAAATATTTTCAGTTGGTGCAGCAGGTTGAGGAGCATCTCTTTGTGCTTCCGGTCGGGGTGAAGATACCCCGAACAAGCCCCTCAAAGGTTTATTTTTCATAGTGACAAGTGATAGTAAATTTCAGTACAATATATAAAAAATTCCTTACCAAGTTCCACTCACCAAAGGCGCTTCACTCCCCGGCAACGACGCCAGAAAAGAGTCTTGTTGACCCACAAATGTAGGGCATCTATCACAATCATTTCGATAAGTAAGAACGTCGAATCCAATGAGGAGCAGAAGGAAATGACAAGCGGTTTTCACTAAGGTATTCTGTGCAAGCACTGAAAGTATCAGTAACAGATAGTTTTGTGATAAGGTAATTCGTAACGGATAGAAAGTAACAAACGTAACAATGGTGCAGCAAAGTGGACGAATCCTTTTGTAGCAAAGGACAAGCCAGGATAAACTCTTATATAAAGCAAAGCGCTCCTAAGGTCACATAGGAATTTCTGTCAAGCTAGTTTTCATCATGCTCATATGATTCGCGTTCGTTACTTTGATAATTTGGTATGTGAGTGGACCGATGTTTGGGTGCTGCCCTTACTTGGAAAAACATCCCACTTATGATTAACCTCTCTCGCAAGCATCTGCTACTACGAAAGAAGAATTAAGATAAATCAAACCATAGCATGAAACATCTAGGTCCAAATTAGTCCCTTATGAAGCAACACATAAACTAGGGTTTAATCTTCTCTCACTCTAGCAACCCATCATCTACCTATTACTTACCAATGCCTTCCCCTATGCCTAAATAATGGTGAAGTGACATGTAGTCGACGTTCACATGACACCACTAGAGGAGAGACAACATACATCTCATCAAAATATCGAACGAATACCAAATTCACATGATTAATTATAGCAAGACTTATCCCATGTCCTCAGGAAAAAACGTAATTACTGACAAAGCATATTAATTTCATAATCAGAGGAGTAATAATAATCATTAAGGATCTGAACATATGATCTTCCACCAAGTATACCAACTAGAATCAACTACAAGGAGTAATCAATACTACTAGCAACCCAAATGTACCAATCAGAGGTTTTGAGACAAAGATCGGATACAAGAGATGAACTAGGGTTTGGAGAGGAGATGGTGCTGATGAAGATGTTGATGGAGATTGACCCCCTCTCGATGAGAGGATCGTTGGTGATGACGATGGCTTCGATTTCCCCCTCCGGGAGGGAAGTTTCCGTGGCAGAATAGCTTCGCCAGAGCTCTAGATTGGTTCCGTCGGAGCTGTAGATTGGTTATGTCGAAGTTGCGCCTCGAGGCAGCGACGCTTCGCCCCGAAAGTTCTGATATGATTTTTCTAGGTCAAAACCCTTCATATAGCAGAAGATGGGCACCGGAGGCTTGCCAGGAGCCCCACAAGCTTACAGGGCACACCCAGGGGGGTAGGCCGCGCCCCTGGCTTCTGGCCACCTGGTGGGTCCCCTGATGTATTTATTTCACCCAATATTTTTTATATTTCCAAAATAATTCCTGTAAGTTTTCAGGACTTTTGGAGTTTTGCAGAATAGATCTCTCAGATTTTCTCATTTTGTCTAGAATTCCATATGGAGGCATTCTCCCTCTTCATGTAAATCTTGTAAAATAAGAGAGAAAAGGCATAAGTGTTGTACCATAATGTGTATTAACAGCCCATAATGCAATAAATATTGATGTAAAAACATGATGCAAAATGGACCTATTAGTGCACACGGATCTGAATGTTGCAGATCCGCTGACTAAACCTCTTCCACGAGCAAAACATGATCAACAACAGAACTGTATGGGTGTTAGATTCGTTACATTGTAAATCACATAAGGTGTGAAGCTAGATTATTGACTCTAGTGCAAGTGGGAGATTGTTCAAAATATGCCCTAGAGGCAATAATAAAATAGTTATTATTATATTTTCTATTTAATGATAATAATTTATTATCCATGCTATAATTGTATTAAATGGAAACACAAATGCATGTGTGGATATATAGACAAAACAACGTCCCTAGTGAGCCTCTAGTTGACTAGCTTGTTGATCAATGATGGTTAAGGTTTCCTGGCCATCGACAAGTGTTGTCAGTTGATAACGGGATCACACCATTACAAGAATGATGTGATGGCAAGACCAAAACTATAAACTTAGCATGTGCTCGTGTCATTTTGTTGCTATTGTCTTCTGCATGTCAAGTATACATTCCTATGACCATGAGATCATGTAACTCACTGACAGTGGAGGAATGCCTTGTGTGTATCAAATGTCACAACGCAACTGGGTGACAATAAAGGTGCTCTACAGGTATCTCCGAAGGTGTCCTTTGAGTTAGCATGTATCGAGACTAGGATTTGTCACTCCGTATGATGGAGAGGTATCTCGGGGCCCACTCGGTAATACGACATCACAAACAAGCCTTGCAAGAAATGTGACTAAGAGTTAGCCATGGGATCTTGTATTAAGGAATGAGTAAAGAGACTTGCCGGTAACGAGATTGAAATAGGTATAGAGATACCGACGATCGAATCTCGGGCAAGTAACATATCGAAGGACAAATGGAATGATAGACGGGAATAAATGAGTCCTTGACATAAAGGTTCAACCGATAAGATCTTCATAGAATATGTAGGATCCAATATGAGCATCCAGGTCCCCTATTGGATATTGACCGGAGAGTGTCTCGACCATGTCTACATAGTTCTCGAACCCGCAAGGTCTGCACACTTAAGGTTCGGTGACATTTCGGTATAGTTGAATTATTGATGTTGGTAACCGAATGTTGTTCGGAGTCCCGGATGATATCCCAGACATCACGAGGATTTCCGGAATGGTCCATAAATGAAGATTGGTATGTAGGAATGTTGCATTTGGCTTCTGGAAAGATTTCGGTCATTACCGGTAAAGTACTGGGAGTGAAGAATGGGTTCCGGGGTTTTACCGGGAGGGGCCACTGATACGTCTCCAACGTATCTATAATTTTTGATGGTTTCATGCTATTATCTTGTCAAACTTTGGATGTTTTGCATGCCTTTTATATATTTTTTAGGACTAACTTATTAACTCAGTGCCAAGAGCCGGTTCCTGTTTTTTCCATGTTTTTGACCCCTTTCAGAGGAGGATTTTGAACAGAGTCCAAATGGAATGAAACAGCCAAAAAGATTTTTTCCGGAACAGAAAAAGATCGGGAAGCCGGAGAATCAGGGCAGGGGGCCACCAGGGACCCCACAAGCCATCATGGCGCGGCCAGGGGGGCCCGGGGCCCCCTGGCTTGTGGGCTCCCTGAGGCTCCTTTGCCCTAGGTTTTGCGCATATATATTCCCTAAAATTTCATAAAAAATCAGGAGATCATTGAAAGTACTTTTCCACCGCTGCAAGCTCTGTGTCCGCAAGATCCCATCTGGGGCACGTTCTGGTGCCCTGTCGGAGGGGGGATTCGGATAAGGAGGGCTTCTTCATCAACACCATGACCTCTCCAATGATACGTGAGTAGTTCACCATAGACCTATGGGTCCATAGCTAGTAGCTAGATGTCTTCTTCTCTCTCTTGGATCTTCAATACAAAGTTCTCCATGATCTTCATGGAGATCTATCCGATGTAATCTTCTTTTGCGGTGTGTTTGTCGAAATCCGATGAATAGTGGATTTATGATCAGATTATCTATGACTCTTATTTGAGTTTATTCTGATCTCACTTATGCATGATTTCATATCCTTGTAATTTTCTTCGAGTTGTGGGTTTTGTTTGGCCAACTATATCTATGATTCTTGCAATGGGAGAAGTGCTTGGTTTTGGGTTCATACCGTGCGGTGACCTCACCCAGTGACACAAGGGGTAGCGAGGCACGCATCGTGTTGTTGCCATCAAGGGTAAAAAGATGGGGTTTTCATCATTGGTTTGAGATTATCCCTCTACATCATGTCATCTTGCTTAAGGCGTTACTCTGTTCGTCATGAACTCAATACACTAGATGCATGCTGGATAGCAGTCGATGTGTGGAGTAATAGTAGTAGATGCAGAAAGTATCGGTCTACTTGTCTCGGACGTTATGCCTATATGTATGATCATTGCCTTAGATATCGTCATGACTTTGCGCGGTTCTATCAATTGCTCGACAGTAATTTGTTCACCCACCGTGATATTTGCTATTTTGAGAGAAGCCTCTAGTGAACACTATGGCCCCCGGTGTGCTCCACATTATATTTTCAGCCTTACTCCTTTTCACTTCGTTGCACTTTCCGCCTTCAGATCTCACTTTGCAATCAATCTTGAAGGGATTCACAACCCCTTTATAGCGTTGGGTGCAGGCTCTTTTGTGTTTGCGCAGGTACTCTGGACTTGACGAGATTCTCCTACTGGATTGATACCTTGGTTCTCAAACTAAGGGAAATACTTACTGCTCCTGTGCTGCATCACCCTTTCCTCTTCAAGGGAAAAACCGACGCAAACAAGAGAAGTAGCGAGAAGAATTCCTGGCGTTGCCGGGGAAGGACTTTTGTTGCCGTAGCAGAAGAATTTCTGGCACCGTTGCCGGGGAGGATCAAGTCAAGAACTCATCCAAGTAAGTGACGCAAACTCATCTCTTGCATTTACTTTGTTTGCCAATTGCCTCTCATTTTCCTCTCCCCCACTTCACAATTTGCCTTTTTCATTTGCCTTTTTCGTTTGCCCTTTTTCTCGCTTGCTCTTTGCCCGCCTATCTGCCTGCTAAAACCCGTATGGCCCAACCAAGGGATTTTGATGCTCACTATGCGAAGTTAGAAGAGATTGAAACTATTGTTAAAGGCTTCATGTCTACATAGTTTGAATACAACAGTTACTTTCGTAGAGAACTGAAGGAGCAAAATTCTTTTTTGCCTTTTATGAGTAGAGAATTTGATGATATGGCCAAAGAATTCCTTGCGCTAAATTCTCAGTTTGCTCGTCTTGAAAAATTGGTAGGACAGATTTCTGATAAGCAGGCTACCTTAGTCAATAAAATGGCTGCTAAACCTGAAACTCGTGATGAGAATCACGAAGATCTTAAAGTGCTTGGTGTGACTCCCATTGAATCTTTGTTTTCTTGTGTCAAACCTAATGATAATGGGGCTGGATATGAATCCACTTTGGTTGAATAGTGCCCCAATGATTCGGAGTCCATGTATCTTGATGCTAAAAGCATTGAAAGTGGAGTATAAGATATTAAAACTTTGAGTAGTTATGAAATTACTAATATGGATTTCAAGGAATTCAATTATGATAGTTGCTCCTTGATTGAATGCATTTCCTTGATGCAATCCATGTTAAATTCTCCACACGCTTATAGCCAAAACAAGGCCTTTACCGATCATATCGTCGAAGCTATGATAAAGTCTCTTGAAGAGAAACTTGATTTGGAAGTCTCTATCCCTAGAAAGATTCATGATGAGTGGGAACCTACCATCAAAATCAAAATCAAAAACTATGAATGCAATGCTTTGTGTGATTTGGGTGCTAGTTTTTCCGCGATTCCAAAGTCTTTATGTGATGTTCTGGGTTTTAATGAGATTGAAGAGTGTTCTCTTAATTTGCATCTTGAGGATTCTACTGTCAAGAAACCCATGGGAAGGATCAATGAAGTTCTTATTATTGCAAATAGGAACTATGTACCCGTGGATTTCATTGTGCTTGACATTGATTGCAATCCTACATGCCCTATTATTCTTGGTAGACCTTTCCTAAGGACTATCGGTGCTATCATCGATATGAAGGAAGGGAATATTAGATTTCAATTTCCTTTAAGGAAGGGCATCGAACACTTTCCTAGAAACAAAATAATACTGCCTTATGAATCCATGATGAGGGCCACTTATGGTTTGAGCACCAAAGACGACGATACGTGATTCTATCGCTTTTATGCCTAGCTAAGGGCGTAAAACAATAGGACTTGTTGGGAGGCAACCCAATGAATTTATCTTTTTATTTCTGTTTTGTTGCATCCACACCATCATAATTCTGTTGTGATTGTGTTTTTTTTGTTTCTTTTTGTGTTTTATCCAAGCAAAACCTTTATGACTAGTCTTGGTGATGGTTGTTTGATCCTCCTAGAAAAAGACAAAAACTTTTCGCTCAGAAGCCATTTTTTCATTTTTATTAAGAAAGAGCTTTTGAGTTGATTCTTATTTCTTCTTGTTGATATGCCTTTTTCCCAGGAAGTCGTAATTTTTCAGAATTTTTGAGGTACCAGAAGTATACGAAGTATACAAATTGCTACAGACTAGTCTGTTTTTGACAGATTCTGTTTTTGTTGAGTTGGTTGCTTATTTTGATGAAACTATGATTAGTATCGGGGGGTACTAGCCATGGAAAAGTGAGAATATAGTATCCCAACACCAATATAGATAGGATTCAAGTTTCCTACAGTACCAAAATAGGTAGTAGTTTGTTTTCCTGTGCTAATGTTATCACGAGTTTCTGTTTAAGTTTTGTGTTGTGAAGTTTTCAAGTTTTGGGTGATGTTATCATAGACAAAGAGATAAGGAGTGGAAAGAGCTCAAGATTGGGGATTCCCAAGGCATCCCAAGCCAAATTCAAGGACGCCAAAAAGCCTAAGCTTGGGGATGCCCCGGGAAGGGATCCCCTCTTTCGTCTTCAATCCATCGGTAACATTACTTGAAGCTATATTTTTATTCAACACATGATATGTGTTTCGCTTGGAGCGTCTTGTATCATAGGAGTATTTTTTTTGTCACAATCATCCTTGATGCACACCTTTTTGAGATAGAGAGACATGCACTCATCGTGATTTTGCTAGAATGCTCATAGTGCTTCACTTATATCTTTTGAGCTAGATAATTTTGCTCTGTGTGCTTCACTTATATCTTTTGGAGCACGGCGGTATGTGACTTGGTAGTTGGCTTATGCTATGAAAGTATTCCCAAAGGTGATAGGTATCCAAAGAGGATACAAAAACCTCCATCTTCATGTGCATTGAGTAGAAAGAGAAGTCTTGATTCCTCTCAATTAGTTTTGAGACGTGGATTCGGTAATATTGAGAGTTATGTTAGTAGGGTGTTGTGAATCTAGAGATACTTGTGTTGAAGTTAGTGATTCTCGTAGCATGCACGTATGGTGAACCACTATGTTAGGAAGTCGGAGCATAATTGATCTATTGATTGTCATCCTTTGTGTTGAGGTTGGGATCGCGCGATGGTTAACACCTACCAACCCTTCCCCTAGGAGTATGCGTTTAGCACTTTGTTTCGATTACTAATAAAAACTTTCGCAAAAAGTATGTGAGTTCTTCATGACTAATGTGAGTCCATGGTATAGATGCACTTTCACCTTCCACCATTGCTAGCCTCTCTAGTGCCGCGCAATTCTCGCCGGTACACAAACCCACCACATGCCTTCCTCAAAACAGCCACCATACCTACCTACTATGGCATTTTCATAACCATTCCGAGGTATATTGCCATGCAACTCCCACCGTTCCATCTCATGACTTGTGTCGTCACTCTCATATTTCCATTGCATGATCGTAAGATAGCTAGCGAGATGTTTTCAACGTCATAGGCCATACTAGAACGTTGCACATCCTGGTACACTGCTGGAGGCATTTCCTATAGAGTCATCATCGTTCTAAGCTTTCAGCTGTGAGTAAATAAAAGTGTGATGATCATCATTATTAGAGCATTTTCCCATGTGAGGAAATAAAAAAAAGAGGCCAAAGATCCCAAATAAAAAAGAGAGGCCCAAGTGCCCAAATAAAAATAAAAATAATAAAAAAATGAGAGAGAAAAAGAGAGAAGGGACAATGGTACTATCTTTTTCCACACTTGTGCTTCATAATAGCACCATGTTCTTCATGATTGAGAGCTTCTTGGTTTGTCACTACCATATACTAGTGGGAACCTTCATTATATAACTTGGCTTGTATATTCCAATGATGGGCTTCCTCAAAATTTCCCTAGGTCTTCGTGAGCAAGCAAGTTGGATGCACACCCACTATTTCTCCTTTTGAGCTTTCACATACTTATAGCTCTAGTGCATCTCTTGTATGGCAATCCCTACTCATTCACATTGATATCTATTGATGGGCATCTCCATAGCCCTTTGATACGCCGAGTCAATGTGACCATCTCCTCCTTTTTGTCTCACAACCACCACCACACTCTATTCCACCTATAGTGCTATATCCATGGCTCGCGCTCATGTATTGCGTGATAGTTATAAAAAGTTTGAGAAAGTAAGAGTGCGAAAGCAATTACTTGGCCAATACCGGGGTTGTCCATGATTTACATTAGTTGTGTGAGGATGATGGAGCATAGCCAGACTATATGATTTTGTAGGGATAACTTTCCTTGGCCTTGTTATTTTGAAAGTTCATGATTACTTTGCTAGTTTGCTTGAAGTATTATTGTTTTTATGTCAATAGCAAACTATTGTTTCGAATCTTACGGATCTGAACATTCATGTCACATGAAAGAAGTTGCAAAGGACAACTATGCTAGGTAGCATTCCACATCAAAAATTCAGTCCTTATCACTTCCCTACTCGAGGACGAGCAGGAGTTAAGCTTGGGGATGCTTGATACGTCTCCAACGTATCTATAATTTTTGATGGTTTCATGCTATTATCTTATCAAACTTTGGATGTTTTGCATGCCTTTTATATATTTTTTGGGACTAATTTATTAACTCAGTGCCAAGAGCCAGTTCCTATTTTTTCCATATTTTTGACCCCTTTTAGAGGAGGATTTTGAACGGAGTCCAAACGGAATGAAACTGCCAAAAAGATTTTTTCCGGAACAGAAAAAGATCGGGAAGCCGGAGAATCAGGGCAGGGGGCCACCAAGGACCCCACAAGCCCTCATGGCGCGGCCAGGGGGCCCGTGGGCCCTGGCTTGTGGGCTCCCTGAGGCTCCTTTGCCCTAGGTTTTGCGCCTATATATTCCCTTAGATTCCATAAAAAATTAGGAGATCATCGAAAGTACTTTTCCACTGCCGCAAGCTTTTGTCTCTGCAAGATCCTAGCTGGGGCACGTTCTGGTGCCCTGTCGGAGGGGGGATTCGGATACAGAGGGCTTCTTCATCAACACCATGACCTCTCCGATGATACATGAGTAGTTCACCATAGACCTACGGGTCCATAGCTAGTAGCTAGATGGCTTCTTCTCTATCTTGGATCTTCAATACAAAGTTCTCCATGATCTTCATGGAGATATATCCGATGTAATCTTCTTTTGCGGTGTGTTTGTCGAGATCCGATGAATTGTGGATTTATGATCAGATTAACTACGAATCTTATTTAATTTTCTTCTGATCTCTCTTATGCACGATTTCATATCCTTGTAATTCTCTTCGAGTTGTGGGTTTTGTTTAGCCAACTAGATCTATGATTCTTGCAATGGGAGAAGTGCTTGGTTTTGGGTTCATGCCGTGCGGTGACCTCACCCAGTGACAGAAGGGGTAGCGAGGCACGCGTCATGTTGTTCCCAACAAGGGTAAACAGATGGGGTTCTCATCATTGGTTTGAGATTATCCCTCTACATCATGTGATCTTGCTTAAGGCGTTACTCTATTCGTCATGAACTCAATACACTAGATGCATGCTGGATAGCGGTCGATGTGTGGAGTAATAGTAGTAGATGCAAAAAGTATCGGTCTACTTGTCTCGGACGTGATGCCTATATGTATGATCATTGCCTTAGATATCGTCATGACTTTGCGCGGTTCTATCAATTGCTCGACAATAATTTGTTCACCCACCGTGATATTTGCTATTTTGAGAGAAGCCTCTTGTGAACACTATGGCCCCCGGGTCTGCTCCACACTACAGCCTTACTCCTTTTCACTTCGTTGCACTTTCCGCCTTCAGATGCACTTTGCAATCAATCTTGAAGGGATTGACAACCCCTTTATAGCGTTGGGTGCAAGCTCTTTTGTGTTTGCGCAGGTACTCTGGACTTGACGAGATTCTCTTACTGGATTGATACCTTGGTTCTCAAATTGAGGGAAATACTTATTGCTCCTGTGCTGCATCACCCTTTCCTCTTCAAGGGAAAAACCAACACAAACAAGAGAAGTAGCAAGAAGAATTCCTGGCATTGCCGGGGAAGGACTTTTGTTGCCGTAGCAGCCACTCACCCGGGAGAGGACCTAATAGGCGAATGGGTAGCGCACCATCCCTTAGTGGGATGGTGAGGCGAGCCCAATAACGAATTTCGTCTAAACGCCAAAATAAAAGGAAAAGGAAAAAAAGAAGGAGGTGGACAAGTGGGAAGGGAGTCCTCCACCAAACCGAATTGGAGGAGGTCTCCTCCCCTTTCCTCGGTCGAACCCTCCTACTTTGAGTAGGATGCAAGGCAACCCTCCCTCTTGTTCGAGCTATATATATTGGAGGTTTGAGATGCTTTTTGCACCCCAAGCCATAGTGCATCCCTCTCTCCCTCCACCACTTCGTGACGTCCCGTAGCTAGTTAGGTACGGCACGACGAAGCCCTGCCGGATTAGCTCCACCACCATCACCGTCACGCCGTCATGCTGCCGGATAATTCATGTACCTCTTCGTCTCTCTTGCTGGATCAAGAATGCGGAAATCGTCATTGAGCTGTACGTGTGCTGAACGTGGAGGTGACGTCCGTTCGGTACTAGATCGGGACGGAGTTCGTGGGACACTTGCGATTCGGATCGTGAAGACGTTCGACTACATCAACCGCGTTTCTTAACGCTTCCCTCTTAGCGATCTACAAGGGTATGTGGATCCGATCTCCCTCTCGTAGATGATCATCACCATGATAGGTCTTCCATGTGCGTAGGGATTTTTTTTGTTTTCCATTCAACGTTCCTCAATGGTTGGTGGGCGCAAACCCCAGGTCCAACTTGAGATTGAGCAGCAGGATGTTGCCTCGCCACCTGATCTCGCGCCACCACTAGAGGCCATCTGTGGGAACCTGCAGCACAGACACCCGGCCATCGCTGAGGTTCCACCGCTCCGGGAGCATGATGCTTGGCCATGGCACCGGCTCGTTGTTCTCCCAGAGGTACTGCGCGAAGTCCTTGTTCATCATCCGACCCCGGTTAGGGCTCGACGTACCTTAGTCTCCATCGCGGGCAGCGATGTTGTGCTTCGCCATCGTTCCAAGTTTTTTTGGCTCCTAGAGTGGGGTGCACAAGTGGGGTGGACGAGTGAGGAAGAAGGTAGTTGTGGCTCCTATTTAATGTTACCCGTCAGAACAGCCGAAGCGTCACCGTTGTCACTGCCATGTGGGCCAGCGGGAGATGAGTCATTCCTGTGTTGGGACCGGTCAAAGTAGAAGCGTCGCCTTTGTCGCTGCCCGGTGGGCCAGCGGGAGACGAGTCGTTACCACGTGGACATTTCAAAGTAGCCTCGGCATCGCCGCTGTCGTTGCCCGGTGGGCCAGCGGGAGACGAGTCATTCCCGCGTGGGCCCACTTGCCTGATCGAGCCCAACTCCTAAGCATGATGAGGTGCCCCATGCCGACCCCACTAGTCAGGCGACGTAACGGTCAAAGGAGGTTGACTAGACGAAAACGCTCCGTTTGGCCGCCTACGAGAGTGGATAGAGCGAAATAGGGCAAAAACGAGGAAAGTTAAGCGAGTGGGGCAAAATCAAGCAAAACTAAGCGAAGTGAGGCACAGAAGTAAATAACCCTTCTATATAAGCATCACGGGTTTGGTCGTTGCATGCAGAATATGATCATATTCATATCTTCTCTAGAACATCTGTTTCATTGTTTCACTTTTCAAATAGATGGATGGATAATGTAAATGTTTCAAGTAAAAAAGAAAGACAGTGAGCACCTACCTACCAACTTTTTTTAAACAACTAGAGTTTTTATCACAGCGAAATGGAATGTGTTTGGCTTGCATAATGTCAATTGTTTTCCGGTACAACGCACGAGCAAATGTCCTAGTAGATTTAAGGTATGATATTTGAGGTGTCTGGTTGTGAAAATAAAATTTAAAATGTAACCAAACAGTGCATGTGGACGCGTCCGAACGTTTGAAAGGCTCGATTTGCCAAATCCCGTGGTAGATGCCATTAAATTATGTGTGCATGTATTGGTTAGTGGCATATGTGTGGCCACGTAGCTCTGTGTGTGCGTGTGTGTGTGAGTTTACTTCTTAAAAATTAAGAACTTGTAAGCATGTTTGTTTTTAGTGACGAGAAGAAGAAATTGACATACAAAAGGACGACTTATGAAGCAGTGGTGGTGCCAAATATCTGTGTTCATCCTTGTTTTTGAAAGAGTTTTGAGAGGAAATGTGAGGATGAACAAGAGGAGTTGCGAGTTAGCCCCAGCATTCTTCTAAGGAAACAACGCAATAGATGTCTATTCGCGGTCACCACACATTTACGTTCATCTTTTCGAACGGTACTGATTCACAGTACCTGGCGGCAACCACCCATGACACTTCATCGTGCCCGCGGCAAGATGTAATATACAGAGCACACCCGCGAGGAGATCCATTATTGTGGTGGACCATGATCTGAGATCGGTGTGCTACTCTTGCACTGCTAACTCGGCAATAGGCTGATTAGCTCCTCTATCTGTAGTCATTCTTGCAACAACGAAGTCATATGGAGAGATCATTGTACTCTGCAAAACTATGTAGAATCCCGATCACCCTCAATCCCAAAGCCCTATTACCATTTGGAGCATACTAGCATGTCTATTAGTCCGACACGCCGCGCTCTAGTGCCTTGTTATTCACTCAAATATTTAGTTCGATATATGTCTCAAACTCTTTATATTGACACTTCTATAAATCTCATGACTAAGCAGGGGTGTTTATGGTCCTTTATTTTGGTAGATGATGTAGTACATAATATTTAATTAAAGATCATTATTTCTTTACATTTATTCCACGCTGCTAGTAGGAGGCTAGCACCTCAATAAGACGCAAGTAGTTTGATTTGACATGTTTTATTGATGGAGAATATCTATTTTTTCCTTGATTTTTTTAAGATTTTTGGAACAATATAAAGGCGTAGGCACTTAGAGGCGGCAGAAAGGAGGTATGTGGCTCCTTTGGACGTGTGAGGTGGGCGTGTGGGGCCAGGTCCCTCCGGAAGCTTTGTTATGGATTTTTTTTTCTGAAATTCTCTATGAAAATTTTAGTTTCTTAGTATTCATTTTCCTGAAAAGCCTAAAAAATTCAACTAACATTGAGCACTCATTTGATATGTTAGCCGAGAAAAACAAACAAAAATTGATGACAAAACCATACAAAAGTGATATAATAATAGCATTAAACATTCAAAATATATAGATACATTTAGGATGTATTAGCATCCGAAGCTTAACCCCTGCTCGTGCACGAGTAGTTAGATGATAACAAACTAATTTTTGATTGTGAATGCTATCTTTTTTAGGGGAAATATTGCCGCTTTATTTAACCTAAGAAACTCGGAATCTCATCCAAAAGTACATCAAGAACAAATTCTGGGGGAACCCCCAACCATACCTTACTCAGTTTATCTCCTACCCCGACCTTTGCTAATTTATGAGCGGCAACATTCGCCGCACGACGAACCCATGAAATCTTAGCGCCTTCAAACATCCCAATTGTTGTCTTTATCTCCTGAATCCACGGTCCAGCAGCCGAAAGATTCCTTGCAGGATTGTTCAACATGTCCACCACCTCCTTCGCATCCAGCTTGACATGCAGCCTTGTAGCATTGATCTCTACCGCCACTTGAAGTGCCCTTCTACATGCTAGAATCTCAATAGAAACCGGATCAGCGATGGTGGGGAAGTGGTGGCAAGTGCCAGCCAGGAACGCTCCCTGATGATCACGTAGCACAGCTCCACCCCGAGAACCCCCCTCTCCCCCTGGAGACCGCGCCGTCGGAATTAACTTTGATCCATCCTTCTTCAGGAGGCATCCATCTCTGCATTTCTTTTTGTTTAATCACCGATGGCTGCCGCCCATGAACCTTATGCCATTCAGTCACAGAGTTCATGATTTCATGTGGTGGAGCGATCTGTTTTCCTTCCCTTGCATCATTCCGGGCCAGCCATAGCTCGTAGGTAGCTTGCACCACCGCCTCCCTATCACCAGCAGACGCACCAGTGAACCAGTCCAGTAAACAGCGAGCAAGAGCACCCTGGGAGCTCGTCGTACACGGTGGGATCGCCACCGAAACTCCCTTCTCCAAGTGAAAAAGCTGCCAGAATCGCATAGAATGTTGGCAGGCCCAGAACCGGTGGTGAATGGTTTCTTCACGACCACAAACCACACAAAAACACCTGGCTTAATGCGCTGACGATGTAGTTCATAACCTACTACCAAACCATTTTTTATAATCATTCACATGTGTATCTTAGCTTTCACAGGAGCGAATGTATCCCACATCTCCATATACCCTCTATGCTTGTGCACTGAACTGGAGGACTCCGGCTGTTGGGTCCTCGATCTCCACCTAGCCTGATTTAGGTGGTAAGCTGATTTGACGGTAAAGCACCCATTTTTAGTGAAGTTCCATGCGATATAATCCTCCTCCCCTGGACCACCAACTATAATTTGTTTGCTATCCCTCGCATCATCTGGCGAAAACATATTGTCCACCAATTGGACATTCCATGAACGCCCATCTGGATTCATCAAATCAGCAACATGTGTCACATTAGGGATGAAGAGTTGCCCTAGTGGCTTCATCCTGCTACTCCTTGGGATCCAATTGTCGTGATGGATATTGATCCTTGCTCCATCGCCTATACGCCATATCACCCCTTCCCTGAGCAGATCGCGCCCGTACAAAATACTACGGTATGTGTCGGAGGCATTTGACAGACATGTAGCTGACATGATCGAATGCTCCTTGAAGTAACGTGCCTTCAGCACCTTTGCACACAAAGAGTCCGGTTCTTGCAATATTCTCCAGGCTTGTTTTGCTAGCAGCGCTTGGTTGAACATGTTCGGTTCCCTGAACCCGAGTCCACCATCTCTCTTTGCCCCACACATATTTTTCCAAGCTACCCAATGCACCTTCTTGTTACCATTCGTTGCACCTCACCAGAATTTTGAATAAATCGAAGTCAAGTTCCGGCACATTTTCTTTGTGAGCTGAAAACAACTCATGGTAAAAGTCGGTATAGCCTGAAGTCCAGATGTAACTAGAACTTCCTACCAGCTTTGGACAATCCTAGGCCCTTCCATCCACCTACCTTTGTCTTTGAGCTCTCAATAACATACTTAAAGGTTCCATCCTTGGATCTCCCAACCAGTGTTGGCAGCCCAAGATACTTCTCGCTTAGAGCCTCTGACTGAACCCCAAGGGCTTGTTTGACCTCCTCCTTCACATCATCCGGACATCCTTTCCCAAAGAAAATTGAGGATTTCTGCAAATTAACTCTCTGGCCGGATGCAGCCTCATATGTGGTTAAGATTTCCTTGAGTGCTGCCATATTGTCATTTGACCCTTCCAAAAAAACAATGTTGTCGTTTGCAAACAGGAGGTGCCTAACATGAGGGCCAGTGCCCTCAAAGGTCACTGCTTTTATCACCGAATCAGATTGTGCCTTCTTCAAAAATGCTGAGATACCTTCCACACAAAACAAGAACAGATGCGGGGGTAGAGGATCACCCTGTCTGCGGCCTCTCGAGGGGGGATGCTATCTTTACATAAACATGATCAATCTGATTTAAAAAATGAAACAGATGGCATGATACAAAAGGAATGTAACATATTTCTGGCCACAAAACCGAGTAGCTTTGATGGTTTCCGAACGACGTTGGTTAAATGCTTCCTGGGACCATCATGTTTGTAGAGAACTGTGGCCAAAATATTGGTCGTCCCATGTTCTCAAGAACACAATGTTACATTTTCTAGTCAATTTGTTGTTGTAATTGTCCAGTTTTTTCTCGTTTGGTAAATTGATTTTTTATATACATGCGCATATGCTCACCTCTATGAACGCACACCCTGTCACCGTAGACGCACTCCTATGAACGCATACTCTGTTACCGTTGGCGCATCGTCGTCGACAGAAACGTCTCCTTAATGAAAGCATCAGGACTTGAACCCTGGTGGACTGGGGATACCACTATCCCACTAACCATCCAACCACAGATTGGTTTTGCATTTGGTAAATTGCTTCTACCGGGACATGTCAACCTGACTTTGGATTTGTATTGAGGGCATGTCCAATGCCTGGGTGCTTGCACCGGTGCTTAAGGAAATAAGAAAAACGATAATTGCGCAGTCATTATCCAACTCTAATGACAAGCTGGAGACGCTTATACGGCACAGTCTGAGTCCTTGAGCTAAAGAAAAAAAAGGGCTAGCCCCCTATGACTCTTTTTAAGCCGATGCTTATTCCTGGAATCGAACGTGATTTTGCTCGAACGGTTGGGAATAGCATCCTAGCGCCCGTCCTTAGCGGCCCCATTGTAGATGCCCTAACCAAACGCCAAAGCCACGCTGCACAGACCACTACTTTGTTAGCCCGCTTGGCCGGGTCGTGTGGCCCTTGAGAAGGAGCTACATGAGCGGTGTAAGTGGTCGTGCATGTAGTTAGTGGTTAGGCAATGTGTTAGTGGCCGCTGAGCTGTGTGTGTGAGAGCGAGTTTACTACCGTTTGGCAACAAGGTTTTCTTAAAAGTTTTCAGAGCATATTGTGGTTTCTGAAAAAGCCTATGGTTTTCAATACTTTGATGTGTTTGGCTGCAGCAAATACCTGATGTTTTGAAAACCACGGTGTCGCAGAAACCAAGGTATTTTTGCTGTATTGGAAAAAGAGGCCGAGACCTCGTTTTTCTAAACTGAACGGCGCACTTGACGTCGATGTCTATGTCGAGATAACAAGATCCGACGAGATCGCCACCTACTTCTTACCCCGACTGTTATTTAGTAAACCAATTCTACTATATCTCCTATTTTTAGCCGGTTATGTTTAATTCACATATGTATTGTTCGTCTATCGGGTGCTTCTTCCAGCCGGCGTCACCCGCGAGTATCCCATTTCCCATCTATTCTCTCGGCCATGAATGAATCGAGCTCGCGGCTGTTGATTCTAGGTGGTCGACGTGTGCATGGCGGATGCATGCAGCCGGCTGCTAATGGGAACTGCTAATTACTTAGTCATCCACGGAAATGCTCTGGTCAAAACTTTGGTGAAACAACACCCACCAAACACATGTAAAACTGAGAAAACATTGGTATTAAGAAACTGCAGTATTACTTGCCTCGGTCTCGTAATGACATCAACGTGTAACAATGATCAATGTTGTCTGCGACGCTGACTAAAGAAAAAGCTCCTCCTTGCCACTACACTATAAATGGACATGCGTATAACATGTGCTACTATCTGGATAATGGTATCTATCCTTTGGGGCTAACTTCGTCAGCGCCATCTGTAACCCATCTGTAACGTACGAGGCAAAAAAAGTCTCACTTTGTCCAAAAACAAGAAGCAACTAAAAAGGATGTCAAGAGGGCATTTAGAGTTCTACATGCACGTTTTGCAATTGTTCACGGACCTGCTAAACAATGGGATCCGGAGACCTTGTGGGAGGTAATGACAAATTATATGATCACCCATAATATGATCGTCGAGGATGAAAGTCAAGATGTTGTCGCGGCTCTAGAATTAGAAAACATGGGTGATTCTATCGTACTTCCAAACCAGAATCCAGCCACGTATGAAGAGTTTATTGAAATGCATCAACAAATTCGGCATTAACAAACTCATGAGCGACTGAATGAAGATCTGATTGAGCATTCGTAGGAGGTGAAAATGGACAACAATGTTGGAGTGTAAATTTGCATTTTTTTTTAATTTGAACTAGTGCTGCATGTGCCTATTTGAATCTGTATACTCTATGTACGCAACTATTTGAACACCCAAGGTCTATGTATATATATGGCTATTTGAACATACGAATTGTAAAAAAAAAATAGAAACGCTGGATGTATGCGGATAGCGTTGGATGGCGGCCTTCGCATTTGTTTCCGTGGACTAATCCCCGTGTCCGCAGACAGATGCGGGAGAAATTTGTGGGTTACCGTTGAAGATGCCCTTATATTCTTGTAAACACTTATGTTAGAAAATGTTGATGGCTAGGAAAAAACATTTTGTATTTCTAAAGATACTCTTTACAAACAAAACTTCCATTTGTACACAGCTTTCCAAGCAAATATATATGCTTTATCTCTGATTTTTTTTGGAGGTATAGTGAAATAGAGAATTCACATTTGTGCAGATTTTTTGAACTCTTTTATATTCAGAATATAGTTGGGTCTTTACCTAGGAGCACATGCTTCTAGGTGCATTTCTTAATTACCCTGCAATATTTGTTTTGTTCTAAAACAATACTTAGTAGCTATATCTTCATCAAGCAACTACAATATGGCGTCTATTTTATATTTTAAAAAAGGGTTGCTTCATCAATAAAACTTGACACATCAAATTACTTGCGTCTTATTGTGCTACCAGCTGTGTGGAATAAATGTAAATAAAGAACAAACTTTTAAGTCTTATGTACTATATAGTACTTACGGAAATAAAGGGCCATGAAGACTCCTGCATAGCCATAATAAACATAGAAGTGTCAATATATAGAGTGAGACATACATCGAACTCAATATTTGAGTGAAGGCACTAGTGCATAGTGTGTAATTAATGGACCCGATATTATGCTTCAAATGGTCATAAGGCTTTAGGATTGAGAGTGACCGGGATTCTGCATAGTCATACGGAGTGTAAGGATCTCCCTTGCGTCTATGTTACTCCATGAACGACAATGGAAAGAGGAGCTAATAAGCCTACTAGTGGGGTTAGCAGCCCAACAGTAGCACGACGATCTCAGATCAGGTTGCAACCTAATAAGGGATCTCCCCGCGGATGTGCTCTGTATTTTACGGCTCGCCCTACGTGGGGATGATGAAGAGTCACACGTGGTGGTCGCATGATACTTTGAAGTTGGTTCAATGCAGGACGACGAACCTTAATGTGTGGTGGCGACAACAGACATCTGGTGCGTCCTTCGCCTAGAAGAATCTTGGAGCTAGGTCGTAGCTCATCTTCTTTTTCATCATGTTGCCTCTCATGTCTCGCAACTCTATCAAGAACAAGGATGAACATGGATATTTGGTGCCACTGCCTCATACAACCGTCCTTCTCTATGTCAACTTCTTCTCTTGCCACTGAAAACAAACATCCTTACAACTTCTTAACTCTTAGTTTGGCAGGAAAGTTTTTAGAAAACCGTGGTAATTAAAAACCACAGTTTTTCATGGATGGACAAGTAATACTGCAGTTTCTTAATATCAATGTTTTCTTAGTTTTACATGTGTTTGGTGGGTGTTGTTTCACCAAAGTTTTGACCAGAGAGCATTTCCATGGATGACTGAGTAATTAGCAGTTGCCGTTAGCAGCCAGCTGCGTGCATCCATCATGCACATGTCGACCACCTAGAATCGAACAGCCGCGAGCTTGATTCATTCAGGGCCGAGAGAATAGATGGGATACTCGCGGATGACGCCGGCTGGAAGCACCCGATAGACGAACTATACATATATGAAACAAACAAAAACGGTTAATAAGTAGGAGATATAGTAGAATTTGTTTACTAAATAAGAGTTCGGGAAACAAGTAGGTGGCGATCTCGTCGGATATTATTATCTCGACATAGACGTCGACGACAAGTGCGTCGTTCAGTTTAGAAAAAAGAGATACGGGCCGCTTTTTCTAATACCGCAAAAATACCTTGGTTTCGAAGGCACCGTGGTTTTCAAAACATCAGGTTTTTTCTGGAGCCAAACACATCAAAACATTGAAAACCGGGGGCTTTTTCAGAAACCGCAGTATGTTCTGAAAACTTAAAAAAAAACTTGCTGTCAAACGGTAGTAAACTCAGTCACACACACACAGCTCAGCGGCCACTAACACATTGCCTAACCACTAACTACATGCACGACCACTTACACCGCTCATGTAGCTCCTTCTCAAGGGCTAGTATATCATGCATTGCTGCCCGGTTGGCAAGGCTTCACGCCAAGTGGGAAAGAAGAAAAAAAGAGGCAGGTGAAGAAGATGGAGATGACATATTGACCCAGATTGTCATTGAGAGAAACGAGCAATCCCGGACAGGATTGTGCTTACAAACAAGTCTAGGATTGATTGAGGGTTGAAAACGACCGGGATTTGAAAGGATAGAGTACAAATTTCAAGGATTTGGATGTAAGGATTCATTTACGACCAGCTCTACAATCTTAAAGTTTAAATCGGACTTCACTGTTCATGCACATGGTTGTGCGAATCCTACAACGTACACTGAACGTTCTTATTGCAGTCACCCAACTTCCAACCATCTCCCTACTGTTTTCTCTTAACACACCTTTTACTTCACTAGCAAAAAGAAAAACACACCTTTTACCACCCATAGAATAAATCCCACGGACCAAAAGACTTCCAGCAAGTCTTTTGTCCACAAAATTGCACACATCCCCCCCCCCCCCCCACACACACACACAATTGGCGCTTATCCCGAGCTAGTAGGTGAGCGGCGGTGATCTCAAAATGTTGCCTCGCCGAGTGCTCTTAGTCCACTTCCGTTAAGTTACTACCGTCCTAGTACAAAGTAAGTTAATAGTAGTGTCATAGATGACTTTATTTATAGAGAGAATTTCTTAGTTGACCTTTTCTTAAAATTTGGTTCCTTATTTGACCCAAATAAAAAATATCTTCCCTATTTGACACATAAATATTTGTTCCCCTTATATAACACCTTCGTTCATTTTAGGCACTAACGGGGTTAAGTGTGAGGTGAAAAGACCATTTTGTCCCTAATGCATTGTGTAACTATCTTGGATGTACTAAAAATGCAATTAGTTCACTCATGTTTTAGGGATATTTAACAAATGCTACATATGTATATGTATGATCTAATATTTTGTTCCTTAGTCAAACTGATTTGTGCGTGTAAAAGCCATACAAAACATCCGTAGAACTTGTACGGTATATATTATAGGATCAGTACAATACTTACTTTTTGTGAATAAGTACAATACCATATATTTTGAGCAATGTAGATATTTTTCAACGCAACATAGCTTGCATGACCGAGTATTTTCTGACGAGATGCATCGTACGAGCTAGCCGCGGCTGATTCGCCGATCGCGCACGTGTAAGTAGGACCCAAGCAGCTGTATCGTTTTTCTCTAGATGCACTTGACGTACTTGTACAAGTCGCCGGCTAATAGATCGACGGCACAGTACGCACGCAAGAATAGGGAACGGTGACTCTCCTGTTCTCATTAATCTCTTCATTACATTTTTCTCACATCATACAAATGACAACCTTACATGAGCATGTCATATATATATATATATATATATATATATATATATATATATATATATATATATATATATACTAGTAGTAACTGAGAGCAACGTTTGTGTGCCCGGGCACCTTGGTGCCTTTTTTTTGCAAAAAATCAAAAAACATATTTAAAAGTTAAAAAAATAATATGTGAAAACTTCTATGTATTCATTACGAATCAGTGAAATTTTATTTTGAAAAAAATATAATTTGTAAGCTGTACAAAAATAATAAAATTTTAGCCCAATAACAAAAAAAAGCCAATTTATAAATACATAATTGTCAGTTTTTTGTATGTCACGTGTGAAAGTAAAATGATTTGAAATTTTGTAGATAAATAACATGCATGTTTGTGTGTGTCTACAAAAAATTTCAGATTTTTTTACACTGTAGAAAATGATTTTTCAAAACGGGCACCATGGTGCCCGAGCAACATTTGCAATTTCCGAGTAGTAACTAGCATATATACATAGATATGCTAGTATGAGTTTCACATGGTTTTTACATGCACATATCTAATTAAGACAAAATATTGGAGACACATATACATGTGCAACATCCGTTGAACATCCCTAAAACATGGATGACCGATTTTCCTTTTTACTTAAATCAGGATAGTTACACTATGCATTAAGGGTAAAATGGTCTTTCCACCTCAAACTTGACAATGTTAGTGACTAAAATGGATAGAAGTGTCATATAAGGAATACAAATTACTTAAGGTGTCAAATTGGGCAGAAAATTTTATTTTAGGCCAAATAGGGAATCAAATTTTAAAAAATGACCAAATAAGGAATTCTCTCTTATTTATAAGTTTATAGGCTCATCTTTTCTCGGGAAGTGTTATATTACAGTAACATATTATGTTACTCTAAACATCTCTCTTCTCACTAATTACATGACGCATAAGCAATTTTTTTTGGAATATGTTATATTACTAGCTTAGTTACTCCCACTAAGACCGCGTGCACGTAGATAGTGGTTAGAGCAACTACAGTCGGACGCCTCAAGCCTCCTTCATATTTTTTGGGGTGGACGGTTCGGTCATTGATAGGTCAAAAAACCTGATCCAAATGAAGGCATCAAACTGGTATCAAATGTCCATGATGACCGACACCCCTCATATCCAGTCTAAATATGGGTGGATATAGAGAGACCCACGCTTGATCGGGTGAGTCCGTCATGCTGGTCTGCCCACGTTGGTCCATCAACCCCATACATATTCCTCCCAATACATTTTACGAATAAAACTCTATTCACTTCACTCCACTCTCATTCTCTCTACTTCATCACCCAAGCTCCTGCCCGATGATCTCCGGCCTTCTCCGACATGGTGGGCAGCGGCTCTGTCTCCGACTAGTCCTGATCCGTTGACGAGGATGTTGTCCTGTCCCATGGCCGGACTATACCCCAAGGAGGAAAATGAGGCCAACGACGGGTCGGACAGCTCCGGCGATAAGCTGATATGGCTCGATCCCTACTGTGTTTTTGACCACTACTTCCACGAGAAAGATGGCAAGGGCGCCGCGAAGGGCAAGGGCAGACGTGGATGATCTTCTTCATAGCTTAGCATGTAGGTTAAACATGCTAAATGTTGATAATTCGATGGCATATCCCGATGAAGTAGTCGGACAATGTGTGTAATGCATCGTTTACGTAGTTGCATGAGTTTATATGAATTTAAAGTATGCTAATTGAGATGTCTCGTTGTGAAATAAATAAAAAATAAGAAGTAACCGAACAGTGCCTGTGGACGCGTCCGAACGTTTGAGGGGCTGGATTGCCAAATTCCGAGGTAGATACTCTTAGATAGTGTGTGCGTGTATGGGTTAGTGGGATGTGTGGCCACTGAGCTGTGTGTGTGTCTCTGTGTGAGAGTTTACTTCTTAAAAGATAAGAAATTGTAAGCATGCTTGTTTTCGGTGACGAGAAGAAGATATTGACATACAAAAGGACGACTTATGAAGCAGTGACGTAAATATGTGTGTTCATCCTTGTTTTTGACAAAGTTGTGAGATGCAATGTGAGGATGAAGAAGAGGAGTTGCGAGTTAGACCCAACATTCTTCCAAGGGAACAAAGCAATAGATGTGTGCTCGCGGTCACCACACATTAAGGTTCGTCTTTCCGGACGGTACCGAATTCACAGTACCCAACGGCCATCACCCATGATGCTTCATCGTGCCCATGGCAAGACGTAATTAATATACAGAGCACACCCGCGAGGAGATCCATTGTTGGGGTGGACCCTGATCTGAGATTGGCGTGCTACTATTCGGCTGCTAACTTGGCAAATAGGCTGATTATCTCTTCTATCCATAATCATTCTTGAAGTAACATAGCCATACGCAGAGATCATTGTACTCTGCAGAACTATGTAGAATCCCGATCACTCTCAATCCAAGAGCCCTATGACCATTTGGAGTATACTAGGATGTCCGTTAGTCCTACACACCGCGCTTTAGTGCCTCGTTATTCACTCAAATATTGAGTTTGATATATGTCCCACACTCTTTATATTGACACTTCTATAAATCTCATGACTAAGCAGGGGTGTTTATGGTCCTTTATTTCGGTATATGATGTAGTACATAAGATTTAATTAAAGATCTTTATTTCTTTACATTTATTCCATGCTGCTAGTAGCAGGCTAGGAGCTCAATAAGATGCAAGTAGTTTGATTCGACATGTTTTATTGATGGAGAATACCTATTTTTCCTTGAATTATTTAAGATTTTCAAAACAATATAGAGGTTTGGGAACTTAGGGGCGGCAAAAAGGAGGTATGTGTCCCCTCTGGATGTGGGAGGTGGGCTTGTGGAGTGGGGCCAGGTCCCTCCGAAAGCTTTCTTATGAAAAACTTTTTCTAAAATTTTAAGTTTCTTAAAGCATCTCCAACAGGCACGCTTCAACCGACGGCCAAAAACCTTATATACAACGCGCGGTTAGGTTTTCTTAGGGCGTCAGCTCCAGCGTTCGCATCATATTTAACGCGTGTGCGGCCCTCCAGCAACCATTGCAAATTTAACGCATGCGCGGTGCTCCAACATCCAAAACACCCATATATAAAACATAGATTAATATAGATAATATATTTTACATATAGATAATAAAACATATATAGTATAGATAATATATTACATATAGATAAAACCAGTTCAACACAAAGATAAATAAAACTAGTTCAGCACATAGATAACTAAACATATATAGATATAATAAAACTACTCCGAGTCGTCACTGTGGGTGCTGTTGGAGGTAGATAGAAACGCGTCGTTCATCGTAGGAGGTGAAGATGGACGGCAAACCGGCTTCGACGGCCCAGCACTGCGATACAACGAGCAACTTGCGCGCACGCCTGTCACTACAAGAAATATGCTAACTTGCAACCTTCAATATTGGTCACAGAATGGTCGTTGATCTCCACTTGCAATCTTTTTATGACAAAAAACAGAAGGTCAAAAGGTGAGGGTCTCTAATGAACTATACGACCTTTCTGTTGGAATCGTCGCAGAATTTTACGACCAAACAAAAGGTCGTAGGTTCTACGACCAATCATTTTGGTCATTGGTTGTTTGACCAGGCCACGTCGGATCCAACGTGACAAGCTGACGTGGCAAAGTTACGACCAATTAGATTGGTCGTTGATAAGATTCAGCCCGGTCCAATTCGGTGTTTTACATGGGCCGAGCCAAACAATTCGACCTTTTAATATATATATTTTTTTGATTTTGGTTAGATACATGGGCCTGGTCCAGCAATTCGGCCTTTTTTATTTTCTAGGTCGTGGCCTTTAATAGTTTATTGATTTTCTATTTTCAGCCATTATATACTCAATCTGGTCCCACTTGTCAAATGGGTCCCACTTATCATATCTTCATCTCTCAAATTGGTGCCACATGTCAGAAATGTAAAAATTTGACAGATTATTTTCATAAGTTACCCCACTGATGAGGTTTCCATTTCACAAGTTTTCACATAATCAATATTTCAAATAAAACAAAGAACATATAAAATTCATCAAATATACCACTAAATAATTCTATTACATTCTTTACAACACATATATGCTACAATATGCTACTCTTCACTGAGTAGGACTTCACGGCTTCACACTTGGCTTCACACTTCACGTCTTCAGACTTCACACTTGAGCTTATGTAGAAGAGGAACCACAATAATTTTAAGTCTACAATACAACAATTGATACTAATCAAGGATACAATACAACAATACACTTCACGTCCTGCCGCTCCGCGCGACGCCTTGCCGTCCTCTCCGTCCAGTACACGTTCTCGACGGCGACGTCCTCCGGATGGCGCTGGCGCCACTCCGCCATGCGCCGCTCGTCCTCCTCGGCGACGAGCAGGCGCTGCTGCTGTTGACGGTGCTCTGCACGTTCTTGCTCCGTGATCAGACGAGGGGGAGGGGGTTTGCGCCTGCTCGCGCGTGGAGACATCGTGGAAGTTCATCTGCGTGCGCAGCCGCCCTAGTAGCCACGCCGCCGCGTCGTACGCGTGGACGGCCTCGTGCGCAGTCTCGAACGTGTCAAGGCCGAGACGGACGTCGCCGGACTGGATCTCGGCGTAGTAGGTGCCGGAGGGGCGCTCGCGGACGACGCGGTAGCCCGACGATGAACGGCGGCGCGGCAGCATGGCGGCATGGCGGCAGAAGGAGCGGCAGAGGAAGAGTCGAGAGCGTGAGGGAGAGGCGCGTGGATGTGTGGTCAGCCGCGTGGCGGGCGCGTCGCGCTGAAAGCGGCGTGCCAAATCTGACGCGCGGCCGTCCGCTTTCTCCCGCGCGCGCGCAAGAGTTTACCGCGCGCGTGTTTTTCAGCATCCGATGAAGCCTGCGAATTCGTCCCGCGCGCACGTTTTTTGCGGACCACTATTGGAGATGCTCTTACTATTGATTTTCCTGAAAAGCCTAAAAAATTCAACTGACATTAAGCACTAGATTGATAGCATCCGAAGCTTAACCTCTGCTCGTGCAATGCTATCTTAACATAAACATGATCAATCTAATATAAAAAAAAAGGAAACAGATGGCATGATACAAAAGGAATGTAACATATTTACCGAGTAGCTTTGCTGGTTACCGAATGGCGTTGGTTAAATGTTTCCCGGGACCATCATGTTTGTAGAGAACTGGGGGCAAAGTATTGACCGTCCCAAGTTTTCAAGAACACAATGTTACATTTTCTAGTCAACTTGTCGCATGTTCTCAAGAACACAGTGTCACGTTTTCTAATCAATTTGTTGTTGTAATTGTCCATTTTTTTTCGTTTGGTAAATTGCTTCTACTGGGACATGAGAACCTGACTTCGGATTTGTATCAAGGGCATGTCTAATGCCTGGGCGCTTGCACCGGTGCTTAAGGAAATAAGAAAAACGATTATTGTGCAGTTATTATCCAACTCTAATGATAAGCTGGAGACACTTAATTATACGGCACAGTCTGAGTCCTAGAGCTAAAGAAAAAAAGGGCTAGCCCCCGATGACTCTTTTTACGCCGATGCTTATTCCTAGGATCGAACGGGATTTTGCTCAAACGGTTGGGAATAGTATCCTAGTGCCCGTCCTTAGCGGCCCCATTGTACATGCCCTAACCAAACGCCAAAGCCACACTGCACTGCACAGACCACTACTTTGTTAGCCCGCTTGGCCGGGTCGTGTGGCCCTTGAGAAGGAGCTACATGGGCGGTGTAAGTGGTCGTGCATGTAGTTAGTGGTTAGGCAATGCGTTAGTCGCCGCTGAGCTGTGTCCTGTGTGTGTGGGTTTACTACTTTGTAAGCATGTTTGTTTTCAGTGGCAAGAGAAGAAATTGACATAGAGAAGGAAGATTGTATAAGGCAGTGGCACCAAGTAGATGTGTTCATCCTTGTTCTTGAGAGAGTTGCGAGACATGAGAGGCAACATGATGAAAGAGAAGAGGAGCTACGACCTAGCTCTAACATTCTTCTAGGGGAAGGACGCACCAGATGTCTGTTGCAGCCACCACACATTAAGATTCATCGTTCTGAATTGTACCAACTACACAGTACCGGGCGACCACCACAAGTGACTCTTCATCGTCCCCACGATGAGCCGTAAAATACAGAGCACATCCGTGAGGAGATTCCTTGTTGGGTTGGAACCTGATGTGAGATCGTCGTGCTACTGTTGGCCTATGAACCCCACCAGTAGGCTTATTAGCTCCTCTATCAATTGTCGTACATGTTGTAACATAGGCGCAAGGGAGATTCTTGCACTCTGTATGACTATGCAGAATCCTGGTCACTCTCAATCCCAAAGTCTTATGACCATTTGGAGCATAACATCGGGTCCATTAATTGTACACACTATGCACTAGTGCCCTCACTCAAATATTGAGTTTGATGTATGTCTCACACTATATATTGACACTTCTTTGTTTGTTATGGTTATGCAGGAGTCCTCATGGCCTTCTATTTCTGCAAGTACTATATAGTACATAAGCCTTAGAAGTTTTTTCTTTCTTTACATTTATTCCACACAGCTAGTAGCAGGCTAGTAGCTTAATAAGACACAAGTACTACCTCTGTCATTGTTTAGAAGGCACGATTAAATTTACGTGCATTTTCACAATATACAAGGTTTAAGGCGCATTGCATTTACTCCTAGCATCTAATTATTACTTTGTTGTATTAGTATTTCTATATGCATGTGTAGTGCGAATGCTATTTTTTAACTCATTTCACAGCCAATCAAGAACCACCTAGGTTCTAGAGAATTTTCATGCACGTCTTGTAAACCGTGATGGAGGGAGTAGTTCGATGCGTCATGTTTTATTGATGAATAAAACCTTTTTCTAATAAAAAATAGAGGTGATACCATAGTTGCTTGATGAAGATATAGCTACTAAGTATTGTTTTAGAACAAAACAAATATTGCAGGGTAATTAAGAAATGCACCTAGAAGCACATTCTCGTAGGTAAAACACCAACTCTATTTCGAATATAAAAGAGTTCAAAAAATCTGCACAAATGTGAATTCTCTATTCCACTATACTTGCAAAAAAATATAGAGATAAACCATATATATTTGCTTGGAAATCTATGTAGAAATGGAAGTTTTGTCTTGTAAAGAATATTTTTAGGAATATGAAATGTTTTTTCCTAGCCATCAACATTTTATAACATCATTGTTTACAAGAATATAAGGGCATCTCCAAAGGCAACCCCCAAAAATTTGCTCCAACATCTTGTAGGGGAACGTCGCATGGGAAACAAAAATTTTCCTACGCGCACGAAGACCTATCATGCTGATGTCCATCTACGAGAGGAGATTTGGATCTACGTACCCTTGTAGATCGCACAACAGGAAGCGTTAAGAAACGCGGTTGATGTAGTGGAACGTCCTCACATCCCTCGATCCGCCCCACAAACCGTCCCACGAACCGTCCCGCGATCTGTCCCACGATCCACTCTGATCTAGTGCCGAACGGACGGCACCTCCGCGTTCAGCACACGTACAGCTCGACGATGATCTCGGCTTCTTGATCCAGCAAGCAATACGGAGAAGTAGATGAGTTCTCTGGCAGCGTGACGACGCTCCGGTGGTGGTGAAGGATCTACTCCTGCAGGGCTCCGCCCGAGCTCTGCAGAAATACGATCTAGAGGTAAAACTATGGTGTCTAGATCTGAGTTGCACGTGGCAAAGTTGTCTCAAATCAGCCCTAAATCACCACTATATATAGGAGGGAGGGGGAGGGGACTTGCCTTGAGGGCCAAGCCCCCAAGGTGCGCCAGACAAGAGGAGGAGGAGGAGTCCTACTCCAATCCTAGTCCAACTAGGATTGGAAAGTGGAGTCCTTCTCTTCCTTCCCACCTTTTTTTTTCTTTCTTTGGTTTTTCTCTTATGGCACATAGGCCTTATTGGGTTGTCCCACCAGCCCACTAAGGGCTGGTGCGCCACCCATAAGTCCTTTGGGCTTCCCCGGGAGGGTTGCCCCCCTCCCGGTGAACTTCCGGAACCCATTCCCGGTACATTCCCGGTAATGCCGAAAAACTTTCCGGTAACAAAATGAAGTCATCCTATATATCAATCTTCGTCTACGGACCATTCCGGAAACCCTCATGACGTCAGTGACCTCATCCGGGACTCCGAACAATATTCCGTAACCACGCATATAACTCAACTATACTAAAACATCGCAGAACCTTAAGTGTGCAGACCCTGCAGGTTCGAGAACTATGTAGACATGCCCCGAGGTACTCCTCGGTCAATATCCAATAGCGGGACCTGGATGCCCATATTGGATCCTACATATTCTCCGAATATCTTATGGGTCGAACCTCAGTGTCAAGGATTCATATAATCCCGTATGTCATTCCCTTTGTCGTTCGGTCTCTTACTTGTCCGAGATTCGATCGTCGGTATCCGCATACCTATTTCAATCTCGTTACGAGCAAGTCTCTTAACTCGTTCCATAATACAAGATCCCGTGACTTACACTTAGTCACATTGCTTGCAAGGCTTGTGTGTGATGTTGTATTACCGAGTGGGCCCCGAGATACCTCTCCATCACACGGAGTGACAAATCCCAGTCTTGATCCATACTAACTCAACGGACACCTTTGGAGATACCTGTAGAGCACCTTTATAGTCACCCAGTTACGTTGTGACGTTTGATACACACAAGGCATTCCTCCGGTTCCAGTGAGTTATATGATCTCGTGGTCATAGGAACAAATACTTGACACGCAGAAAACTATAGCAATAAAACGACATGATGAATATGCTACGTTCATAGTTTGGGTCTAGTCCATCACATGATTCTTCTAATGATGTGATCCAGTTATCAAGCAACAACAATTTGCACATAGCCAGAAAATCTTGACTATCCTTGATCAACTGGCTAGCCAACTAGAGGCTTGCTAGGGACATTGTTCTGTCTATGTATCCACACATGTATCTATGTTTTCATTCAATACAATTATAGCATGGATAATAAACGATTATCTTTAAACAAGAAATATAATAATAACTATTTATCATTGCCTCTATGGCATATTTCCAACAGTCTCCCACTTGCATTAGAGTCAATAATCTAGTCCTCACATCGCCATGCGATTTACATTGTAATTTATCGAACACCTATACAGTTCTGGTGTTGATCATGTTGCTCCCGTGGAAGAGGTTTAGTCAGCGGGTCTGCTACATTCAGATCCGTGTGCACTTTGCAAATATTCACGTCCTATCCTTTGACATAGTCGCGGATGAGGTTGAAGCGTCGTTTGATGTGGCTGGTCTTCTTGTGAAACCTTGGTTCCTTTGCTAAGGCAATGGCACCAGTGTTGTCACATAACAGAGTCAATGGATCTAGTGCGCTCGGCACAACTCCAAGATCTGTCATGAACTGCTTCATCCAGACACCCTCCTTTGCGGCCTCCGAGGCAGCCATGTATTCCGCTTCACATGTAGAATCTGCTATGACGCTCTGCTTGGAACTGCACCAGTTTACTGCACCCCCATTAAGAATAAATACATATCCGATTTGCGACTTAGAGTCATCCGGACTGGTGTCAAAACTTGCGTCGACGTAACCTTTTACGGCGACCTCTTAGTCACCTCCATACACGAGAAACAATTCCTTAGTCCTTTTCAGGTACTTCACAATATTCTTGACCGCCATCCAGTGATCCACTCCTGGATTACTCTGAAACCTGCCTGCCATACTTATGGCCAAGCCGATGTCTGGTCTAGTGCACAGCATTGCATACATGATAGAACCTACGGCTGAAGCGTAGGGGACGAAACTCATTTGTTATCTATCTTCCGAAGTCGCTGGGCACTGAGTCTTACTCAATTTTATACCTTGTAATATTGGCAAGAACCCTTTCTTGGACTGATCCATTTTGAACTTCTTCAAAACTTTATCAAGGTATGTGCTTTGTGAAAGTCCTATCAGGCGTTTTGATCTATCCCTATAGATCTTAATGCCTAGAATGTAAGCAGCTTCTCCTAGGTCCTTCATAGAGAAACTTTTATTCAAGTAATCCTTTATGCTCTCCAAAAGCTCCACGTTGTTTCCAATCAGCAATATGTTGTCCACATATAATATTAGAAACTCCACAGATCTCCCACTCACTTTCTTGTAAATACAAGATTCACCAACCACTTGTATAAACACAAATGCTTTGATCACCTCATCAAAGCACTTATTCGAACTCCGAGATGCTTGCACCAGTCCATAAATGGATCGCTGGAGCTTGTATACTTTGTTAGCATTCTTTGGATCGACAAAACCTCCGGGTTGCATCATATACAACTCTTCCTTAAGAAAACCATTAAGGAACACTGTTTTGACATCCATCTGCGAAATTTCATAATCATAAAAGGCTGCTATTGCTAACATGATCCGGACAGACTTAAGCATCGCTACCGGTGAGAAAGTCTCATCGTAGTCAATTCCTTGAACTTGTGAAAAAAACCTTTGCCACAAGTCGAGCTTTATAAACGGTCACATTACCGTGTGCGTTTGTCTTCTTCTTATAGATCCATTTGTTCTGAATAGCCTTGCGGCCTTCAGGTAGTACTTCTAAACTCCAGACTTTGTTCTCGTACATGGATCCTATCTCGGACTTCATGGCCTCCAGCCATTTGTTGGAATCCGGGCCCACCATTGCTTCTTCATAATTCGCAGGTTCATTGTTGTCCAACAACATAATCGTTAAGATAGGATTACCATACCACTCAGGAGCAATACGTGATCTTGTCGACCTGCGAGGTCCGAAAGTAACTTGATCCGAAGTTTCATGATCATTATCATCAACTTGTTCCTCAACCGGCGCCGCAGCAACATGGGTTTCCCCTTGCCCTGTGCCACCATCAAGAGGAATTAGAGGTTCGACAACCTCATCAAGTTCTATCTTCCTCCCACTCAATTCTTTCGAGAGAAACTCCTTCTCAAGAAAAGCTCCGTTTTAGCAACAAATGCTTTGACCTCGGATTTGAGATAGAAGGTATACCCAACTGTCTCTTTTGGGTAACCTATGAAGACGCACTTTTCCTCTTTGGGTTCCAACTTTTTAGGCTGAAGCTTTTTGACATAAGCATCACAACCCCAAACTTTAAGAAACGACAACTTTGGTCTTTTGCCATACAACAGTTCGTATGGTGTGTCTCAACAGATTTTGATGGTGCCCTATTTAAAGTGAATGCAGTTGTCTCTAATGCATAACCCCAAAATGATAACGGCAAATCGGTAAGAGACATCATAGATCGCACCATCTCTAATAAAGTATGATTACGAAGTTCGGACACACCATTACGCTGTGGTGTTCCAAGCGGTGTCAACTGTGAAACAATTCCACATTGTCTTAAGTGAGCACCAAACTCGAAACTCGGATATTCACCCCCACGATCAGACCGTAGGAGCTTGATCTTCTTGTTAGGATGATTTTCCACTTCATTCTGAAATTTCTTGAACTTTTCAAACATCTCAGACTTCTGCTTCATCAAGTAGACATAACCATATCTACTCAAATCGTCAATGAAGGTGAGAAAATAACAATATCCGCCGCGCGCCTCCACACTCATCGGACCACACACATCGGTATGTATGATTTCCAACAAGTCACTTGCACGCTCCATTGTTCCGGAGAACGGAGTCTTAGTCATCTTGCCCATGAGGCATGGTTCGCACGTGTCAAGTGAATCAAAGTCAAGTGATTCCAAAAGTCCATCGGTATGGAGTTTCTTCGTGCGCTTTACACCAATATGACCTAAGCGGCAGTGCCATAAAAACATGGCGCTATCATTGTTAACTCTAAATCTTTTGGTCTCAGTGTTATGTATATGTGTATTATCGTTATCAAGATTCAATATGAACAATCCTCTCACATTGGGTGCATGACCATAAAAGATATTACTCATAGAAATAGAACAATCATTATTCTCTGACTTAAACGAGTAACCGTCTCGCAATAAACAAGATCCAGATATAATGTTCATGCTTAACGTAGGCACTAAATAACATTTATTTAAGTTCATAACTAATCTTGATGGTAACTGAAGTGAAACTGTGCCGAGGGCGATTGCATCAACCTTGGAACCATTTCCCACGCGCATCGTCACTTCATCCTTCGCCAGTCTTCACTTATTCCGCAGTTCCTGTTTCAAGTTGCAAATATGAGCAACAGAACCGGTATCGAATACCCAGGCACTACTACAAGAGCTGGTTAAGTACGCATCAATAACATGTATATCGAATATACCTGATTTTTCCTTGGCCGCCTTCTTATCACCTAGATACTTGGGGCAGTTGCGCTTCCAGTGACCCATACCCTTGCAATAATAGCACTCCGTTTCAGGCTTAGGTCCAGCTTTGGGTTTCTTCGTCGGATTGGCAACAGGCTTGCCGCTCTTCTTTGAATTACCCTTCTTTCCTTTGTCGTTTCTCTTGAAACTAGTGCTCTTATTCACCATCAACACTTGATTCTCTTTACGGAGTTCTGACTCTGCGACTTTCAGCATCGCGAATAACTCGTCGGGTGACTTGTTCATCCCTTGCATGTTATAGTTCAACACAAAGCTCTTATAGCTTGGTGGCAATGATTGAAGAATTCTATCAGTGATAGCCTCTTGCGGGAGTTCAATCCCCAGCTTAGCTAGACGGTTTGAGTACCCAGACATTTTGAGCACATGTTCACTAACAGACGAATTCTCCTCCATCTTGCAAGCATAGAATTTATCGGAGGTCGCATACCTCTCGATCCGGGTGTTCTTCTGAAAGATAAACTTCAACTCCTGAAACATCTCATATGCTCCATGACGCTCAAAGCGACGTTGAAGTCCCGATTCTAAGCCATACAAGACTACACATTGAACTACTGAGTAGTCCTCCTTGCGAGCTAACCAAGCGTTCTTAGCATCTTGGTCAGCCGCGACGGGTGGTTCATCTCCTAGCGCAGCATTAAGGACATAATCCTTCTTCCCAGCTTGTAGGAGCAACTTAAGATTACGAGCCTAGTCTACAAAGTTGCTTCCATCATCTTTGAACTTAGCTTTCTCTAGGAACGTATTAAAATTCAGGGTGACTGTCGCGTGAGCCATTGATCTGCAACACAAATATTTTCAAAGTGGACTTAGACTATGTTGAAGATAATTAGAGTTTAACTAATCAAATTACTTGCTAAACTCCCACTCAAAAAGTACATCTCTCTAGTCATTTGAGTGGTACATGATCCAAATTCACTAGCTCAAGTCCGATCATCACGTGAGTTGAGGATAGTTTCAGTGGTAAGCATCTCTATGCTAATCATATCAACTATATGATTCATGCTCGACCTTTCGGTCTCATGTGTTCCAAGGCCATGTCTGCACATGCTAGCTTCGTCAAGTTTAACCCGAGTGTTCCGCGTGTGCAACTGTTTTGCACCCGTTGTATGTGAACGTTGAGTCTATCACACCCGATCATCACGTGGTGTCTCGAAATGACGAACTGTAGCAACGGTGCACAGTCCGGGAGAACACAATTTTGTCTTAAATTTTTAGTGAGAGATCACCTCATAATGCTATTGTCGTTCTAAGCAAAATAAGGTGCATAAAAGGATTAACATCACATGCAATTCATAAGTGACATGATATGGCCATCATCATGTGCTTCTTGATCTTCATCACCAAAGCACCGGCATGATCTTCTTGTCACCGGCGCCACACCATGATCTCCATTAACGTGTCGCCATCGGGGTTGTCGTACTACTTATGCTATTACTACTAAAGCTATGTCCTAGCAATATAGCAAACGCATCTGCAAACACAAACGTTAGTTTAAAGACAACCCTATGGCTCCTGCCGGTTGCCGTACCATCGGCGTGCAAGTCGATATTAATTATTACAACATGATCATCTCATACATCCAATATATCACATCACGTCATTGGCCATATCATATCACAAGCATACCCTGCAAAAAAAAGTTAGACGTCCTCTAATTGTTGTTTTATGTTTTACGTGGCTGTTATGGGTATCTAGTAGATCACATCTTACTTACGCAAAAACCACAACGGTGATGTGCAAATTGCTATTTAACCTCTGTAAGGACTGCCTCGGTCAAAACCAATTCAACTAAAGTTGAAGAAACCGACACCCGCCAGTCATCTTTATGCAACGAGGTTGCATGCCAATTGATGAAACCAGTCTTTCTTAAGCGTACGAATAGTGTCGGTCCGGGCCGCTTCAATCCAACAATATCGCCGAATCGAGAAAAGACGAAGGAGGGAAGCAAATTGAACATCACCGTCCACAAAACCCTTTGTTTTCTACTCGAGATTACATCTACGCATGAACCTAGCTCATGATACCACTGTTGGGGAACGTCGCATGGGAAATAAAAAATTTCCTACGCACACAAAGACCTATCATGGTGATGTCCATCTACGAGAGGAGATTTGGATCTATGTACCCTTGTAGATCACACAGCAAGAAGCGTTAAGAAATGCGGTTGATGTAGTGGAACGTCCTCACGTCCCTCGATCCGCCCTGCGAACCGTCCCACGAACCGTCCCGCGATCCGTCCCACGATCCGCTCCGATCTAGTGCCGAACGGACGGCACCTCCGCGTTCAGCACACGTACAGCTCGACGATGATTTTGGCCTTCTTGATCAAGCAAGAAAGATGGAGAAGTAGATGAGTTCTCCGGCAGCGTGACGGCGCTCCGGTGGTGGTGAAGGATCTACTCCTGCAGGGCTCTGCCCGAGCTCCGCAGAAATACGATCTAGAGGTAAAACTATGGTGTCTAGATCTGAGTTGCACGTGGCAAAGTTGTCTCAAATCAGCCCTAAATCACCACTATATATAGGAGGGGGGGCGGAGGGGACTTGCCTTGAGGGCCAAGCCCCCAAGGTGCGCTAGCCAAGAGGAGGAGGAGGATTCCTACTCCAGTCCTAGTCCAACTAGGATTGGAAAGTGGAGTCCTTATGTGCCCGTATATGGAGACTCCCACCTCCCACCGCGGCGACCCCATGGCGATCTGGTGCTCTAGCCGGCGTATCCTCCCTCATCGCCGCTCCTCTGCTCAGGTGAACCCTCCCGACCCCCCTCACGTGGTCGTGCATGGCTTGCATGGGTGGTTCCACGTTGGATCTGGATTTTTCGCATGGTTTGGCATTCGCCGATGAGGTTTATCGTCACTCTAGTGTTACGGTGCACCCTATGAAGCACCGCCGCTCTTTCATCATGGTGGTTTCTTTTGGTCGTCATGTGTTCCATCTCTCTACGGACACAGTCGCCGCAGCTCTGGAATTTGTGAATGGGGGATCTGCTATTGAGTTTCGCGTCTCTCAAGTGACAAACTCGGTTTTCTCCTTCAAAGTGTCCTGCATGCAAGTTGGTTTTCATATTCTGGAGTTACGCTCGTTGAAATGCTCAAGTTTTAAGTGCGTTTTCCATCTATGGGGCCATGGTGGTCCGAATTGGCGTCGGGAATTCGCTCTGTGGAAGAAGCAATGTGATGCTGAATGGATTATTGTGAGTCCATCTAAGAGGAGAGCCTCACTAGGTCTGATGGCAATGCATTCCAGACCCCTAAAGTCTTCTCTTAAATCTGGATCATCTGTTTGTAAGAAGCTCACATTCGCATCCCTCCAACAATATGAGGTTTGCAAGGGTTACAGATGCCCTGTTTCCCACGAGGAGCTACTCACGCTTGAATAGGCTGGTTATTCGGTGCCTTCTCTTGAACGTGTCATCATCTCTGCGCCACCGCCGGCAGAACTCCGGCGGACGACAGCCACGCCGCATATCACGTTCGGCACAGTTTCTCTCCAAGATTCATCCCCCGGATCTCCCGGAGCTGATTTTCAAATTGCCAAATTAAACGGAACTTCTCCCGTGCAACAAGGTGCTGCAGCTGATCCCGCCGAGATTCATGGTATTTTGAATTATGAGAATCAATTTTCGGTGGAAAGTTTGGACTCTGGGACGATTTCCACGCTCATTAATGAGCCTGCAGAGGTTACCTCCTTCTCTCAGCCCGAAGCTAATCCTAGGATGGATATTCCCTCCTTGCAGGAAGCCCATATGTCCTTTGGTGAACTTATTAATGGCATGGTTGAGGAAATTTTTTCTTGCTCGATTTGTAACGCTCGGGGACATCTAGTTGCCAACTGCACGACTTCGCCTGGATTCGCTGACAGCACTGTGGGCCACGCACGATCTAGAGGAGCCTCTTTTATGCGTAATAATTGTCCTACTTGGAACTGTAAGAGACCCACCACCTCCTGTGTCGCTGATATTTCGGGAACTGCTGATACTCTTGGTGAAACCGCAACGCCTGCAGCATAGTTCCGTCCTATCTCATCGCCGTCACATCCTCGAACTCCCTCCGAGACGCCGCCTGCCACTCCGCCACCGCCTCCCGCGATGGCGAACTTCGAGCTTGATCCTGAGTTCTTCCTCCCGCCGGGCCATAATATCATCGACGGAGGTCCTGACCGGCTCCCTCGGACCTACACCACGCCTGCTGTCCCCATCACCAGGCGTCATGAGCACTTCATAATCGCTGACGTCCACCCTGCACCCCCGGCTGACCACGTGGTCCAGGTACGGCAAGAAGTAGCTGCTCTTCTTCTTCACCGCGGGTTGCATGTTCGATCTGCCCAGCCATGGATTGAGGGCGTTGGACTGTTTGAACTCAGAGATGCGGCGGACAGCTATGCTGCGGTCCACATGGTTCTGCAGGAAGTTGCTCATAATTCTGTCGTGCGCTTCCTGCGACATGATCAGGGAGTTGGTTTCCCTGGGCAAGAGGGTTTTCGCCATGGCTGCCTCATGCTTCTGGGGGTCCCCCTCGACTTCCGCAATACTGAAGATCTGCGGGCTGCTGTCAACACCTTCGGAGAGTTCCACCATTGGGGCTGTGATGATCCTTATTTGGTTCGCTCCATTGTGTTTGCTTCATTCCCAGACGACCGACTTGTCCCTCGCAGTATCGACTTCTCTGAATATGCTACTTGGGGGGGGGGGCAAGGTGTCCTGGTCTGCACCGGTATACATCCTGGGGGCGGCGGCTACCGAAATACTGCCCAATGATGAGGATCCCATGCCCCTCAATGGCAACCCTCACCCGCTTCCTGGACATCTCGTCAACGACAATCTGCAATTTGCTCTGCCCCCGTACCCTGCGTTGGGATGGACTGCGGTGCCGCTGGCACCTGAAGATCCAGTGGTTCCTGCTGCTGCTGCTGCTGCTGATGACGGTGGTTGGGGACAGCCGTCGGCAGCCGCTGATGGAGGAGGATGGGAACCTGAAGCGGCCCCGGAAGCACGTGTTGCTGATCCTGTTCAGGATCAAGAGTCCATGGTGATTGATCAACCGAGTCCTTCTTCATCAGACTCGGTTCATGAGCTTGTGGACCCCGACCCTCAGCCGCAGGGTGACATGGAGGCATAACCTGCTGATCAAGCACCCCTGGCCCCCGACCTGGAGGTGATAGTGGCTAACCCTGTTGCCCCTGATGCTGACATGGCACCGGCTGCCCAGGGTCCTGATGCTGAGCCGGAGGAGGATGTGCTTGGGATGGAGGAGGCGCATGATGACAATCCTCTGGCAATTGTCCTATACAAACCCCCTCACATTCAGTCTGACAACCTCTTTGTTGGGGCTGCCAGTGTTTTTTACGGGCCTCCTCTGCCGCCAGTTCTATCCTGGTCCTGCACTTCTGATGCTCTCATGGGAGCTGCTACTTCTATGCACGTGCCTCGCCAGCTGCAGATGCCAATTCTGGCGCCCATTGTGAGCCCCAAGCGATCATCGGCGGCGGCCTTCGACCCTGCTGCTCCAGCGCTACCACCACTAGAGCCTGCTAGCAGCACACTCTCAGTGCAGGAGGTAATCCCTGTCAGTCCATCTTCATCTGTGGAGGACTTCTCTTTTCATTCTCCTGCTCCAACGAAGAAAGGGACCCGCAAGAAGGCCACTCCTGTCGTCGACTCCTCTGTTCGTCGATGTACTCGCGGCTCCATCAAGCGCGATGGCTTCAAACCGATCCTGCAGGAGCTGCCAGCGCACGTCCCCAAGAAGAGGAAGCCCAAGGCCAAGCCAATGCCTTCTCCATCGCAGGAGTCTGATGATGTGCAAGTACCTCCTGCCACTCCTATTCCGGTGATACAGGAGGTTGGGCAGTCACTAGGCATTGCCCCTGAGAAGCTAACGGTGGATCGACTTATGGAAGATCCTGCTGATTCCGCGCCATCGTCTGCTGATGTTTAATTCACTTATGTTAATTTGTTACTATACTGGCTCCATGTAATGTGAGACTTCTGCTTGCTCTGTCTCCTGGTTATCTGAACCTTGGTCGCACAGGCTATTACATAGCCCTGCTTTTGCTCTATATATACTGTGCAATGGATAGTCGTTCTACGAGAAGTTGGCGTGTGCTGTGTTGGAATGTGCGTGGCTTAAATTCGGACCATAGGCAACGTGCGGTCCGTAACAAGATTGATGAGAGCCTAGCTGCTGTGGTGTGCTTGCAGGAAACCAAAATGCAGTCAATTGAGTTTCGTACAGTCAAATGTTTCTGTCCCAAACACTTTGATCAGTTTGCCTACTCTCCCTCCAGGGGTGCATCAGGGGGGCTTATCACCCTCTGGAACTCCTCCGTTCTTAATGGTCAGTTAGTTGAATGCACACCCTATGGCTTGATCATCTCCTTTACCTCAAATCATACTGGTGAATCCTGGACTTTGGTGAATGTCTATGGTCCTTGTCAAGGTGAAGCCAGAGATCTTTTTGTTAGCTGGCTATACAATCTTCATATACCCACTCGGGCTAATTGGTTGCTTCTTGGAGATTTTAATTTCATTAGATCCCCTGACAACAGAAACCTTCCTGGGGCTGATGTAAATGACATGTTCATCTTCAATGAAATTATTGGGCATCTGGGATTGCTGGAACTACCCATTAAAGGTAGATCTTTCACTTGGTCCAATATGCAAGATTCCCCTCTTCTGGAACAGCTTGACTGGTTTTTCACATCAGCCAACTGGATCTCCTCATATCCTCTTACACAAGTGCTACCCCTTGCAAAGACAGCTTCTGATCATGTTCCTTGTGTGGTCACTGTCAACACTTCCGTCCCTAAGTGCAACCTATTCCTCTTTGAAAACTACTAGAGGGCTTCATGGAATGTGTTCAGCACTCCTGGCTCATTCCTTCCAGGAAAACCCATATTACTGTTGTCATTATGGATAAGATGAAACATCTTAGGCAGGCTCTGAAAAAGTGGCAACAAATCTATCTCAGTTGAAAACTTTCATCTCCAGATGTAATCAAGTAGTGTTGTGTTTGGATGAGCTTGAGGAATTGAGGACACTTTTCAGAGCAGAGGCTAACTTCAGGAAAATTGTTAAGTTACATTTGGAGCATCTTTTGCATCTACAGTGCTTATACTAGAAAAAGAGATCCACTATCAGATTTGTTAAAGTTGGTGAGGAAAACACAAAATTCTTCCATGTTATGGCTACTGAGAGATATAGGAGGAATTCCATTGCATCTCTCAAGTTAAATGATGGTTCCATCATATCTGATCATGATCAAATTGCTGCATGCTTTTGGGCATCTTTTAAAGATAGGATGGGAACTTCTCTTGGCATTAACATGGCATTTGATTTACAATCTATGCTTCATAAGGTGGAGGGTCTGGATATTCTCACAGAACCTTTTTCTAAGTCTGAAATGGACAAGACTCTTCAGGAAATGCCCATTGACAAAGCTCCTGGTCCTGATGGGTTTAATGGTCTTTTCTTCAAGAAATGTTGGCCCATTATCTCCCCTGAGTTTTATCAACTTGCTGTTGCTTTCCATGCTGGTCATGCTCAACTTGAGAACATGAATTCATCTTATATTACTCTGATTTCCAAGAAGAGATCACCTAAACAAGTGGGAGATTACAGACCAATATCACTTACTGGGATGGGTCTCAAATTTCTGTCCAAAATGATTGCTAACAGGCTACAGTTGCAGATTGTGAAGTGTCTTCACAAGAATCAGTATGGTTTTATCAAGTCTAGAACCATTCAAGATTGTGTTGGATGGACTCTGGAGTACCTGCACCAATGCCATCAATCCAAGAAACCTATAGTCATTCTCAAGCTGGATTTTGAAAAGGCATTTGACTCTGTGGAACATGAGTTCATTTTTCAGATTTTCAAGCACAAAGGCTTCAATGACAGATGGATACTTTGGGTCCAGCAGTTACTAACTTCTGGCTCATCTTCGGTCCTGATCAATGGTGTGCCTGGAAAGAAGTTTATGTGCAAGAAAGGAGTCGGGCAGGGAGATCCCATGTCCCCACTGCTTTTTGCTATTGCTACTGATTTTTTACAGACTCTGGTTAACCAACTGCTGGTGGAGGGTCTGATTCAGCTGCCCATACCTTGTCATGATAAGGATTTCCCCATAGTGCAATATGATGATGATACCCTTAGCATCCTACCTGCTGATAAACCTCAATTGTTACAGTTCAAGAAAATGCTCTTACTTTTCTCCCAGTCCAGTGGATTACAGGTGAATTATCACAAATCTGCCCTTCTACCTGTCAACACTCCTCCACAACAACTCCATGACCTGGCAGACTACATTGGATGCAAAGTGGGATCTTTGCCCTTCACATACCTTGGCCTACCAGTTTGGACAACTAAACCAAGAATCATTGATCTCATGCCACTGGTTGATAACATGGAAAGAAGACTCAGTGCTAGTTCATCTTTTCTAGCTCAGGGGGAAGGCTACAGTATTTAAACTCAGCACTGTCTTCTGTGCCTATCTTCTTTCTATGAAGTCTGGATATCCCACCAGGCATACTGAAGCAGCTTGAAAGAATTCAAAGGCAATGTCTATGGAGAAAAAATGGGCAAGATCATGCACCCCCTCTTGCTGCCTGGCAACTAGTGTGCAGACCTAAAAATAAAGGGGTGTTAGGAATTATGAACCTAGCAATCCAGAATGAAGCACTCCTACTCAAGCATGTTGATAAATTTCTAAATCATGCTGATATCCCATGGGTTCACTTGATTTGGAACACTTACTATCATGACACGGTACCTCAGGGAACTGCCCTTTGTGGTTCTTTTTGGTGGAAGGATATCTGTAAACGGCTCGAAAAATTCAGATCAGTTACATATGTTCAGCCTAACAAGGGAGACTCCTTCCTGTTTTGGTCTGATTCCTGGTTGATTGGAAACTCCACTAGGCCCCTGGCTTCTAGATTCCAAAGACTTTTTTCTTTTGTGGCTGATCCTTTCTTCACATCTCAAGAGGTCTTTACAGCCTTTTATGATGACATCATGCTCTCTATGTTCCACTTGCCACTGTCTGCTCAAGCTTACCAGGAGCTGCTTTCAGTCCAATCTTTGCTTCAAGACCTGGATATTGATCATCAGGCCTCTGACAGATGGGTATGGGGAAAAGATGCTAAGGCCTACACAGCCAAGAGATACTATACTCACATTCACAGTAGTATTACACCAAACCCTTTACTCAACTAGATCTGGAAAAGCTGTTGTACCATGAAGATTAAGATGTTTGCCTGGATGCTCATCATGGACAGGCTTAACACTCAAGACATGCTTGAACGGCGTCACTGGAATGTTTCCGACTCCAATCTATGTGTTCTATGTCATGCTCGAGTCCAGGAAGATAAAGATCACTTATTCTTCACCTGTCTTTTCAGTACCAGGGTCTGGAATTATCTGCAGATCACATGGCAGGGTCCATCCATGTGGAGTGCTACTGTTGCTGCTAAAAGAGACTTCCATAACCCCTTCTTTGCTGAGGTGGTCTTCACTGCATGTTGGAACATTTGGACTATCAGAAATGCAAAGGTCTTCAACCAGGAGCAGCCAAAGTTCAGAAAATGGAGATCTGGCTTCATTCATGACATTTCCCTGTTAGCTCATTTAAGGCTAGTTTCAGGGATGATCTCCTTAAATGGGTTTCCTTTTTGCCTCCTTGAGGTTTGTAGCCTTACCTCCTCTTCCCTTTTGTACATTCTATTTTCTTCTTGTACATACTGCTCTTATATATGGGAATAAAAGAAAAAAGGCCGTGGGGGGTTTTCCCTACAGTAGCCGGTCAAAAAAAAAGTGGAGTCCTCTTCCTTCCCACCTTTTCGTTTTTTTTTCTTTCTTTGGTTTTTCTCTTATGGCGCATAGGCCTTATTGGGCAGTCCCACCAGCGCCCTAAGGGCTGGTGCACCACCCATAAGTCCTTTGGGCTTCCCCCGGGAGGGTTGCCTCCCTCCCGGTGAACTTCCGGAACCCATTCGTCACTCCCGGTACATTCCCGGTAATGCCCGAAAACTTTCCGGTAACCAAATGAAGTCATCATATATATCAATCTTCATCTCGGACCATTCCGGAAACCCTCGTGACGTCCGTGGTCTCATCCGGGACTCCAAAGAACATTCGGTAACTGATATGTCTCCGTCGTATCTATATTTTTTGATTCTTTCATGCCAATATTCTACAACTTTCATATACCTTTGGCAACTTTTTATACTATTTTTGGGATTAACATATTGATCCATTGCCAGTTCCTGTTTGTTGCATGTTTTTTGTTTCACAAAATATCCATACCAAACGAAGTCCAAACGTAACAAAAACTTACGGGGATTTTTTTGGAATATTTATGATTTTTGGGAAGAAGAATCAACGCGAGGCGATGCACGGAGGGCCCACAAGCCCTGTAGCCGCCACCAGGAGGTACGGTGGCGGCTGGCAGGCTTGTGGCCACTCCTTAAGGAGGTTGGAGCCCTTCTTTCGCTGCAAGAAAGATAATATCCGGAGGCAAATCATGTTAAAATTTCAGCCCAATCGGAGTTACGGATCTCCGGGAATTTAAGAAACGGTGAAACGTAGAATCTGGGAGCTTAGAAATAGAAGGACATACACAGAGAGATCTAATCTCGGAGGGGCTCTCGCCCCTCCGCCGCCATGGAGACGATGGACCATAGGGGAAACCCTTATCCCATCTAGGGAGGAGGTCAAGGAAGAATAAGGAGGGGGCACTCTCCCCCTCTCTCCCGGCGGCGCCGGAACGCCACCCGGGACATCATCATGTGACAACGATTTACACCAACACCTCCGTCATCTTCACCAACATCTCTATCATCTTCCCCCATCTATATTCAACGGTTCACTCTCCCGCAACCCGCTGTACCCTCTACTTGAACATGGTGCTTTATGCTACATATTATTATCCAATGATGTGTTGCTATCCTATGATGTCTGAGTAGATTATCGTTGTCCTATCGATGATTGATGAATTGCTATGGTTGGTTTAATTTGCTTGTGGTTATGTTGTTGTCCTTTGGTGCCCATCATATGATAGCGTGCGTGGATCACACCATAGGGTAAGTTGTATGTTGATAGGACTATGTATTGGCAGGCTAGAGTGACAGAAGCTTCAAACCAAGCATAGAAATTGATGCATATGGGATTGAAGGGGGACCAATATATCTTATTGCTATGGTTGGGTTTTACCTTAATGAACCTTAGTAGTTGCGGATGCTTGCTAATAGTTCCAATCATAAGTGCATAGAATTCCAACTAAGGGATGATATGCTAGTAGAGGCCTCTCCCACATAAAACTTGCTATCGATCTAGTAACGTAGTCAATTGCTTAGGGACAATTCCGCAACTCCTACCACCACTTTTCCACACTCGTTAGACACTCGTATTTGTTTCTTTTTCTAACCAGCCCCTAGTTTTATTTACGTGTTCTTTACTTTCTTGCAAGCCTATCCTATCCCTCCTACAAAGTACTTCTAGTTTCATACTTGTTCTAGGTAAAGCGAACGTAAAGTGTGCGTAGAGTTGTATCGATGGTCGATAGAACTTGAGGGAATATTTGTCCTACCTTTAGTTCATCGTTGGGTTCAACACTCTTACTTATCGAGAAAGGCTACAATGATCCCCTATACTTGTGGGTTATCAAGACCTTTTTCTAGCGCCGTTGCCGGGGAGCAATAGCGTGGGGTGAATATCCTCGTGTGTGCTTGTTTGCTTTATCACTAAGTAGATTTATTTGCTGTTCTAAGTTGTTCTCTATCTTTAGTTATGGATATGGAACACGAAATACAAAAAAAATTAGGTGTACTTGCTACTCATGGAGATGGGGAACCTCCTAAAACCCTCGATGCTCGTTACGTGGAAAATATTATGCACTTCTTTAATAATTCTAAGAAAGCCCCATTCAATTATATAGTGGGATACACGTTGGATCAACGTCAATACTTCAGGGATTATCGCTTGACTCAAAAAGGGAAACTTTTATGGGATCAAATCCATTTGTTGAAATGGTATGCTTGAGAACTATGCAAGAGACATGGTGTTACTTGTTGCTCTAGGATGAAGGCTCCACACCTTCCCTTTTCTTGTGAGTTTAATGATCATAGAACCTTGGCTTCTTATGCTAATGGTATATATGATTACTATGATGTGGATCAAATAGAAGAGTTTGTTGCTTTTATGGGTGCTAATGAAATTGAGGCTCTGTTTAAAACGTATGATGATAATGATGATGCTCCTTACCGATCTGAAAATTTGGCTATGCTTCGTTATTGTTATACTAATTATGAATATAATGCCCATATTGACGATTTAAGGAGAAATCCTATGCTGCCCAAGAAGAGACTATTATTTTGTAGGAAACTATGGAAGAAGAAAATGCTGAAATTGTGAGCTCATTAGATGAAAAACATGACGAGGAGAGCGAAGAACAAAAGCAGGAAGAACGGACTAGCTACCCGTGTCCACCTTCTAATGAGAGTAACTCTTCTACTCATACATTATTTAATTTCCCTTCGTTCTTACCGAAAGATGAATGCTATGATCCCTTGGATTCGTTTGAAATATCCCTTTTTGATGAACTTGATGCTTGCTACGCTTGTGGTCATGATGCCAATATGAATGATGCTTATGAAGATGAGCTAGCTATAGTTCCTTATGTTACACATGTTGATTTTGATAAATATAATATGCATGTGCTTGCTGCTCCTACTTGCAATTATTATGAGAGAGGAACTACATCTCCACCTCTCTATGTTTCCAATACGATAAAATTGCAAGAAACTGCTTATGCTATGTATTGGCCTTTACTTGATGTGCATGAATTGTTCTTTTATGACATGCCAATGCATAGGAAGAGAGTTAGACTTCGTCATTGCTTGATATATGTTACCTTGTGCTCACTACTAAATTTCAAATCATTGCTAATTAAAATTGGCTTTCATATACCTTGGGATCCGCGTGGATCCATTACTTGAGCACTTTATGCCTAGCTTAATGGCTTTAAAGAAAGCGCTGCCTGGGAGACAACCCGGAAGTTTTAGAGATTCATTTATTTCTGTTGAGTGCTTTTATTTAGTTTAAAAACAAAAAAAATATAGAGGGGAACTTAAAACTTATTCAAAAAGAGAAGTGATTGAAAGGTGATGCATTGTGGAAGTGAGGGTCGACCTTGAACACTTGTGTTCATGCTCATGGAAACAGTGTAGATTTTTTCATGGAATTTTCTCACAAAAATAATTATCCCCTTGTACAATTCCTTTGTGTTTTTAAAAATAATGTGCCAAGCAAAGCCTTTACGATTAGTTTGGGTGATAGTTGTTTGATCACGCTGAGAAAAGACAAAAACTTTCTGCTCACGAAATTAATTTTCATTTTTATTCTGGAAGAGATTTTGAGTTGATTATTTTTAGTGCTGATTGATATGCAAATTTTACAGATGTTCGTAATTTTTCAGATTTTTTGAGATATCAGAGGTATACAGAATATACAGATTGCTACAGACTATTCTGTTTTGACAGATTCTGTTTTCTATGCATTGTTCTCTTATTTTGATGAATCTATGGGTAGTATCGGGGGGTATGAACCATGGTGAAGTTGGATTACAGTAGATATAATGCTAATATGAATTTATAATGAGTTCACAACAGTACTTGAAGTGGTGATTTATTTTATTATACTAACGGATCTCACAAAGTTTTGTTGAGTTTTGTGTGATTGAAGTTTTCAAGTTTTGGGTGAGAGCACGATGGATGAAGGAATAAGGAGAGGCAAGAGCCTAAGCTTGGGGATGCCCGAGGCACCCCAAGGTAATATTCAAGGAAGAGTCAAGAGTCTAAGCTTGGGGATGCCCCAGAAGGCATCCCCTCTTTCGTCTACAATCTATCGGTAATTTTACTCGGAGCTATATTTTAATTCGTCACATGATATGTGCAAATGCTTGGAGCGTCTTTTGTGTATATTTTTCCTTTTTCTTTTATGCACCATGCTGGTATGATATAGTCCTTGGTTGGCTTTATAGAATGCTTCTTGGACTTCACTTATATCTTTTGAAGTTTGGATTGCCTCTTTCCCTACACATAGAAAACCGCCATTTGTAGAATGCTCTTTTGCTTCACTTATATTTGTTAGAGCGGGGCATATCTTTTATAGAAAGAATTAAACTCTCATGCTTCACTTATACCTATTTAGAGAGTTAATAGGAGTTGGTCATTCACATGGTTAGTTATAAAACCCTACATAAAACTTGTAGATCACTGAATATGATATGTTTGATTCCTTGCAATAGTTTTGCGACATGATTATGTGATATTAGAGTCATGCTAGTGAGAAATTGTGTATTCATAGAAATACTTGTGTTAAGGTTTGTGATTCCCGTAGCATGCACGTATGGTGAACCTTTATGTGATGAAGTCGGAGCATGATTTATTTATTGATTGTCATCCTTTGTGTGGAGGTCGGGATCGCGCGATGGTTAACTCCTACCAACATTTCCCCTAGGAGCATGTGTGTAGTACCTTGTTTCGATGACTAATAGAGTTTTGCAATAAGTATGTGAGTTCTTTATGACTAATGTTGAGTCCATGGATTATATGCACTCTCACCCTTCCACCATAGCTAGCCTCTTTAGTACCGCGCAACTTTCGCCGGTGCATTACACCCACCATATAGCCTCCCTCAAAACAGCCACCATACCTACCTATTATGGAATTTTCATAGCCATTCCGAGATATATTGCCATGCCACTACCACCGTTCCGTCTCATGACATGTGCCACCACTTCCATATTGCCATTGCATGATCGTAAGATAGCTAGCATGATGTTTCCATGGCTTGTCCATTTTTTTGATGTCATTGCTATGCTAGATCATTGTCACGGTACACTACTGAAGGCATTTCATATAGAGTCATCATTGCTCTAAGTATTGAGTTGTAAGTGTGATGATCATCATTAATAGAGTATTGTCCCATGTGAGGAAATAAAAGAGGCCAGCGAAGCCCATTTATAAAAAATAGGCCAAAGATGCCCACCAAAATAAAAAATAAAAAAATAAAAAAGAGGCCAAAGAGCCCACACAAAAAATGAGAGAAAAGAGATAAGGGACAATTGCTACTATCCTCTTTCCACATTTGTGCTCCAAATAGCACTATGATCTTCATGACAGAGAGTCTCCTATGTTGTCACTTCCATATACTAGTGGGAAATTTTCATTATATAACTTGGCTTGTATATTCCAATGATGGGCTTCCTCAAAATTGCCCTAGGTCTTCGTGAGCAAGCAAGTTGGGTGCACACCCACTAGTTTCTTTTGTGAGCTTTCATACACTTATAAGCTCTAGTGCATCCGTTGCATGGCAATCCCTACTCACTCACATTGATATTTATTGATGGACATCTCCATAGCCCGTTGATACACCTAGTTGATGTGAGACTATCTCCACCTTTTTGTCTTCTCCACAACCACCAAATTCTATTCCACCTATAGTGCTATGTCCACGGCTCACGCTCATGTATTGCGTGAAAGTTGAAAAAGTTTGAGAACACGAAAGTATGAAACAATTGCTTGGCTAAAACCGGGGTTGTGCATGATTTAAATACGTTGTGTGGGGAAGATGGAGCATAGCCAGACTATATGATTTTGTAGGGATAACTTTCTTTGGCCATGATATTTTGAGAAGACATGATTGCTTTGTTAGTATGCTTGAAATATTACTGTCTTTATGTCAAATGATAGAATATTGCTTCGAATCACTCGTGTTTTAGTATTCATGCCATGATTAGATTATATGATCAAGATTATGCTAGGTAGCATTCCACATCAAAAAATCTTTTTTATCATTTACCTACTCGAGGACGAGCAGGAATTAAGCTTGGGGATGTTGATACGTCTCCGTCGTATCTATAATTTTTGATTGTTTCATGCCAATATTCTACAACTTTCATATACTTTTGGCAACTTTTTATACTATTTTTGGGACTAACATGTTGATCCAATGCCAAGTGTCAGTTCCTATTTGTTGCATGTATTTTTTTTTCGTAGAATATCCATACCAAATGAAGTCCAAACGTAATTAAAACTTATGGGGATTTTTTGGAATATTTATGATTTTTGGGAAGAAAAATCAACGCGAGGCGATGCACGGAGGGCCCACAAGCCGTGTAGCCGCCACCAGGAGGTACGGTGGCAGCTGGCAGCGTGTGGCCACTCCTTAAGGCGGTTGGAGCCCTTCTTTCGCCGCAAGAAACATAATATCCGGAAGAAAATCATGTTAAATTTTCATCACAATCGGATTTATGGATCTCTGGGAATTTAAGAAACGGTGAACCACAGAATCTGGGAGCGTAGAACCAGAAGGACACAGAGAGAGAGATCCAATCTCGGAGGTGCTCTCGCCCATCCGCCGCCATGGAGACCATCGACCAGAGGGGAAACCATTCTCCCATCTAGGGAGGAGGTCAAGGAAGAAGAAGAAGGAGGGGGGCTCTCTCCCCCTCTCTCCCGGCGGCGCCGGAACACCCCCGGGACATCATCGTGTGAAGGCGATCTACACCAACACCTCTATCATCTTCACCAACATCTCCATCATCTTCCCCCATCTATATTTAGCGGTTCACTCTCCCGCAACCCGCTGTACCCTCTACTTCAACATGGTGCTTTATGCTACATATTATTATCCAATGATGTGTTGCTATCCTATGATGTCTGAGTAGATTATCATTGTCCTATCGCTGATTGATGAATTGCTATGGTTGGTTTAATTTTCTTGTGGTTATGTTGCTGTCCTTTGGTGCCCATCATATGATAGCGCGCGTGGATCACACCATAGGGTAAGTTGTATGTTGATAGGACTATGTATTGGCAGGCTAGAGTGACAGAAGCTTCAAACCTAGCATAGAAATTGATGCATATGGGGTTGAAGGGGGGCCAATATATCTTATTGCTATGGCTGGGTTTTACCTTAATGAACACTAGTAGTTGCGGATGCTTGCTAATAGTTCCAATCATAAGTGCATAGAATTCCAACTAAGGGATGACATGCTAGTAGAGGCCTCTCCCACATAAAACTTGCTATCGATCTAGTAACGTAGTCAATTGCTTAGGGACAATTCCGCAACTCCTACCACCACTTTTCCACACTCGTTAGACACTCGTATTTGTTTCTTTTTCTAACCAGCCCCTAGTTTTATTTACGTGTTCTTTACTTTCTTGCAAGCCTATCCTATCCCTCCTACAAAGTACTTCTAGTTTCATACTTGTTCTAGGTAAAGGGAATGTAAAGTGTGCGTAGAGTTGTATCGGTGGTCGATAGAACTTGAGGGAATATTTGTCCTACCTTTAGTTCCTCGTTCGGTTCGACACTCTTACTTATAGAGAAAGGCTACAATTGATCCCCTATACTTGTGGGTTATCAGTAACCACGCATATAACTCAACTATACTAAAACATCGTCGAACCTTAAGTGTGCAGACTCTGCGGGTTCGAGAACTATGTAGACATGCCCCGAGGTACTCCTCGGTCAATATCCAATAGTGGGACCTGGATGCCCATATTGGATCCTACATATTCTCCGAAGATCTTATCGGCTGAACCTCAGTGTCAAGGAGTCATATAATCCCATATGTCATTCCCTTTGTCCTTCGGTATGTTACTTGCCCGAGATTCAATCGTCGGTATCCGCATACCTATTTCAATCTCGTTACCAGCAAGTCTCTTTACTCGTTCCGTAATACAAGATCCCGTGACTTACACTTAGTCACATTGCTTGCAAGGCTTGTGTGTGATGTTGTATTACCGAGTGGGCCCCGAGATACCTCTCTGTCACACAAAGTGACAAATCCCAGTCTTGATCCATACTAACTCAATGGACACCTTCGGAGATACCTGTAGAGCACCTTTATAGTCACCCAGTTACGTTGTGACGTTTGATACACACAAGGCATTCCTCCGGTGCCAGTGAGTTATATGATCTCATGGTCATAGGAACAAATACTTGACACGCAGAAAACTATAGCAATAAAACGACACGATCAATAGGGTCTAGTCCATCACATGATTCTCCTAATGATGTGATCCAGTTATCAAGCAACAACACTTTGCACATAGCCAAAAAACCTTGACTATCCTTGATCAACTGGCTAGCCAACTAGAGGCTTGCTAGGGACATTGTTGTGTCTATGTATCCACACATGTATCTATGTTTTCATTCGATACAATTATAGCATGGATAATAAACGATTATCTTTAAACAGGAAATATTATAATAACTATTTATCATTGCCTCTAGGGCTTATTTCCAACACATCTGTCCGCGGACAAGGGGATAAGCCCACACGGATGGATGCGGGGCCGCCATCCAATGCTATTCGCATACATACAACGCTCCTCTTTTTTTACAATTCGTACATTCAAATAGCCGCGTACATAGACCTTGGATGTTCAAATAGTTGTGTACATAGAGTACATAGGTTCAAACAGACACATGCAGCACCGGTTCAAACTAAAAAAGTGCAAATTTACACTCCAACATTGTTATCCCTTTAAACACCGACGAATGCTCAATCAGATCTTCATTCAGTCGCTTGTGAGTTGGTTAATGCCTAATTTGTTGATGCATTTCAATATACTCTTCAAATGTGGCTTGTTTCTTGGTTGGAACTACGATAGGATCACCCATGTTTTCAAATTTTAGAGCTGCAACAACATCCACACCTTCATCCTCGACGATCATGTTATGCACGATCACATAAAATGTCATCACCTCCCACAAGGTCTCCGGATCCCATTGTTTAGCAGGCCCACAAATAACTTCAAAACGGGCCTGTAGAACTCAAAATGCCCTCTTGACATCCTTTTTAGTTGCTTATTGTCTTTGGGCAAAGTGAGACTTTTTATGGCATTGTGGGTTATTGATGGCGCTGACAAAGGTAGCCTCAGAGGATATATACCATCACCCAGATAGTACCCATATTGTACTCATGTCCATTGATAGTATAGAGGCAAGGAGGTGCATTTCCTTCAGCCAGCCTCGCAAACAACGATGATCGTTGCTGCACATTGATGTCATTGTGAGACCTAGGCATGCCAAAGGAAGCGTGCCAAATGCAAAGATCATGTGATGCAACTGCTTCAAGAATGATGGTAGCCTTTTTAACATGACCCTCATATTGCACTTATAAAGTCTTCGGACAGTTCTTCCATTTCCAATGCATACACTCAAGAGATCCAATCAAACCTGGCCACCCTCTTGCTTCTGAGATTTCGAGGAGCCTGACAATGTTTGCCACAGTTGGTTCTCTCGGGTCATATGGTCCAAACACCTCGACCAAGGTAGTTCCAAACCTGACCATGACATGTCCACATGTACTCTCACAGATTTGTATGTTTTCATCCCACTAATTAGTGACATATTTGTATGTCTAGAGGGCAATCGTGCACTTCTGATAACCAGAGAATCCAATCGTTGCCACGATGCCCTTCTTTAAGATGAAGTAGTCATCATAAGACCATACGCCATGGTACAACCGATCGAAGATAGTCTTACACATCTAAAAACGTTGGCAAAAATGGTCAACAAAGTGTGCATCCGGGCAAAGTAGTCGGCCATCAGTGTCGAATGGTCGTGCACCCTGTTGCGGTTGAGCACTCAGTGACCCTTGATCTATTCCTTGAAATTAAGAACATGCTCCTCCACATGCTCCACGTCTTAAAGAACCGCTTGCGTCATCATCGTCTCATCTGTGTAGTCCTCCTCATTGGACGAGCCATCAGACGACCCAATATAATGCTTGTATATGCACTCATCGCTAGAAAGAACAAGGTAAAACTTTTCCTTTTCGGGCTTTAGTAAGCCCTGGCATTGTAATGACTCGATGGCCATTCTTGGCTCTTTCTATCTATGCTTCTGATGCGTCAAGCTTTGACGCATCCTTGAAAAAAAACTTTTTTAGCTCTGGCAATTCATTGAACATTTGGTCGGAGGAGAGGGATTGAATGGCGATGGAGGAGAAGCGGGATGGAACCCGTCTGGAATGCTGGAGATGACGGAGACGCGAAGTTCTGAGAGGGGTGCGGTGTGGCGACTTGGGTGGTGAAGCAGAGACAAAGGCAAGAGAGAAATTTTAAAAAGAGAACATGTGAGGTTGGATGCATGGTGTCCGGGAAGGGTTTTGGGTGGTTCAGAGGTGTTGGAGTCCACGTGTCTGCTTTCCTTACTCCCACAAATCTCCCCTGATACGTCTCAAATGTATCTATAATTTTCGATGGTTTCATGTTTTTATCTTGTCATCTTTGGATGTTTTATGTACCTTTTATATCTTTTTTGGGACTAACTTATTAATTTAGTGCCAAGTGCCAGTTCCTGTTTTTTCTGTGTTTTTGGCTCTTTTCAGATCCAATTTTGGAACGGAGTCCAAACGGAATAAAATCCCCGAAATGATTTTTTTCCCAGACGGAAGAAGATCAGGGGGCTTGAGGGCCAAGCCAGGAGGGCTACAGGGGGCCCACAAGCCCCTTATCCGCCACCAGGGGCGGCGGCCAGTAGGCTTGTGGCCTCCCTGGTGCCCCCTGACTTAGATCCTTCGCCTATATATTCCCTAAAATACAGAAAAAAATCAGGGAATCCTCGAAAACACTTTTCCGCCGCCGCAAGCTTCCGTCTTCGCGAGATCTCATCTGGAGACCCTTCCCGGTGCCCTGCTGGAGGGGACTTTGGAGTTGGAGGGCTTCTACATCAACATCATCGCCCCTCCAATGACTCGTGAGTAGTTCACTTCAGACCAACGGGTCCGTAGTTAGTAGCTAGACAACTTCTTCTCTCTCTTGGATCTTGAATACAAAGTTCTCCATGATCTTCATGGAGATCTATCTGATGTAGTCCTCTTTGGCGGTGTGTTCGTTGAGATCCGATGAATATTGGATTTGTGATCAGATTATCTATGATATATATTTGTGTCTTTGCTGATTTCTTATATGCATGATTTGATATCCTTGTAAGTCTCTCCGAGTCTTGGGTTTTGTCTGGCCAACTAGATCTATGATTCTTGCAATGGGAGAAGTGCTTGGTTTTGAGTTCTTAGCGTGTGGTGACCTTTCCCAGTGACAGTAGGGGCAGCAAGGCACACATCGTGTAGTTTCCATCAAGGGTAACAAGGTGGGCTTTGTCGTAGATATGAGATTGTCCATCGACATCATGTCATCTTGCTTAAGGCGTTACTCTGTTCTTTGGGACTTAATACACTAGATGCATGCTGGATAGCGGTCGACGTGTGGAGTAATAGTAGTAGATGCAGAAAGTATCGGTCTACTTGTTTTGGACGTGATGCCTATAGATATAATCATTGCCATAGATGACGTCATGACTTTGCGCGGTTCTATCAATTGCTCGACAGTAATTTGTTCACCCACCATCTACTTGCTTTCATGAGAGAAGCCACTAGTAAACACTACGGCCCCCGGGTCTATTCACACCTTTCGTTTACACCTCTGCTTTTACTTTGCTTTGTTACTTTGTTGCTTTCAGTTCCCACTTGGCAAACAATCTATAAGGGATTGACAACCCCTTCATAGCATTGGGAGCAAGCTTTTGTGTTTGTGCAGGCACTTGTGATACTCCTTCACTGGATCGATACCTTGGTTCTCAAAACTGAGGGAAATACTTACCACCGCTGCGCTACATCACCCTTTCCGCTCCGAGGGAACACCAACGCAAGGATCCAAGGCCACGGGGGAAATCCTTTGCATATTTGACTAGGAAGTCCCTTAAGGCGTAGCCATAGCAGAAGGATTCCTGGTGCCGTAGCACGTTTCTAGCGCCATTGGAAGGTCTTATGTTGTAGTAGCAGAAGTATTTCTGGCGCCGTTGCCGAGGAAGGAGGATCGCTTGTCGAGGAGTATCAAGACAAGAATAATCTCGTGTCAACACGCCTATTTCTGGCGCCTTGCCGGGGAAGGAGAGATCTATCCAAGTAGGTCTCACAAACTCATCTCCTGCATTTACTTTTTTGCCAGTTGCCTCTCGTTTTCCTCTCCCCCACTTCACGTTTGCCGTTTTCATTTGCGTTTCTCCTTTGCCGTTTTCCTTTGCCGGTTTTCTTACTTGCTTGTGTGCTTGTTTGTTTGTTGAAGTCATCATGGCTGAAAACACCAAAATTTGCGACTTCTCAAGCACTAATAATAATGATTTTATTAGTACTCCGATTGCTCCTGCCACTAGTGCGGAATCGTATGAAATCAACGCAGCTTTGCTGAATCTTGTTATGAAAGAGCCATTCTCTGGCCTTCCTAGTGAAGATGTCGCATCCCATCTCAATACCTCCATTGAGCTTTGTGATATGCAAAAGAAAAGAGATGTGGATAATGACGTGATTAAGTAGAAACTTTTTCCTTTCTCGTTGCGAGATCGCACAAAAACGTGGTTTTCTTCTTTGCCTAAAAATAGTATCAATTCTTGGGATAAGTGCAAAGATGCTTACATATCTAAGTATTTTCCGCCGGCTAAGATCATCTCCTTACGTAACGATATCATGAATTTCAAGCAAGTTGATCATGAACACGTTGCACAATCTTGGGAGAGGATGAAACTTATGATTAGAAATTGTCCCGCTCATGGCTTGAGTTTGAGGATGATTATACAAATCTTTTACGCTGACTTGAATTTCACTTCTCGCAATATCTTGGACTCCGCCTCAGGTGGAACGTTCATGGAAATCACGTTAGGAGACGCGACAAAACTCCTAGACAATATCATGACCAACTACTCTCATTGGCACACTGAAAGGTCGCCTGCTAGCAAAAAGGTACACGCTATAAAAGAAATTAACTCGCTTAGTGCTAAGATGGACGAGTTGATGAATTTGGTTGCTAGTAGAAACGCTATTGTAGATCCTAATGACATGCCACTATCTTCCTTGATTGAGAGTAGCAACGCTAGTTTGGACGTTAATTTTGTTGGTAGGAACAATTTTGGCAACAACAATGCTTTTAGAGTAAACTATGTTCCTAGGCCTTTTCCTAGTAACTCCTCTAACAATTATGGCAATTCCTACAACAACACTTATGGAAATCACAACAAATTACCCTCTGATTTAGAGAGTAATATCAAAGAGTTCATCAACTCTCAAAATATTTTCAATGCGTCCATAGAGGAAAAACTACTCAAAATAGACGATTTGGCTAAGAGCGTTGATAGTATGTCTTGTGATATTGATGCTTTGAAAGTTAGATGTGCTCCTCCCAAGGTCAACTTGGATGAAACTTTGAAAGCTATGCTCGTCTCCATGAATGAGAGCAAAGAAAGAACCGCCCAAATTCGCGCTAGGCATGAATGGTTTAAAAGGGTGTGTTCTAGTGATGCAAATCACGAAGATCTTAAAGTGCTTGGTGTGTCTCCTCTTGAATCTTTGTTTTCGCGTGTCAAACCTATTGATGAAGGGGCTGGATATGAATCCACTTTGGTTGAAAAACGCCCCAATGATTCGGAGTCCACCTATCTTGATGATAAAGGTGTGGAGAGTGGAGTTGAAGAAATCAAAATTTTGGGTAGTAATGAAACTCCCACTTTGGGTTTCGAGGAATTCAATTATGATAATTGCTCCTTGTTTGAATGCATTTCTTTGATGCAATCCATTGCAAACTCTCCACATGCTTATAGCCAAAAGCAAAGCCTTTACCGCGCATATCGTAGATGCTATGATGAAATCTCTTGAAGAGAAGCTCGAATTAGAAGTCTCTATACCGAGAAAACTTCATGATGAGTGGGAACCTACTATCAAAATAAAGATCAAAAACTATGAGTGCAATGCTTTGTGTGATATGGGTGCCAGTGATTACGCAATTCCAAAGTCTTTATGTGATATTCTTGGTTTTCATGAGATTGAAGAGTGTTCTCTTAATTTGCATCTTGTGGATTCTACTGTCAAGAAACCCATGGGAAGGATCGATGATGTTCTTATTGTTGCAAATAAGAACTATGTACCAGTGGATTTCATTGTACTTGGCATAGATTGCAATCCTTCATGTCCCATTATTGTTGGTAGACCTTTTCTAAGGACTATTGGTGCTATCATCGATATGAAGGAAGGGAATATTAGATTTCAATTTCCTTTAAAGAAGGTCATGGAGCACTTCCCCAGAAAGAAAATAAGATTTCCTTATGAATCTATGATGAGGGCTACTTATGGTTTGAGCACCAAAGATGACTATACGTGATTCCATCACCTTTTGCCTAGCTAAGGGCGTTAAACAAAAGCGCTTGTTGGGAGGCAACCCAACGAATCTATCCTTTTTCTTTCTGTTTTGTGTTATCCACACTTCCATAATTCTGTTATGATTGTGTTTTTGTGTTTCTTTTTGCGTTTGTGCCAAGCAAAACCGTTATGATTAGTCTTGGGGATGATCGTTTGGTCATGCTGGAAAAGACAGAAACTTTCTGCTCACGAAAAGTATTTTAATTTCTTTTCTGTAAGAGCTTTTGAGTTGATTCTTTTTGCTGATGATTTACACGCAAATTCTTCAGACATTTGTAATTTTTCAGAATTTGTGAAGTACCAGAAGTATAGGAAGTATACAGATTGCTACAGACTGGTCTGCTGTTGACAGATTCTGTTTTTTGTTGTGTTTGTTGCTTATTTTGATGAAACTATAGATAGTATCGGGGGGTATTAGCCATGGAAGATTGAAAATACAGTAACCCAACATATGCATAAGTAGAATTTAAGTTTTCTACAATACCTAAGGAAGTGGTGGTTTGCTTTCTTATACTAATGTTATCACGAGTTTCTGTTTAAGTTTCGTGTTGTGAAGTTTTCAAGTTTTGGGTGAAGTTATTATGGACAAAGAGATAAAGAGTGGCAAGATCTCAAGCTTGGGGATGCCCAAGGCACCCCAAGAGATTCAAGGATGTCGTAAAAGCCTAAGCTTGGGGATGCCCCGGGAAGGCATCCCCTCTCTCGTCTTCAATCCATCGGTAACGTTACTTGGGGCTATATTTTTAATCAACACATGTTATGTGTTTTTGCTTGGAGCGTCTTGTATCGTAGGAGTCTTTTGTTTTTGTTCTGTCACAATCATCCTTGCTGCACACCTAGAGAGAGAGACATGCACTCACCGTGATTTTGTCGAGCTTCACTTATATCCTTTGGTAGACAATTCAGCTCACATGTGCTTCACTTATATCTTTTGAGCTAGATGCTTTTGCTCTGTGTGCTTCACTTATATCTTTTAAAGCATAGCGGTGCGTGGCTTGGTAGTTGATCCATTCTTTGAAAGTAGTCTCAAAAGGGGTACTTATCCAAAGGGATACGAAAACTTCCACCTTCATGTGCATTAAATAGTTAGAGAAGTTTGATTCATCTCAATTAGTTTTGAGTTGTGGTTTTGGTAATATTGAAGTTATATTAGTAAGGTGTCGTGAATCTAGAAATACTTGTGTTGAAGTTAGTGATTCCCGTAGCATGCTCGTATGGTGAACCGCTATGTGATGAAGTCTGAGCATGATTTGTCTATTGATTGTCATCCTTTGTGTGGCGGTCGGGATCGCGCGATGGTTTATACCTACCAACCCTTCCCCTAGAAGTATGCGTTGAATGCTTTGTTTTGATTACTAATAAAACTTTTGCAACAAGTATATGAGTTCTTCATGACTAATGTTGAGTCCATGGTTTAGATGCACTTTGATCTTCCACCATCACTATCTTCTTAGTGCCGTGCAACTTTCGCCGGTGCACAAAACCCACCATTAGCTTCCCTCCAAACAGCCACCATACCAACCTACTATGACTTTTTCAAAGTCATTCCGAGATATATTGTCATGCAACTACCACCATGACATGTGCCACCACGTCTACATTGCCATTGCATGATCGTAAGATAGCTAGCATGATGTTTCCATTAATGTCTATGCCATGCTAGATCATTGTCACGGTACACTACCGAAGGCATTCCATATAGAGTCATCGTTGCTCTAAGTTTTGAGTTGAAAGTGTGATGATCATCATTGATGGAGCATTGTCCCATGTGAGGAAATAAAAGAGGCCAAAGATGCCCACCAAAATATAAAAAGATAAAAAGAGGCCAAAGAGCCCACCAAAAAAAAAAGAAATGAGAGAAAAAAGAGAGAAGGGACAATGCTACCACCTTTCCACACTTGTGCATATTAAGCACCATGATCTTCATGATTGAGAGTCTCTCGTTTTGTCACCACCATATAGCTAGTGGGAAATTTTCATTATATAACTTGGCTTGTATATTCCAATGATAGGCTTCCTCAAAATTGCCTTAGGCCTTCGTGAGCAAGCAAGTTAGATGCACACCCACTAGTTTTCTTTAAGAGCTTTCACATACTCTTAGCTCTAGTGCATCATTTGTATGGCAATCCCTACTCATTCACTTTGATATCTATTGATGAGCATCTCCACAGCTCATTGATATGCCTAGTTAATGTGATCATATTCTCCTTATTTTGTCTTGCAACCTCCACCACACTCCACACCACTTATAGTGCTAAAACCATGGCTCACGCTCATGTATTGCGTCAGGGTTGAAAAAGTTTGAGAAAGTCAAAGTGTGAAACAATTACTTGGCCAATACCGGTGTTGTGCATGATTTAAATTCGTTGTGCAATGATGATAGAGCATATCGAGACTATAATCTTTTGTAGGGATAACATTCTTTTCGCCTTGTTATTTTGAAAGTTAATGATTACCTTGCTAGTTTGCTTGAATTATTATTGTTTCCACGTCAATAGCACAGTATCGTTTTGAATCGAATGAATCTGAACATTCACGTCACATAAGAGGAGTTCCAAAGGACATCTATGCTAGGTAGCATGAAAGCATCAAAAATTCATTCTTTATCACTTCCCTACTCGAGGACGAGCTGGAGTTAAGCTTGGGGATGCTTGATACGTCTCAAACGTATCTATAATTTTTGATGGTTTCATAATGTTATCTTGTCATATTTGGATGTTTTATGTACCTTTTATATATTTTTTGGGACTAACTTATTAATTCAGCGCCAAGTGCCAGTTCTGTTTTTTCTGTGTTTTTGGCTCTTTTCAGATCTGATTTTGGAACGGAGTGCAAACGGAATAAAATCCCCAAAATGATTTTTTCCCGAACGGAAGAAGATCAGGGGGCTTGAGTGCCAAGCCAGAAGGGCTACAGGGGGTCCGCAAGCGCCCTATCCGCCACCAGGGGGCGGCGGCCAGCAGGCTTGTGGCCTCCCTAGCGCCCCCCTGACCTAGCTCCTTCGCCTATATATTCCCTAAAATACAGAAAAAATCAGGGAATCCTCGAGAACACTTTTCCGCCGCCGCAAGCTTCCGTTTCCGCGAGCTCTCATCTGGAGACCCTTCCCGGTGCCCTGCCGAAGGGGACTCGTGAGTAGTTCACTTCAGACCTACGGGTCCGTAGTTAGTAGCTAGATGGATTCTTCTCTCTCTTGGATGTTCAATACAAAGTTCTCCATGATCTTCATGGAGATCTATCCGATGTAATCCTCTTTGGCGGTGTGTTTGTCGAGATCCGATGAATTGTGGATTTGTGTTCAGACAATCTATGATATATATTTGTGTCTTTGCTGATTTCTTATATGTATGATTTGATATCCTTGTAAGTCTCTTCGAGTCTTGGGTTTTGTCTGGCCAACTAGATCTATGATTCTTGCAATGGGAGAAGTGCTTGGTTTTGGGTTCTTACCGTGTGGTGACCTTTCCCAGTGACAGTAGGGGCAGCAAGGCACACATCGTGTAGTTGCCATCAAGGGTAACAAGGTGGGCGTTGTCGTACATATGAGATTGTCCATCCACATCATGTCATCTTGCTTAAGGCGTTACTCTGTTCTTTTGGACTTAATACACTAGATGCATGCTGGATAGCGGTCAACGTGTGGAGTAATAGTAGTAGATGCAGAAGGTATCGGTCTACTTGTTTTGGACGTGATGCCTATAGATATAATCATTGCCATAGATGACGTCACGACTTTGCGCGGTTCTATCAATTGCTCGATAGTAATTTGTTCACCCACCGTCTACTTGCTTTCATGAGAGAAGCCACTAGTAAACACTACGGCCCCCGGGTCTATTCACACCTCTCGTTTACACCTCCGCTTTTACTTTGCTTTGTTACTTTGTTGCTTTCACTTCCCACTTGGCAAACAATCTATAAGGGATTGACAACCCCTTCATAGCGTTGGGAGCAAGCTTTTGTGTTTGTGCAGGCACTTGTGATACTCCTTCACTGGATCGATACCTTGGTTCTCAAAACTGAGGGAAATACTTACCACCGCTGCGCTACATCACCCTTCCCGCTTCGAGGGAACACTAACGCATGGCTCCAAGGCCACGGGGGAAATCCTTTGCATATTTGCCTAGGAAGTCCCTTAAGGCGTAGCCGTAGTAGAAGGATTCCTGGTGCCGTAGCACGTTTCTGGCGCCATTGGAAGGTCTTTTGTTGCAGTAACATCCCCACATTTGTCTTTCATTTGCGAAAGAAAATAGGTCCAAACAACCTACAGATCAATGTAAACCCACGTTGACTGGCTTTCGCGGTCCGGACAACATTGTCTAGACAAATGTAGATGTTTTGAGGACCCGCCTTGAAGAAACCCAAACAATTCAAATGTACTTTTTTTTGCGGAAACCATACGCACACGTTGAGTATCTGATTAGAGTCACTCAGAAGGATTCCTTTCTCTCATTTCTCTCTACTCTACCCATATCATTTGAGAGTCTTCGAGTTACTCCTGGCTCCTCTTTCCTCTCGCTCCGGCGGCGCCGCCGCCTGGAGTTGTGATGGAAAACGAGCTCAAGCTGCTCTTGTTCACAGTAGTATTACGTTAGTAGCGGCCCTCTTGCCAATGTTTGGCCTTGTGCCATGGTTTGGCTTCTTGCTGTTGTGTGGCGTTATGTCGTTGGCCCATTTGACATTGCCACTCACGAGTAGCGTGCCGTGGTCACCGGTGTCTCCTTCTCCCAATCCTCCGTGGTGGAGGCAAGGGGATGTGGTCGGATCTGGTGTTAGGCCTCCTCCTCGTCGTGGCGCCTTCGACTGCCGCTATGCGGATCTATTTCCTAGCTCTTTGTCATCTAGGAGATGGAGTGGAGTATGGAAGGAGATCCAGCAGTGTTCGGTTTGGTTGTCACCTTGCCTCGCCGTAGCCAAATTTCTCAAAGAGGTGGTGTCGCTCTGTGTTACCCAAGAGGGGCTCCTCTTCCTACACTGTTGTTTACCTTTTGAAGCCGGAGAAGAAGCGGACGAGGTGAGAAGATGCTGCAAACAGGGGCCATGTGCATCAGCGATTGTTGTTTTGGAGAAGCGACGGCACCCGTGGTCGGCTGCCGTTCCCCTTCGATGAACCGTCGTACTCTATGGCCGAAGGGCGGCCAAGTTTATTCCTCCCGGCCAGGCCTCGTTTGGTACTAGTGTTTTTTCACACCCAATGGCTTGGGATTGGAGGGGATTTGGTGATCCCCTCCCCTCCACCAAATCCCCTGCTCAATTCCCCAGTAACCCCCCATCCCAGGCCTTGTTTGGTACTAGAGTTTCCTAGTTTCCTGTGTTGGTACAACAACATAGCACAAGTTTCAACAGATGTCGTACATTTTGATAAGATGAAAAATAAAAATCAAATCTTTTAGCAATCCGGTCAGCTCTGACAACAGCAACAACAAAGCACAAATCAGAACGAGACAACAACCACGAAGATAATTGGATAATCAAAATAAAAATGTGATCTTTGCGGATCATCACATCAACAACTTAATTTTGCATGATTTAGAATCACTATCTCATCATAGAAAAAATTGTCTCATAGCCATGACACAATTTCGCAAAAGTGATAATGCAAAACATAGTACTTGAATACTTCTGCAATTATTCAGGACCAATTATGTTATTGCAGACCAAGCAAGGCTAAGAATTATTACAAACCAAGAAAGTGTGAGAATAATTTCGTAATGAAGATGAATTGTTCTTCTGATGTCATGGTCATCTAGAATCTGAGTGGCCAAAACTATCCAACCTTGCTTCCTCGGGTGCTTGAGAACCTGATGAAACAAAAAAGAGGTGAACATGTTTTTTATACTCGAAACAACAATCAGGAAAGCATGTTAATATGAATCTATGATTAGTAAGAAAATCTATCACAAATAATTGTTCGTGAACTGTACAAGAGCGACAAATTTCTGCACATTATTACTATGCAATTTTTTGTTGATTTCTTGCAAATAAAAATCATGCTGAAAGAAACAAGCATATAACATAAAGAAAATTCAAAGGTCAAAAATAGCTTCTATGTTCCAGCACATATTACATATAACAGAAAGTCATCTAAAAATAAACAACTATCTAAGATATAACATATGGATGACAAGATACACGTTTATACTCATCTAAAAATATATGTCATATGGATGCATACTACATATTACATATTCAACTCTGGATATGACAAGAAACAATTACCTGAGATATATTCCAGAGAAGTTTCTTAGATATGGATGCATCTAGTCATTTAGAGAAGTTGAATCTGGCACACATACAAGGCAGAAAAAAGGGCAAAAGCATTATAGCCAACACTTGAGAGCTCAAATCTTGAACATACCTCAAGGGGACATTTGGCTCCGAAGCCACATAACAGCAGTATCTTAGCGGCATTGATGAAAATATCACGGTTTGCAGCATCCTTGAAGACTTTGAATGCTTTGATCTTCTCGATGTGGGTCACACCCTCCATTGTTTTCAACACATCCATGCACTTGGTGATAGAGAATTCATGTAATTTTGTTGCCTCTGCCTTTTCATTGGCCAAGTATGTAGCTTCATCATGTACTTGCCTTTTCTTCTAATCAATATACTTCTCTAATGCTCCAACAATCACATCTCCACTGTTCTTGGGCTTCTTTTGGGGCATCTTTCCTGAACCAGCCATTGTATGACCCACTTCTTCACTTTGATTGACATCCTCCTTCCTATGTGCAACATTCATTTGATCCAGAATTTAAAAGTCATCTTCATCATGTTGCACTTGATTCATCATCTCCAAGTCATCACTTTCTTTTACTTCCTCAACCTCTCTTTCATCTTCAAAGTCTTCGTCAATTTGTGATGGTTGTGCAATGGATGTGAAATGTAGGTACCCTCAGCTATATGCCCTGCAAAATGCATGTAAGTAACCAAACAATAGGTAGAGTTAAGAGTTAAGAGGAAGCAACAAAAGTTCATAAACTTACCATCATAGAGTTCTCCTAGCGAGTCAATGAGAGGAAAAGGTTTCTTCTTGAATTTCCCAATACTTGGATATGACTACAAAGAACCAGAGTAATAGATGGGTATTAGCATGGTATAAAATTGTAACCATATCGAAGGGTGGAATTAAAGAACTTACAATCATCAGATTGTCCCAAAGGTCGGTGTTAGCTTTGATCATACATCTTTTGTTATCTCAGCCAACACCGCTTTGCTTTCGGGCTTCTTTTAACATCTTGCATTCTCTTTTGATCTCCTTCTCCTTATATTGAATTTGAGACTTCGAGAACTTCACATGTTTGTGTTTTGCATGGAATTTTGTCACCATCAAGTTCCAGGTTTCCTTGCTCCATCCATTTTGCCCTCGGTGGTAAGGAGTATCGTGCTCCATAAGTATCTCCACCAAACCTTTTTCAAGTCCTAAACTCCATTGTGCTCTTTGTTTCACAACTACACAAGCCAATTAAAGCACAAGGCTAAGTAAAAAATTCAGATTCAGATCAAATGGCTATGTGCATAAAAAATACTATTATTCTTGTAGTGACAAAAAAATACCTTTTGGAGAAATCTTTTTGGTAACCTTTGGTGAATCCATTTTAACACCAAGAAGACCTTACTTTCTTAATAACGCAGCAGCCTGCGCCAACTTGAATTTGGGAGATCCTTTTGCATACATATCTGTTGAGATAAAACAAATTAACACACAAACTCAAGACAATTAATCAGTTGAATTAGAAAGAGACAATAATATCCACAAACTTACAGAGAGTTAGTTATGTGGGAAATCATTCCACATTTGCATTGCAATTTCATCTCGCAAAGCATTTCCTTGACTATTATTCCCTTGGTAGTTATCATTATCGTTGGGTAAATTGAGAAAATCAGCCACAGGTATGTTATCTGGTTGGTTTTCAAGCCATTCCTCATCATTGGCACCCAATTTGATGATGTTATGAAAGATTGCGGTAGCTGCTGGAATCCTCGCTTGGTTCCTATTTGAATGTAATGTCCCAACATTCAGAATCGGGAATCGCTTCTTAATAACTCCTAGGGTCCTTTCTACATGATTTTGCAACAAAGCATGTCGAAGATTGTATAATTCTCTGTGGTTGTGTGGCCGATGGTGGCCATGCCCAAATTCATTCAAGTGATATCTCACACCCTGATACGATGCAATGAAGGATGTGGTAATTGTGTAACCACTATCGCGAGGTAAAACTTCCCATCTGGTACTTTAAATCCAGAGTTCATTGAAGATCGAAGAACCCTAGCATTTGTTGCAGACCCCTCCCAGCCACATGGTATAAATGTGATCTTCAAGTCAAAGTCACATGCAATCATTATGTTTTGGCTCGGGGTTCCCTTTCTATTCCGAATGGTGTAGCACTCTCAGGCGCAATGGTAATAGGAGCATGGGATCCATCGATAGCACCTATACAATTCTGTAAAAAAACAAATTTGCTAATTAACTTTTGAGATTTTAATGGAGAAAGATAAGGATTTTTTTAAGGGTCAAGATAAGAACCTTGAAGTATGGATATTTGATAGAATCGTTCATCGGTAGTAACTACTAGATGTGGTTCGTCAATGCATGGAGGCTCCACAAAGTGAGTACATAGGGCAGGGATGATATCAAAGAACTCGTTGATGTACTCATGAAAGGTGGATCCACTATGCCTGAATTCCAGTTGACTATCTTCATATGATGAATTATGTGACAACATGTACATGAAGAATGCTAACTTCTCCTCCACCTTTAGTCTTGTGTCTTTTATCAATTCTTTCCTTCTAATATATTATGCTAAAGACTTAAAGATGTATGGTCCATCCTAAAAGCTACCAAGGAATTCTTCACATGTCCTTCAAGAAGTTCGTCAAGACCCTGCTTGCCGTAAAGGATCAAGCTATGCCTTTGTTTTTTTCACATTGTCCTCTACTGTCCATTAAGTATGAGTGTAATAATGGAAGAATGAAAAGGACCATGTCTCATCATCATCTTCCTCTCTTCTCTTCCTAATACGATCTAGACCCCGTGACTTCATTTCAAAACTAATACTGAAGCAATCAAGAAACAATGACAAGAATTAGAAAGCTAACAAGAATTAGAGAGCTAACAAGCCCTTGTAAATACAAGGCATACCAAACTTTGGCGTCTTAACGGGATCCCACGAAGGTGGCGGCTCGTCCACTCCCACTATAAACCAAGGCTCAGGTACCTATAAAAAACCAAATCAGTTGGTCTAAGGTTTAGATAATCCAAGGAAAACTATCCAAGGACGGCTACAAATTGGAGAATTTTAATTCGGAATAAAACAAAATATCTCTACATTTTCCTTTCTTTTATTTGATGACAGAACATCATTATCAAATATGTTTCTTCCCATCATCATGCATAAGTAATTGTATGGAACTGCCAACTTTCCACATTTCCCAACTCAAAGCTGAGAAAAAAGGGACAACCATCAACCTTCTAGCACAGTCCTAAAGCACGAACCAACTAGCACAACAGTGGGTAAAAGATTGATGATCGCAGGTACAAATAACAGAAGGTAGCCGTATATCCTTGTCTAGTAAGAAAATATCCCTCTCGAGTATTTAAAAATGTGCCAACCAACCATTCATAATTTTAACTTATCTGAGTTTGTTGATGCAGCTAGTTCAAACGAGACACACACTCATCAGCAAATCAAAGTTGAGCAACTAGACCAACTAGACACACACTCATCAGCAAACAGCGGCAGTTTACTAGTGAGATAAGTGATACGTCTCAAACTTATCTATAATTTTTTATGGTTTCATGATGTTATCTTGTCATCTTTGGATGTTTTACGTACCTTTTATATCTTTTTGGGACTAACTTATTAATTCAGTGCCAAGTGCCAAGTGCTAGTTCCTGTTTTTTCTGTGTTTTTCGCTCTTTTCAGATCTGATTTTGGAACGGAGTCCAAACGGAAAAAAATCCCCGAAATAAATTTTTCCCGAACGGAAGAAGATCAGGGGGCTTGAGGGCCAAGGCAGGAGAGCTACAGGGGGCCCACAAGCCCTGTAGCCGCCACCAGGGGGCGGCGGCTAGCTGGCTTGTGGCCTCCCTGGCGCCCCCCTGACCTAGCTCCTTCGCCTATATATTCCCTAAAATATAGAAGAAAAATCAGGGAATCCACGAAAACACTTTTCCGCCGCCGCAAGCTTCCGTTTTCGCGAGATCTCATCTGGAGACCCTTCCCGGTGCCCTGTCGGAGGGGACTTTGGAGTTGGAGGGCTTTTACATCAACATCATCGCCCCGCCAATGACTCGTGAGTAGTTCACTTGAGACCAACGGGTCCGTAGTTAGTAGTTAGATGGCTTCTTCTCTCTCTTGGATCTTCAATAGGAAGTTCTCCATGATCTTCATGCAGATCTATTTGATGTAATCCTCTTTCGCGGTGTGTTTGTCGAGATCCGATGAATTGTGGATTTGTGACCAGATTATCTATGATATATATTTGAGTCTTTGCTGATTTCTTATATGCATGATTTGATATCCTTGTAAGTCTCTCCGAGTCTTGGGTTTTATTTGCCCAACTAGATCTATGATTCTTGCAATGGGAGAAGTGCTTGGTTTTGGGTTCATACCGTGTGGTGACCTTTCCCAGTGACAGTAGGGGCAGCAAGGCACACATCGTGTAGTTGCCATCAAGGGTAACAAGATGGGCTTTGTTGTAGATGTGAGATTGTCCATCTACATCATGCCATCTTGCTTAAGGCATTACTCTATTCTTTTGGACTTAATACACTAGATGCATGTTGGATAGCGGTCGACGTGTGGAGTAATAGTAGTAGATGCAGAAAGTATCGGTCTACTTGTTTTGGACGTGATGCCTATAGATATAATCATTGCCATAGATGACGTCACGACTTTGCGCGGTTCTATCAATTGCTCGACAGTAATTTGTTCACCCACCATCTACTTGCTTTCATGAGAGAAGCCACTAGTGAACACTACGGCCCCCGGGGTCTATTCACACCTATCATTTCCACTTTTGCTTTTACTTTGCTTTGTTACTTTGTTGCTTTCAGTTCTCACTTGGCAAACAATCTATAAGGGATTGACAACCCCTTTATAGCGTTGGGAGCATGCTTTTTGTGTTTGTGCAGGTACTTGCGATACTCCTTCACTCGATCGATACCTTGGTTCTCAAAACCGAGGGAAATACTTACCACCGCTGTGCTACATCACCCTTTCCGCTTCGAGGGAATGCCAACGCAAGGCTCCAAGGCCACGGGGGAATCCTTTGAATATTTTCCTAGGAAGTCCCTAAAGGCGTAGCCGTAGCAGAAGGATTCCTGGTGCCGTTGCTAAGGATTATCAAGACAAGAATAGTCTCCCGTCAGCACGTGTTTCTGGCGCCGTTGGAAGGTCTTTTGTTGCAGTAGAAGAAGTGTTTCTGGCGCCGTTGCCGGGGAAGGAGATATTTATCCAAGTAGGTCTCACAAACTCATCTCTTGCATTTACTTTCTTGCCAGTTGCCTCTCATTTTCCTCTCCCCCACTTCACATTTTCCATTTTCATTTGCCTTTCTCCTTTGCCGTTTTCTTTTGCCTTTTGCCTTTTTGCCATTTTCCTTTGTCGGTTTTCTTGCTTGCTTGTGTGCTTGTTTGTTTGTTGAAGTGATCATGGCTGAAAACACCAAACTTTAGAACTTCTCGAGTACCAATAATAATGATTTTATTAGTACTCCGATTGCTCCCGCCACTAGTGTGGAATCGTATGAAATCAACGTAGCTCTGAATCTTGTTATGGAAGAGCAATTCTCTGGCCTTCCTAGTGAAGATGCCGCATCCCATCTCAATAACTTCATTGAGCTTTGTGATATGCAAAAGAAAAGAGATGTGGATAATGACGTGATTAAGTTGAAGCTTTTTCCTTTCTCGTTGCGAGATCGCGCAAAAACTTGGTTTTCTTCTTTGTCTAAAAATAGTATCGATTCTTTGGTAAGTGCAAAGATGCTTACATATCCAAGTATTTTCCGCCGGCTAAGATCATCTCCTGACGTAACGATATCATGAATTTCAAGCAACTTGATCATGAACACGTTGCACAATCTTGGGAGAGGATGAAGCTTATGATTAGAAATTGTCCCGCTCATGGCTTGACTTTGTGGATGATTATACAAATCTTTTACGCTGGCTTGAATTTCGCTTCTCGCAATATCTTGGACTCCGCCTCAGGTGGAACGTTCATGGAAATCACGTTAGGAGACGCTACAAAACTCCTAGACAATATCATGACCAACTACTCTCGGTGGCACACTGAAAGGTCGCCTGCTTGCAAAAAGGTACACGCTATAGAAGAAATTAACTCGGTTAGTGCTAAGATGGACGAGTTGATGAATTTGGTTGCTAGTAGAAATGCTCCTTTAGATCCTAATGACATGCCACTATCTTCCTTGATTGAGAGTAGCAACGCTAGTTTGGACGTTAATTTTGTTGGTAGGAACAATTTTGGCAACAACAATGCTTTTAGAGTAAACTATGTTCCTAGGCCTTTTCCTAGTAACTCCTCTAACAATTATGGCAATTCCTACAACAACACTTATGGAAATCACAACAAATTACCCTCTGATTTAGAGAGTAATATCAAAGAGTTCATCAACTCTCAAAAGATTTTCATTGCGTCCATAGAGGAAAAACTACTCAAAATAGACGATTTGGCTAAGAGCGTTGATAGGATGTCTTGTGATATTGATGCTTTGAAAGTTAGATGCGCTCCTCCCAAGGTCAACTTGGATGAAACTTTGAAAGCTATGCGTGTCTCCATGAATGAGAGCAAAGAAAGAACCGCCCAAATTCGCGCTAGGCATGAATGGTTTAAAAGGGTGCGTTCTAGTGATGCAAATCACGAAGATCTTAAAGTGTTTGGTGTGACTCCTCTTGAATCTTTGTTTTCGTGTGTCAAACCTATTGATGAAGGGGCTGGATATGAATCCACTTTGGTTCAAAAACGCCCCAATGATTCGGAGTCTACCCATCTTGATAAAGGTGTGGAGAGTGGAGTAGAAGAAATCAAAATTTTGGGTTCTAATGAAATTCCCACTTTGGATTTCAAGGAATTCAATTATGATAATTGCTCCTTGTTTGAATGCATTTCTTTGATGCAATCCATTGCAAACTCTCCACATGCTTATAGCCAAAGAAAAGCCTTTAGCGCGCATATCGTAGATGCTATGATGAAATCTCTTGAAGAGAAGCTCGAACTAGAAGTCTCTATACCTAGAAAACTTCATGATGAGTGGGAACCTAGTATAAAAATCAAGATCAAAAACTATGAGTGCAATGCTTTGTGTGATTTGGGTGCTAGTGTTTCCACGATTCTAAAGTCTTTATGTGTTATTCTTGGTTTTCATGAGATTGAAGAGTGTTCTCTTAATTTGCATCTTGCGAATTGTACTGTCAAGAAACCCATGGGAAGGATCGATGATGTTCTTATTGTTGCAAATAAGAACTATGTACCCGTGGATTTCATTGTACTTGACATAGATTGCAATCCTTCATGTCCCATTATTCCTGGTAGACCTTTCCTAAGGACTATTGGTGCTATCATCGATATGAAGGAAGGGAATATTAGATTTCAATTTCCTTTAAAGAAGGACATGGAGCACTTTCCTAGAAAGAAAATAAGATTGACTTATGAATCTATCATGAGGGATACTTATGGTTTGAGCACCAAAGATGACTATACGTGATTTCATCACCTTTGGCCTAGCTAAGGGCGTTAAACAAAAGCGATTGTTGGGAGGCAACCCGACGAATCTATCATTTTTCTTTCTGTTTTGTGTTTTCCACACTTTCATAATTCTTTTATGATTGTGTTTTTTGTGTTTCTTTTTGCGTTTGTGCCAAGCAAAACCGTTATGATTAGTCTTGGGGATGATCGTTTGGTCATGCTCGAAAAGACAGAAACTTCCTGCTCACTAAAAGAATTTCATTTTTTTTCTATAAGAGCTTTTGAGTTGATTCTTTTTTCTGATGATTGCTACGCAAATTCTTCAAACTGTCGTAATTGTTCCGAATTTGTGAAGTAACAGAAGTATACGAAGTATACAGATTGCTACAGACTGGTCTGCTGTTAACAGATTCTGTTTTTGTTGTGTTGGTTGCTTATTTTGATGAAACTATGGATAGTATCGGGGGGTATTAGCCATGGAAGATTGAATATACAGTAACCCAACATCAACATAAGTAGAATTTAAGTTTGCTGCAGTACCTAAGGAAGTGGTGGTTTGCTTTCTTATACTAATGTTATCACGAGTTTCTGTTTAAGTTTCGTGTTGTGAAGTTTTCAAGTTTTGGGGGAAGTTCTTATGTACAAAGAGATAAAGAGTGGCAAGAGCTCAAGCTTGGGGATGCCCAAGGCACCCCAAGAGATTCAAGAATGCCGTAAAAGCCTAAGCTTGGGGATGCCCCGGGAAGGCATCCCCTCTCTCGTCTTCAAATCCATCGGTAACGTTACTTGGGGCTATATTTTTATTCACCACTTGTTATGTGTTTTGCTTGGAGCGTCTTGTATCATAGGAGTATTTTTTTGTGTCACAATCATCCTTGCTGCACACTTAGAGAGAGAGACATGCACTCACCGTGATTTTGTCGAGCTTCACTTATATCCTTTGGTAGACAATCCAGCTCACATGTGCGTCACTTTTATCTTTTGAGCTAGTTGATTTTGCTCTATGTGCTTCACTTATATATTTTAGAGCACAGCAGTGCGTGGCTTGGTAGTTGATCTATGCTATGAAAGTAGTCTCAAAAGGGGTAGTTATCCAAAGGGATATGAAAACTTCCACCTTCATGTGCATTGAATCGTTAGAGAAGTTTGATTCATCTCAATTAGTTTTGAGTTTTGGTTGTGGTAATATTCAAGTTATGCTAGTAAGGTGTTCTGGATCTAGAAATACTTGTGTTGAAGTTAGTGATTCTCGTAGCATGCACGCATGGTGAACCGCTATGTGATGCAGTCTGAGCATGATTAGTCTTTTGACTGTCATCCTTTGTGTGGCGGTCGGGACCGCGCGATGGTTTATACCTACCAACCCTTCCCCTAGGAGTATGCGTTGTATGCTTTGTTTCGATTACTACTAAAACTTTTGCAACAAGTATATGAGTTCTTCATGACTAATGTTGAGTCCATGGTTCAGATGCACTTTCACCTTCCACCATCACTATCTTCTTTAGTGCCGTGCAACTTTTGTCGGTGCACAAAACCCACCATTAGCCTCCCTCAAAACAGCCACCATACCTACCTACTATGGCTTTTTGAAAGTCATTCTGAGATATATTGCCATGCAACTACCACCATGACATGTGCCACCACTTCTACATTGCCATTGCATGATCGTAAGATAGCTAGCATGATGTTTCCATTAATGTCTATGCCATGCTAGATCATTGTCACGGTACACTACCAAAGGCATTCCATATAGAGTCATCGTTGCTCTAAGTTTTGAGTTGAAAGTGTGATGATCATCATTGATGGAGCATTGTCCCAAGTGAGGAAATAAAAGAGGCCAAATATGCCCACCAAAATAAAAAAATAAAAAGAGGCCAAAGAGCCCACCAAAAAAAATAAAAAAATGAGAGAAAAAGAGAGAAGGGACAATGCTACCACCTTTCCACACTTGTGCATATTAAGCACCATGATCTTCATGATTGAGAGTCTCTCGTTTTGTCACCACCATATAGCTAGTGGGAAATTTTCATTACATAACTTGGCTTGTATATTCCAATGATAGGCTTCCTCAAATTTGCCTTAGGTCTTCGTGAGCAAGCAAGTTGGATGCACACCCACTAGTTTTCTTTAAGTGCATTCACATACTCTTAGCTCTAGTGCATCATTTGTATGGCAATCCCTACTCATTCACATTGATATCTATTGATGAGCATGTCCATAGCTCATTGATATGCCTAGTTAATGTGATCATCTTCTCCTTGTTTTTCTTGCAACCTCCACCACACTACACACCACTTATAGTTCTAAAATCATGGCTCATGCTCATGTATTGCGTGAGAGTTGAAAAGGTTTGAGAAAGTAAAGGTGTGAAAACAATTACTTTTCCAATACCGGGGTTGTGCATGATTTAAATTTGTTGTGCAATGATGATAGAGCATAGCCAGACTATATGCTTTTGTAGGGATAACTTTCTTTTGGCCTTGTTATTTTGAAAGTTCATGATTACCTTGCTAGTTTGCTTGAAGTATTATTGTTTCCACGTCAATAGGAAACTATTGTTTTGAATCTAATGGATCTGAACATTCACGTCACAAAAGAGGAGTTACAAAGGACATCTATGCTAGGTAGCATGAAAGCATCAAAAATTCATTCTTTATCACTTCCCTACTCGAGGACGAGCAGGAGTTAAGCATGGGGATGCTTGATACGTCTCAAACGTATCTATGATTTTTGATGGTTTCATGTCGTTATCTTGTCATCTTTGGATGTTTTATGTACCTTTTATATCTTTTTTGGGACTAACTTATTAATTTAGTGCCAAGTGCCAGTTCCTGTTTTTCTGTGTTTTTGGCTCTTTTCAGATCTGATTTTGGAACGGAGTCCAAACGGAAAAAAATCCCCGAAATAAATTTTTCCCGAACGGAAGAAGATCAGGGGGCTTGAGGGCCAAGGCAGGAGAGCTACAGGGGGCTCACAAGCCGTGTAGCCGCCACTAGGGGGCGACGGCTAGCAGGCTTGTGGCCTCCCTAGCGCCCCCCTGACCTAGCTCCTTCGCCTATATATTCCCTAAAATACAGAAAAAATCAGGGAATCCACGAAAACACTTTTCCGCCGCGGCAAGCTTCCGTTTCCGCGAGATCTCATCTGGAGACCCTTTCCGGTGCCCTGCCGGAGGGGACTTTGGAGTTGGAGGGCTTCTACATCAACATCATCGCCCCTCCAATTACTCGGGAGTAGTTCACTTCAGACCTACGGGTCCGTAGTTAGTAGTTGGATGGCTTCTTCTCTCTTGGATCTTCAATACAAGGTTCTCCATGATCTTAATGCATATCTATCCGATGTAATCCTCTTTGGTGGTGTGTTTGTCGAGATCCGATGAATTGTGGATTTGTGATCAGGTTATCTATGATATATATTTGAGTCTTTGCTGATTTCTTATATGCATGATTTGATATCCTTGTAAGTCTCTCCGAGTCTTGGGTTTTGTTTGGCCAACTAGATCTATGATTCTTGCAATGGGAGAAGTTCTTGGTTTTGGGTTCATACCGTGTGGTGACCTTTCCCGGTGACAGTAGGGGCAGCAAGGCACGCATCGTGTAGTTGCCATCAAGGGTAACAAGATGGGCTTTGTCGTAGATATGAGATTATCCATCTACATCATGTCATCTTGCTTAAGGCTTTACTCTGTTCTTTTGGACTTAATACACTAGATGCATGCTGGATAGCGGTCGACGTTTGGAGTAATAGTAGTAGATGCAGAAAGTATCGGTCTACTTGTTTTGGACGTGATGCCTATAGATATAATCATTCCCATAGATGACATCACGACTTTGCGCGGTTCTATCAATTGCTCGACAGTAATTTGTTCACCCACCATCTACTTGCTTTCATGAGAGAAGCCACTAGTGAACACCACGGCCCCCGGGTCTATTCACACCTATCGTTTCCACTTTTGCTTTTACTTTGCTTTGTTGCTTTCAGTTCTCACTTGGCAAACAATCTATAAGGGATTGACAACCCCTTCATAGTGTTGGGAGCAAGATTTTTGTGTTTGTGCAGGCACTTGTGATACTCCTTCACTCGATCGATACCTTGGTTCTCAAAACCGAGGGAAATACTTACCACCGCTGTGCTACATCACCCTTTCCGCTTCGAGGGAACACCAACGCAAGGCTCCAAGGCCACGGGGGAATCCTTTGCATATTTGCCTAGGAAGTCCCTAAAGGCGTAGCCGTAGTAGAAGGATTCATGGTGCCGTTGCTGAGGATTATCAAGACAAGAATAGTCTCCCGTCAGCATGTGTTTCTGGCGCTGTTGGAAGGTCTTTTGTTGCAGTAGCAATAAGCAGCAGTTTTTCAGTCAACAACCATTTAACTTCTGAGGTGGAAATTGAATACTTGTTACTAAATCAAACAACATTGCAAATGAGCTGTATTGTATACTTCCATTTGATAAATACGAGCATGTTACCGGAGCATGACTGCCCGGACAAATCACATCTTCATAGCACCAAGTATGTTATAAGAACATGACCATGTTACAGGAACACGATATGTTACAGGAGCATGACTACAAGTTGTAGACTAAATCTTGTAATATTGTAAGCTGACCAGTAAAAAATCGCATCTACAATAGCAAGAATGCTAGCACGCCAATGGTTAGAGCAACGAGTGAAACCCTAGAAAATGGGGAAGAGAGGGGAGGGATGATATGGAACCAGCCCTTACCGGCGAAGACGCCGGGTTACCAGAGCAATGAGTTCTTGCGTCGGAGGCGGCAAGGGTTGAGGAGTCAGGACCGACGGATTGTCTGGCCGGGGTTGAGGAGGCCTGGACAAAGCCGGCGAACGTAGGACGAAGGGTGAAGGGACGACAATGGAGAGAGGAGGACCGATGACGGAGAGTGGAGAGCGGACAATGGATGTCGGAGAGCAGACGGTGGAGAGGGGCGAAGGGGCGACGGCGGAAGGGGCAGATGACAGAGGGCGCGGCTCCATCACGGAGGGAGGAAATTCATGAGCTGCCCCTCGAGTCTGCTCTTACACCGGTATTAAGGGTTTCAGGCGTGTATATTTGGGGATGGGTCGGTCAAATACCAGGGTAACGAACGGGCTGTGGGGAATTTCAGGGATTCTTTTACCGGGCCTGTAAAATACTCTCGATAACGTGCGAATACCCGGATACCGAACAAGGCCTGAAGCAACACCGCCTCCCCTTTGGCACCATGGGGCCTCATTTGGTATTCGACTATTCGCACGTTATCGAGAGTATTTTACATGCCCGGTAAAAGAATCCCTGAAATTCCCCACAGCCCATTCATTACCCCAGTATTGGACCGGCCCATCCCCAAACTTACACGCCTGAAACCCTCAATACCCGTGTAAGAGCGGACGCGAGGGGCAGCTCATGAATTTCCTCCCTTTGTGATGACATCGTGCCCTTTGTCGTCTGCCCCCTCCGCCGTCGCCCCTTCGCCCCTCTCCACCATCCGCTCTCCGATATCCGTCGTCCGCCCTCTGCTCTCCGTCGTCGGCCCTCCGCTCTCCATCATCAGCCCTACACCCTCCGTTCGCCGTTCGCCGGCTCTGTCTAGGCCTCCTTAACCCCTGCCAAACGATCCGTCGGTCCTGCCTCCTCAGCCCCCGCCGCCTCCGACGCCAGAACTAATTGCTCCGGTAACCTGGCGTCTTCGCTGGTAAGGGTCGGTTCCATCTCATCCCTCCCCTCTCCTCCCCCTTTCTAGGGTTTCACTCGTTGCTCTAACCATTGGCGTGCTAGCATTCTTGCTATTGTAGATGCGACTTGTTTACTGGTCAGCTTACAAGATTACAAGATTTAGTCTACAACTTGTAGTCACGCTCCTGTAACATGTCGTGTTCGTGTAACATGCTCGTGTTCCTTTAACATACTTGGTGCTATGAAGATGCGATTTGCCCGGGCAGTCATGCTCATGTAACATGCTCATGTTTATCAAATGGAAGTATACAATATATCTCATTTGCAATGTTGTTTGATTTAGTAACAAGTATACAATGTCCCATCTCACTAGTTAAATTGTTGTTGACTAAAAAAACTGTTGCTTATCTCACTAGTAAACTGTTGTTGTTTGTTGATGAGTGTGTGTCTAGTTGGTCTAGTTGCCCAACTTTGATTTGCTGATGAGTGTGTCTCTTGTTTGAACTAGCTGCATCAACAAGCTCGGATAAGTTAAAATTATGAATGGTTGGTTGACACATTTTCAAATACACGAGAGGTATTTTTGCTTACTAGACAAGGATATACAGTTACCTTCTGTTATTTGGAGCTGCGATCATCAATCTTTTACTCACTGTTTTGCTAGTTGGTTCGTGCCTTAGGTCTATGCTAGCAGGTTGATGGTTGTCCCTTTTTTTCTTAGCTTTGAGTTGGGAAATGTGGAAAGTTGGCATTTCCATACAATTACTTATGCATGATGATGGGAAGAAACATATTTGATAATGATGTTCTGTCATCAAATAAAAGGAAGGAAAATGTAGAGATGTTCTGTATTATTCTGAATTAACATTCTCCAATTTGTATCCGTCCTTGCATAGTTGTCCTTGGATTATTTAAACCTTAGAACAACTGATTTTTTTATAGGTACCCCAGCCTTGGTTTATAGTGGGAGTGGACGAGCCGCTGATACGTCCATTTTCCATCATGCTTTTATATTGATATTTATCGCATTATGGGCTGTTATTACACATTATGGTACAATACTTATGCCTTTTCTCTCTTATTTTATAAGGTTTACATGAAGAGGGAGAATGCCGGCAGCTGGAATTCTGGGCTGGAAAAGGAGCAAGTTTGAGATACCTATTCTGCACAACTCCGAAAGTCGTGAAAATCAGCGAGGAATTACTTTGGAATATAAAAAAAATACTCGGCGGAAGAAATACTGGAGGGGAGACACCAGGAGGTCACGAGCCTGCCATGCGCGCCCCACCCCCCTGGGCGCGCTTGGGGGGCTCGTGGGACCCCTGTTACCCCTCCCGCTCCCTTCTTCTGCTATATAGAGGGTTTCTTCAAAGAAAAAATCAAGAGAGAGCTTTCGGGAAGAAATGTCGCCGCCACGAGGCGGAACTTGAGCAGAACCAGTCTAGAGCTCCGGTAGGGCCGTCCTGTCGGGGAAACTTCCCTCCCGGTGGGGGAAATCGTTGCCATTGTCATCACCAACAATCCTCTCATTGGAGGGGACTCATCTCCATCAACATATTCATCAACGCCATCTCATCTCCAAACCCTAGTTCATCTCTTGTACCCAATCTCCGTCTCGCGACTCCGATTGGTACTTGTAAGGTTTACCAGTAGTGTTAATTACTCCTTGTAGTTGATGCTAGTTGGATTACTTGGTGGAAGATCATATGTTCAGATCCTTAATGCTATTCAATACCTCTCTAATCATGAACATAATTATTCTTTGTGAGTAGTTACGTTTGTTACTGAGGACATGGGATAAGTCTTGTTATAAGTAGTCATGTGGTGTTATGTGAACGTCAACTACATGACACTTCACCATTATTTGGGCCTAGAGGAAGGCATTGGGAAGTAATAAGTAGATGATGGGTTGCTAGAGTGACATAAGCTTAAACCCTAGTTTATGCGTTGCTTCGCAAGGGGCTGATTTGGATCCACCAGTTTAATGCTATGGTTAGACTTTGTCTTAATTCTTCTTTTGTAGTTGCGGATGCTTGCGAGAGGGGTTAATCATAAGTGGGATGATTGTCCAAGTAAGGACAGCACCCAAGCATGGGTCCACCCACATATCAAACTATCAAAGTAGCGAACACGAATCATATGAACATGATGAAAACAAGCTTGACAGAAATTGCCATGTCCTTGGGAGCGCTTTACCTTATATAAGAGTTCGTACAGGCTTGTACCTTGCTACAAAATGGATTGGGGCATCTTTCTTCACCTTTGTTACTATTGTTACTTGTTACCCGTTACGAATTATCTTATCCCGCAACTATCTGTTACCGATAATTTCAGTGCTTGCAGAGAATACCTTGCTGAAAACCACTTGTCATTTCCTTCTTCTCCTCGTTGGGTTCGACACTCTTACTTATCGAAAGGACTACGATAGATCCCCTATACTTTTTGGTCATCAAGACTCTTTTCTAGCGCCATTGTTGGGGAATGAAGCGCCTTTGGTGAGTGGAATTTGGTAAAGAAACATTTATATAGTGTGCTGAAATTTATTGTCACTTGTCACTATGGAAACTAATCCTTTGAGGGGCTTGTTGGGGGTATCCTCACCTTGACCGGAAGCACAAAGAGTTGCTCCTCAACCTACTGCACCTATTTAAAATATTTATTATGAAATTCCTTCGGGTATACTAGAGAAACTATTGGCTAATCCTTTTACAGGAGATGGAACATCACATCCCGACTTGCATCTAATCTACGTAGACGAAGTTTGTGGTTTATTTAAGCTTGCAGGTTTGCCCGAGGATGAGGTCAAGAAGAAGTTATTTCCCTTATCTTTGAGGGATAAAGCATTGACATGATATAGGTTATGTGATGATACTGGATCATGGAACTACAACCGATTGAAATTGGAATTTCATCAGAAGTTTTATCCTATGCATTTGGTACATCGTGATCCGAATTATATCTATAATTTTTGGCCTCGTGATAGAGAAAGTACCGATCAAGCTTGGGGGAGGCTTAATTCAATGTTATATTCATGCCCCAACCAGGAGCTCCCTGGAGAAATTATTATTATGAACTTTTATGCTCGACTTTCTCATGACAATCGCACCATGCTTGACACTTTTTGTACCGGTTCTTTTATGAAAAGAGATATTGATTTCAAATGGGATTTATTGGAAAGAATTAAACGCAACTCTGAAGACTAGGAGTTTGATGAAGGTAAGGAGTCAGGTATGAATTTGAAGTTCGATTGCATTAAATCCTTCGTTGAAACAAATACTTTTCGTGATTTTAGCGCTAAACATGGACTTGACTCTGAGATAGTAGCTTCTTTATGTGAATCATTTGTTGCTCATATTAATCTCCCTAAGGAGAAGTGGTTTAAATATCATCCTCCCATAGAAGTTAATGTAGTAAAACCCATTCCAGTTGAAGAGAAAGTTATTGCTTAAAATGATTCTATTGTTCCTAGTGCTTACATTGAGAAACCACCTTTCCCTGTTATAATAAAGGATCATGCTAAAGCTTCAACTGTGATACGTAAGGGCTACATTATAACACCTACACCCCATGAGCAAATTAAAGTTGAACCTAGTCTTGCTATTATTAAAGATCTCTCGGCCAATAATGTTGATGGCCATGTTATTCAATTCTGTGAAGCTGCTGCTAGAATTGCTAAACCTCATGCTAGAGACAAACATAAACTTGTTGTTGGCATGCCTGTTGTTTATGTTAACATAGGAGATCATTGTTATCATGGTTTATGTGACATGGGTGCTAGTGTTAGTGTAGCGACCTGACCTGAAACGACCAAGTCTTTGGTGTTTCCGTACCATCCCAAGATCATGCTGGTACACACACAGTACATCAATGTATATATCGAGAGTTCAATCACACAACTTTATTAATCGAAATCTCATATCGAGTACTTTATTACAATAATGAATTACAATAAAGTAGTTGAAGTCCATCTCATGAGATAACTAACGAAGACTAGCGAAAGCTTCAAAGGTAGACGAGTCCATCCGACTCCAGGGCATATCACCGAGCATAGATCGTAGCCTCAATCCTTGTCGGAAAAGTACTCTGCAACATGATACATTGCAGCCGTGTAGGTCAGCATATGGAATATGCTAGCAAGTCATCAAAGAGAGGGGGGGTGAAATAATAATCATCTATTCTACATGCATATATGGCAGGTGGGGCTATAAGTTTTTAGCGAAAAGCAAGTTTTCTCCTACATCAAGAGAGGGCTAAAAGCAAAATGTTACTACATTGTTGGTTGTTAACGAGATGGTTCCGCCAACCAATTCGCGTACCCGAGTTGTCGATAATTCCCACATCATTGTTGGTTGTTGAGAGTTCAGGAAAATTTCAATGCCTTCGGCTCAAGTTGTCCATGACCATGGACACGGCTAATCGATTTGGTTTGGGCACTCTGCAGAGTTTTGCACACGTTCCCCACAAGATTTGATCGCCTCCGAGTTTGTCCTCGCACTTCAGGGTGTTTGAAGACCAGATGATCAAAACATGGTCTTTCAACGGGTCCCTCTGATCCCCTGCCGGTGCCCATCCAATCCTACCGTTCTTCTACATCTGCTAGCACCGCCTGTCCAGAGTCGCCGCGTTGTCCAACCAAGCCAGAGCTCATAATGACTTGTGGCTGTGCAGGTAAACCTTGGGTCTTGAAGCCTCCGTCCATCCCTTCGAGCCTGGGTGAAGCTTTCTGCAAGATGTCATGGCACTTCCCCATGCATCCCGGGTCGTCCACTGGTTTCTCTAGGGAGCCCATCTAAACCGTCCTTCACCCAGAGTTGTGTTGCATCATGAGGTCTTGAAAAGTCTTGTCTTAACTAGTCTTGGTTATTAAATTATTCTCGCATCACTCGTGATAAACTCTCAACCAGAACCCCGTCTACACAAGCATAGCAAAATAGAATTTGTCGTCCCGGGCCAAGTAACGGGGTTGTTGGGTGCCTACCACATGATACTACAACAAGTAACCAATATTTCCAAGTACCTACTCAGCATGCAATAGGGTGCTTGAAGGGTAGAACTACAATGCATAAAACATAGGTAATACATGATCAAAAGACTTGCCTTGCTGATAGTTGTCGTTATTGAGCACTTCTAAGTAGCATTCTTAGCACTCCGGGTGATCTATCGATACAAACAAAATGCACACAATAAGTATTACAATCACTAACAAACAAAATAACATCACTAACATATAATCACCATTGCACAAAGTGAAGAAAATCACTTAACATAAGCAAGACAGAATCTATTTTTGATAAAACCCCAACAAAAATATTTAAAAAAAATTGAAACTTAAACTACTGAAAGATATGATCACTAGGAAGCAGCAGAAAAAAGAATCAAATTAAAAGCTATTTTTAAACTCCTGGAATAAGCAGAACAAGATTTAAACTAAATCTGATCTAATTCAAATTTTTAAATTTCAAACATAGGCACATAATATGTTTTAGAAAACTACAAGAAAATTGGAATCTACTGCAAAAAGATTCAACTCCATTGGAGTCCTGGATCAAAAGTTATAGAGGAAACAAGATTTGCATTGCCTTTGTTTTTGAATTAAAACAAAATAAAAGGAAAAACTAACTAGTGAACGGGGGGGGGGGGGGGGTATGTGGCAGTTCCTGGTTGGCTAGAGTGTGGGTGCTGCGGTGACTAAAGGGCGAATGGACGCAAAGTAAAATAAAACTGCTCGGCTAACTAATACTAATAGAAAACCGAACGGTTTTCTTAACAAAACCGAAGGGGTATCTTCTAGTCTAATCTCAGGCGTTGGCTTAGATTGAACAGCTCAGGTAGGGAAAGGGGATGTTGAACTCACACGGGGGTCGGCTAGGCTCAACTCCAGCGAGCAGGGAGGTGGCGGTGGTCGAGGATGACGCTCCGGTGGTCCTCCGGTGACGGCGAGAGCACCAAGAGGACGCGGCGAACCTCCGACGTCCTTTGGGGGCGTCGGAGCGGTCCGGGGTGGCGTGGGGTAACGGCTACGAGCTCGGGGAAGCTCTGGGTCAGGGTGACAACTCTGGCGAGGCGGTGCGGTGGCGCGGGGCGATGAGCTCGGGTTCTGGGTGGAAAAACGGAGCGCGGCGGCGATGTGGTGGCCGCTGGTGGCGTCGGGTGGCTGGGGTGGCGATGGGTGGCGCGGCAGGGCGTCGGGGGGTTCTGTGGAGCTTGGCTCCGGCGAGCAGGGAGGGTCGGGCGGCTTGGGCGGCGAGGAGGGGCGGCTACAAGGGGCTCGGGGTGCAGGGAGGCGAGAGCTTATATAGGGGGAGAGAGGAGAGGCTCGGGAGGGAATGAAATCGGGATCGGGGCGGGCTGCGGCGAGATCCAGCGAGACATGGCAGGGGATCGGCGATGAGAAGGAAGGAGGAGGAGAGGTGGCCTACGGGTGGCAGGGTCGGGCGGTGGGTCCCACGGGCAGTGAGAGACAGGGGAGGGACCTCGGGTCGGTCGGCCGGCTTGGAACCGAATCGGATCCCGGGCCAGGTGGGATCTGGCCCGATCGGCTATCTTGCGCTTAAGCGCTTTCCTATTTAAAAAAAGAACTTTCCTATTTTCTATTTTTTCGAAAACAGAAGGTAAAAGGAATAAAAAGGCAATAAAATAAATTCCAAATATAGGGGTATTATATACCAAAATTTTCAGAAAAAAATCTCTACACGTTTAACATTTTTCCATGACCAAAATAAAAACTTAAAAAATGTTTTTTTAGAAAAACCCTAAAAGCTTTATTTTCTTTTGCAAATATTTTCTCAACAAAGTTTTGGTTTTATTGGCTCAAAATATATCAAAAGTGCCTCTGGTTTTGGAGGGTCATATTCCTCCTCTCTTTCTTGCTTGCAAGAATTTATTTCCCGGCACTTCTTGCACGAAGAAAAATAGAAATGCAAAAAGAAAATTTGAAAGAAATCAAATGCCAACTTTATTTCAATCAATATGCATAGATGCTTAGCTACAATTGTAAAACATTCCAAATTAGGAAATTTGGGATGTTACAGTTAGTGCAATACCTCAATCTTTATATAATGAAATTAAAGATGAGATTGCACTTGCCGAGATGGAATTTATTGATATTACTATTAAACTTGCTAATAGAGATACTATCTGTCCTGTGGGAATTGTTAGAGATGTTGAATCTTGTGTGGTAAAACTAAGTATCCTACTGATTTTCTCGTTCTTGCTACCACACAGATAGCTTTTGTCCCATCATATTTGGTAGACCTTTCCTCAATGCTGTTAATGCTCAAATTGATTGTGAGAAATGAATTGTTACTGTTGTCTTTGGAGGTGTGTCACATGAATTTAATTTTTCTAAGTTTGGTAGACAACCTCATGAAAAAGAATTGTCTAGTAAGGATGAAATTATTTCTCTTGCTTCTATTGTTGTGCCTCCTACTGATCCTTTAGAGCAATACTTGTTTGAACATGAAAATCATATGCGTATCGATGAAAGGAATGATATAGATAGAGTTATCTTTGAACAACGTCATATCCTTAAGAATAATTTGCCTGTTGAATTACTTGGAGATCCACCTCCACCAAAGGGTGATCCTGTGTTTGAGCTTAAAAAATTACCTAATACTCTTAAGTATGCTTATCTTGATGAAAAATAGATATATCCTGTTATTATTAGTGCTAACCTTTCAGAGCGTGAAGAAAAGAAATTATTGAAAACTCTGAGGAAGCACCGTGCTGCTATTGGATATACTCTTGATGATCTTAAGAGCATTAGTCCCAGTCTATGCCAGCATAAAATTAAAACTGATCCTGATTCCAAACGAGTTGTCGATCACCAACGAAGATTAAATCCTAAGATGAAAGAGGTGGTAAGAAAAGAAATACTAAAGCTCCTGGAAGTAGGTATTATTTATCCTGTTGCTCATAGTCATTGGGTAAGTCCGGTGCATTGTGTCCCTAAGAAGGGAGGTATTACCGTTGTCCCTAATGATAAAGATGAATTAATCCCACAAAGAATTGTTACTGGCTATAGGATGGTAATTTATTTTAGGAAATTAAATAAAGCTACTAAGAAATATCATTACCCTTTACCTTTTATTGATCAAATGCTAGAAAAATTGTCTAAACATACACACTTTTTCTTTCTAGATGGTTATTCTGGTTTCTCCCAAATACCCGTTGCACAATCTGATCAGGAGAAAACCACTTTTACTTGCCCTTTCGGTACCTTTGCTTATAGACGTATGCCTTTTGGTTTATGTAATGCACCTGCTACCTTTCAAAGATGTATGATGGCTATATTCTCTGACTTTGTGAAAAGATTGTTGAGGTTTTCATGGATGATTTCTCCGTTTACAGATCTTCTTTTGATGATTGCTTGAGCAACCTTGATCGAGTTTTGCAGAGATGTAAAGATACTAACCTTGTCTTGAATTGGGAGAAGTGCCACTTTATGGTTAATGAAGGCATTGTCTTGGGACATAAAATTACTGAAAGAGGTATTGAAGTCGATAAGGCTAAAGTTGATGCGATCGAGAAAATGCCATGCCCTACAGACATTAAAGGTATAAGAAGTTTCCTTGGTCATGCTGGTTTCTATAGAAGGTTTATTAAAGACTTCTCTAAGATTTCTAGGCCTCTCACCAATCTCTTGCAAAAAGATATTCCATTTGTTTTTTATGATGATTGTGAAGAAGCATTTGAAATACTTAAGAAGGCCTTGATAAGCGCACCTATTGTTCAACCACCTGATCGGAACCTACCTTTTAAAATTACGTGTGATGCTAGTGATTATGTTGTTGGTGCTGTTCTAGGACAAAGAGTTGATAAGAAATTAAATGTTATTCATTATGCTAGTAAAACTCTAGACAGTGCCCAAAGAAACTATGCTACCACTGAAAAAGAATTTTTAGCAGTTGTGTTTGCATGTGATAAGTTCAGATCTTATATTGTTGCTTCCAAAGTTACTATTCACACTAATCATGCTGCTATTAAATATCTCATGGAAAAAAGGATGCTAAACCTAGACTTATTAGATGGGTTCTCTTGCTACAAGAATTTTATTTGCATATTGTTGATAGGAAGGGTGCTGAGAACCCCATAGCAGATAACTTGTCTAGGTTAGAGAATGTTCTTGATGACCCACAACCTATTGATGATAGCTTTCTTGATGAACAACTGAATATCATCAATGCTTCACGTAGTACACCATGGTATGCTGATTATGCTAATTATATTGTTGCTAAATATATACCACCTAGGTTCACATACCAACAAAAGAAAAAGTTCTTTTATGATTTGAGACATTACTTTTGGTATGATCCTCACCTTTATAAATAAGGAGTAGATGGTGTTATTAGACGTTGTGTACCTGAGCATGAATAGGGACATATCCTACAGAAGTGTCACTTCGAGGCTTATGGAGGACACCATGCGGGAGATAGAACTGCACACAAGGTATTGCAATCCGGTTTTTATTGGCCTACTCTCTTCAAGGATGCTCGTAAGTTTGTCTTGTCTTGTGATGAATGTCAAAGAATAGGTAATATCAGTAAACGTCAGGAAATGCCTATGAATTATTCACTTGTTATTGAACCATTTGATGTTTGGGGTTTTGATTATATGGGACATTTTCCAAAGTCCAACGGGTGTACTCATATTCTAGTTGCTGTTGATTACGTTACTAAGTGGGTAGAAGCTATACCAACTAGTAGTGTTGATCATAACACCTCTATTAAGATGCTTAAAGAAGTTATTTTTCTTAGATTTGGAGTCCCTAGATATTTAATGACTTATGGTGGTTCACATTTTATTCATGGTGCTTTCCGTAAAATGCTTGCTAAGTATGATGTCAACCATAGAATTGCATCTCCTTATCATCCTCAGTCGAGTGGTCAAGTAGATTTAAGTAATAGAGAAATTAAATTAATTTTGCAAAAGACTGATAATAGTTCTAGAAAGAATTGGTCTAAGAAACTTGATGATGCACTGTGGGCTTATAGAACTACTTATAAGAATCCCATGGGCATGTCTCCGTATAAAATGGTTTACGGTAAAGCATCTCATTTACCTATTGAGCTAGAGCATAAGGCTTATTGGGCAATCAAAGAGCTCAACTTTAATTTCAAACTTGCTGGTGAAAAGAGGTTATTTGATATTAGCTCACTTGATGAATGGAGAACTCAGGCATATGAAAATGCCAAGTTGTTTAAAGAAAAAGTTAAGAGGTGGCATGATAAAAGGATACAAAAACGTGAGTTCGATGTAGGTGATTATGTCTTGCTATACAATTCTCGTTTAAGATTTTTTGCAGGCAAACTTCTCTCTAAATGGGAAGGACCTTACATTGTTGAGGAAGTATATCATTCTGGTGCCATAAAAATCAACAACGCAGAAGGTAATTTTCTGAGAGTTGTAAATGGGCAAAGAATCAAGCATTATATCTCAGGTACTCCCATAAATGTTGAAAGCAATATTATTAATAACATAACTCCGGAGGAGTACATAAGGGATATTTAGCAGCTTATTTCAGAGTCCAAGAACGAAGAGGTATGTGATACGGTAAGTAAACCGACTCCAAAACTCTTCCAATAGCAATTTTTCTCCGTTTTGGAATATTTTGAAAAATAGCAAAATTTAAAGTAGTCCGGAAAGCGCACGAGGAGGTGACAAGCCTGCCAGGCGCGCCCCACCCCGTGGGCGCGCCTGGGGGCTCGTGAGCACCTCGTGTGTCTCTCGGACTCCGTTTTCTTGTGGAATACTCCTTATGGTCGGTAAAAATTCATTATATAATCTCCCAAAAGGTCTGACCCTCGAATCACGCAAATATCCTCTGATTTCGTTTCGAGCCAGTTTCTGCAGCAGATTTAGAGCAAAGATGTCTTCTCAAGATTCAGAGGGGGAGAGCTATGTGGCTAATTGCCTTGCTAACCCCAAGGTCTAGAGAGACTCAGATCCTTATGATTGGACCACACATGAGGAAGAAGATTATGATCCTAAGGGGAATGAAGGAACAAGTTCTGACGAAGAGGAAGTTCCTCTACCCCAACCTGGGAACATGCATGTGGAGCTCAAGAAGTCGAGTCTCCCTAACTCAAGGAAGAAGCCTAAGATTTTGTTTACCCCTTCTCGTCTTCTACAGGAGAGTAAGCAAGAATTATGTCAAAGGGTGTTGAGGCTTGAAGAGGAAGTTAACGATCTAAAAGAGCAGAACTTTGTGCTAAAAAGGAAACTAAACAAGCTTAAGCATTCTGCCCCAACTCCACCACCATCACCTTCGAAGGAAGACAATTAAACACATGGGTATGGGCACTCCCCTTGGCTTGTTCCAAGCTTGGGGGAGTTGCCCCGGCATCGTATCACCATCACATATATTGCCTTTACCTTTATCTTAACTCGATTCTTTTTGGTAATATCTTTATCTAGTAGAATAAAGTTCTTAGTATGATCTAGGCTTGAGTTTTTCTTTGTGTTACCCCCAATGTAATCGAGTTTGTGAGTTATATAATACAGAGTGTTTTACTTAAGGGCTTTGCTTCATGCCATGATCTAAAGAAAAGAACAATAATAGAACAAAAGCATGAAAGATCATGTGATGATCCTATGGGAAGTGGTGGCTTCACATATAAAAAGAATGTTGATTGAAACTTACTTTGGGTGGACAAACGTAGACCTTAGTCATTGTTGCAATTAGTAGGAAGTAATAAAGAAAGAGAGGTTCACATATAAATATATCATCTTTGACACCGTTTATGATTGTGAACACTCATTAAACTATTACATGCTGAGAAGTAGATGTTGGACAAGGAAGACAACATAATGAATTATGTTTGCTTGGTTCCGAACAATGTTATATGACTAGAGATCCCTTAGCATGTGACGCTTGCTTCCACCTCATATCAGCCAAAACTTCCGCACTAAGTAGAGATCCTACTTGTGCATCCATAAAACCTCAACCCAGTTTTGCCATGAGAGTCCACCATACCTACCTATGGATTGAATAAGATCCCTCGAGTAAGTTGTCATCGGTGCAAGCAATAAAAAATGCTCCCTAAATATGTATGATCTATTAGTGTGTGGAAAATAAGCTTTCTACGAACCTATGATGAGGAAGACATAAAAGCGACAGACTGCATAATAAAGTTCTTTATCACAAGAGGAAATATAAAGTGACATTCCTTCACACTATGAGATCACACATCCAAACCTCAAAAGCACATGACAACCTCTGCTTCCCTCTGCGAAGGGCCTATCTTGTACCTTTACTTTTTATCTTTAAAAGAGTCATGGTGATCGACACCAATTCCTTATTTCGCCATTATCTTGGCAAGCGTCATGTGCTAGGGAAAGATCTATATTCATATATCAACTTGGAAGTAAGTAATCATGAATTATTATTGTTGACATTACCCTTGAGGTAAATAGTTGGGAGGCGAAACTATAAGCCCCTATCTTTCTCTGTGTTCAACTGGAACTTTGATCTCATGAGTACCGCGTGAGTTTTAGCAATTGTAGAAGACTAAAAGATGATTGAGTATTTGTATTTGCTTTACAAGCTCTTATTTGACTCTTTCCGATGTTATGATAAATTGCAATTGCTTCAATGACTAAAGACTATTGGTTGTTAATTCTCAATAAGGTTCTTGATCCATACTATACATTGTGAAGGAATTGTCACTTTAGCATAAGAGATTATATGGCACTATTGTTGTTTTAAATATGATCATGATGCATGCATGTCTGTATTTTATTTTATCGACACCTCTATCTCTAAACATGTGGGCATATTTATTGATCTTGGCTTCCGCTTGAGGACAAGTGAGGTCTAATCTTGGAGGAGTTGATACGTACATTTTGCATCATGCTTCTATATTTTCTTTCTTATTTTATAAGGTTTACATGAAGAGGGATAATGCCGACAGCTGGAATTCTAGGCTGGAAAAGGAGCAAGTTTGAGATACCTATTCTGCACAAGTCCAAAAGCCGTGAAAATCAGCAAGGAATTATTTTGGAATATATAAAAAATACTGGGAGGAATAAATACTAGAGGGGATCCACCAGGAGGTCACGAGCCTGCCAGGCGCGCCCCACCCCCCTAGGCGCGCCTAGGGGGCTCATGGGACCCATGTTACCCCTCCCGCTCCCATCTTCTGCTATATAGAGGGTTTCGTCCCAGAAAAAAATTCAAGAGAGAGCTTTCGGGAACAAACGACGTCGCCACGAGGCGGAACTTGAGCAGAACCAATCTAGAGCTCCGGCAGGGCCGTCCTGTCGTGGAAACTTCCCTCCCGGAGGGGTAAATCATCGCCATCGTCACCACCAACACTCCTCTCATCGGAGGGGACTCATCTCCATCAACATCTTCATCTCCAAACCCTAGTTCATCTTTTGTACCCAATCTCCGTCTCGCCACTCCGATTGGTACTTGTAAGGTTGTCAGTAGTGTTAATTACTCCTTGTAGTTGATGCTAGTTGGATTACTTGGTGGAAGATCATATGTTCAGATCCTTAATGCTATTCAATACCTCTCTGGTCATGAACATAATTATGCTTTTGTGAGTAGTTACGTTTGTTCCTGAGGACATGGGATAAGTCTTGCTATAAGTAGTCATGTGAATTTGGTATTCGTTCGATATTTTGATGTGTTGTACGTTGTCTTTCCTCTAGTGGTGTTATGTGAACGTCGACTACATGACACTGCACCATTATTTGGGCCTAGAGGAAGGCATTGGGAAGTAATAAGTAGATGATGGGTTGCTAGAGTGACAGAAGCTTAAACCCTAGTTTATGCGTTGCTTCGCAAGGGGCTGATTTGGATCCACCAGTTTAATGTTATGGTTAGACTTTGTCTTAATTCTTCTTTCATAATTGTGGATTCTTGCGACAGGGGTTAATCATAAGTGGGATGTTTCTCCAAGTAAGGACATCACCCAAGCATCGGTCCACCCACATATCAAACTATCAAAGTAGCGAACACGGATCATATGAACATGATGAAAACTAGCTTGACAGAAATTCCCATGTGTCCTCGGGAGCGCTTTATCTTATATAAGAGTTCGTCCAGGCTTGTCCCTTGCTACAAAAGGGATTGGGCCATCTTGCTGCACCTTTGTTACTATTGTTACTTGTTACCCGTTACGAATTATCTTATCCCGCAACTATCTGTTACCGATAATTTCAGTGCTTGCAGAGAATACCTTGCTGAAAACCACTTGTCATTTCCTTCTGCTCCTCGTTGGGTTCGACACCCTTACTTATCGAAAGGACTACGATAGATCCCCTATACTTGTGGGTCATCAGCCGCCACCTTCGTGGGATCCCGTTAAGACGCCAAAGTTTGGTATGCCTTGTATTTACTAGGGCTTGTTAGCTCTCTAATTCTTGTTAGCTTTCTAATTCTAGTCATTGTTGCTTGATTGCTTCGGCATTAGTTTTTAAATGAAGTCGTGGGGTCTAGATCGTATTAGGAAGAGAAGACAGGAAGATGATGATGAGATGGTCCTTTTCATTCTTCCATTATTGCACTAGTACTTAATGGACAGTTGAGGACAGGGTGAAAAAAAACAAAGGCATAGCTCGATCCTTTACAACAAGCAACGTGTTGACGAACTTCTTGAAGGACATGTGAAGAATTGCTTGGTAACTTTTAGGATGGAACCATACATCTTTAAGTCTTTAGCATCATATCTTAGAAGGAAAGAATTGATAAAAGACACAAGACTCAAGGTGGAGGAGAAATTAGCATTATTCCTGTACATGTTGTCACATAATTCATCATATGAAGATATGCAACTGGAATTCAGGCATAGTGGATCCACCTTTCATGAGTACATCAACGAGTTCTTCGATATCATCCCTGCCCTATGTACTCGCTTTGTGGAGCCTCCACGCATTGACGAACCGCATCCAGTAATTGCTACCGATGAAGATTCTATCCATACTTCAAGGTTCTTATCTTGACACTTCAAAAATTCCTTACCTTTCTCCATTAAAATCTCAAAAGTTAATTAGCAAATCTATTTTTTAGATAATTGTATAGGTTCTATCGATGGATCCCATGTTCCTATTAACATTGCGCCTGAGAGTGCTGCACCATTTCAGAATAGAAAGGGCACCCTGAGCCAAAACATAATGATTGCAAGTGACTTTGACTTGAAGATCACATTAATATCATGTGGCTGGGAGGGGTCTGCAACAGATGCTAGGGTTCTTCAATCTGCAATGAACTCTGGATTTAAACTACCTGATGGGAAGTTTTACCTCGCCGATGGTGGTTACGCAAACACCACATCCTTCCTTGCACCGTATCGGGGTGTGAGTTATCACTTGAATGAATTTGGGCATGGCCACTATCGTCAACAAAACCATAGAGAATTATACAATCTTCGACATGCTTTGTTGCGAAATCATGTAGAAAGGACCCTAGGAGTTCTTAAGAAGCAATTACTGATTCTCAATGTCTGGACATTACATTCAATTAGGAACAAAGCGAGGATTCCTGCAGCTACGACAATCTTTCATAACATCATCAAATTGCATGCTCGTGATGAGGAATGGTGTAAGTGCATCTAGTGCCCCTTAGTGATTTTGGTGGTCTAAAGACTTATAGGTTAAGTATCTAATGTGTTCTTGAGTGTACACAGGATCTATAAGTCACTGAGGAGTTTGAAATATTCGGTGAATATCGACCCCTAAAAATGTATATCTTCGGTTGAAGAAATTGGTCTAAAGCTGAAGATTTGAATCGCGAAGAATTTGCGATGAAATTGATATTCCTCATGAACATATTGAAATTGAGGAATTCGATGTGTCCTGAAGAAAATCATTCTGAAGACTTTGAAGCATGAAGATTTACTCTTTCTGTTTTGTTTTCTTCACACTTGAGTAATAGGAACACCGTACTGTTAAAGGGGGTCGAGGTAACACATTGGAATGAATTTCCTCATGATCCTCAACCCAGGCCTAAATCCTACCAAAAGCCTCAAGTGAGGAATATGAGTGACATGAGGACTCTCACAGTTGAGGGTCCCGACCGTTTTGATAGCCACGCCACACCATTGGTCTTATCCACACCAACGGTCATATTAGTTAAGGGCATTAATGTCAAATCATGTCGGGATGCTCCCATGCAATAAATAGCCACCCCCACAACCATTAGCTGGTTGGCTTCTCCGTTAGAAACTGACACCTGTCATAAGAGCAACCCAAATTCCTCAGAGTCTTCGAGAGTAATTCATCAGTGAGGAAATACCCCAAACACCAAACCACAAACCGAGAACCAAGTGATTGAGCATCACTGAAGAAGTTGTTCCTTTGTGGGACTGAAGCCTTTTACCTTTGAGGACTGTGCATCCTCCAGACGGCTATGCATCATGGTCTAGAGCAATCCAGCAGTCAATTGTGGATCGCCGGGTGACCAAGTTTGTGAGGGTTTGGAAGTCTGCCCTAAAGACTTACCACGAGTGTTGGGCGAGGACTGTGTGTTCTTAGCCCAAGGAGAATACGGTAGGGACTGTGTGTTCCGGGACTGTGTGTCTTTTGGTTTCAATACCAAGCCACTCAAAACCAGATGTACAACTGTCACAGCAGTTGGAAAGGGGATTATTTACTACTATCTTCGCTGTGAAACGGGTTCTAATTCATCAACTCTTTATATTCCTCAGATTATGTGTTGATGATTTTCACTGTCACTATTTGAAGAATTTGTTGAAGACTTTCTCTGAAATTCCTCAACCCCAAATTCTTCACGCAAGTTAATCCTCATCTGTTTTCTGCGTGCCTGCTTACTGTGCAAACTGTTTTCATATTCTTCATCCTGAAAAAGTGATGTAGTGAAACTTTGCACTCCTGATCCTTTGCTGTTTACACTGTAAGTTAGTCATCAGTGAGGAATTTCCTCAAAAGGAATTTCCTAAGTGATGAAATTCTAAAAATCTCCTATTCACCCCCCCCTCTAGTCGATATAACGCACTTTCAATTGGTATCAGAGCAAGGTACTCCCTTGTTCTGTTCGATTTTGGTTTAACCACGTGGAGTTTTAGTTATGTCGACTGCAGGCATGATTAAGGTTACTGCAGCATGTCCTACTTTCAAAGGAAAGAACTTTCCCTTCTGGAAGACCAAGATGCAGATGCATCTACAAGCTACTGACAATGATCTCTGGTATATTGTGGAACATGGCGTCCCCATCATCTCTGCAAGTATCTCTGTTGCTGACGTGAAGAAATTCAAGCAACTTGATTCTCAAGCGAAGAATATCATCTGTGGCCATCTGAGCCCAGGCCAGTTTGGCAGAGTGAGTGCTTTGGGCTCAGCGAAACTTATCTGGGAAAGACTATCGAAAGTAAATGAAGGAGTATCAACCCAGCGTGATTCTCGTGTTGATGTTCTTCGCAATCTCTTCAATTGCTTCAAGAGGTTTGACAATGAAAGTTGCCAAGATACCTTTGATCGCCTCACTAACATATCAAATGAACTGCAAGCACTGGGAGCTCGAGACATTACTGATCACGAAGTTGTGAAGAAACTGCTAAGATCTTTGGATTCTTCATTTGATACTTTAGTTCTGATGATTCAAGAAAGACCATACTACAAGATGCTTGATCCAGCTGATATACTCGAAAGACTCAATACTCATGAATTCCAGCAAGAAGAAAAGAGATATCTATATGGACCAAGCTATTCTAGACCACGTGCACTGAAAGCTAGAGCAATTTCCTCATCTGAAGAAGAAGACTCGGATGATAGCATTGTTGGTCCTGAAGAATTTGGACATGAGCTTGCAATGCTCGTGAGGAAATTCCATAGGTTTACACGACGTGGCCAATTCGGTAAATCTTCAAGAAGAGATATGAGGAAATCAGAATCTTCATCTGAGGACTACAAGAAAAGAACCTGCCACAAATGCAAGAAATCAGTTCACTACATTGCTGATTGTCCCTGTTGGGGAAAGGAATCAAAGAAGAAGAAATACAAGGATGACAGTTCTGATGACTCGAAGAAGAAGAAGAAATCTTCAAAATCCTCATCTTCAAAGTTCTCATCGCACAAGAAGACCAGTTTCAGAAAGGCTCGGGCACTTATTGGCAAGGAAATGGATTCCGAGGCAGAATCAGAGGAATGTGATGAAGAGGAGGGTTCTGATGAAGACTCAGAATCCGGACAGGATAGTCTTGCACTTGCAACCACTTTCGTTAGCAAGTCAATCTTCAACCTTGAAGAAGATGATAACACCATCCACACTGATGACTATGCTGATGACTTCGCTCCAACCTATTGCTTCATGGCAAAAGGTTCAAAGGTACCGAATGATGCTTCCTTGTCACATCCCTGACATCTTAAGCAAGTTAGCTTTGTGCTCATGTTTTCCTTTGCATTGCATCTAGGAAATTTCCAACAAGAATAAAGCAAGTGATGAAGGAAAATGCTAAAACCCTAGCCACTTCTCAAAATGAAGGAAAATTCAAACTAGTTAAAATCAATGAACCCAAAATGGCCTCAAGAAAAGTTCAAACTTTCTGACAAATCATGAAAGTAAATAAGCAATGAAGAAAACCTTTTTCTTGACACTTTAAGCATTTTAAATAAATGCAAAAAACTACTGGTTTCAAGTTTTAAATTTGAAATCAGAAACTTTAAACTTTCAAAAATATTGAGAACTTTGGGAATGGTTGGAAATATTCCAACAAATATTCTGTTTAAAATAGTTTTTACAAACTATTTGGGAGCTGAAATAAATAGCAAGTTAATGAAATAGCAAAACAGAAACAAATTAGAAAAAAATGGGAAAACTCTTACCTGACGCTTACCTGGCCCAGCCCAGCTCCCCTGTCATCTTCCTCCTCGCCAGTAGGAGCAGGAGGTGGCCGCCGCGTCGCCGCGCGCCTCCACGCACCTGTGCGCGTGCCTGGCCGCCGCTTCGCGCTGGCAAGCACGGGGATAAGCTCCCCGAGCCTGTAGCTATCCATTCCTGTGCTCACTCTTCCCCCTCTCCTCTCGGTTCCCTCGATCCCCTCTGCCGCCATTGACAGGAGCTCGAACTCGAGCTGCCCGTGCCCCTAGGCATAGGATCCCCATTCTGAGTGTGTCGTTAGCTCCGCCTCGACGAACTGGTCCTCCCTGCAAAAGCCGAAGCCTCCCCGAGCCTTGCAACGGCCACGGCACCGTCGTCTTCAACCTTCGGCCGTCGGCGAGCTCTGCTCGATTCGTCGCCCTCAGTGCTTCCCCGAGCCGTCCAAGCCCTTCTCTGCACTCCTCGTGAGCTTGCGCGTCTTTCCCCTAAGATCTTCCGTCGATCCCCTCCTCTAGGCTTAGTTCCACCAGAGCCCGACGAGGACCGCCACTGAAGCTCGTCGCCGGTAGCCCTCCGGTGAAGTGTTGGTCCGTCTGAGGCCACCAGCAGCCTCAGGAGATCACGTAGATGCTTTAGGTGCCCAGCCCCGCGCGTTTTGACCCCGTATTCGATGGCTTCGACGATGGCCGAACTTGGTCGCCGCCAAGCTCGTCGCCGGCGTTGATTCTGGCCACCCCAGCCCCTGGGGCTTGTCCCATCATGCGCGCCGTCGAGTGGCCGTTCTTCTCGTGGTCTCTGCCGTGAGTTTGGCCGTCGGAGGCGAGTTTCCGATGCCCTCCACCGTACTGGTGGTCGCCGGAGGCTCCCCGCCGGCGAGGACGACCTCGACGCCGGTGGATCTCAGCTGGCCTGAGCCACTGACGTGTGGGGCCAGCCTCTGGATAGTCTAGAAATAATAAAAATAAATAAATTAAATTGATAAGTCACTGACATGTCGGTCCAGTGAGTTTAATTAACTAAATAAGATTAATCGTAATCTAAAATTGACCAGAGACACTGACCAGTGGGTCCCACTGGTCAGGTTTGACTTTCAACGGCCAGTTGGACCTGCTGATGTCATGCTGGTGCAGTAAAAGGATTTTCCAGTATAGAAATAATTCCAGAAATGTTTAAAACTTCAAAAATCCATAGAAATTAATCTGTAACTCCAATGAAAATAATTTATATATCAAAAAGTATCAGAAAAATTCAAGGAATCTGAATATGCCATTTTAAAACATGTTTGAAAATGTTACAGAACCCAAACATGTAGTTTAATGAATAAGTCAATTCTTATAAATACTTTATAAATGGAATATGGAAAATATTTAAATTTCACTATGATGGACATGATCAAATACTATCCTAATTACAAACCAGCAACCTAACATGTCATTCCATGCATGTTAACATCAAGTTGATCTGAGCATCAGGTCGAATCAATTAAAATGGTATCCGAGAATACCTCGTTTGAAGTGATATCTGAATTTGATTCAAATCAACTTCAAACCTAAAATATGCTATCTATATTAGGTTATCACCGTGCATCCTCATGCCATGCTCATGCATCATCTTGATTGCATATGCTTGATATTGATTGATGTCATTCCTTTCGGTAGGCTCCGCTCCCCCGGATTCCACCGAATATCCGTCTGAAGGATATTGTCACTCCTCTGAGCAACAAGGCAAGCAACCATTTTGATCATCCCGATAAATCCCATGTTCTTGCTCCTGCACTTACTTATTGCATTAGGATCAAATGCTTCAACTGCTTTTTCCACGTTGGTCGAACCCACTTCCTTTGCATGACCTATCCTTGTCAAAGTAAATAGCCGAACCTTGCAACCTAGCATACCTAGTAGTTGCTTGAGCCATGATGTGTCTTATCCTGCTATGCGTGCTATGCTTAGAGTTGTGTATGGTCTATCATCTGGGAGATGAACAGAATTGTGAGAATGTGTTCGGTAAGCAAAGGTTGTGTGTCGAACCTGATTTGGTAAAGGTACCGGTGAAAGGCTGTGTAGGAGTACATGGCGGGTTGTTTCATTGGAACCGTCCTTAGGAACTGAGTTCCGTGTATGTAATCCAAGACTAGATACTACCACACGTTGGGATACTTAATTGACCCTCTCGACTTATTAATCGCTTAGTGCTCGGTCCAGGAGTTGCAAGTAGTCTCTGGTGTTTATAGTCATGCTGGAGGCCGTGCATGGTGCTGACCTGAGAGGTGGGCTGTGATGCGGTAGGCAGTGGCACGGTGTACCAAGTGGCACCCGGATGGTGGGCTTGGGAACCCTGCGCACATCGTTTGAGGCCGTGGCGGAAACCTCGGTCGGACTTCCATGCGGGTTAACCTCAGATAGGCGATAAACCTGGACTAGGTACTAGTGTGGTTAACGGTCGTGGCCGACTCCCTCGCTAGGCTTCCGCTTGAAGGTTGCCGAGGTGCATGACGTGCACATGGCGATAAGTGGCGGGAGCGTGTGTGACGAAGTACCCCCTGCAGGGTTATGATCTATTCGAATAGCCGGGTCCGCGGATATGGACTACTTGGAGACATATGTTGTTCATAGATAACTTCAATGGCTACTCATAAAATTGTCAAGATAAGCGTGAGTGTCGTGGACGGCATTTCCGTATGGAGACGGAATGATTCCACGATGGTGTATTGTTGTGGTGTTAGTGGACTCGTGTGCAAGAAATCAAGTTGTCAAAATTATTTAAAAATGCAAGTTGTCTAGCCACGAGTCAAATGCTGGCTTTCCGCATGAAACCCCACCATACCCTGTTGATACATTGCATGAGTAGTTAATTATCCTAAAGTCTTCCTGAGTACCTTCGTACTCATGTTCGTTTAATAAATGTTGCAGAGGTTGCTAATGACCCTAATGGAGGGTTCTTCGTAGACATCGACGATGACGAGTCGCTGGTGTTCCAGCTACGATCTGGCCCTACGTTGGATCTGTAGTATAGTCAGGCCATGTGCCTTCTAGTTGCACCTGTCTATACTCAGACAGTTTTAAACTCTTCCGCTGGCTTGTAACTGAATGACTGCTATTATGGGTCGTGAGACCCTTAATGTGTAATATTATGTGTGTGGCTCTTCCGAGCCTCTTAAATAAAGCTTGTATGTTTAAGGTTATGTTGTGATCCATCGATGTATCTATACATATCGGTATGCCATGCGTACGTGTGTCGTACTTGATATGTATGGGGTTCGATTACCTAGTCGTGAACTTTAGTAGCACTCCTTACAAGGAAATGCCCCTTTGTGATCCAACGAGCCTTGGTAGCTCGCTACTGCTCCGGACACATTGGTTGACCGGCATGTGTCCTTCTTAGCTGTTGTGTCTGTCCCCTTTGGGGAAATGTCACGCGATGTAATGGAGTCCTTGTAGCTTGCTACGACTCGTCTACATTCGCTGGTGACTGACACCTGCTTTGTTGGGTCATGTATGCATGTCCTTGTGCAGTACTGCCACTTTGGTTTATGACTAGACTTGTTGATCCAGGTTCTTTGACATTGGAATGCTAGCGACACTATTGCATACGTGAGTCAAAAGACGCAAACGGTCCCGGCTAAGGTAAGGCTGCAGCCGTGGAGTTAACTGTGCGTGAGACCGCAAAGGGATGCGATGTGTTACAGGCTGGATTCCTATGGCTTAGGATCGGGGTCCCGACAGCGTTGTTATCAGAGCCTGACTGACTGTAGGATTACTAAGCCAAACTGGTCGAAGTTGAGTCTAGAATTGCTTTAGTTATATATAAGGGAATTGTTTGTGGAAGGGAACGTAAGACTCTTGTTCTCTTCTCAAGTTATTCTATTCTAGTCATCCTCGTCCTTTCTGCGGGAATTAAGGACTAGGTTACTCATCTTCTTCTAGGCTCGTGTTTCTGATCGGTAGATTATAGGACTACGGGTCAAGAGATATTGGGTTTCTTCCATTCCTAGGAAAAAGGAAGTAAGTCTGATGATCAGAGAGTTGAACTTGATAGTTGAGTGGTTACGCTGTTCCATTTTGGGTTGTCTCAAAATTTGTTTTTGAGCATTTACAGCCGTCATGCTGCCCAATTTTGCATTCAGAGCTCTAATGCTTTTGCATTACTCTCTATTTACAGATGCCTGGCCGTCCTTCTCGTCAGGTGGTACGTCTCACCAGGTGCATTGATGTACCGGGTCATACGGCCATGCTGGTCAGGGTAATGTCGGTGTGCGGTTACCGCTGGTACCCCGAGTACAAAGTGGAGGAACAATACCGAGACTTCAACCAGAGCCAGTATATCTGCACTGTTAGGGTATTTCCAGATTACCCTGGAGCTGAGGAGCCAATCCATTGGTCCTATGGGTTGGGAGTCACTGTTGACATGGCAGTACGAGATGCTGCCTATTCAATGCTGGCCATTATGAGAGCGAGACATGCACTGCTGCAGAATTCAGAGTTCTGCTATGTTCCGGTCTCTCAGCCTGGTGAAGAGGGATACCTCAGTGGTGTCTATTTTGATTCTTCTATGGAGGATCCACTACTGCAGTCCACTGTTGAGATGCTAGAGAATAGAGACAGGGATGCTCGTGCTCTCCTCATGGAGCTTTATGCTACCCGTGCCCGTCTGTGGACATCTTTGACGCAGCTGGCACCGGTAGTCCAGACAGGGTACGGAGATATGGAGATGCTGAACCCTGTTAGGACCCATCTTCCGGCCCACGTTGACTGGCCAGCTATAGGAGGAATCACCCCTCTTCGGGGACCCCTCTTACCACTAGTCAGGGGACCAAGGCCACATCCGTGTCCTTATGGATCCCAGGGATCTCATGCTAGAGTGTTTCCTGATCCGCAGGTTGAGCTTCCAGGTCATGGAGGTAATCTCTATGAGATGTTCTATGCGGATGCCTGAGCTGTGAGCGGAAGGATAGTATGGTAGTACCCGTACGTTCACAGTCCTGCGTGACTTGTGAAGTATGCCTGTGATGTGAAACGAATTCCGGAGGCCTAGATAAATAATGTATAGGAAGCTTGTAAGCCTCTGATCAGTAGTTCCATAATTTCAGTAGTTTGCACTTCGAGTAAGTTTGTACTGAACTATGTAAGGGTGTGTATGAACCATGGTGTATATATAGCAGATGCTTGTTACCATGTTGTTCGGATATTCATTTCCGCATTCCGTGTGTTCAGTACATTCTTAATCCATAGCTAGTATTGATAAGACATTGGTTAAGCTGTGAGTTTGTTTGCCAGGATGGTGTCCACCAGGTTGAACCGTGCCCCTGCTCATGAGCAAGGCGAGGGTAGTCAAGTGTCGCAGGAAGACCTGCCTCACCCGCCCTCTCTGGCGGAAGTTATGCTTGAGGCAGAGAGAAACAAAAGGGAGACCAACCGACTGTTAGAGTGTATTGAGCAGAATACGCCTCGTCAGCCTAGGAATGCTGCAGTGTCCCTCAACGACTTTGTGAAGCTGAATCCTCCAAAGTTTCATCATTCCGTCGATCCCCTCGACGCTGATGACTCGCTGTGCAGCATCGCACGCAAGATTCGCTCTGCGAATGTTTCTGAGGCCGACAAGGTGACCTTTGCGGCATATTTCCTGGAAGGACCCGCCAATCTATGGTGGGAGAACTTTAAAGCTATGCGTCCTGCTGAACGAGTAGCCACATGGGCAGACTTCAGTGCAGCCTTTCGTCTGCACCATATTCTAGAAGGCCTGATGGACAGAAAGAGAGAGGAGTTCTGTGCCTTCACTCAGGGCAAGTTGACCGTGGATGCTTATAGCCGCTAGTTCGGTAACCTCGCCCGCTATGCAACAGAGGAGGTGTCTACTGACGCCAAGAAACAAGCAAGATTCCGTAAGGGTCTGAGCCCTGAGCTTCGTCGTGTTCTGCGCCTCCACGAGTGGGCAAGCTTTCAAGCCTAGGTCAACAAGGTGATCAGTGCCGAGACTGGTCATACTGACTTTGAAGCCACAAGGAAGCACTCCCGTGACTTTGGCTCGTCTTCTGGTTCCGCGTTTCCAAAATGCAGGTTGTGGGTTCTGAACAGTTCTCTGCCGCCAAGATACACCCCGAGGCCATCCTATGTGGCGCCTCAGACGAATCAGGCCAACCCTCCAGCAAAAGCTTATGGTGGTCCAGCTAGCAATGCTGCACCACGTGCCAACCAAGTGATATGCTACAAGTGTGGAGAACCAGGGCACTATTCTCGTGAGTGTCCTCAAAATGTGGGTGCCAAGCAACCCAGAAAGTCCGTCGGGCAAAGCTTACTATGTGAAGCCAACTCCTGCACGTGGTCGTGTGAACTTTGTCTCAGCAGAAGAAGCTGCAGAGGATTCCGACGTCTTACTGGGTACGCTTCTTGTTAATCATCACCCAGCGTCTGTTCTCTTTGACACTGGGTCTTCTCATTCCTTCATTTCATAAAGTTATGCACAGTTGCATAACATGTCTTTTTGTGATATGCCAATTCCATTGGTTGTCCAAACTCCTGGTAGCAAATGGCAAACCTCTAGGATAACCTATGACAATGAAATTCTAGTAGACAGGCTAGTTTTTCTAGCCTCATTGATAGCCTTGAAATCTTCGGATATTAATATCATCTTGGGTATGGACTGGATGTCAGCTCACTATGCCAAGATTGATACTCATTCTAGAAATGTCCAGCTTACCCATCCCTCGGGTGAGATAGTAAATGTCTCTACTCGAGTTGCCAAATGCCAACTCTATTCCCTAAATGCCAACCCTCTTCTGGAACTTGAAGACATTCGGGTAGTCCGTGACTTCCCGGATGTTTTTCCAGAGGAACTGCCAGGAATTCCACCTGACAGAGATGTAGAGTTTGTGATAGATCTTGTTCCGGGAACTATCCCAATAGCTAGAAGACCATACAAGATGGCACCCCTGGAGCTAGCCGAACTTAAGAAGCAACTAGATGAGGCCTTGAATAAAGGTTTCATTCGTCCTAGCTCTTCCCCTTGGGCTTGCCCCGTCCTCTTCGTCAAGAAGAAAGACGGAACAGATTGGATGGTTGTAGACTACCAACCAGTTAATCTGGTCACCATAAAGAACAAGTATCCGCTCCCCAGGATCAACGACCTGTACGACCAGCTCGCTGGGTCCTCAGTCTTCTCCAAAATGGATTTGAGGTTGGGATACCATCAAATCAAGATCAAGAACGGGGACATTCCAAAAACGCTTTTGTTACTCGTTATGGCCAATACGAGTACACCATCATGTCCTTCGAGTTAACCAATGCCCCAGCCACCTTCTCTCGTCTGATGAATTCAATCTTCATGGAGTATTTGGATAAATTCGTCGTGGTATACCTCGATGATATTCTCATCTACTCGAAGAACGAACGAGAACATGCCGAGCATCTAAGGCTGGTATTGATGAAACTTCGAGAGCATCGCCTTTATGCCAAGTTTTCAAAATGTGAATTTTGGTTACCAGAAGTGACCTATCTAGGTCACGTAATCTCTGGTAAGGGTATTGCTGTCAATCTTGAAAGAGTTCAAGCTGTCCTTGATTGGACTCAACCTGAATCGGTTAAGCAAGTTAGGAGTTTTCTTGGTCTAGCAAGCTATTGTCGCCGCTTTGTCGAGAATTTCTCCAAGGTTGCAAAGCCTCTAACTGAACTCCTCAAGAAGGATAAAAAGTTTGAGTGGACACCATCGTGTCAGCATAGTTTTCAGGAACTGAAAAGACGCCTGACTTCCGCACCTGTGTTGCTACCACCAGATTTTTCTAAGGACTTTGTTATCTATTGCGACGCCTCGCGACAAGGATTAGGTTGCATTCTCATGCAAGATCGTCATGTGATCGCATACGCATCTCGACAGTTGCGTCCACATGAGGATAATTATCCCACACATGACCTTGAGCTTGCAGGTGTGGTCCATGCACTAAAAACCTGGCGACATTACCTTGTGGGTAATCGTTGCGAAATATTCACTGATCACCAAAGTCTGAAATATATCTTCACCCAGCCGGATTTGAATCTCAGGCAAAGACGGTGGGTTGAGTTGATCTCGGATTATGACTTAGGGATAACTTACACCCCGGGGAAGGCCAATGTTATGGCCGATGCACTAAGTCGTAAATCTTATTGTAACAATTTGATGCTACAATAAGGACAACCACATCTCTATGAGGAATTTCGGAAGATGAATCTTCATATTGTTCCTCAAGGATTCCTTTCTACCCTGGTGGCGAAGCCTACTCTTAAGGATCAAATCATAGCCATGCAGGCTTATGATAAGGGTATATCCCGGATCAAGGAGAATATTGCTAGCGGTAACGCTAGGGATTTCTCCATCAATGAGAAAGGTGTTGTGTTCTTTCAGAACCGTTTAGTGGTTCCTAAGAGCAAACGTCTGCGGCAATTGATCCTTAAGGAGGCTCATGATTCTCCTCTCACCATTCATCCCGGTAGTACTAAGATGTATCAGGACCTACGCCAGAGGTTCTGGTGGACTAGGATGAAGAGAGAAATTGCTGAGTTCGTTGCTAACTGCGACGTTTGTCATCGAGTTAAGGCAGAACATCAAAGGCCTGCTGGCACCCTTCAACCTCTAGCTATTCCTGAATGGAAATGGGATAAAGTTAGTATGGATTTCATTACCGGATTTCCCAAGACCAATAAAGGAAATAATGCTATCTTTGTGGTCATTGACCGACTCTCCAAAGTGGCTCATTTTCTTCCCATTCGTGAGAGTATAACAGCTAGCCAACTAGCGGAGTTATATATCTCTCGAATAGTGTCTCTTCATGGTGTTCCCCTGGAGATTAACTCGGACCGTGGGAGTATCTTTACTTCTCGCTTCTGGGAAAGTTTTCAGAATGCCATGGGGACTCACTTATCTTTTAGCACTGCTTTCCATCCCCAATCAAGTAGTCAAGTAGAAAGAGTGAATCAAATCTTAGAAGATATGCTCTGAGCTTGTGTTATATCGTTCGGTATGAATTGGGAGAAGTGTCTTCCATTCGCCGAATTCGCTTATAACAACAGTTATCAATCAAGCTTGGGCAAAGCTCCTTTTGAAGTTCTCCATGGACGAAGATGTCGAACACCTCTTAATTGGTCAGAAACCGGAGAGAGGCAACTCTTTGGCCCGGATATGATCCAGGATGCAGAAGAGCAGGTTCGCATTATTCGTGAAAAATTGAAAACATCCCAGTGTCGTCAAAAGAGCCAATATGACCGTCATCATAAGGCTGTGACCTTTGAAGTTGACGAGAAGGCTTACCTTCGGGTTACACCTTTGAAGGGTACCCATCGATTCGCTATCAAGGGCAAGTTGGCTCCTCGTTACATTGGTCCTTTTCGCATTCTTGCCAAACAAGGAGAAGTTGCCTACCAGTTGGAACTTCCTCCGCATCTTTCCAAGGTTCATGATGTCTTCCACGTCTCGCAACTCAGGCGTTGCTTTTCGGATCCTATCCGTGAAGTGGACCACGAAACGCTTGATCTCCAAGATAACCTTTCATACCGAGAATACCCCGTGCGTATTCTTGATCAAGCTGAGCGTACCACTCGACTTCGAAACCTCAAGTTTCTTAAAGTTCAATGGTCAAATCATTCTGAAAAAGAGGCAACTTGGGCAAGAGAGGATCGCCTCCGACTTGAATATCCTGCTTTATTCCCGACGACTTCTAAATCTCGGGACGAGATTCTTTTGAGTGGGGGTGAGTTGTCACATCCCTGACATCTTAAGCAAGTTAGCTTTGTGCTCATGTTTTCCTTTGCATTGCATCTAGGAAATTTCCAACAAGAATAAAGCAAGTGATGAAGGAAAATGCTAAAACCCTAGCCACTTCTCAAAATGAAGGAAAATTCAAACTAGTTAAAATCAATGAACCCAGAATGGCCTCAAGAAAAGTTCAAACTTTCTGATAAATCATGAAAGTAAATAAGCAATGAAGAAAACCTTTTTCTTGACACTTTAAGCATTTTAAATAAATGTAAAAAGCTACTGGTTTCAAGTTTTAAATTTGAAATCAGAAACTTTAAACTTTCAAAAATATTGAGAACTTTAGGAATGGTTGGAAATATTCCAAAAAATATTCTGTTTAAAATAGTTTTTACAAACTATTTGGGAGCTGAAATAAATAGCAAGTTAATGAAATAGCAAAATAGAAACAAATCAGAAAAAAATGGGAAAACTCTTACCTGACGCTTACCTGGCCCAGCCCAGCTCCCCTGTCGTCTTCCTCCTCGCCAGTAGGAGCAGGAGGTGGCCGCCGCGTCGCAGCGCGCCTCCACGCACCTGTGCGCCTGCCTGGCCGCCGCTTCGCGCTGGCAAGCACGGGGATAAGCTCCCCGAGCCCGTAGCTATCCATTCCTGTGCTCACTCTTCCCTCTCTCCTCTCGGTTCCCTCGATCCCCTCTGCCTCCATTGACAGGAGCTCGAACTCGAGCTGCCCGTGCCCCTAGCCATAGGATCCCCATTCTGAGTGTGCCGTTAGCTCCGCCTCGATGAACTGGTCCTCCTTGCAGAAGCCGAAGCCTCCCTGAGCCGTGCAACGGCCACGGCACAGTTGTCTTCAACCTTCGGCCGCCGGCGAGCTCTGCTCGATTCGTCGCCCTCAGTGCTTCCCCGAGCCGTCCAAGCCCTTCTCTGCACTCCTCGTGAGCTTGCGCTTCTTTCCCCTAAGATCTTCCCGTCGATCCCCTCCTCTAGGCTTAGTTCCACCAGAGCCCGACGAGGACCGCCACTGCAGCTCGTCGCCGGTAGCCCTCCGGTGAAGTGTTGGTCCGTCTGAGGCCACCAGCAGCCTCAGGACATCACGTAGATGCTTTAGGTGCCCAGCCCCGCGCGTTTTGACCCCGTATTCGATGGCTTCGACGATGGCCGAACTTGGTCGCCGCCAAGCTCGTCGCCGGCGTTGATTCCGGCCACCCCAGCCCCTGGGGCTTGTCCCATCGTGTGCGCCACCGAGTGGCCGTTCTTCCCGTGGTCTCTGCCGTGAGTTTGGCCGTCGGAGGCGAGTTTCCGATGCCCTCCACCGTACTGGTGGTCGCCGGAGGCTCCCCGCCGGCGAGGACGACCTCGCCGCCGGTGGATCTCAGCTGGCCTGAGCCACTGACGTGTGGGGCTAGCCTGTGGATAGTTTAGAAATAATAAAAATAAATCAATTAAATTGATAAGTCACTGACATGTGGGTCCAGTGAGTTTAATTAACTAAATAAGATTAATCCTAATCTAAAATTGACCAGAGACACTGACCAGTGGGTCCCACTGGTCAGGTTTGACTTTCAACGGCCAGTTGGACCTGCTGATGTCATGCTGGTGCAGTAAAAGGATTTTCCAGTATAGAAATAATTCCAGAAATGTTTAAAACTTCAAAAATCCATAGAAATTAATCTGTAACTCCAATGAAAATAATTTATATATGAAAAAGTATCAGAAAAATTCAAGGAATCTGAATATGCCATTTTAAAACATGTTTGAAAATGTTACAGAACCCAAACATTTAGTTTAATGAATAAGTCAATTCTTATAAATACTTTATAAATGGAATATGGAAAATATCTAACTTTCACTATGATTGACATGATCAAATACTATCCTAATTAAAAACCAGCAACCTAACATGTCATTCCATGCATGTTAACATCAAGTTGATCTGAGCATCAGGTCGAATCAATTAAAATGGTATCCGAGAATACCTCGTTTGAAGTGATATCTGAATTTGATTCAAATCAACTTCAAACCTAAAATATGCTATCTATATTAGGTTATCACCGTGCATCCTCATGCCATGCTCATGCATCATCTTGATTGCATATGCTTGATATTGATTGATGTCATTCCTTTCGGTAGGCTCCGCTCCCCCGGATTCCACCGAATATCCATCTGAAGGATATTGTCACTCCTCTGAGCAACAAGGCAAGCAACCATTTTGATCATCCTGATAAATCCCATGTTCTTGCTCCTGCACTTACTTATTGCATTAGGATCAAATGCTTCAACTGCTTTTGCCACGTTAGTCGAACCCACTTCCTTTGCATGATCTATCCTTGTCACAGTAAATAGCCGAACCTTGCAACCTAGCATACCTAGTAGTTGCTTGAGCCATGATGTGTCTTATCCTGCTATGCGTGCTATGCTTAGAGTTGTGTATGGTCTGTCATCTGGGAGATGAACAGAATTGTGAGAATGTGTTCGGTAAGCAAAGGTTGTGTGTCGAACCTGATTTGGTAAAGGTACCGGTGAAAGGCTGTGTAGGAGTACATGGCGGGTTGTTTCATTGGAACCGTCCTTAGGAACTGAGTTCCGTGTATGTAATCCAAGACTAGATACTACCACACGTTGGGATACTTAATTGACCCTCTCGACTTATTAATCGCTTAGTGCTCGGTCCAGGAGTTGCAAGTAGTCTCTGGTGTTTATAGTCATGCTGGAGGCCGTGCATGGTGCTGACCTGAGAGGTGGGCTGTGATGCGGTAGGCAGTGGCACGGTGTACCAAGTGGCACCCGGATGGTGGGCTCGGGAACCCTGCGCACATCGTTTGAGGCCGTGGTGGAAACCTCGGTCGGACTTCCATGCGGGTTAACCTCAGATAGGCGATAAACCTGGACTAGGTACTAGTGTGGTTAACGGTCGTGGCCGACTCCCTCGCTAGGCTTCCGCTTGATGGTTGCCGAGGTGTATGACGTGCACATGGCGATAAGTGGCGGGAGCGTGTGTGACGAAGTACCCCCCTGCAGGGTTATGATCTATTCGAATAGCCGCGTCCGCGGATATGGACTACTTGGAGACATATGTTGTTCATAGATAACTTCAATGGCTACTCATAAAATTGTCAAGATAAGCGTCAGTGTCGTGGACGGCATTTCCGTATGGAGACGGAATGATTCCACGATGGTGTATTGTTGTGGTGTTAGTGGACTCGTGTGCGAGAAATCAAGTTGTCAAAATTATTTAAAAATGCAAGGTGTCTAGCCACGACTCAAATGCTGGCTTTCCGCATGAAACCCCACCATACCCTGTTGATACATTGCATGAGTAGTTAGTTATCCTAAAGTCTTGCTGAGTACCTTCGTACTCATGTTTGTTTAATAAATGTTGCAGAGGTTGCTAATGACCGTAATGGAGGGTTCTTCGTAGACATCGACGACCACGAGTAGCTGGTGTCCCAGCTACAATCTGGCCCTACGTTGGATCTGTAGTATAGACAGGCCATGTGCCTTCTAGTTGCACGTGTCTGTACTCAGACAGTTTTAAACTCTTCCTCTGTCTTGTAACTGAATGACTGCTATTATGGGTCGTGAGACCCTTAATGTGTAATATTATGTGTGTGGCTCTTCTGAGCCTCTTAAATAAAGCTTGTATGTTTATGGTTGTGTTGTGATGCCATCGATGTATCTATACATATCGGTATGCCATGCGTACGTGTGTCGTACTTGATATGTATGGGGTTCGATTACCTAGTCGTGAACTTTAGTAGCACTCCTTACAAGGAAATGCCCCTTTGTGATCCAACGAGCCTTGGTAGCTCGCTACTGCTCCGGACACATTGGTTGACCGGCATGTGTCCTTCTTAGCTGTTGTGTCTGTCCCCTTTGGGGAAATGTCACGCGATGTAATGGAGTCCTTGTAGCTTGCTACGACTCGTCTACATTCACTGGTGACCGACACCTGCTTTGTTGGGTCATGTATGCCTGTCCTTGTGCGGTACTGCCACTTTGGTTTATGACTAGACTTGTCGATCCGGGTTCTTTGACATTGGAATGCTAGCGACACTATTGCATACGTGAGTCAAAAGACGCAAACAGTCCCGGCTAAGGTAAGGCTGCAGCCGTGGAGTTAACCGTGCGTGAGACCGCAAAGGGATGCCATGTGTTACAGGCTGGATTCCTATGGCTTAGGATCGGGGTCCCGACATTCCTCCTATGATTCAAGTGACTGTGAACCTGATGATTATAAAAAAAGCAGTTACAGTAAACTTGCTATCATTGCCACTAAACAACAAACTGCTCTGGAAAAACTTCAGAAACTGCTAGATAGAAGCGATGATTTGTTGAATGATGTAATGAATCTTACCCAAATCCTCACTGATGACATGAACAATCTTCAGTCTAAATTTGATAATCTTCAAGATCGTCATGTTACACTCCTCGCTGATCATGAGAAATTTTCTTATGTATTTCTTCAAAGGAAGCTTGATCTAGAGAAGTTGAGGATTTCTCATGATGATCTTCGAATGGAAAATGATTCATTACTAGCTCAACAGATCAGTGCTGCTCAAGCTGAATTCATTACTCCATGTCTTAAATGCATTGAACGTGAAACTGCTAGTTCTTCACCAGAATCATCAAATGCTTCAATTGCTACAAATTCTTCAACTGCTCTTGTAGTGTCAAATTCCTCACTTGAGGAAAAAACAAAGGTCACTGATGAAAATGCAGGGCTGAAGGAATTGTATGTGACAGGCATATACAAAAGCCTCAAAGGACATCAAATCCTTTGTGATGTGCTCAAAAAGCAGATCTTGAACAGGAACCCGAGGAAAGAAGGAATTGCCTTTGAGAGGAAATTGAATGCTGATGGATCTTATTGGAAACCTGAGCAGTATCCGAAAACCTCATGGGTTGCTGCTACTGGGCCTCCTTTTGATCCATCCAATCTAACTGGTTTTCATGTGAATTATCCTATTCCTCAGATGAGTCATTTGACTCTAACTATAAACTATTCAAAAATCAATCTGGTGAAGTATTTGCTCGATATGTTGGAACTAACTGCAGGAATAGCCCTCCCTTGAGGAAAATCTGGGTTCCCAAAAGTTGTCTTGAAAATCTTCAGGTGAATGTCCTCATGACATCAGAAATGAAGAATTTGAACCCCAGATCAAATTCCTCAGGAGGACCAAAGTCTTCAAGAGGACCAAAATCCTCAACTGGTCAAAATTATGCTCGTACCCGTGCTAATGCTTCTAACATGTGGGGAAACTACAAGGAATATGAATATGAGTGTTACTCTACAAATCATTATGTTCATAAATCCTCAAACCAGTTCTCTGCATATTCATATGAGTGCTTTAACCCCCTACTGCTAAGAGAAGTGCATTAGCTTCAATGCCCCCTTTCTCATATGGTGCTCGTAGGATTATGAATGCTTTACCACCCCTCCAGATGTGGGTGGTGAAGAAATTGAAATTAATCACTTCTATAGGTCAGGTCTCCCGATGAAAATCATCATCTGAAGAATTGAAGAATTTGCTGGAGACCTGAGGAAATGCTTGATAGGACGCAAGCTAATATTGATGAAATAGAAATATTTCACACGTCCTTATAATTCTGTTATGATGAAATTCCTATCTGATGAAATTGATATCACATTCTTCAAATCTGAAGCATATGAGATGGTAAGTTGTACTAATTCATCTGCAGGATGACAAACCCAAGAGTACTGAGTAGGTTCTTGATAGTGGCTGCACACATCACATGACTGGTGATAAAAGCTTGCTGATGAATATGCCACTAATTCCATCACCTCTGAAGCAAATCACATATGCTGACAAAGGTAAAACAAGGTATTGGGACTTGGCAAAGTGGCTATTTCCAAGAATAGGCATATGGACAAAGTGATGCTTGTTGAATCCCTTGGATTTAACCTCATGTTAGTCTCGATGCTTTGTGATCTTGATATGATTGTTATTTTTGGTAGATATAGATGTGTTGTGATCATGGAATCTGACAAATCCAAAGTCTTCGAAGGTGTCAGAAGAGGGGATTTGTACATTGTTGATTTCTCTACAGGTCCTCAACCAGCCACTTGCTTACTAGCAAAAACCTCATAAGGGTGGCTGTGGCATCGAAGACTCGGTCATGCAGGCATGAGGAATTTGCACACGCTCACGAAGAAGAAGCATGTCATCGTCATCGAATCAATCAAATTCCTCAAGGATCATCTCTGCGGTGCATGTGAATCTGGGAAAATGACCAGATCCAAGCATCCCTCGAAGACTATCATGACCACTACTCGTCCATTCGACTTGCTTCACATGGATCTATTTGGACCTACTCACTATGCCACACTAACAAATGCATCATCTTTATATGGCTTCGTCATAGTTGATGATTATTCCAGATATACATGGGTGCATATCATCTTATATAAAACTGAAGTGCAGGAAATCTTCAAACGATTTTCTTCAAGGGCCTCAACGAACTTCGGCATCAAGATCAAACATATCAGGAGTGATAATGGAACAGAGTTCAAAAACACTGGTCTTGATGATTATCTTGATGAACTTGGTATTACTCACGAATTATCTGCTCCTTATACTCCTCAACAGAATGGTGTCATCGAAAGGAAGAACAGGACTCTGGTTGAGATGGCAAGAACCATGCTTGAAGAATATCAGACTCCTCGTCGCTTTTGGCCTGAAGCAATCAACACTGCATGCCATATCATCAATAGGGTATATCTTCACAAATTCCTCAAGAAAACCTCATATGAACTCCTCACTGATAAGAAACCCAATGTAAGTTATTTCAAAGTCTTCGGTGCAAAATGTTGGATTAGAGATCCTCACCATAGCTCAAAATTTGCACCTAAGGCACATGAGGGTTTTATGCTCGGTTATGGAAAGGACTCGCACACCTACAGAGTCTTCAACAACCATCACAACAAAGTTGTTGAGACTGTAGATGTGCGGTTTGATGAAACTAGTGGCTCGCAAAGAGAGAAATTGCCTTCTGATCCAGATAAGTTGTCTCCTGAGGAAGCAATAAAGCTCAAACCTACCGAAGACATTGTTCCCACTGAGGAAATTGATGAAGAAATCATCCCCACCACTCATGAAAATCAAGAAGGTGCTCCTGAGGAAATTGCTCCAGAACCAATTCCTCAGCCCTGACAAAATCATCAACCAGCTCATCTGAGGATTGCAAATAAAGTGGAACTTGACAAAATCCTCAATGACATCAACGCGCCAGGTCCTCTGACTCGCTCAAAAGCTTCACACTTAGTTAACTTTTGTGGGCATTTCTCCTTTGTATCTATCACAGAACCCTCAAAAGTTGCTGAGGCTTTCCTGGAACCAAAGTGGATCCAAGCGATGCAAGATGAACTTCTTCAATTCAAGATGAATGACGTATGGGAGCTAGTCAAACGACCAGATCCTCGCAAGCACAATATCATTGGAACCAAGTGGATTTTCCGAAACAAGCAAGATGAGGATGGTCAAGTGGTGAGGAATAAGGCATGACTTGTAGCCCAAGGCTACACCCAGGTTGAAGGAATAGATTTCGATGAAACTTTTGCACCTGTTGCTAGACTTGAAACTATTCAAATACTACTTGCTTATGCTAATCACCATAACATCGTCTTATATGAAATGGATGTGAAAAGTGCATTCCTCAATGGTAAGCTTGAGGAAGAAGTATATGTTGCTCAGCCCCCAGGTTTTGAGGATCCAAAGAATCCAGACAAAGTCTTCAGACTCAAAAAGGCGCTATATGGTCTCAAGCAAGCCCCTCGGGCATGGTATGATACATTGAAGGAATTCCTCATGAAGAAAGGCTTCAAACCTGGTTCACTCGATCCAACTCTTTTCACTAAATCCTATGATAATGAGCTATTTGTGTGCCAGATATATGTCGATGACATTATATTTGGCTGTACTGACAAACGATACAGTCATGAATTTGCTTACATGATGAGTGAAGAATATCAGATGTCTATGATGGGGGAGCTGAAATTCTTCTTAGGTCTTCAAATTCGTCAAAAACGCAATGGAATCTTCATATAACAGGAGAAATACCTCAAGGATGTTCTGAGGAAATTCGACATGCATGAATGCAAAGGTGCCAAGACTCCAATGCCTACCAACGGCCACCTTTGCACTGATGAAAATGGTAAAGAATTCGATCAGCAGGTATATCGCTCTATGATTGGCTCTTTATTATATTTATGTGCATCTAGGCCAGATATAATGCTTAGTGTTTGCATGTGTGCACGTTTTCAAGCAAAACCGAAGGAATCACACCATAAGGCTGTGAAGCATATTCTTCGATACTTAGCTCACACACCAACACTAGGATTATGGTACCCCAAGGGCTCAAATCTTCATCTCGTAGGGTATTCTGATTCTGACTATGCTGGTGACCATGTGGATCGCAAGTCAACCTTTGGCACATGCCATTTCCTCGGAAGATCACTAGTCTACTGGTCCTCAAAGAAGCAGAACTGCGTATCACTCTCCACTACAGAAGCTGAGTACATTGCTGCTGGTTCATACTGTGCTCAATTGCTATGGATGAAGCAAACCCTCAAGGACTACGGCATCAACATGAAGAATGTGCCTCTCTACTGTGACAATGAGAGTGCAATCAAGATTGCATACAACCCAGTACAGCACTCGAAGACCAAGCACATCCAGATTCGTCATCATTTTCTTTGGGACCATGTCCTCAAGGGCAATATCCTCATCGACCATGTGAATACTGATGATCAACTGACAGATATCTTCACTAAGCCCTTGGATGAGAGAAGGTTTTGCAAGTTGCGGTGTGAGCTAAATATCTTAGAATCTTTAAATGTTTTGTAAAAACATGCACACATCCTAACACTTATGCAAAATTGATGACTTAGATGTGCAACACACGATGAATCGATTTTCTTCAACCAATGAAGCATATCACTCTTAGTGTGAAGAAATCAACGAAGAAATTGATTCTCAGGGCCCTACGACAGTTGTACGCGGCGCCTGTAATCAACATTCTTATATGGTGGGTCACGCCACCGCCCAACGTAAAATTCCTCAAGTTGAATTTCTTCAAAGCTTCCTTTCTTCAAAATTTGATTTTCTTCAAAACAGTTGTTCTTCAAAATCGTTTTTCTTCAAATTGAAATTCATCATCGTGACGATTTGTCATAAAATCCTCAAAATCATTCAAATCTTCAAAAAAAACATTTCATGATTTTCACTTACCTAGATAGACTGTGATTTCAAGTCCTCAACAACATTCACTTATAGCTATTTCTTCAATTTGATATTTCATCTAAGTGAATGTGATCGGACCCAACTTTCCCTCTATGCTATTCTCATCCAGTCTATTCAATTCTTCATATGTGTTCTACTTGAAACTTTGTTCAAAATCATCACTGCATCCTTGTCAGCTGATGATTTTGTAACAAAATCCTCAAATCTTCAACAATGTTTTTTTAATACACAGTAACTGAACCCCACTTTCCTAGTTCGGATAACCACGATCTCCACCGCTTCTCTCGTGAGCTACACGTGTCCTGCGGAGTCGTAGAGGCAAGGCTATATGGTCCGATATTTTCGCGCCAACAGTTACCACATGGCTATAAATATGTCCCCATCTCCCTTGGTAAAATCTTCCTTGCTCCATCGCCCTCCTTCTACAGCAAAGCTACAAACCCAAGCGCCACCGCTGGAAGTCTCGACGCCGGCGAAGGAGAGCTTCACTGCCTCATCTTTTCCGTCACCGAAACCACGCCGGAGTCGGACCATCCTCGTTCGCCGTCGCCGTAGACGTCCTCTGCTGCCGAGTTAGGGCGCATTGGACACGCACCGAAAGAGCTTCTCCTGCCTATTTATAGCCTATTTTTATAGCAAGTTTGATCTACTATTTTACCTCCGAGATGTGAAATCTGTTTTTCCTCAAGAATCCATCTGTTACTTTTCCTCAAACACTGCCTATCACCAAACTTTTGATGAACTTCACTAAGCATCTAAGATTCTCACGAGATTCCTCATTGTGCGAATTTTCGGATCTGTACAACTCTGGAACCCAAGAACAGTATGCTTAGGCAAATTCCTCAACCACTGGTCAAATTCCTCAACTGTCAATTTTTTTATTTCCTTCAAATCTGAGAACGCATATGACCTCTCCAAATTCCTCGCAACTATACTCTGTTCACAGGTACACACATGTCAGCTGATAAATCTCTCGGTTCTCATCAAATTAACTCATTTACAGCGTTTCTTGAAGAAAATCTTCAAGTCTCATCAGAATCCTCAAGAGTTCAATCTCATCAGCAAAATCCTCAGCTCAAGAAAATGGAGGATGACAGGAAGCAAAAGGGAGGCAAGAAACTTGAGCAGAATACTGCCGTAGATATCCGTAAGGATATATACGTGGATTACTGCACTCTTGATGAAAATGAAACTATGCCCAAGAGAAATATTCGGCTTCAGAAGATAGAACACCGCTGGGCTAAGGAGTGGAAGGAGTACAGATTCGTCACTCGCAAATATGCGAAGAAATTCACTCTGAAGCCTCCTGGCGAACGGGCTCCTCTTGAGGACTTTCAAGCAGCAGATCCCTCAAGCCTCAAAACACTTGATGATTATCCTGATGAAAAGGCAAAACACTTGTCAAAGCTCAAGAAGCAGGCAGATGCTGTTGTGAGGAAATTCAACGAATCATCTGCTGCTGCTTCAATTGCCGCTACTTCCTCTGCTGGTGAGACTTCTGGTAAGGCAATTCCTCAACAAAAGTTTGTGCCACCAAAACCAAAGGCTTCAAATCCTCAAGAGAAAACAGCTCCTGCATCAGCACCAAAACCATGAGCGCCAAAACCCTCAGCACCAAAATCCTCAGCACCACCACAGGCTTCAAAACCTGAACAGAAGCCGGTAGTGAAGCCACTGCCCGCTACCTCCAACTCCTCACTCCCATCTGTAACAAGCTCGGAGACAAAGTCTTCACCAACTCCTCTGAAGACTAAGGTGACTGCTCGGAGAGGAACAAGACCCAACCCAAGAAAAATCATCATGGTCCCTTCTGCATCAGAAGGTAGTGATGAATTTGATGATGAAACTCTGCAAGCAATGATCAGAAACAAGCAAGAGAGGGTAGCTCAAGCTTCTGGCAGCTCCATTCCTCTGGCCATGGACCCAAAAGTACTCCTCGACAACATCAATATCTGATATGAGGACCCCAACACTCCACTTGATGATTTGAAACTTCCCCCAGGCATCATCCACATCGTGGCCACATTCATCAACGAGGCCAAGTGGAAGGAGCAGCAAGCTAAACAGGCCAAGGTTGCTAAGCTCAAGCAGGAGAAATTCCTCAGGCAGAATCTCCTCAACCTGACGCCTGATGCACTGGTGTCAACACAGGCTGAGTTGAAGACTTTGACAGATAAGTACTCCAAGCTTTCTGACCGTCAAAGTCTCAAAAGCAGTTTCATCAAACTTTCCACTGAAGCTGTTAACAACTACACCAAGAAAGCTGCCCCTCCAGTACCAACTCCCCAGCCTCTGATTGAAGAACCAGCTGATGAAACTGCTCATGCTGAAGAAATCCCTCAAGGAAGCCGTGTGGATGAACCGGCAATTGAGGAAATCACCACGGAAAATCCAGCTGATGAATCTGCTACAAATGGTGAGACTGACTCTCCTCCAGCTGCTGCTTCAAAGCTAGCTGATGAATCTGTTCTAGCTGCTACTTCAAAGCCAGCTGATGACTCGGCTCCAGCTGGTTCGTCAAAGCCAGCTGATGAAAATGTCTCTGCTGAGAAAACACCTTCACCAAAAGTTTGAAAGGTGAAGAAGATGACTCCGTCTGCATCAGACGCGAAAAAGACAAGGGCTGCTGAAAAGGAAGCCAAGAAGAGAAAAGCCTCTTCAGCAGAAGAACACACTAAGGCCAAGCGCCTCAAAGCACTTGAAGAAAATGCTCCTGTGGATCATGTGCCTCTTAACAGCGCTCGTTCTTACCAAATGGTTACCTTCGCAAGCGAAGACCAGGAGCAAGGGCCAGATGAGGAAATGAAGGATGCTGACTCTGAGGAACATACTGACGAGGAGATTCGCATTGATGACAGTCCTCAGCCTTCCATTCCTCATGAAGAAACTACACAAGGATCAGCTGCACCAACTGATGAATCTGGCTCCGTCACCAAGCAAGCTGAGGAAGAACAACGTGAAAATCCTCAGCCTGATGAAAGTCACGGTCCTGAGCAAAATCCTCAACCTGAGGATCAGACTGACCAAACTCCTCCTCCTCCTGAGCAAAATCCTCAAGCTGAGGCTCAGGATGAACCCATTCCTCCTCCGGAGCAAATCCCTCAACAGGATGCTCCAGTTGACGACATTCCTCAGCCTGAAGCGCAACCAGAGCATGTTCCTCAACCTGAAGCTCAAGCTGATGAAATTCCTCACCCTGAGGACCATGCTGAGGAAAATGCACCAGACCCAGACAACGCCTTCGTCGTCCTCAACCCAGAGTCTGCAATAGTTGTCTCCCCTCAGGTCCAACAACAAAACCTTCAGCCTATGCAGCGTCAGCCATTCTCCAAGCGGCCAAAGTTTCAAAAGGAGTCCTTCTTTGAAGAACGCATGTTTTTAATCGGAGAAAATCCCTATGACAAGCCTCGCATCAGGCATCTGAAGTTTTGGACAAGGACACAACTCAATTACTATGCCTGTGTGCTGTGTGGAAGAAACAAGATTTTCCAGCACAGGCATATTCCCCATGTTGAGCTTGAAGAAATACCATGCCTGGCTCCACTCCTCAACGTCCTTCATGAAGCTGGACTCCTCCCAATGTGCTCAGATATCTGTGATTGGAACAGTGAGCTCATTCTTCAATTTTATGCAACTCTTCACATATCAGGAGATCCCACAGACATCAACACACGGGTGTTTGACTGGATGACGCAAACAACACGCTTCAAGTCTCTTGCCATTGAGCTACTGCGTGAACTACCAGTGTCAATTCCCTTAGAGCAGGCCGTGAAGCTTTATGATGAGCGTGAGCTGCCTAACAAGATGATGGAAGTCCTCATGAAGCCTTTGGCTAAGGGGCAACCACCAAGAACGAATTTCCTCATCCATGAGCTCAAGTATGAACCAAGGACTGTTTACAGAATCCTCTACAGCGTTCTTGCTCCGATCAAGGGCCATGATGATGAAGAAGATGTCGTAGGCATCATGAAGAATATCCTCTTCAACATCATCCATGGTATTCCTATCAACATCCATGATTTCTTCTTGAGGACTTTGGCCAACAATGGAATGTGTCCTTTTGACCACAAGATATATGCTCCATGGATCATGAGATTCATCATAACAAGGTCAGGCATCAACTATCACGCTGATTTCAAGAACCATGTTGGTTATATGTCTCCTATCAGGGTCAACAAGAAGACTTTCGAGCCTGTTGAAGGAAAAGGCAAGTCTGTCATTGATGAAGGCCGTAGGCCCCTTGATGGTCAGTTCAGAGAGCCCGAAGCATATTCTTCATGGGATAACACTGAGACTCATCCTCCAAGTCCTATTGCTCCTCGGGTGTTGAATACCAGAGAGCTTCTTCTCAGTCTTCACCAGAAGGTGGATCGAAATCACAAGTGGGCCAAGCGAGGTCTAAGCTTGGGGGAGTTGATACGTACATTTTGCATCATGCTTTTATATTGATATTTATTGCATTATGGGCTGTTATTACACATTATGGTACAATACTTATGCATTTTCTCTCTTATTTTATAAGATTTACATGAAGAGGGATAATGCCGACAGCTGGAATTCTGGGTTGGAAAAGGAGCAAGTTTGAGATACCTATTCTGCACAACTCTAAAAGCCATGAAAATCAGCAAGGAATTATTTTGGAATAAATAAAAAATACTCGGCGGAATAAATACTAGAGGGGAACCACCAGGAGGTCACGAGCCTGCGAGGTGCGCCCCACCCCCCTAGGCGCGCCTGGGGGGCTCATGGGCCCCGTGTTACCCCTCCGGCTCCCATCTTCTGCTATATAGAGGGTTTCATCCCAGAAAAAAAAATCAAGAGAAAGCTTTCGGGAAGAAACACCGCCGCCACGAGGCGGAACTTGAGCAGAACCAATCTAGAGCTCCGGCAGGGCCGTCCTGTCGGGGAAACTTCCCTCCCGGAGGGGGAAATCGTCGCCATCCTCATCACCAACACTCCTCTCATCGGAGGGGACTCATCTCCATCAACATCTTAATCAGCACAATCTCATCTCCAAACCCTAGTTCATCTCTTGTACCCAATCTCCGTCTCGCGACTCCGATTGGTACTTGTAAGGTTGCCAGTAGTGTTAATTACTCCTTGTAGTTGATGCTAGTTGGATTACTTGGTGGAAGATCATATGTTCAGATCCTTAATGCTATTCAATACCTCTCTGGTCATGAACATAATTATTCTTTGTGAGTAGTTACGTTTGTTCCTGAGGACATGGGATAAGTCTTGCTATAAGTAGTCATGTGAATTTGGTATTCGTTCGATATTTTGATGCGTTGTATGTTGTCTTTCCTCTAGTGGTGTTATGTGAACGTCGACTACATGACACTTCACCATTGTTTGGGCCTAGAGGAATGCATTGGGAAGTAATAAGTAGATGATGGGTTGCTAGAGTGACAGAAGCTTAAACCCTAGTTTATGCGTTGCTTCGCAAGGGGCTGATTTGGATCCACTAGTTTAAGGCTATGGTTAGACTTTGTATTAATTCTTCTTTCGTAATTGAGGATTCTTGCGAGAGGGGTTAATCATAAGTGGGATGTTTTCCCAAGTAAGGACAGCACCCAAGCATCGGTCCACCCACATATCAAACTATCAAAGTAGCGAACGCGAATCATATGAACATGATGAAAACTAGCTTGACAGAAATTCCCATGTGTCCTCGGGAGCACTTTATGTTATATAAGAGTTCGTTCAGGCTTGTCCCTTGCTACAAAAGGGATTGGGCCATCTTGCTGCACCTTTGTTACTATTGTTACTTGTTACCCGTTACGAATTATCTTATCCCGCAACTATCTGTTACCGATAATTTCAGTGCTTGCAGAGAATACCTTCCTGAAAACCACTTGTCATTTCCTTCTGCTCCTCGTTGGGTTTGACACTCTTACTTATCGAAAGGACTACGATAGATCCCCTATACTTGTGGGTCATCAGCCGCCACCTTCGTGGGATCCCGTTAAGACGCCAAAGTTTGGTATGCCTTGTATTTACTAGGGCTTGTTAGCTCTCTAATTCTTGTTAGCTTTCTAATTCTAGTCATTGTTGCTTGATTGCTTCGGCATTAGTTTTGAAATGAAGTCGTGGGGTCTAGATCGTATTAGGAAGAGAAGACAGGAAGATGATGATGAGATGGTCCTTTTCATTCTTCCATTATTGCACTAGTACATAATGGACAGTAGAGGACACGGTGAAAAAAACAAAGGCATTGCTCGATCCTTTACGGCAAGCAACGTGTTGACGAACTTCTTGAAGGACATGTGAAGAATTTCTTGGTAGCTTTTAGGATGGAACCATACATCTTTAAGTCGTTAGCATCATATCTTAGAAGGAAAGAATTGATAAAAGACACAAGACTCAAGGTGGAGGAGAAGTTAGCATTATTCCTGTACATGTTGTCACATAATTCATCATATGAAGATATGCAACTGGAATTCAGGCATAGTGGATCCACCTTCCATGAGTACATCAACGAGTTCTTTGATATCATCCCTGCCCTATGTACTCGCTTTGTGGAGCCTCCACGCATTGACGAACCACACCCAGTAATTGCTACTGATGAACGATTCTATCCATACTTCAAGGTTCTTATCTTGACACTTAAAAAATTCCTTACCTTTCTCCATTAAAATCTCAAAAGTTAATTAGAAAATCTATTTTTTGGAGAATTGTATAGGTGCTCTCGATGGATCCCATGTTCCTATTACCATTGCGCCTAAGAGTGCTGCACCATTTCGGAATAGAAAGGGCACCCTGAGCCAAAACATAATGATTGCATGTGACTTTGACTTGAAGATCACATTTATATCATGTGGCTGGGAGGGGTCTGCAACAGATGCTAGGGTTCTTCAATCTGCAATGAACTCTGGATTTAAACTACTTGATGGGAAGTTTTACCTCATCGATGGTGGTTACGCAAACACCACATCCTTCCTTGCACCGTATCGGGTGTGAGTTATCACTTGAATGAATTTGGGCATGGCCACTATCGTCCACAGAACCACAGAGAATTATACAATCTTCGACATGCTTTGTTGCGAAATCATGTAGAAAGGACCCTAGGATTTCTTAAGAAGCAATTACCGATTCTCAATGTCGGGACATTACATTCAATTAGGAACGAAGCAAGGATTCCTGCAGCTACCGCATTCTTTCATAACATCATCAAATTGCATGCTGGTGATGATGAATGGTGTAAGTGCATCTAGTGCCCCTTAGTGATTTTGGTGGTTTGAAGACTTATAGGTTAAGTATCTAATGTGTTCTTGAGTGTACACAGGATCTATAAGTCACTGAGGAGTTTGAAATATTCGGTGAATATCGACCCCTAAAAATGTATATCTTCGATTGAAGAAATTGGTCTGAAGCTGAAGATTTGAATGGCGAAGAATTTGCGATGAAATTGATATTCCTCATGAAGATATTGAAATTGAGGAATTCGATGTGTCTTGAAGAAAATCATTCTGAAGACTTTGAAGCATGAAGATTTACTCTTTCTGTTTTGATTTCTTCACACTTGAGTAATAGGAACACCGTATTGTTAAAGGGAGTCGAGGTAACACATTGGAATGAATTTCCACATGATGCTCAACCCAAGCCTAAATCCTACCAAAAGCCTCAAGTGAGGAATATGAGTGACACGAGGACTCTCACAGTTGATGGTCCCGACCGTTTCGATAGCCACGCCACATCATTGGTCTTATCCACACCAACGGTCATATTAGTTAAGGGCATTAATGTCAAATCATGTTAGGATGCTCCCAGGCTATAAATAGCAGCCCCCACAACCATTAGCTGGTTGGCTGCTCCGTTAGAAACTGACACCTGTCATAAGAGCAACCCAAATTCCTCAGAGTCTTCGAGAGTAATTCATCAGTGAGGAAATACCCCAAACACCAAACCACAAACCGAGAACCAAGTGATTGAGCATCACTGAAGAAGTTGTTCATGTGCGGGACTGAAGCCTTTTACCTTTGAGGACTGTGCATCCTCTAGACGGCTAGGCGTCATGGTCTAGAGCAATCCAACAGTCAATTGTGGATCGCTGGGTGACCAAGTTTGTGAGGGTTTGGAAGTTTGCCCTGAAGACTTACCACGAGTGTTGGGTGAGGACTGTGTGTTCTTAGCCCAAGGAGAATACGGTAGGGACTGTGTGTCTTTTGGTTTCAATACCAAGCCGCTCCAAGCTAGATGTACAACTGTCACAGTAGTTGGAAGTGGGTCATCAACTACTGTCTTCGCTGTGAAACGGGTTCTAATTCCTCAACTCTTTATATTCCTGAGATTATGTGTTGATGATTTTCACTGTCACTGTTTGAAGAATTTGTTGAAGACTTTCTCTGAAATTCCTCAACCCCAAATTCTTCACGCAAGTTAATCCTCATCTGTTTTCAGCGTGCCTACTTACTGTGCAAACTGTTTTCATATTCTTCATCCTGAAAAACTGCTGTAGTGAAACTTTGCACTCCTGATCCTTTGCTGTTTCCGCTGTAAGTTAGTCATCAGTGAGGAATTTCCTCAAAAGGAATTTCCTCAGTGATGAAATTCTAAAAATCTCCTATTCACCCCCCCCTCTAGTCGATATAACACACTTTCAAATGGCTTGAAAACCAACCAGATAACATACATCTTGCTGATTTTGTCAATTTACCCAACGATAACGATTGCTACCAAGGGAATAACATCCAAGGCAATGCTTTGCGAGATGTAATTGCAATGCAAATGTGGAATGATTTCCCACATAACTAACTCTTTGTAAGTTTGTGGATGTAATTGGCTCTTTCTAATTCAACTGATTGTGGATGTAAGTTTGGTGGAGATACTTATGGAGCACGATACTCCTTACCACCGAGGGCAAAATGGACGCAACAAGGAAACTTGGAACTTGATGGTGATAAAATTCCATGCGAAACACAAACATGTGAAGTTCTCGAAGTCTCAAATTTAAGATAAGGAGAAGGATCTCAAAAGAGAATACATGATGTTAAAAGAAGCCCGAAAGCAAACCGGTGTTGGCAGGGATGACAAAAGATGTATGATCGAAGGTGACACCGACCTTTGGGACAATATGATGGTTGTAAGTTCTTTCAATCCACCCTTCGATATGGTTACAATTTTATACCATGCTAATACTCATCTATTACTCTGGTTCTTTGTAGTCATAGCCAAGTATCAGGAAATTCAAGAAGAAATCTTTTCCTCTCTTTGACTCGCTAGGAGAACTCTATGATGGTAAGTTTACGAACTTTTGTTGCTTCCTCTTAACTCTTAGCTCTGCCTATTGTCTGGTTACTTACATGCATTCTGCACGGCATACAACTGAGGGTACCTACAATTTCACATCCGTTGCACAACCATCACAAATTGACGAAGACTTTGAAGATGAAAGAGAGGTTGAGGAAGTAAAAGAAAGTTATGACTTGGAGATGATGAATCAAGTGCAACATGATGAAGATGACTTGGAAATTCTGGATCAAATGGATGATGCACATAGGAAGGAGGATGTCAATCCAAGTGAAGAAGTGGGTCATACAATGGTTGTTTCAGAAAAGATGCCCCAAAAGAAGCCCAAGAACAGTGGAGATGTGATTGCTGGGGCATTAGAGAAGTATATTGAGTAGAAGAATAGGCAAGTAGATAATGAAGATGCATACTTGGCCAATGAAAAGGCAGAAGAAACAAAATTACATGAATTCTTTATCACCAAGTGCATGGATGTGTTGAAAACAATGGAGGATGTGACCCGCATCGAGAAGATCAAGCATTCAACGTCTTCAAGGATGCTGCAAACTGTGAGATTTTCATCAATGCCACTGGTGATGATAAAGATACTGCTGTTATGTGGCTTCGGAGCGAAATGTCCCCATGAGGTATGTTCAGGATTTGAGCTCTCAAGTGTTGGCTATAATGCTTTTGCCCTTTTTCTGCCTTGTATGTGTGCCGGATTCAACTTCTCTAAATGACTAGATGCATCCGTATCTAAGAAACTTCTCTCGAATATATCTCCGATAATTGTTTCTTGTCATATCCAGAGTTGAATATGTAATATGTAGTATGCATCCATATGACATATATTTTTAGATGAGTATAAACGTGTATCTTGTCATTCATATGTTATATCTCAGATAATTGTTTACTTTTAGATGGCTTTCTATTATATGTAATATGTGCTCCAACATAGAAGCTATTTTTTATCTTTGAATTTTCTTTATGTTACATGCTTGTTTCTTCCAGCATGATTTTTATTTGCAAGAAATCAACGAAAAATTGCATAGTAATAACGTGTTTTGAAATATGTCACTCTTGTACAGTTCACGAACAATTATTTTGTGATAGATTTTCTTACTAAGCATAGCCTCATATTAAGATGCTTTCCTGATTGTTGTTTCAAGTATAAAAAAACATGTTCAACTCTTTTTTGTTTCATCAGGTTCTCAAGCACCCGAGGAAGCAAGGTTGGATAGTTTTGGCCACTCAGATTCTAGATGACCGTGACATTAGAAGAACAATTCATCTCCATTACGAAATTATTCTTAGACTTTCTTGGTTTGTAATAATTCTCAGCCTTACTTAGTATGCAAAAACATAATTGGTCCTCAATAATTGCAGAAGTATTCAAGTACTATGTTTTGCATTATCACTTTTGCAAAATTGTGTCATGATTGTGAGACTATTGTTGCTATGATGAGATGGTGATTCTCAGCCATGCAAAATTAAGTTGCTGATGTGATGATCCGCAAAGATCACATTTTTATTTTGATTATCCAATTATCTTCGTGGTTGTTGTGTCATTCTGATTTGTGTTTTTTTGTTGCTGTTGTCACAGCTGACCGGATTGCTAAAAGATTTGATTTTTATTTTTCATCTTATCAAAATGTAGGACAGCTATTGCAACTTGTGCTATGTTGTTGTACAAAGACACGAAACTAGGAAACTCTAGTACCAAACAAGGCCTGGGGTGGGGGATTACCGGGGAATAGAGGGGATTTGATGGAGGGGAGGGGATCACCAAATCCCCTCCAATCCCAAGCCCATTGGGTGTGAAAAAACACGAGTACTAAACGAGGCCTCAGGGTGGTGTCCACGGCGTTCCGTGCTGGAGGTTTCGCCACACCAAGTGGTTTTGTTCCCAGCGCCGGCGAGATTAGTGCTACTCAGGAGCAATTCGGACCCGATTGCTTTTCTGCATCTGTGTTTGGGGTCCTATTTGCAAGTTTTAGGGATTTATCTATAATTTTCAGTTCTTTAGTCCTGTTTGTAAGTTGCTTGTACTGTTCCACCACTTTGACTTAATGCAGTACTTGGGTCGTTCGGGACCCTATCCTTGTTCAAAAAAAAGACTCACTCAGAAGAGGATAACTAGCAGAAATAAAATTGATATGCAGTTTCTACATTTTTATAGAGGTCATATTTATTATTTTAAAATTTAGCATCAAACGAACACATATCATAATGAGCAATACCCGGTGCCGAGTAACGGTGCATACAACCAAACACCAAAAAATTGATAAAAATATAAAACAAAACAAAAATATCGGCAAGAGTAGAGTCCTATGAGACCGACGATATACCTATGTCAAAGGACATGGTGGACCAATCCGAAGGTTATGCTACACCCATGGCGGGTAAAAACTTCCTCGTCGCATGCTTCAAGCGCATACACACCGCCTTGAATAGCAACTAGTTGTTGGGGCGCAGCCTTGCTGCGCCGCCTGAGGTGTGCTGCTGCGGTGCTAGGTAGGCACTCCGCTCTTTTCTCTTGCTTCTTTGTGATTTGTGTGATGCATCTGCATGCAAGCAATGAGAGCCTCTTCAATAAAATATATAGGTTGTTCACATGAGAATAAACCGCATCATATACAATAGCATAGTGAGGTGCAAGTTCCTGGTTGGAAAAACAAGAAAAAAATCAACAACTGATGATAGGCTGTTTTGATAAGAAATATATTGGTGCTTAGTAGAATTAACCTCACATGACTTGTTTTTACAGATTTGTACTCCCTCCGTTCCTAAATATAAGTCTTTCTAGAGATTCTACTAGTAGACTACATACGGATGTATATAGACATACTTTAAAGTGTATATTCATTCATTTTGCTCTGTATGTAGACTTCTAGTCAAATTTCTTAAAAGACTTATATTTAGGAACGGAGGGAGTAAATGATTATAGAAGAATATAAGATTCCTACAAACAATAGATGAGACATAAGTATACTAAGTGATTGCCAGATGACCGAGGTTGAGCCCCGCCACCTCCTCCATCCTTGCCGCCAACAAGGGGGATGAGCCCCTGAACCTCATCACCACGCCCAGATTATCTGCTCCTCCCACTCTGATTCCTTCGTTGGAAGCTCATTCCTGCAAGGATGTCGTCTTTGTCGCCCTCTTTCTTGTCCTGACAATGGGAGTCCAGTAGCAAGCAAAAGGTGATACAAACGGGTAAGTGTTTGTGGTATCTTGATGTCACAAACAGATACCAAGATGGGAATGCATGATACAAGGCACCGTGCCTTTATCTGTTAGATCTGAAATGCAAAGAAAACAAAAATAAACAAGTAAATTTCATCAAAGTAGTAATGCATCCTAACAAAAAAAATATGCAAAAAGTTGTATCCAAGAGTTATGATTTATAAGGCTTAGCGGCACAATTCTTTTCGACAAAATATCTATAGATACAAATGGCAAGAGAAATGTTGCATTGTTCACAACATGGTTAGAGTGCCATGGCTTCCAATGTTACAAATCAGTCGCCAAATGTTTTCAGCAAGAAAGTTCTTGCTGAAAAGGAGGTAAAATACTATTTTATTTTCATTTGACATTGACATAACAAAAGTTTGGTAAATATCATGAAATGCTTTCCCCTTAAACAATTATGTTCCTGATAGGAAACATTTGATGACATCAATCTTTTTTCTATTATGACAATCATTTTTCTTGTTAGTCCTGACGACACCTTTGATTTCAACATCTTATAAAATTGTTGCAAAGGACTAATATTCTATAGAAGATACAGATCCATTAGAAGAATGTCATGACCAGAAATTTGATTTTTGCATCTTATCAAATTGTTGTTGGTCCTGACCACACCTTTGTATAGTGTTACCTTTCTTGCACAGGAGACACTCTTATGTGTTTTAAGTCGTAACTCAGAATTCCAACAACTTTACCATGTTTTAGTGTTTCCATACAAGAGAGTAGTAAATCCGTACCAAATGCATCTGCAATTAGGACACGAGCAGCATCAATAACAAAGTGAGTCCACATTTCTTGCCAATAGCACAAAAACACATCAGGTTCTCATGAAACATGCTCTGTACCTAGATGATCAAAGTTATAGTCATGAACACAGAACGATTCCTCGTTAGATAGTCCATAATAAAATGACTCTTGTGATATTTGAGGTCAAAATTCTTATTGCTTGAGAGATTGTACCCATCATATGATTACAATAAAATTATAGCAAAGGATGTTGATAAAAAAATTGAATGCATAGTTAATGAAACCACACACATATAAAACAGGAGAAATAAACTATTAGTGACTTTATCGAGAAAAACTGGATTGTCCAATTATCATAAGAAACGTAATCAGAATTGTAATACACAAAACTTGTGTAATAACAACTATACACTGATTGCATAGCTGATTGAAGATCATTTTGCAAACAGTATTTTAACTTTAAGAAAGGAAGAAGGTTTGTTGTCATCATATGATGGGTGAGGTGCATTTGGTGTAGAAAGGTTGTACCATGTCAGTGACTACAATTCACTGAATTTCTGCTACCAAACAGAAAGAACAGAACCCATCGACTAAAAACAAATGGTTCCTCGTGTCCATTCTTGAGGCCTCACATAATTGGTAGCTCCTGCCCCGACAAAGAATATTTCAGGTCCAGCTCGTGCAAATGGAGTGCTGGATGATGGACCCCAGCCGCGGTAGCAATAAGCACTTCGCGTGTCGAGTACGTTCCCATCTAGTGTTCAACAAACCTACAATCACCTGGATATAAAGTAAAAGGGTAAAATTAGGATGTTAAAAAGCCACTTAGATCCACGTCTTGGTGCAAAATAATTATTAAATGATTATACAAGCCTTTAAGATGAAGATCCCAATAACAAAATGTCCATAAATGATAAGACATTGCGATAAAATAATTTTGTCTTCTATAAATGTATCCTTGAAAAGACAGAATATAAGTGTGTGAAAACAGTTTGTCCACAAGACAAACCTTATTCCTTTCCTCGGGCGCTATGCGTACATTTTGAGAGCTCATGGCAAGACCATCGACTTCTCGCACTCTATCTGATCCTACTATCTCTATGGAAAAATCAAGGTCGCAAACCTGAAAATACCATGAGCATATATAACTAACTAGAACACTGAACAAAATGGTCCAGATCCAATCGTATCTATAGCTGATGCAATCAGAAAGGAAACTTCGCAATTTTTTCCATCATTATAATAGGAAAAGTCATGGTCCAGTCACTGGAATGGCAATGCCAAGAACTGAATAATTTGTTCAGGCAATTAAAAAGAGCATCATGAATTTTGTCGCACACAAACTCATGCATGCTGACTCGGCGAATACTTAATCCTAAGGGTCTGACTGCAGGGTCTAAGACAATAGTCCGTTTTTGCAACAGACCAAATGAGTACACAACCCAACCGTCAGAAAGTACTGTTGCAATGTGCCTCTGTCTTAATTCTACAAAAATTCAGCACATACCAGACGCAAGATAAATTACAGCAAGGTTGAATATCATCATAAAACTGGCAGATGTAAAGAGTATAGTTGCTCTTCTTCTGTAGTGTTTAGGCACTAACAGTCAGGATCTACTTTGCACGTTCATTTCTCGTGTCCTGAAGCTACGTCATGTTAACTTGGTTTGATTTGCATGTCACAAACGTTGAACTAAATGCATAACCCTAGATGGAAGCAGCAATGCTTGGGCTGTCGCTGAGCTCACCAAGAGGATTTCAGCACTTTAGCCATGTATATCATCTAAAAACAACAAACTCGGCAGAACAAGTAGAGCTTAACATGATTTTAGCATGTCGAAGCCGTCCCTGCTGGCCTAGGAGATGAGGCAGACCACGGAGGCATCCACCTCCGGCACCGGAGTTCTTAGCCTCTGGGCCATCTCTGTCACCAGGGACTCGGTGACCCCCTGGTCTCCAGCAGAGCTGCTCTGGCCTGCAAACATAAGTGTCGTGCTTGATTTATGGCAATCGATGTTTAGCGATTCTGACCCTGATAATGACTTTTAAATTTGATACGAAATTAACCACAAAAGGCAATGACATCGATGTAGTATGTAGATTAATTCCCAGCAGGCAAAACCATTCAAGCTATGTTATGGAATGAATTTTGTCAGTCAAATTATGTTAAGATGGATCGATGGCTTGAATTTGACACTATATTGCTATGCTACTGACTACATATACAATAGCTACGCTCGCAAGTGCAAATATATAGTGCACATATGGACGCAGACCGGCCAAACAATACTATCAGGCTATACGTGTGTACCTTGATCAGACCAAACAAGCAGCTCACCCTCTTCGGGTCGTCGTTCTTCCCACCGATGGTGGTGGAGATGATTTGTCCTTTGACAGGGTCGCCCCCTCCATCCTCGACTGCAGCACCAGAACATGGAGCATTAGCGAAGCAAGCGCCAAGAGCAACAGATCGACCCCCAACCTGGGCTCAGATCCAAAACAGACCATAGATATGGGGAATAGGGGGGTCACCTTCATAGTGGCCGCGTGGGTAGGGAGCCAGGGATGACAGCGGCATGCGGGGTCCGACGAAGACTTGAGCGCATCCGGCAAAGAAATCAGTTGTGTTGCGCTCCACATCCGACGAAGAAATCGGCTAGCCTTGCCCCCCTTGACTCCCCTCCTACTGCAGCCACAAGGCTCCACGGAGAAAGACGCAGAGGAGAGACGAGGAGAGGAGAGGTTGCGCGCGGCGGCGACGGGGAGGCGCGTGGTGAGGAGGTGGCTGAATTGGGGGAGAGAAGAGGTCGCGTGAAGAATTGGAAGAGCAGGGGAGGGGCGCATCTGAGGAAGTGCATGTGTGGGCTCATGTCTCTCAATTTTTCTGGACAACTACAGGTGGACCAACGAAAAGATGCCTATCTGTAGAGTAAAAATTGCATGCGTGGCATACCCAACGAGCGCCCTTCCAACGCTGCTGCACGGAATCGCTGCCCCACCTGAACAGTTTCGGCAGCTTACGTGGCATACGCGAGAGTGCGCCCTCCCTGCGTAGCTTCTTGTTGTGGATTGGTACTTCCCTTGTTGTAACATAGACCATGTATGAAGCGAGTGTGTATAATGAAATAGAATCTGCAAACGAGAGTAATTTATGCCATTAAAAATCAAATCATTTCTATATAGTTAAAGCGACCATAATAAGTTATACACTCCCGGGAAAAAGCACAGTAATATGATTATATTTTGCTATTATAGGGTTATTATTCACACTATTTCAGATGAAGTTTGTTATTTTTGAAAAAGAAGTCAATGGATTTTTCTCTTTTTTGAAACTTTTTTACAAGTATAATGAAATATCAAGTTTATTTCAAAACATTGCAAATTTTTAGTATATTTTAATTACTTTTTCTCATATAGAATGTAGATACATTCATAGACCAGATGTCCGTCTGCGAATGCTAGAATTTTATAAACTTATGTAGTTTCTCTACTAGAAACCATAAAGTCTTCCAGCTACTGCATGTTCCTTGGTGCACACGCCGAGGCATGACGTGTACATAGTTTTGTGAACGAGTTTTTTTTAGAGAATAGTTTTATGAACGAGTTGGGATAGATTTGAGACGTATTTTCACCTTGTATCGACCAGCGGCTAAGCCAGACCTTTTTTACTTTTTTACAGTTTTTTTAACTGGTTTGAGGATATGACGCGTGTACATAGTTTTTTTATTTAGCAGAGTACAATCGAAGTCGTTCACATATACGAGTGTACTGTCGGGACCCCGATCCTAAGCCATAAGAATCCAGCATGTAACACATCGCATCCCTTTGCGACCTCACGCACGGTTAACTTCACGGCTGCAGCCTTACCTTAGCCGGGACCGTTTGCGCCTTTTGACTCACGTATGCATTTGTGTCGCTAGCATTCAATGACAAAGAACCCGGATCGACATGTCTACTCATAAACCAAAGTGGTAGTTCCGCACAGGGACACGCATACATGACCCAGCAAAGCAGGTGTCGGTCACCAGCGAATGTAGATGAGTCGTAGCAAGCTACAAGGACTCCATTACATCACGTGACGTTTCCTCAAAGGGGACAAACACAGCAGCTAAGAAGGACACACGCCGGTCAACCAATGTGTCCCGAGCAGTAGCGAGCTACCATGGCTCGTTGGATCACAAAGAGGCATTTCCCTGTAAGGAGTGCTACTAAAGTTTACGGCTAGGTAATCGAACCCCATACATATCAAGTAAGACACACGTACGCATGGCATACCGATATGTATAGATACATCGATGGCATCACAACATAACCATAAACATACAAGCTTTATTTAAGAGGCTCGGAAGAGCCACACACATAATATTACACAGTAAGGGTCTCACGACCCATCATAGCAGTCATTCAGTTACAAGCCAGCGGAAGTGATTAAACTGTCTGAGTACAGACAGGTGAGACTAGAAGGCACATGGACTGACTATACTACAGACCCAACCTAGGGTCAGATCGTAGCTGGGACACCAGCTACTCGTCGTCGTCGATGTCTAGGAAGAACCCTCCGTTAGGGTCATTAACAATCTCTGCAACAATTATTAAGCAAACATGAGTACGAAGGTACTCAGCAAGACTTTAGGATAACTATCTACTAATGCCATGTATCAATAAGGAATTCTGGGGTTCCATGCGGAAAGCCAGCATTTGACTCGTGGCTAGACTACTAGCATTTGAAAACAATTTTTGACAACTTGATTTCTCGCACACGAGTCCACTAACACCACAACAATACTCAATCGTGGAATCATTCCGTCTCCATACGGAAATGCCGTCCACGACACTCACGCTTATCTTGGCAATTTTATGAGTAGCCATTGAAGTTATCTATGAACAACATATGTCTCCAAGTAGTCCATATCCGCGGACGCGGCTATTTGAATAGATCATAATCCTGCAGGGGTGTACTTCGTCACACACGCTCTCGCCACTTATCGCCATGTGCACGTCATGCACCTCGGCAACCTTCAAGCGGAAGCCCAGCGAGGGAGTCGGCCACGACCGTTAACCACACTAGGACCTAGTCCAGGTCTATCGCCTATCTGAGGGTAACCCGCACGGAAGTCCGGCCGAGGTTTCCGCCACGGCCCCAAACGAGTGCGCAGGGTTCCCAAGCCCACCATCCGGGTGCCACTTGGTACACCGTGCCACTGCCTACCGCATCACAACCCACCTCTCAGGTCAGCACTATGCACGGCCTCCAGCATGACTATAAACACCAGAAACTACTTGCAACTCCTGGACCGAGTACTAAGCGATTAATAAGTCGAGCGGGGTCATATTTCAGGGCCCAGCATGTGGTAGTATCTCGTCTTGGATTACATACACGCAACTCAGTTCCTAAGGACGGTTCTAATGAAACAACCCGCCATGTACTCCTACACAGCCTTTCACCCGTACCTTTACCAAATCAGGTTCAACACACAACCTTTACTTACTGAACACATTATCACAATTCCGTTCATCTCCCAGATGACAGACCATACACAACTCTAAGCATAGCATGCATAGCAGGATAAGGCACATCATGGCTCAAGCAACTACCAGGTATGCTAGGTTGCAAGGTTCAGCTATTTACTGTGACAAGGACAGGTCATGCAAAGGAAGTGGGTTCAACTAACGTGGCAAAAGCATTTGAAGCATTTGATCCTAATGCAATAAGTAAGTGCAGAGCGAGAACATGGGATTTATCGGAATGATCAAAATGGTTGCTTGCCTTGTTGCTCAGAGGAGGGACAATATCCATCAGACGGATATTCTGTGGAATCCGGAGGAGCGGAGCTTACTGAAAAGAGTGACAGCAATCAATAACAAGCATATGCAACAAGATGATGCATGAGCATGGCATGAGGATGCAAAGTGGTATACTATTATGGCTAACATTTATTAGGTTTGAAGTTGATTTGAATCAAATTCAAATATCACTTCAAATGAGGTATTCTCGGATACCATTTTAATTGATTCGACCTGATGCTGAGATCAACTTGCTTTTAACATGCATGGAATGACATGTTAGGTTGCTGGTTTGTGATTTGGATAGTGTTTGATCATATCAGTTGAAGTGGAATTTAAATAATTTCCAAATTCCATCCCCAAAGTATTTATAAGAGTTAACTTATTCATTAATCTATATGTTTGGGTTCAGTAACATTTTCAAACATGTTTGAAAATGACATATTCAGATTCCTTGAATTTTTCTCATAATTTTTCATATATAAATTATTTTCATTGGACTTACAGATTATTTTCTATGATTTTTAGAAGTTTTAGACATTTATGGAATTATTTTTATATTAGAAATTCCTTTATTGCGTCACAGTGACGTCTCTGGTCAACAGGGGCTGGGCCAGGTCAAACCTGACCAGTGGGGTCCACTCGTCAGTGACCAGGGGCTAATCCCCGAGTTGACCAGCCCCTGACTGGGGTTTGACCCACCCTGGGGCCCACTGTCAGTGGCTAGGTGGGTGTTTAGTGGGTTATTAGGTTGACCACGTCGGCCCCCACCGGAATATGGCCGGCGGCGACCACGGGCGCGGCGGAGGACTCGCCGGAGTTGAGCTAAACGGCGCTACAGGCATCGGTTTTGGGCGTGGTTTAGTTCTACGGCTAGCTAGCGAAGCACCGCATCTAAAGGGGAAGGAGCTGGACCCAGTGGTCACCGGAATCCACGCCGGCGACGAGGTCAGCAGCGGCTGCAACTCGGGCATCGTCGGGAGTGGCGTTGCGGGACACCAGCGAGCTGGGACAGGGGCTCTACGACATCTACACAGCTCCAGGACCTCATTTCTGAGCTCGGTCTCGCGAACGGGGTACCACAATGACGGCAACGACATGGCCGGCGACGAGGACCTTCGGGCTCCGGCGGCTAATAGGGTTAGAGGAGGGGAATGGCATCGGGAAGAGGGGGAATGGGAGGAGGGGCTCACGGCGGGTCTTCTGAGGCTGACGGCAGGGTCGGGGAGGACCGAGAGGCGACGAATCGGCGGCGATCGGAGCTCCTGGGGGAGAGAGATCCGAGAGGGGGAGGGGAACGAGAGGAAGAGAGGAGGAGATAAGGCAGAGGGTAGGAGGAGGAGAAGAAAGCACGAGGCATCGCGCTGGCGCTCCTGGAGGCCTCCAGCGGCGAGCAGGCAGGCAGGAGGTGGCCGGGGCTGGCCGCCGTGCTCATCTTCCCCTCTGCCTACTGGCAGGAGGAGGAAGATGACCAGGGAGCCCCTGGTGGGCTGGGCCGGCGACAGATAACAGGTAAGCTTCTCTTTTCTCTTTTCCTTCTATTTTGTTCTGTTTTATTTACTGACATTGTTTCCCATTTATTTTGGCTTCAAAATTAAACTATAAATAGTTTGAAAAATGCTGGGGTGTTAGTTGGAATATATCCAATCACCCATAAAGTTTTGAGCATTTTTGAAAGCTATAAATCTTTGAATTCAAATTTAAAACTTGAAACCAGTAGTCTTTTGCATTTATTTAAAATGCCAAAAGTATAAAGGAAATGGTTTCCTTCATTGCTTATTTGTTTTCAAGAATTATCAGAAAAGTTGAACTTTTCTTGAGACCATTTTGGGTTCATTGATTCGAATAAGTTTATAATTCCTTTGAATTTGAGAAGTGGCTAGGGTTTTTGAGTTTTCCTTCACCACTTACTTTGATTTTGTTGCCATTTTCTTGGATGCAATGCAAAGAAGATATGAGCACAATGCTAAACCTTAGTTAGGGTTCTAGGGATGTGACACGTACACCCATCTTTGTGAATACACGCACGTACACCCTACCCTTATGAACACCTTCGAGAGACTAAGCCGGCACATCATCTTGAGATTGACGAAGTCGTCACTGACGCATTCGTTGTCGACAGGAACGTCTCCTTTCCCTGAAAACACATCGCCGAAAGACGTGAAATAAGTCTAGAAAAATGCAAGCACCAATGTCAAGTCTCGGACTTGAACTCTGGTGGACACCGGATACTACAGTCCTCCTAACCACCCAACCATAGGTTGGTTTACGGTCGTGTACGCAGTTTTGTGAACGAGTTGGGGAAGATTTGAGGAAAATGTTATTCACCGCATTTTCCGGCAAATAGCGGTGGCTCCGCACCCCACCACAGCATTTTCATTTTTTCTATTTCTTTGTTTCCAAGGTTATTTTATATTTTTCTTAAATAAAATCATGTTTTACATTTGTTCTTAAAATCCGAATTTCTTTTTTCTTTTTAAACAGCTTTCTAAATTTCAAATAGTTGCCGTTTTTTAAAAGCATTTATTACTTCAAAAAATGTTCAGAATATTTAGGAAATGTTTGCTAATTACAAAAAATGTTTAGCATTTTCAAAAAATGTTTCGTATTTTAAAATTTGTTCTCCATTTAAAATGGCTAAAAACATTGTTCACAATTCCAAAAAATTTCACGATTTTTAAATTTGTTCTCGGTTTCAAAATTTATTCTCAAAATTCCAAAAATGATCGTACTTTAATTTTTTTTCTGTTCCAAAAATTGTTCAAATTTGTTCATGCTTCTAATTTTGTTCTGTTTTTTTTTGAAAATTGTTATCGGTTTCAAAATTTTATTCTTAAGATTCAAAAAATGTTCATGCTTTAAACAACTGTTTATGCTTTCAAACTTGTTCATGATTTTTTAAAATTGTTCTCGATATGAAAATTGGTTCTTTAGATCCAAAAAATATCCGAGCTTTACAATTTGTTTGCGCTTTCAAATTTGTTCTCCGTAAAATTGTTCAAAATTATTCGTGCTTCCAAATTTGTTTATGGCTTTTCCAAATTGTTCTACAATTCAAAATTTTATTCTATAGATTCAAAAAACCGACGTACTTTAAAAAATTGTTCGCTCTTCCAAATTTTTTCAAGATTGTTCAAATTTGTTCATGGTTCCAAAATTTGTTCTCAAGATTCAAAAAATATTGGTGCTTTAAAAAATTGTTGGCGCTTCCAAATTTGTTTGGGTTTTTTCAAAATTGTTCTCCCTTTCAAAATTTTGTTCTCATGATTTACAGAATGTTCGTGCTTTAAATTTTTTTTCGTGATTCCAAATTTGTTTATGATTTTTCAAAATTGTTACCGGTTTCAAAATTTGTCCTCAAGATTCGAAAAATGTTCATGCTTTAAAAATTTGTTCGCGCTTTCAAATCTGTTCTCCATTTTTAAAATTGTTCAAAATTGTTTGCGCCTCCATTTGTTCGCGGTTTTTCAAAATTGTTCTCTGTTTCAAAATTTTATTCTCAAGATTCAAAAAATGTTCATGCTTTAAAAAATTGTTCAAGATTTTTCAAAATTGTTCTCGGTTTGAAAATGTGTTCTCAAGATTCAAAAAATGTTTGACTTTAAAAAATTGTTCGCGCCTTCAAATTTGTTCGGGTTTTTTCAAATTGTTCTTTGTTTAAAAATTTTATTCTCAAGATTCCAAAAAATTTCATGCTTTAAAAAATGGTTTTTTGCTTCTAAATTTCTTCACAACTTTTCAAAATTGTTCTCGGTTTGAAATTTGTTCTCAAGATTCAAAAAATGTTCATGTTTTAAAATTTAGTATAAAAATAATCATTATATAAAAGAATATGTTTGGTATTTTCAAAAAGTGTTGGAAATATCAAAATTTTGTTTCATTTTTAAATTATGATTGTCTCCGAACACTGTTCTTAAATGTCAAAAAGTGTTTTTGATTATAGAAATGTTCCAAATTTCAATAAAAATTCGTTTTTCAAACTTTGTTCATAAATTCAAAAAATGTTTAGTATTTTTCAAAAAAAATCCTCAAATTCGAAAAAAGATTTGCTTCAAATTCGAAAAGAAAAGCGAACCAAAAAAAGAAAGGGAAAATGCAGAAAAGGGAAAAACAAGAAAAATATCAAAAAGGAAATATCCAAAAAATTGGGACAAAAAAAAACTGGGTCGGCCTAGTTGGTGCGATCCCATGTGCGAGCGAGGGTGCGGCAGGTACGAGCTCCCAAGATTTGGGACGCGTGTTCACCGTGTGTTAACCAACGCATGAAAATCTTGACATGGGCCGAGCCCGTCGACTATATTGGGCCACCGCTTCCATCCAAAAATTATGGGTGCTTCATGACGCATGTGGAAAAGTAGCACGTACGTAACTCCATCGATTGATCAGAACAAAATTGTCTTTCCCTCTCGCTAGGGTTTCCATCGACTCATCACCGCTGACAACGTTGAGATTCTGAGCCCCCTCCGACCACCATTCGGGTTTATCCTTAGGCTGATGAGAAGGCGGTTGTCGTGACTTGTTTTTGTCCCTAAGATGAGACCCGACCGCAAGAGGAAGCTAGGGTTTCGGCAGGGGCTCGTGGAAGGAGCTTGGTCCAATCTCTAGATTGATGGTGAACCATGGGGACACCTCCATGACTAGGGTAAGGGAAAAGGGAAGCTTGAGGATATGATGAAGGAATTGGCTCTGGAGGAGGATGATCTCGACGACGTGGTATTCGAGGAAGTGATGCCCCGGCACAGGAGGACCTCCGCTGGATTATCGTAGCCCGGGTTTGCATGGACAAGAGTTTTAGCACATACTGGTTCTTTCGCAACATGCAGGCAACATGGGACTTGGCCAGAGGCGTCAAGCCCAAAACCCTAGAGGATAATCTGTTCATAATAAAGTTTAACCGCTTGGGCGATTGGGAGATGATAACCCAAGTGGGGCCATGGAACTTTCGGGGCAACCTAGTGAGCATTGCCACGTATGACGAATACATTATGCCAACAACGATTGAGTTATTCAAATTTGAGATCTGGGCGCGCATAATCAATCTCCCGATGGCATATAGTGGCAAGGTTAAAGATTTAGCCTCTAAGTTTAGAGAATTCGTGGATTCTGAGCCTTCCTCATTCTATTTTGAGAGCAATTACTATCGGTTTTGGGTACGGCCGGATGTGCGCGACCCCTTGAAGAAAGCTACCTTGCTTATACAAGCGGGGGAGAGGCGGATTTTTGCGGTAAAGTATGAAATACTTCCTGATTGGTGTTAGGTTTGTGGGATGATGGGCCATGAGTGCAAGGAACATTGAGATGGAGTTCATCCGTCATCAGACTTGATCTTCAAAAACCTATGTGCGCCAGCGACCACGAACTGGCGTAGAAGAAGGAGGAACAATAACCAGAAACCTAAGTACCAATCTATGCCGGGAGACAATGGTGATTGGGATACGGATTCAGAAAGGAAAGAGAATGACGATGTTGAGATGGAAATTGTGGTTTAGAACCGCAAGCTCCCATCTGATGAGATCCTTTAGGCTGTGAACAACACGACAAGTACCAGTTTCGAGATGATTGTGGCGTCAAAATCTGGTGAAGCTGCGGTGGTTCCCCCCAGCTGGCCAACAAAGCAGGACCCGAAGTGCACCACGAAGTCCCCGCTGAATGATAAGGCAACTATCAATGCTGGAAAGAAGACACCGGGAGATGGAATAACAATGACACGAGATCGGTGACCTCCCAAGTGGAGGATCACCGGGCACAATGAATCTCATATGCTGGAACTGTCGCGGGGTTGGCAATGCCCCGATAGTTCGAGAGCTACGAAAAATCACGACAAAGTTTGCCCCTAGAGTTATTTGCCTTTTAGAAACTCAAGTTGGTAAAGATCGGGTAGAAAATCTTGCAAGTACTCTAGGTTTTGATAATGCTTATGCTCTTGATCCCACTCGTAGGAGTGGAGGAATTGTTTTATTCTGGAATAATGAAATAAAAATGGAGTTTTTAGGCTACTCAAAGTATCATCTCGATACGGAAGTTTTCGACTATGGATCCGGCCCATGGAGGCTGTGATGTTACTATGGGGAAGCACAAACTCATCTTAGGCACCATACTTGCGATCTCATGAAGAATTTGATGTCATTGAGCCCATTATCTTGGGATGTGCATTGGTGACTTCAACTAAGTCCTACTTCTAGAGGAACATGCCGGGATCGGCCAGAGGAGCCAAACCCAACTACAAGGTTTTTGCGATGCCTGATTGACCTAGGCTACCAAGGGAGACCGTGGACCTTTGAGAAAAAGGTGGCGGGTTGACCTTTCACAAGGGTAAGTCTTGATAGGGCCCTTGGGTCTGCGAAGTGGTGTGCCAAGTTCCCGCTGGATACACTCGAACATTTGACCGCTCCTACGTTCGACCACTCTCCTATCTTGCTCATGTTAGAGCCGACAGGACATAATAGGCCATCAGAAAAGTTTCGTTATGAGGAGATGTGGGACACACATGATGATATGAAAAGAGATGTTCGGGAGGCATGGAATATTAACATCAAGAGTTCTTCGGCGTCAGAGGTTCGAAGGAAACTAGCTGATCTTGCTTTGAATATGGGAATCTGGAGCAACTCAACCTTTGGCAGCGTCTGGGGTGATATAAAGAAGCTCAAGAGAGATTTGGAGAACTTGAGGAATGCTCCTCATCGCACGGGTACATCCGTGAAAGAGATCAAAATCAACGACAAACTGATCAAACTCTATCTTCAAGAGGAACTTATGTGGCACCAACGATCTCACATTGAGTGGCTTTCAACGGGATACAAAAATACGTGTTTCTTCCACATCCGGGCCTCAATGTGAAGGAAGAAAATCTCATTGAAACCTTGCACCGGTCTGACAGACTGTTAACACAGGACCTCAGAGAGATGCACGAGCTAGCAAGGGACTACTATAAAACCTTATATTGTAGGAAGGGGTGCAGGGAGTAGCAGATGTGCTTGAGCATGTGCCAGCCAGAGTGACAGAGATATGAATGCAGTGCTTATGGCATCGTATAGGGAAGAAGAGGTAAAGACTGCTCTTTTCCAAATGTTCCTGACAAAGGCCCCATGATTGGAAGGGTTTCCAGCCCACTTCTTCGAGCGTCATTGGGATGTATATGGAGATTTAGTGACCAAGGCAGTCTTGGGAATTGTCAACGTTGAAGAAAATGCAACATGCGTTAATGGTACGATTCTAGTGCTCATCCCTAAGGTTATGAATCCAATGCTTTTGGCTCATTTTAGGCCATGTAGTGTGTGTAATGTGTTTTACAAAATAGCATCAAATGTTATGGAAAACTGTCTTAAGTTGATCTTACCAGACATTATATCAGAACAGCAATCTTCCTATGTTCCAGGAAGGCTGATAACAGATAACATTATCTCAGCTTATGAGTGCTTTCATTTCATGAAGAAGACCAGGTCCAAGAACAACAATTTTGCATCCCTAAAACTTGACATGATGAAAGCTTATGGTACAGTGGAGTGGAACAATTTTAGGCCATGATGGAGAAGCTCGGTTTCGCAAAACCCTGGATTAACAAAATTATGCACATGGTGAGCTCGGTATCCTTTTCAGTTCTCTTGAATGGAAATAATTAGAAGGGTTCAAACCTAAAAGGGGTATTCAGCAAGGAGATCCAATTTCCCCCAACCTATTTCCAATTGTAACGGAGGGCCTACCATGCCTCTTGAAATCTCAAATTCAATGATCCCAGCTTGGCGGTATTAGAGTGACTCAATCGGTACCAATGGTGAACCACTTGATATTCGCGGATGATAGCCTGCTGATTTTCAGGGCCAGTGTGAATGGGGCGAAATAAGTATCAAACCACATGTGGACATCCTTTTCTATAAGTGATATGCTATATTTTTCAGTAAAGGATGTCCACATGTGGTGTGAGATGCTGTGAAAGGCCACCTTGAGGTTCCTAAAGAGTCACTTATAGAAAAGTACCTTGGCATGCCAATAGACGCGAGGCACTCTAAGAAAGGAACATTTAAATTTCTCAGTGATTGCATATGGGAGAAAATTAAAGGATGGATGGGAAAGCTGTTGTGAGCAGGAGGGAAAGAAGTTTTAATAAAATTGGTGGCACAAGAAATCCCAGTTATAGCATGTCATGTTTCAAACTCCGGAGAGGTTTATGCGAGCATGTGAACTCATTGATACGCAAATTTTGGTGGGGATGCAAAGGAGGCAGAAGGAAGACAGCTTGGGTGTTGTGGGAAGTCATGACAAGGCCCAAGTATGTTGGAGGTATGGGATTTAGAGACCTTGCAATCTTCAACCTAGCTTTGCTGGAAAGACAAGCATGGAGGATCCTACAAAGTCCACAATCTTTAAGCTCTCGATTGCCTAAAGCAGTCTACTCCCCCTAGGTAACCATTATGGATGCCGAACTTGGTGCCCAACCTTCTCTAATATGGCGAGCAATTTCGGAGGGTAGGGACATTATGAGGCACAGAGTGATCCGGAGAATTGGCAATGGACAAAGTACTAATATTTGGAAAGATAAGTGGATACCAAAGGCTACGTTCTTACGTCCAATTGTGTCTTTAGTAAATAACCCTCCACTGATGGTCTCTGAACTTATGCTTCCGGCAACGGCTACATGGAACGAGGAGTTGATACGAACCTTTTGCTTACCTTCGGGCGTGAAGGATTTCCTGAACATACCAACGTGCACACGGAATATTAGGGAATTCTGGGCCTGGCACCCCGACACGAGAGGTATTTGTACAGTTAGTTCGGCCTACAAACTGATGATCAATATCAAAACTGAAGGTCAAAACCTCTTGGAAGGACGGGGAGGGCCCTCGGATACGAGGAGAGAAGAGGCGTCCCCATCCTCTCTTTGAAAATTGAAGGTCCCATCAAAGGTAAAGATATTTTTGTGGCGACCCGCAAAACATACTTTGCCAATGATAGATATTTTGAAGAGAATAAACATGTCAGTGGGCGATGTCTGCGCTCTTTGTGGTGCATAGTGTTTGAAATATGACCTAGAGGCAATAATAAATTGGTTATTATTATATTTCCTTGTTCATGATAATCGTTTATTATCCATGCTAGAATTGTATTGACTGGAAACTGAAATACATGTGTGGATACATAGACGATACACTGTCCCTAGTGAGCCTCTGAAGGACTAGCTCGTTGATCAAAGATGGTCAAGGTTTCCTGGCCATAGACATGAGATGTCGTTTGATAACGGGATCACATCATTTGGAGAATGATGTGATGGACAATACCCAAATTACGAACATAACATGTGACCGTGTTAGTTTATTGCTACTGTTTTCTGCATGTCAACTATCTGTTTCTATGACCATGAGATCATGCAACTCCCGGGCACCAGAGGAATACCTGGTGTGTATCAAACATCGCAACCTAAGTGGGTGACTATAAATATGCTCTATAGGTATCTCCGAAGGTGTCTGTTGGGTTGGCATGAATCAAGACTAGGATTTGTCACTTCGTATGACGGTAAGGTATCTCAGAGCCCACTCGGCAATACAACATCACAACAAGCCTTGCAAGCAATATGACTAAGGATTTAGTCACGAGATCTTGTATTACGAAATGAGTAAAGAGACTTGCTCGTAACGAGATTGAACTAGGTATAGAGATACCGACAATCGAATCTCGGGCAAGTAACATACCGATGGACAAAGGGAACATCATACAGGATTAACTGAATCCTTGACATAGAGGTTCAACCGATAAACATCATATGGGCATCTAAGTCCCGCTATGGGTTATAGACCAGAGAGTGTCGCAGGTCATGTCTACATAGTTCTTGAACCCGCACGGTCTGCACACTTATGTTTCGGTGACGTTTCAGTATCATTGAGTTATGTACGTTGGTGACGGAAAGTGGTTCGGAGTCCCAGATGAGATCCTGGATGTCACGAGGAGCTCCGGACTGGTCCGTTGGTAAAGATTGATATATAGGAAAGTTGCATCTGGCTTCCGGAAATTTTTCGCGCATTACCGATGAAGTACCGGGAGTGAGGAATGGGTTCCGGGGTTTTATCGGGAGGGGCCACCCACCCGGCAGAGAACCTAATAGGCCTAAAAGTGGTGCACTGATAACCCACAAGTATAGGGGATCGCAATAGTTTTCGAGGATAGAGTATTCAACCCAAATTTATTGATTCAACTCAAGGGGAGCCAAAGAATATTCTCGAGTATTACCAGCCGAGTTGTCAATTCAACCACATGTGAAAGACTTAATATCTGCAACAAAGTATTTAGTAGCAAAGTAGTATGGAAGTAACGGTAACGGTGGCAAATTTGACAGTAGCAGTTTTGTAGTGATTGTAACAATTGTTGGAAATATGCCCAAGAGGAAATAATAAAACAGTTATTATTATATTTCATGTTTCAAGATAATCGTTTATTATCCATGCTATAATCGTATTGAATGGAAACATAAATGCATGTGTGGATATATAGACAAAACATTGTCCATAGTGAGCCTCTAGTTGACTGGCTCGTTGATCAAGAATGGTTAAGGTTTCCTAGCCATAGACAAGTGTTGTCACTTCATGACGGGATCAAAAATGGATGTTTGTTTGAAACGAATATGATTTAAGGATGAACCAATAACTTTTAATGGTAAACACACCAATGGAAAAAAAGTATCCCACAGAGTGGAGTGTGTACCAAAAATAAGTCAGAGGATTATTATTATATGATGTTTACCCCAAGAGTATGATGGAATCAAACACTATAGGATTTAAAGGCGGAGTAATTCCAAGTATGAGTTAAAGTGGGCCTGCAACCCACAGACCCCGGGACTAATAAGGATCAAGTACTACCTTTATGAAGAAAGAAACTTGGAAGAAGCTATGATGGATCAGCAAACGTTTTCTTAGGAGCATACGAAAACCCGAGAGTTATGAAGAAACGATAGATGTTTGTTCATCTTGCAGAATCATTGGATTTATCCGAACTTCGTTCGTGGATAAGAGAAATTCTGCAAATGCTTGTGAGTACGCCCAAGTGTTAGAATGCGAGATTTACTAAACCTTATACAAGGTAATGATTTCAGTGCGACATGGCTTGGCCACCATGACGACTTACTCTTATCATTCTCTTGCTATTCGGAATGGATAGCTGAGAAACTTACCCATAGTGAGAGACGACGCTCTTTGAAGCTTTTGTTTAAAGCCTTAGAATGGTATGATGAAAGCCCATGTACATGGCAATTGTTGTCACGCGTAGGATTTTTTTTACGGTGAGGATGAAGCCAAGACCCTTCTCACTGCAGGATAACCACAAATGGTAGACCACCATGAGAATCATCAATAGGTTATTTAGAATGGTCACCACACTTCTCAGTTAAGAAGACCGAGTGACGGAAGAAGCTTATATCAACAGAAGAACCCTTGATTTTGATGGAAACATTATGAATATAATGGAAGAGCATCACCAAAGAAGTTACCATGAAGAATGTGAGTAGCCAGATGCCAAGACCCCCGAGGATTGTTAAAAAATATGAAGGACCGGTAACTCTCATCTTAAGTGTGGTAGCATCCCACCTTGCAGGAGACTGGATTTCTTAGAAGACCCCCAAACCCTAACCTTTTCTTTTTAGCCTCTTCGAATCTCGAGGACGAGATTCATTTTAAGTGTGGTAGGTTTGTAACATCCCAAATCTTGGTATGTTATAATAATTACTAGATTGATTGATTGTTTGATTGAGTGATTGAAACTTGAGTGAAATTCGAAACTTTTTAAAACTTTTGAATGAGAGGGAATAAAATGACTTTCCCATTTTCTTTTGAATTCCAATTTCATCCAATACAAATCACTGATAGAGGATAACATGACTTCTTCAAAATAAAGGTCTTGAAAAAAAGTGGTTTGTGGAAATAATTGCTTTTGCAATCTATTTCATATTTTGGTCCTATTTGGAAGTTTAAATGAATTCAAATCCCCTTGCCCAAATTCAAAATCTTGAGAGGAGCAATATGACACTCCAAACCAGGGGCCATTTGAAATTATATTTGAACTTACGAAACTCACAATAGTATTTTGAAAATGTTTTATATTATGTTTCAAAAAACAATTTTTGAAGTGGTTTTCAAATTTATTTTTATCCAAAAATAAAGTACATGGAAAATAGGGTAAAATGATTCCCTTCAATATAAAAATGGAGAGAAATTAATTCGAATCCATTTTAGTACTTTCAAAATGTTTTCTTTGCATTTTTCTTTAACCAGCAACACTATCTGAATTTTCTGATTTTGTGAAAATTATATTTGGCCTCGAAAATATGTTCATCTCGTAGGAAATCTTTTTCTAGAAATTTGGATATATAATATGTCAATATAAAAGTATTATAGATTTTCTTGTATTTAGTTTCCTTTCCAGTTTTTGTATAATAGGAAATAAATCATTTTTATTAGGAAAGTGACTTGGGTACGTTAGCAAAATCTGGCCTGTATCCTCTTCTTCTTCCTCACTAGCTCCTCCTTCCTTCCCTGCACGTACATGAAGCTTCCTCACCGGAGGAACGAATCCCGAGCCGATCTCTTTGCCCTTTTCTTCCCCGACCCTCCCGAGGCCACCTATAAATAGAGGAGCCTCCCCTCTCTCCATTTTCCCCGTAGCCCCGCCCCTCCCCTCGCTGCAGCGTCCCGCCCCGCCCTCGCCGGAGTTCTCCTCCAACAGGAACTCGCCGGAGCTCCTGCAGCCTCCGTGCGTCGCTCCACACCCCGCCGGCACCACCAACCTTCAGGCGGAGCCCTCCTCCTCCGCCTGGACCCCTCCGCCGCCCCGGCCAACCACCAGTGCCTACTCCCCGTCATCTTCTCCAACTCCGGCGACTATCTCCGGTGAGCTTCAGAAATCTTGTAACAGTTTTTTTTCCAGAAAAAGAGCAAACTTAGAAAATTCATATCTATTAGTCTATAACTACAAATTAGGTGATTCTTTTTTACATTGGATCACAAATTTTATGTAGTTTCTGTAGATATAAAATTTGACCATGTTTGAATATCGGGAGTTGAAAAATAGCTATTGAGTTGATTGTTTTTGCTACTCATCACTAGTGATCTTATTTATGAGTAGGTAAATTTCAGAATTATTAGAATATTTCAAATTAGGATTTTAAGCAAAACAGATTCTGTTTTAGCTCCTTTTAGTTTTTTGCTATTTCTTTTGTATTAATTGTTCTTAATTTATTTTCTTTTGTAATTATGACAAGTTATATTTTGTTTTATGATATTTACGGTTAACTTTTCAACAACAAGAAAATTTTATTTTCTTTATTATTATTTGTTTGCATGGAATCAATTCTAGTTCTATAATAACTTGCAAATTGATTTCATTGCTAGTTTGATTGCCTATTTGAAAATACTTTCAAAATAATATTGTTTTGTAAATTTTACTTCTGTTATTTAGTTGTTTTATATTTTCTCTTCTGTTATTTTACTATTTTAGTGTTTTATTTGCTGGATACAAACTATCTCGTGTTGTTATAGTAGAAGGCTCCAGAGTTTTCCTTGAAGTTTATTTTGGATCCATTAATCTATTTGTTGTGGGTAACATTGATAACTTGGGTATGAGAAATAGTTGGTGGAACCTTTCTCATTAACAACCAACAATGTAGTAAATTTTGCTTTTACCCTCTGTCTTGTTGTAGGAAAATTTTGCTGTACGCACTTAAACTACAGCCCCACCTGCCACATATGCATATAGTATAGATGATATCTTCATCCCTCTCTTTTGTGACTTGCCGGCATATTCAATATGCTGACCTACACGGCTGCAACGTTTTATGTTGCATATACTTTCTTCGACGAGTAAGAGTATGATTCAGGGTTACGGTCTGCACTCAACCTGTCGTTGGTGTTTATTGGGACTCCACTCCCTTGACTGTTTCCGCTGAGATTTTGAGGTATATATCAAATTTTACGTTATTTACATGTGATTGCACTTTGATATATATACATTGATGTACTGTGTGTGCCAGCATACTGATCTAGGGATGACACAGATACACAGAGGCTTGACTCGTTTTGAGTCGGGTCGCTACAGATATGGTATCAGAGCACATGTTGGCTGTAGGACGTGACCCTAGGAAATGGCTTAGAAATAGGAAGACCTTGATAGGAACAACTTTTGTTTTCACTACTCTCGTACCTCTTAATTCTTTTACTGAACCTTCCCTATTCCAAACTATAGATGGAGAGCTACACTCCGAACGAAAGAGAGCACTACGAAGATGTTCTCGGAGGCCCGTTTCTCATGGAGCTCGTACATATGATGAAGTTACCGATACTTGAGATCAAGGTGACTAAGAGGAAGTCTGGATTTTGGGGTGTCAGAACTAAAATTTTTGGACGTAAAGAAGACCCTAGGACTGAAGACATCAACTATGGCACACTGACCCATGACTGTGATATGGGCATGAACACTGCTGTTCATGATGCTATCGCACGTTTGAGCTATCGTCATCGTGTTGAGTTAGGTACCCACTACTTTGGAAGACTTGGATGGAAGAAGCCTGAGGGAGCACACATCCTCCTGATAGACGAGCAGAAGGTGAATTTTTCACCTGTAGTGGTGTATAATCAGGAAGGTGAACATTATATCAAGAACCTTCAAATGGACCTTCTCTCAGAATTATTTGAGAATGACACACTCCGTGAGAGTCTCAAGACCGAGAAACTAAAGGTAGCCAATGTGAAGAAACACGATCCCGAGATCCAAAAGCTTCATCAAGACTTGAAGAGTAGTCAAGCCATGGCACATGCTGGTGATGTTGAAATCCAGAAGCTCAAGAACCAACTCCTGGAACTACAAGGACGACATCGGAAACTCCGCATCAACAGGGAATATCTGGCAGAAGAACTTGAGAAGATCAAGCCTGACCAGAAGAAGCTCAGTGATGATGAAGACATGATATGAGCTAGCTTAGTAATACTAGCCCCCTCATGAGAGAAATAAAGATGAACGTTGTTGCGTATTGTGTGATCGACCAGACCAACCTTATGTGGGTGGCGATACTATATTATTGGTTGAACTTCATGAATGTGTGGACTTAAGTTTAGATACTTTTGTGACTTTGAGTTGTTTGTATCCTTTCCCTCTGTCTCTTACCAGTCTCATCCCCAGAACCTTGAACCCCGGGACAAGATGCCCACTAACCCTTTTCGGAAGAAAACAATATTTCACCAAGGAGACACATACATTCTTCTGAGTACCCATTTTCTGACACCTGCAGATGACAACCCTCTACGAGTCCTTCCTTAAGGGACCAGAAACGATCATGACCCTGACTAGTGATCATGATTACCCAAAAATCCTGAAGGACATGATGAAGCACATTCATCTTGAAGGAGATGCCGTCTACAAAAGCTACCTATTCATGGGAAGTGGAGTGGAACTTTGGTATGTGGAAGTACACCTCCACCATGTGAAAGGAGTTTGTCCAAAGACTATGAGGCAATGCTTTTTCATTTCATGTGTACCACGAGAAACCTTCTTTGATTCTGTTCATGAAGCTGCCATGGAAGCCATACGTCAGATTGGAGAAATACTTGAAGCAAGACTCTGTCATACCCAGGAATACTTGAGTGAAGTGCATGCGGAGATGATGGAGATCAAGCTCATGGCCACCATGATAAAGCAAAATATGGATGATTTCAAGGAGCACCTCGGGAAGTTCCAGTGGGACTAAAGTATCTCCAAGGGAGACAAATGAATAAAGTTGGCAAAGATGCTTGACCATACCGAACAATGTGGATGGCGGCATTTGTAATAAAGTACTTTGAATTGGAGTTTTGAGAAGAAATTAAGGATGTAACAAAGGATTGAATATGAAATGAATATGATTTGTGGATGAACCAATACCTTTTAATGGTAAACACACCAATGGAAAAAAAGTATCCCACAGAGTGGAGTGTGTACCAAAAATAAGTCTCAGGATTATCATTATATGATGGTTACCCCAAGAGTATGATGGAATGAAACACTATAGGATTTAAAGGCGGATTAATTCCAAGTATGAGTTAAAGTGGTACTGCAACCCACAGACCCTGGGACTAATAAGGATCAAGCACTACCTTTATGAAGAAAGAAACTTGGAAGAAGCTATGATGGATCAGCAAACGTTTTCTTAGAAGCATACGAAAACCCGAGAGTTGTGAAGAAACGATAGATGTTTGTTCATCTTGCAGAATCATTGGATTTATCCCAACTTCGTTCGTGGATAAGAGAAATTCTACAAATGCTTGTGAGTACGCCCAAGTGTTAGAATACGATATTTACTAAACCTTATACAAGGTAATGATTTCAGTGCGACATGGCTTGGCCACCATGATGACTTACTCTTATCATTCTCTTGCTATTCGGAATGGATATCTGAGAGACTTCCCCATATTGAGAGACAACGCTCTTTGAAGCTTTTGTTTAAAGCCTTAGAATGGTATGATGAAAGCCCATGTACATGGCAATTGTTGTCACGCATAGGAATTTTTTTACGGTGAGGATGAAGCCAAGACCCTTCTCACTGCAGGATAACCACAAATGGTAGACCACCATGAGAATCATCGATAGGTTATATACAATGGTCACCACACTTCTCAGTTAAGAAGACCCAGTGACGGAAGAAGCTTATATCAACAGAAGAACCCTCGATTTTGATGGAAACATTATGAATATAATGGAAGAGCATCGCCAAAGAAGTTACCATGAAGAATATGAGTAGCCAGATGCCAAGACCTCTGAGGATTGTTAAAAAAAATTAGGGACCGGTAACTCTCATCTTAAGTGTGGTAGCAGCCCACCTTGCAGGAGACTGGATTTGTTAGAAGACCCCCAAACCCTAACTTTTTCTTTCTAGCCTCTTCGAATCTCGAGGACGAGATTCAATTTAAGTGTGGTAGGTTTGTAACATCCCAAATATTCGTATGTTATAATAATTACTAGATTGATTGATTGTCTGATTGAGTGACTGAAACTTGAGTTAAATTCGAAACTTTTTAAAACTTTTGAATGAGAGGGAATAAAATGACTTTCCCATTTTCTTTTGAATTCCAATTTCATCCAATACAAATCATTGATAGAAGATAACATGACTTCTTCAAAATAAAGGTGTTGAAAAAAAGTGGTCTGTGGAAATAATTCCTTTTGCAATCTATTTCATATTTTGGTCCTACTTCAAAGTTTAAATGAATTCAAATCCCCTTGCCCAAATTCAAAATCTTGAGAGGAGCAATATGACACTCCAAACCAGGGGCCATTTGAAATTATATTTGAACTTATGAAACTCACAAGAGTATTTTGAAAATGTTTTATATTATGTTTCAAAAAACAATTTTTGAAGTGGTTTTCAAATTTATTTTTTTCCAAAAATAAAATACATGGAAAATAGGGTAAAATTATTCCCTTGAATATAAAAATGGAGAGAAATTAATTCGAATCCATTTTAGTATTTTCAAAATGTTTTCTTTGCATTTTTCTTAAACTAGCAACACTGTTTGAATTTTCTGATTTTGTGAAAATTTTATTTGGCCTCGAGAATATGTTCATCTCGTAGGAAATCTTTTTCTGCAAATTTTGATATATAATATGTCAATATAAAAGTATTATAGATTTTATTTTATTTTATTTACTCTATTGTTTTTGTACAATAGGAAATAAATCATTTTTATTAGGAAAGTGACTTGGGTCCGTTAGCAAAATTTGGCCCGTATCCTCTTCTTCTTCCTCACTAGCTCCTCCTTCCTTCCCTACACGTACATGAAGCTTCCTCTCCGGAGCAACGAATCCCGAGCCGATCTCTTTGCCCTTTCCTTCCCCGACCCTCCCGAGGCCGCCTATAAATAGGGAAGCTCCCCTCTCTCCATTTCCCCGTAGCCCCGCCCCTCCCCTTGCCGCAGCGTCCCGCCCGGCCCTTGCCGGAGTTCGCCTCCAACAAGAACTCGCCGGAGCTCCTGCAGCCTCCTTGCATCCCCCCACACCCCGCCGGCACCACCAACATTCGGGCGGAGCCCTCCTGCTCCGCCTGGGCCCCTCTGCCGCCCCGGCCGACCATCGGAGCCACATCCCCGTCATATTCTCCAACTCGGGCGATTATCTCCGGTGAGCTTCAGAAATCCCGTTACAGTTTTTTTTCTAGAAAAAGAGCAAACTTAGAAAATTCATATCTATTAGTCTATAACTACAAATTAGGTGATTCTTTTTACGCTGGAGCACAAATTTTATGTAGTTTCTGTAGATATAAAATTTGATCATGTTTGAATATGTAAATTTTGAGTTTAAACAGATTTGGTTTAAACCTTGCTTTGTGAATATCGGGAGTTTTAAAATATCTTTTGAGTTGATTTTTTTGCTACATATCACTAGTGATCTTAGTTATCGGTTGATAAAATATCAAAAAATTTAGAATAATTTAAATTAGGATTTTAAGCAGAACAGATTTTGTTTTAGCTCCTTTTAGTTTTCTTGCTATTTCTTTTGTATTAATTGTTCTTAATTTATTTTCTTTTGTAATTGTGACAAGTTATATTTTATTCTATGATATTTACGAGTAACTTTTCAACAACAAGAAAATTTTATTTTATTTATTATTATTTGTTTGCATGGAATCAATTCTAGTTCTATAATAACTTGCAAATTGATTTCAAAACAATATTGTTTTGTAAGTTTTACTTCTCTTATTTTAGTTGTTTTATATTTTATTTTCTGTTATTTTACTATTTTAGTGTTTTATTTCCTGGATACAAACTATCTTGTGTTGTTATAGTAGAAGGCTCCAGAGTTTTCTTGAAGTTTCTTTTGGATTCCCGTTTGATTTGATTTGTTGGATAAATTTTATTTATTGTTGTGATATGGATTGTTAGGATGACTTATAGTATGATTACTGATGTGAACACCATGTTTGCTTATATAGATTCATCGGAGAGTGACGAATAGTTCTATCAAGTTATTTTCTGTGAGCGATAATCATCTTCATCTACCTTACCAGGCAAGTTCACATTGATCATATTTTTTTACCTATGGTTTGATTGCATTGGTTTCAACCTTCTTCAGCCATTGCATGCAAGTAGGTACTTGGAAATTTTAGTTCTTAAGTAGTATGATATGATAAGCACCCCTAAACCCTTGTTACTTTGACCGGGACGTTATTTTTTGCTATGCTCCTAGTAGACGGGGTTTGGTTGAGTGTTTATCATGAGTGTTGTGAGAACTTAATAATCAAGACCGGAAGACCTCAAGACTTGCAAGACCTCAGAATGCAATATACCTCTGGGTAAAGGACGATTCAGATGGGCTCCCTAGGGAAACCGGCGGAGGACCCGGGATGCATGGGGAAGAGCCATGACATCTTGCGGAAAGCTTCACCCAGGCACGAAGAGATGGATGGATATTTCTAGACCCGTGTCGGGACCCCGATCCTAAGCCATAGGAATCCAGCCTGTAACACATCGCATCCCTTTGTGGTCTCACGCACGGTTAACTCCACGGCTGCAGCCTTACCTTAGCCGGGACCGTTTGCGTCTTTTGACTCACGTATGCGATAGTGTCGCTAGCAATCCAATGTCAAAGAACCCGGATCGACATGTCTAGTCATAAACCAAAGTGGCAGTACCGCACAAGGACAGGCATACATGACCCAACAAAGCAGGTGTCGGTCATCAGTGAATGTAGACGAGTCGTAGCAAGCTACAAGGACTCCATTACATCGCGTGACATTTCCCCAAAGAGGACAGACACAGCAGCTAAGAAGGACACATGCCGGTCAACCAATGTGTCCGGAGCAGTAGCGGACTACCAAGGCTCGTTGGATCACAAAGGGGCATTTCCTTGTAAGGAGTGCTACTAAAGTTCACGACTAGGTATTCGAACCCCATACATATCAAGTATGGCACACGTACGCATGGCATACCGATATGTATAGATACATCGATGGCATCACAACATAACCATAAACATACAACCTTTATTCAAGAGGCTCGGAAGAGCCACACACATAATATTACACATTAAGGTCTCTCGACCCATAATAGCAGTCATATAATACAAGCCAGCGGAAGAGTTATAAACTGTCTGGGTACAGACAGAGCAACTAGAAGGCACATGGCCTGACTATACTACAGAGCCGACGTAGGGCCAGATCGTAGCTGGGACACCAGCTACTCGTCGTCGTCGATGTCTACGAAGAACCCTCCATTAGGGTCATTAGCAACCTCTGCAACATTTATTAAGCAAACATGAGTACGAAGGTACTCAACAAGACTTTAGGAGACCTAACTACTCATGCAAGGTATTAAGAAGGTATTGTGGGGTTTCATGCGGGAAGCCAGCATTTGACTCGTGGCTAGACAACTTGCTTTTTGAAATTAGTTTTGACAACTTGATTTCTCGCACACGAGTCCACTAACACCACAACAATAAACTATCGTGGAATCATTCCGTCTCCATACGGAAATGCCGTCCACGACACTCACGCTTAACTTGACAATTTTATGAGTAGCCATTGAAGTTATCTATGAACAACATATGTCTCCAAGTAGTCCATATCCGCGGACGCGGCTATTCGAATAGATCATAACCCTGCAGGGGTGTACTTCGTCACACACGCTCTCGCCACTTATCGCCATGTGCACGTCATGCACCTCGGCAACCTTCAAGCGGAAGCCCAGCGAGGGAGTCGGCCACGACCGTTAACCACACTAGTACCTAGTCCAGGTTTATCGCCTATCCGAGAGTAACCCGTACGGATGTCCGGCCGAGGTTTCCGCCACGGCCTCAAACGATGTGCACAGGGTTCCCAAGCCCACCATCCGGGTGCCACTTGGTACACCGTGCCACTGCCTACCGCATCACGGCCCACCTCTCAGGTCAGCACCATGCACGGCCTCCAGCATTACTATAAACACCAGAAACTACTTGCAACTCCTGGACCGAGTACTACGCGATTAATAGGCCGAGCGGGGTCATATTTCAGGGCCCAGCATGTGGTAGTATCTAGTCTTGGATTACATACACGGAACTCAGTTCCTAAGGACGGTTCCAATGAAACAACCCGCCATGTACTCCTACACAACCTTTCACCGGTACCTTTACCAAATCAAGTTCAACACACAACCTTTGCTCACCGAACACATTCCACATTTCTGTTCATCTCCGAGATGACAGACCATACACAACTCTAAGCATAGCATGCATAGCAGGATAAGGCACATCATAGCTCAAGCAACTACCAGGTATGCTAGGTTGCAAGGTTCGGCTATTTACTGTGACAAGGTTAAGTCATGCAAAGGAAGTGGGTCCAACTAACGTGGCAAAAGCAGTTGAAGCATTTAATCCTAATGCAATAAATAGGTGCAGGAGCAAGAACATGGGATTTATCGGAATGATCAAAAGGGTTGCTTGCCTTGTTGCTCAGAGGAGGAACGACACCCGTCAGACGGATATTCGGTGGAATCCGGGGGTGCGGAGCCTACCGAAAGAATGGCAACATTCAATAACAATCATATGCACTCAAAATGATGCATGAGCATGGCATGAGAATGCAAGTGAGAAGTTATTATTTTCAATATGTATTAGGTTTAGAGTTGATTTGAATCACATTCGAATAGCAATTCAAACGGGGTATTCTCGGATACCGGTTTAATTGATTCGACCTGATGCTCAGATCAACTTGGTGTTCACATGCATGAATGTCATGTTATGATACTGATTTGTAATTAGGGCAGTGTGTGATCATTGCATATATAATGAAATTTGAATATTTTTGCAAATTCCATTTATAAAGTGATTAAAAGAATTGAATTATTCCTTATTTCACAATTTAGGGTTCTGTGACTTTTTCAAACATAGTTGAAAATAGCATAATCAGAATCCTTGAATTTTTCTGATACTTTTTCATATATAAATTATTTTCATTGGAGTTACAGATTAATTTCTATGATTTTTACAATTTTTAGCAATTTCCTGAATTAGTTTTATACTGGAAATTCTATTTATTGCGTCAGGCTGATGTCAGCAGGTCAGCCGACCTGTTCAGGTCAAACCTGACAGGGGGCCCCACTGGTCAGCCTCTCTGGGACTAATCCCGCGCTGACCAGCCCCTAATTGGGGTTTGACCAGGCGTGGGGCCCTCTGGCAGCGACTGAGGGGAGGGCGATTACGCCCTAATGGTCGGCCACGTCGACGCCCACCGGAGGGTGGTCGCCGGCGACCAGACCCGCGGCGAAGGGCTCGCCGGAGGCGACCTAGACGGCGCTGCACAGCACCAAAACGCACGCGGTTGGCAGCTACAGCATGCTCGCGAAGTGGCCGATCTGGCAGGACCAACTGGGGAGGCTAGGGCCGCCGGAAGAGGCGTCGGCGATGAGCCGGAGCGGCGGTCGAAGTTCGGGCGTCCTCGGGGTCTTTGAATCAGGGGGATCTACGCTCGGTTCTTAGCTGCTACGGCATCTACGCGTCGTCCTGGAGCTGTTGGTGCCCTCGGAAGGACGAGCTGATCATCGGAGGGTTACCGGCGACGAGCGGCAGCGGCGGTCCTCGTCGGGCTCCGGTGAAACTAGGGCTAGAGGAGGGGATCGACGGGGAAAACTTAGGGAAAACGACCGCATGCTCACGGGGAGTGCAGAGCAGCGCTTAGACGGCTCGGGGAAGGCTTGGGGGCGACGAATCGACGGGAGAGGTCCGGCGGCCAGAGGAGGAAGACGACGGCGTTGCGGGCGTTGCAGGGCTCGAGGAAGCTTCGGCTTCTGCAGAGATGACCAGGGCGACGAGGCGGAGCTAATGGCGTGCTCTGGGAGGGGATCCTATGGCCAGGGGCACGGGCAGCTCGAGCTCGAGCTTGGCTCTAATGGCGGCAGCAAGCAGGAGGAGGAGATCCGGGCGGAGGAGGAGAACCGAGGCGGGGAATGGATAGGGGAGGCTCTGGGGAGCTTATCCCCGTCGTCGCCAGCGCGAACCGGCGGCCAGGCAGGCACGCAGGTGTGTGGCCGCGCCGGAGGGGGCGGCGGCCACCTCCTGCTGCCTACTGGCGCGAGGGAGGGGACGAGCGGGGAGATGGGCCGGGCCAGGCTTGGGCGACAGGTAAGTTTTTTCCATTTTCTCTGTTTTTGCTTTTCTGTTTTGCTAATTATTGTTTTGCTAATTAATTCAACTCCAAAACAAAAAGTAAAAACTATTTTAGACCTCCTGAAATATTTGTTATAATATCCCCACTCATTTCCAAGATTTTCAACATTTTTGGAAAATTATAGTTTCTGATTTCAATTTTTAAATTTGAAACCAGTAGCTTTTGCATTTATTTAAAATGCTTAAAGTGTCAAGAAAATAGTTTTCTCCAATGCTCATTTACTTTCATGATTTGTCAGAAAGTTTGAACATTTCTTGAGGCCATTTTGGGTTCATTGATTTTGAACTAGTTGAAATTTCCTTTAATTGAAATGGTGGCTAGGGTTTTGAGTTTTTCCTTTGCCACTTTGTTGTTTTTGTTGAAACTTCTTAGATGCAAATGCAAAGAAGACATGAGCACAATGCTATCTTGCTTAAGGGTTAGGGATGTCACAACCCGAGGCTTACCTGCATATCCACAAGTCATTATGGGCTCTCGCTTGGTTGGACAACGTGGTGACTCTAGACGGAAGGTGCTACGAGATGTAGAAGAACCGTAGGATTGGATGGGCACCGACAGTGGCTCAGAGGAACCCGTTGAAAGACCATGTTTTGATCATCCGGTTCTCAAACACCCTGAAGTGCGAGGACTCCAACGAAGGCGATCAAATCTTGTGGGGAACGTGTGCAAAAACTCTGCACAGTACTCAAACCTAATCGATTAGCCGTGTCCACGGTCATGGACAACTTGAGCTAAAGGAAGTGAAACTATCAGGAATTCTCAACACCATTAATCTATTTGTTGTGGGTAATATTGATAACTTGGGTATGAGAAATGGTTGGTGGAACCTTTCTCATTAACAACGAACAATGTAGTAAATTTTTCTTTTACCCTCTCTCTTGTTCTAGGAAAAAATTGCTTTACCCAAAACTTAAACTACAGCCAGGCTTGCCATATATGCATATAGTACAGATGATATCTTCACCCCTCTCTTTTGTGACTTGCCGGCATATTCAATATGCTGACCAACACGGCTGCAACGTCTTATGTTGCAGATATTTTCTTCGATGAGTAAGAGTACGATTCAGGGTTACGGTCTGCACTCAACCTGCCGTTGGTGTTTATTTGGAGTCCACTCCCTTGACTGTTTCCGCTGAGATTTTGAGGTATATATCAAATTTTACATTATTTACATGTGATTGCACTTTGATATATACATTGATGTACTGTGTGTGCGAGCATACTGATCCAGGGATGGCACAGATACACAGAGGCTTGACTCGTTTTGAGTCGGGTCGCTACAGTTAGCATGGACCAAGACTAGGATTTGTCACTCCGTGTGGTGGAGAGGTATCTCAGGGCCCGCTCGGTAATACAACATCACAAACAAGCATTGCAAGCCATGTGACTAAAGAGTGAGACACGGGATCTCATATTACGGAACAAGTAAAGAGACTTGCCAGTAACGAGATTGAAATAGGTATGTCGATACCGACGATCCTATCTCGGGCAAGTAACATACCGAAGGACAAAGGGAATGATATACGGGATAGTGTGAATCCTTGACATAGAGATTCAACCAATAAGATCTTCATAGAATATGTAGGATCCAATATGGAAGTCCAGGTCCCGCTATTGGATATTGACCGAAGAGTGTCTCGGTCATGTCTGCATACTTCTCGAACCCTGCATGGTCTACACACTTAAGGTTCGATGACATTTCAGTATAGTTGAGTTATAGGTGTTGGTGACCGAAGGTTGTTCGGAGTCTCAGATGCGATCCTGGACTTCACGAGGAGCTTCATAATGGTTCAGAGGTGGCTAGGGTTTTGAAATTTCCTTTAATTGAAATGGTGGCTAGGGTTTTGAGTTTTTCCTTTGCCACTTTGTTGTTTTTGTTGAAACTTCTTAGATGCAAATGCAAAGAAGACATGAGCACAATGCTATCTTGCTTAAGGGTTAGGGATGTGACAACTCACCCCCACTCAAAAGAATCTCGTCCCGAGATTTAGAAGTCGTCGGAAATAATGCAGGATATTCGAGTCGGAGACGATCCTCTCTTTCCCAAGTTGCCTCCTTTTCAGAATGATTTGACCATTGAACTTTAAGAAACTTGAGGTTTCGACGTCGAGTGGTACGCTCAACTTGATCAAGAATACGCACGGGGTATTCTCGGTAAGAAAGGTTATCTTGTAGATCAAGCGTTTCGTGGTCCACTTCACGGATAGGATCCGAAAAGCAACGCCTGAGTTGCGAGACGTGGAAAACATCATGAACCTTGGAAAGATGCGGAGGAAGTTCCAACTGGTAGGCAACTTCTCCTCGTTTGGCAAGAATGCGAAAGGGTCCAATGTAACGAGGAGCCAACTTTCCCTTGATACCGAAACGATGGGTACCCTTCAAAGGTGTAACCCGAAGGTAAGCCTTCTCGTCAACTTCAAAAGTCACAGCCTTATGATGACGATCATATTGGCTCTTTTGACGAGACTGGGCTGTTTTCAACTTTTCACGAATAATGCGAACCTGTTCTTCTGCATCCTGGATCATGTCCGGGCCAAAGAGTTGCCTCTCTCCGGTTTCTGACCAATTAAGAGGGGTTCGGCATCTTCGTCCATAGAGAACTTCAAAAGGGGCTTTGCCCAAGCTTGATTGATAACTATTGTTATAAGCGAATTCGGCGAATGGAAGATACTTCTCCCAATTCATACCGAACGATATAACACAAGCTCGGAGCATATCTTCTAGAATTTGATTCACTCTTTCTACTTGACCACTTGATTGGGGATGGAAAGCAGTGCTAAAAGATAAGTGAGTCCCCATGGCATTCTGAAAAATTTCCCAGAAGCGAGAAGTAAAAATACTTCCACGGTCCGAGTTAATTTCCAGGGGAACACCATGAAGAGACACTATTCGAGAGATATATAACTCTGCTAGCTGGCTAGCTGTTATACTCTCACGAACAGGAAGAAAATGAGCCACTTTGGAAAGACGGTCGATGACCACAAAGATAGCATTATTTCCCTTCTTGGTCTTGGGAAATCCGGTAATGAAATCCATGCTAACTTTATCCCATTTCCATTCAGGAATAGCTAAAGGTTGAAGGGTGCCAGCAGGCCTTTGATGTTCTGCCTTAACTTGACGACAAACGTCGCAGTTAGCAACGAACTCAGCAATTTCTCCTTCATCCTGGTCCACCAGAACCTCTGGCGTAGGTCCTGATACATCTTAGTACTACCGGGATGAATGGTGAGAGGAGAATCATGAGCCTCCTTAAGGATTAACTGCCTTAGATGTGGGTTCTTAGGAACCACTAAACGATTCTGGAAGAACACAACACCTTGATCATTCATGGAAAATTCTTTAGCGTTTCCGCTAAAAATATTCTCCTTGATCCGTGATATACCCTTGTCATGCTTTTGGCCAGCTATAATTTGATCCTTAAGAGTAGGCTTCGCCACCAGGGTAGAAAGGAATCCTTGAGGAACAATATGAAGATTCAACTTCCGAAAGTCCTCATGGAGATGTGGTTGCCCTTGTTGTAGCATCAAATTGTTACAATAAGATTTACGACTTAGTGCGTCGACCGTAACATTGGCCTTCCCCGGGGTGTAAGTTATCCCTAAGTCGTAATCCGAGATCAACTCAACCCACCGTCTTTGCCTGAGATTCAAATCCGGCTGGGTGAAGATATATTTCAGACTTTGGTGATCAGTGAATATTTCGCAACGGTTACCCAAAAGGTAATGTCGCCAGGTTTTTAGTGCTTGGACCACAGCTGCAAGCTCAAGGTCATGTGTGGGATAATTATCCTCATGTGGACGCAGCTGTCGAGATGCGTATGCGATCACATGACGATCTTGCATGAGAATGCAACCTAATCCTTGTCGCGAGGCGTCGCAATAGATAACAAAGTCCTTAGAAAAATCTGGTGGTAGCAACACAGGTGCGGAAGTCAGGCGTCTTTTCAGTTCCTGAAAACTATGCTCACACTGTGGTGTCCACTCGAACTTTTTATCTTTCTTGAGGAGTTCAGTTAAAGGCTTTGCAACCTTGGAGAAATTCTCGACAAAGCGGCAACAATAGCTCGCTAGACCAAGAAAACTCCTAACTTGCTTAACCGATTCAGGTTGAGTCCAATCAAGGACAGCTTGAACTCTCTCGGGATTGACAGCAATACCCTTACCACAGATTACGTGGCCTAGATAGGTCACTTCTGGTAACGAGAATTCACATTTTGAAAATTTGGCATAAAGGCGATGCTCTCGAAGATTCATCAATACCAGCCTTAGATGCTCGGCATGTTCTTGTTCATTCTTTGAGTAGATGAGAATATCATCGAGGTATACTACGACGAATTTATCCAAATACTCCATGAAGATTGAATTCATCAGCCGAGAGAAGGTGGCTGGGGCATTGGTTAAACCAAAGGACATAACGGTGTAATCATATTGGCCATAACGAGTAACAAAAGACGTTTTTGGAATGTCCCCGTTCTTAATCTTGATTTGATGGTATCCCAACCTCAAATCCATTTTGGAGAAGACTGAGGATCCAGCGAGCTGATCGTACAGATCGTTGATCCTGGGGAGCGGATACTTGTTCTTTATGGTGACCAGGTTAACTGGTCGGTAATCTACAACCACCCGATCCGTTCCGTCTTTCTTCTTGACGAAGAGGACGGGACAAGCCCAAGGAGAAGAGCTAGGACGAATGAAACCCTTGCTCAAGGCCTCATCTAGTTGCTTCTTAAGTTCGGCTAGCTCTAGGGGTGCCATCTTATAAGGTCTTCTGGCTATTGGGACAGTTCTCGGAACAAGATCTATTACAAACTCTACATCTCTGTCAGGTGGAATTCCTGGCAGTTCCTCTGGAAAAACATCCGGGAAGTCACGGACTACCGGAATGTCTTCAAGTTCCGGAAGAGGGTTGGCATTTAAGGAGTAGAGCTGGCATTTGGCAACTCGAGTAGAGACATTTACTATCTCACCCGAGGGATGGGTAAGCTGGACATTTCTAGAGTGAGTATCAATCTTGGCATAGTGAGCTGACATCCAGTCCATGCCCAAGATGATATTAATATCCGAAGATTTCAATGCTATCAATGAGGCTAGAAAAACTAGCATGTCTACTAGAATTTCATTGTCATAGGTTATCCTAGAGGTTTGCCATTTACTACCAGGGGTTTGGACAACCAATGGGATTGGCATATCACAAAATGACATGTTATGCAACTGTGCATAGCTTTCAGAAATGAAGGAATGAGAAGACCTAGTTTCAAAGAGAACGGACGCTGGGTGATGATTAACAAGAAGCATACCCAGCATGACGTCGGGATCCTCTGCAGCTTCTTCTGCTGACACATAATTCACACGGCCACGTGCAGGAGGTGGCTTCACATAATAAGCTTTGCCCGACTTGGCCTGCCCGACGGACTTTCCGGGTTGCTTGGCACCCACATTCTGAGGACACTCACGGGAATAATGCCCTGGTTCTCCACACTTGTAGCATATCACCTGGTTGGCACGTGGTGCCGCATTACTAGCTGGACCACCATAAGCTTTTGCTGGAGGGTTGGCCTGATTCGTCTGAGGCGCCACGTAGGATGGCCTCGGAGTGTATCTTGGCGGCAGAGAACTATTTGGAACCCACAGCCTGCGTTTTGGAAACGCGGAACCAGAAGGCGAGCCAAAGTCACGGGAGTGCTTCCTTGTGGCTTCGAAGTCAGAATGACTAGTCTCCGCACTGATCGCTTTGTTGACTAGGGCTTGAAAACTTGCACACTCATGGAGGCGCAGGTCACGACGAAGCTCAGGGCTCAGACCCTTACGGAATTTTGCTTGCTTCTTGGCGTCAGTAGACACCTCTTCTGTTGCATAGCGGGCGAGGTTACTGAACTCGCGGCTATAGGCATCCACAGACAACTTGCCCTGAGTGAAGGCACAGAACTCCTCTCTCTTTCTGTCCATCAGGCCCTCTGGAATATGGTGCAGACGAAAAGTTGCACTGAAGTCTGCCCAGGTGGCCACTGGTTCAGCGGGACGCATAGCTTCAAAATTCTCCCACCACAGATTGGCGGGTCCTTCCAGGAAATACGTCGCGAAGGTCACCTTGTCGGCCTCAGACACATTCGCCGAGCGAATCTTGCATGAGATGCTGCTCAGCCAGTCATCAGCGTCGAGGGGATCGACGGAATTATGAAACTTTGGAGGATTCAGCTTCACAAAGTCATTGAGGGACACTGCAGCATTCCTAGGCTGTCGAGCCGTATTCTGCTCAATACGCTCTAGCAGTCGGTTGGTCTCCCTTTTGTTTCTTTCTGCCTCAAGCATCACTTCTACCAGAGAAGGTGGGTGAGGCAGGTCTTCCTGCGACGCTTGACTACCCTCACCTTGCTCATGAGCAGGGGCACGGTTCAACCTGGTGAACACCATCCTGACAAGCAAACTCATAGCTTAGACCAATATCATATCAATACTAACTATGGATTAGGAATGTACTGAACACACGGAATGCGGAAATGAATATCCGAACAACATGGTAACAAGCAACTGCTATATATACACCATGGTTCATACACACCCTTACATGGTTCAGTACAAACTTTCCCGAAGAGTAAACTACTGAAATGATGAAACTACTCATCAGAGGCTTACAAACTTCCTATACATTATTTATCTAGGCTTCCGGAATTCGTTTCACATTACTACCATACTTCACAAGTCACGCAGGACTGTGAACGTACGGCTACTACCATACTATCCTTCCGCTCACAGCTCAGGCATCCGCATAGAACATCTCATAGAGATTACCTCCATGACCTGGAAGCTCAACCTGCGGATCAGAAAACACTCTAGCCTGAGATCCCTGGGATCCATAAGGACACGGATGTGGCCTTGGTCCCCTGACTGGTGGTAAGAGGGGTCCCCGAAGAGGTGTGACTCCTCCTATAGCTGGCCAGTCAACGTGGGCCGAAAGATGGGTCCTAACAGGGTTCAGCATCTCCATCTCTCCATACCCTGTCTGGACTACCGATGCCAGCTGCGTCAAAGCTGTCCACAGACGGGCACGGGTAGCATAAAGCTCCATGCGGAGAGCACGAGCATCCCTGTCTCTGTTCTCTAGCATCTCAACAGTGGACTGCAGAAGTGGATCCTCCATAGAAGAATCAAAATAGACTCCACTAAGGTATCCCTCTTCACCAGGCTGAGAGGCCGGAACATAGCAGAACTCTGAATTCTGCAGCAGTGCATGTCTCGCTCTCATAATAGTGAGCATTGAATAGGCAGCATCTTGTACTGCCATGTCAACAGTGACTCCCAACCCATAGGACCAATGGATTGGCTCCTCAGCTCCAGGGTAGTCTGGAAATACCCTAACAGTGCAGATGTACTGGCTTTGGTTGAAGTCTCGGTACTGTTCCTCCACTGTGTACTCGGGGTACCAGCGGTAACCGCACACCGACATCACCCTGACCAGCATGGCCGTATGACCCGGTACATCAATGCACCTGGTCAGACGTACCACCTGACGAGAAGGACGGCCAGGCATCTGTAAATAGAGAGTAATCCAAAAGCATTAGAGCTCTGAATGCAAAATTGGGCAGCATAACGGCTGTAAATGCTCAAAACAAATTTGAGACAACCCAAAATGGAATAGCGTAACCACTCAACTATCAAGTTCAACTCTCTGATCATCAAACTTACTTCCTTTTTCCTAGGAATAAAAGAAACCCAATATCTCTCGACCCGTAGTCCTATAAGCTACCGATCGGAAACACGAGCCTTAGAGAAGATGAGTAACCTAGTCCTTAATTCCCATAGAAAAGACAAGGATGACCAGAATAGAATAACTTGAGAAGAGAACAAGGGTCTTACGTTCCCTTCCACAAACAATATCCTTATATATAACTATAGAAATTCTAGACTCAACTTCGACCAGTTTGGCTTAGTAATCCTACAGTCAGTCAGGCTCTGATACCAACGCTGTCGGGACCCCGATCCTAAGCCATAGGAATCCAGCCTGTAACACATCGCATCCCTTTGTGGTCTCACGCACGGTTAACTCCACGGCTGCAGCCTTACCTTAGCCGGGACCGTTTGCGTCTTTTGACTCACGTATGCGATAGTGTCGCTAGCAATCCAATGTCAAAGAACCCGGATCGACATGTCTAGTCATAAACCAAAGTGGCAGTACCGCACAAGGACAGACATACATGACCCAACAAAGCAGGTGTCGGTCATCAGCGAATGTAGACGAGTCGTAGAAAGCTACAAGGACTCCATTACATCGCGTGACATTTCCCCAAAGAGGACAGATACAGCAGCTAAGAAGGACACATGCCGGTCAACCAATGTGTCCGGAGCAGTAGCGGACTACCAAGGCTCGTTGGATCACAAAGGGGCATTTCCTTGTAAGGAGTGCTACTAAAGTTCACGACTAGGTATTCGAACCCCATACATATCAAGTATGGCACACGTACGCATGGCACACCGATATGTATAGATACATCGATGGCATCACAACATAACCATAAACATACAACCTTTATTCAAGAGGCTCGGAAGAGCCACACACATAATATTACACATTAAGGTCTCTCGACCCATAATAGCAGTCATACAATACAAGCCAGCGGAAGAGTTATAAACTGTCTGGGTACAGACAGAGCAACTAGAAGGCACATGGCCTGACTATACTACAGAGCCGACGTAGGGCCAGATCGTAGCTGGGACACCAGCTACTCGTCGTCGTCGATGTCTACGAAGAACCCTCCATTAGGGTCATTAGCAACCTCTGCAACATTTATTAAGCAAACATGAGTACGAAGGTACTCAGCAAGACTTTAGGAGAACTAACTACTCATGCAAGGTATCAAGAAGGTATTGTGGGGTTTCATGCGGGAAGCCAGCATTTGACTCGTGGCTAGACAACTTGCTTTTTGAAATTAGTTTTGACAACTTGATTACTCGCACACGAGTCCACTAACACCACAACAATACACTATCGTGGAATCATCCCGTCTCCATACGGAAATGCCGTCCACGACACTCACGCTTAACTTGACAATTTTATGAGTAGCCATTGAAGTTATCTATGAACAACATATGTCTCCAAGTAGTCCATATCCGCGGACGCGGCTATTCGAATAGATCATAACCCTGCAGGGGTGTACTTCGTCACACACGCTCTCGCCACTTATCGCCATGTGCACGTCATGCACCTCGGCAACCTTCAAGCGGAAGCCCAACGAGGGAGTCGGCCACGACCGTTAACCACACTAGTACCTAGTCCAGGTTTATCGCCTATCTGAGAGTAACCCGTACGGAAGTCCGGCCGAGGTTTCCGCCACGGCCTCAAACGATGTGCGCAGGGTTCCCAAGCCCACCATCCGGGTGCCACTTGGTACACCGTTCCACTGCCTACCGCATCACGGCCCACCTCTCAGGTCAGCACCATGCACGGCCTCCAGCATTACTATAAACACCAGAAACTACTTGCAACTCCTGGACCGAGTACTACGCGATTAATAGGCCGAGCGGGGTCATATTTCAGGGCCCAGCATGTGGTAGTATCTAGTCTTGGATTACATACACGGAACTCAGTTCCTAAGGACGGTTCCAATGAAACAACCCGCCATGTACTCCTACACAGCCTTTCACCGGTACCTTTACCAAATCAAGTTCAACACACAACCTTTGCTCACCGAACACATTCCACATTTCTGTTCATCTCCGAGATGACAGACCATACACAACTCTAAGCATAGCATGCATAGCAGGATAAGGCACATCATAGCTCAAGCAACTACTAGGTATGCTAGGTTGCAAGGTTCGGCTATTTACTGTGACAAGGTTAAGTCATGCAAAGGAAGTGGGTCCAACTAACGTGGCAAAAGCAGTTGAAGCATTTAATCCTAATGCAATAAATAGGTGCAGGAGCAAGAACATGGGATTTATCGGAATGATCAAAAGGGTTGCTTGCCTTGTTGCTCAGAGGAGGAACGACACCCGTCAGACGGATATTCGGTGGAATCCGGGGGTGCGGAGCCTACCGAAAGAATGGCAACATTCAATAACAATCATATGCACTCAAAATGATGCATGAGCATGGCATGAGAATGCAAGTGAGAAGTTATTATTTTCAATATGTATTAGGTTTAGAGTTGATTTGAATCACATTCGAATAGCAATTCAAACGGGGTATTCTCGGATACCGGTTTAATTGATTCGACCTGATGCTCAGATCAACTTGGTGTTAACATGCACGAATGTCATGTTATGATACTGATTTGTAATTAGGGCAGTGTGTGATCATTGCATATATAATGAAATTTGAATATTTTTGCAAATTCCATTTATAAAGTGATTAAAAGAATTGAATTATTCCTTATTTCACAATTTAGGGTTCTGTGACTTTTTCAAACATAGTTGAAAATAGCATAATCAGAATCCTTGAATTTTTCTGATACTTTTTCATATATAAATTATTTTCATTGGAGTTACAGATTAATTTCTATGATTTTTACAATTTTTAGCAATTTCCTGAATTAGTTTTATACTGGAAATTCTATTTATTGCGTCAGGCTGATGTCAGCAGGTCAGCCGACCTGTTCAGGTCAAACCTGACAGGGGGCCCCACTGGTCAGCCTCTCTGGGACTAATCCCGCGCTGACCAGCCCCTAATTGGGGTTTGACCAGGCGTGGGGCCCTCTGGCAGCGACTGAGGGGAGGGCGATTACGCCCTAATGGTCGGCCACGTCGACGCCCACCGGAGGGTGGTCGCCGGCGACCAGACCCGCGGCGAAGGGCTCGCCGGAGGCGACCTAGACGGCGCTGCACAGCACCAAAACGCACGCGGTTGGCAGCTACAGCATGCTCGCGAAGTGGCCGATCTGGCAGGACCAACTGGGGAGGCTAGGGCCGCCGGAAGAGGCGTCGGCGACGAGCCGGAGCGGCGGTCGAAGTTCGGGCGTCCTCGGGGTCTTTGAATCAGGGGGATCTACGCTCGGTTCTTAGCTGCTACGGCATCTACGCGTCGTCCTGGAGCTGTTGGTGCCCTCGGAAGGACGAGCTGATCATCGGAGGGTTACCGGCGACGAGCGGCAGCGGCGGTCCTCGTCGGGCTCCGGTGAAACTAGGGCTAGAGGAGGGGATCGACGGGGAAAACTTAGGGAAAACGACCGCATGCTCACGGGGAGTGCAGAGCAGCGCTTAGACGGCTCGGGGAAGGCTTGGGGGCGACGAATCGACGGGAGAGGTCCGGCGGCCAGAGGAGGAAGACGACGGCGTTGCGGGCGTTGCAGGGCTCGAGGAAGCTTCGGCTTCTGCAGAGATGACCAGGGCGACGAGGCGGAGCTAATGGCGTGCTCTGGGAGGGGATCCTATGGCCAGGGGCACGGGCAGCTCGAGCTCGAGCTCGGCTCTAATGGCGGCAGCAAGCAGGAGGAGGAGATCCGGGCGGAGGAGGAGAACCGAGGCGGGGAATGGATAGGGGAGGCTCTGGGGAGCTTATCCCCGTCGTCGCCAGCGCGAACCGGCGGCCAGGCAGGCACGCAGGTGTGTGGCCGCGCCGGAGGGGGCGGCGGCCACCTCCTGCTGCCTACTGGCGCGAGGGAGGGGACGAGCGGGGAGATGGGCCGGGCCAGGCTTGGGCGACAGGTAAGTTTTTTCCATTTTCTCTGTTTTTGCTTTTCTGTTTTGCTAATTATTGTTTTGCTAATTAATTCAACTCCAAAACAAAAAGTAAAAACTATTTTAGACCTCCTGAAATATTTGTTATAATATCCCCACTCATTTCCAAGATTTTCAACATTTTTGGAAAATTATAGTTTCTGATTTCAATTTTTAAATTTGAAACCAGTAGCTTTTGCATTTATTTAAAATGCTTAAAGTGTCAAGAAAATAGTTTTCTCCAATGCTCATTTACTTTCATGATTTGTCAGAAAGTTTGAACATTTCTTGAGGCCATTTTGGGTTCATTGATTTTGAACTAGTTGAAATTTCCTTTAATTGAAATGGTGGCTAGGGTTTTGAGTTTTTCCTTTGCCACTTTGTTGTTTTTGTTGAAACTTCTTAGATGCAAATGCAAAGAAGACATGAGCACAATGCTATCTTTCTTAAGGGTTAGGGATGTCACAACCCGAGGCTTACCTGCATATCCACAAGTCATTATGGGCTCTCGCTTGGTTGGACAACGTGGTGACTCTGGACGGAAGGTGCTACGAGATGTAGAAGAACCGTAGGATTGGATGGGCACCGACAGTGGCTCAGAGGAACCCGTTGAAAGACCATGTTTTGATCATCCGGTTCTCAAACACCCTGAAGTGCGAGGACTCCAACGAAGGCGATCAAATCTTGTGGGGAACGTGTGCAAAAACTCTGCACAGTACTCAAACCTAATCGATTAGCCGTGTCCACGGTCATGGACAACTTGAGCTAAAGGAAGTGAAACTATCAGGAATTCTCAACACCATTAATCTATTTGTTGTGGGTAATATTGATAACTTGGGTATGAGAAATGGTTGGTGGAACCTTTCTCATTAACAACGAACAATGTAGTAAATTTTTCTTTTACCCTCTCTCTTGTTCTAGGAAAAAATTGCTTTACCCAAAACTTAAACTACAGCCAGGCTTGCCATATATGCATATAGTACAGATGATATCTTCACCCCTCTCTTTTGCGACTTGCCGGCATATTCAATATGCTGACCAACACGGCTGCAACGTCTTATGTTGCAGATATTTTCTTTGATGAGTAAGAGTACGATTCAGGGTTACGGTCTGCACTCAACCTGTCGTTGGTGTTTATTTGGAGTCCACACCCTTGACTGTTTCCGCTGAGATTTTGAGGTATATATCAAATTTTACATTATTTACATGTGATTGCACTTTGATATATACATTGATGTACTGTGTGTGCGAGCATACTGATCCAGGGATGGCACAGATACACAGAGGCTTGACTCGTTTTGAGTCGGGTCGCTACAGTTAGCATGGACCAAGACTAGGATTTGTCACTCCGTGTGGTGGAGAGGTATCTCAGGGCCCGCTCGGTAATACAACATCACAAACAAGCCTTGCAAGCCATGTGACTAAAGAGTTAGACACGGGATCTCATATTACGGAACAAGTAAAGAGACTTGCCAGTAACGAGATTGAAATAGGTATGTCGATACCGACGATCCTATCTCGGGCAAGTAACATACCGAAGGACAAAGGGAATGATATACGGGATAGTGTGAATCCTTGACACAGAGATTCAACCAATAAGATCTTCATAGAATATGTAGGATCCAATATGGAAGTCCAGGTCCCGCTATTGGATATTGACCGAAGAGTGTCTCGGTCATGTCTGCATACTTCTCGAACCCTGCACGGTCTACACACTTAAGGTTCGATGACATTTCAGTATAGTTGAGTTATAGGTGTTGGTGACCGAAGGTTGTTCGGAGTCTCGGATGCGATCCTGGACTTCACGAGGAGCTTCATAATGGTTCAGAGGTAAATATTGATATATAGGAAGTCCTGTTTTGGTCACCGGAAAAGTTTTGGGCTCATCGGTAGTGTACCGGCAGTGCCGGGAGGGTACCGGGAGACCACCTGGAGGGGTGTGACGACCCAAGAGCCTTTTGGGCTGTGAGAAGAGGTGGACTAGAACCTAGTGAGCTGGCCAAAGCCTCTCTCAAGGGCCCATGCGGCTAGGAGAAGAGATAAAAGGCAAAGAACTTTTAAAAGGAAAGGAAAGGAGGAGTCCTCCCAAAGTAGTCCACCTTCCCATAAGGACGTGGACTCCTCCTTTGGTTCGGCCATCCCCTCACCTTGGAGGAGGGGCCAAGGCAGCCTCCTCTCCTCCACTCCTATATGTACTAGAGGTTTTGAGGGTTTTTGAGACACAATAATCAGTCACGTGCTGCCCTCTCTCTAGATCCGTTTCTCCTCTAGTCTAGTTTTCAGCGGTGCTGAGGCTAAGCCGTGCTGGACTAGCTCCACCACCATCGCCGTCACGCCATCGCGCTGCCGGAGAACTCATCTACCTATCCACCCCCTCTTGCTGGATCAAGAAGGCCGAGAGCATTGTCGAGTTGTACGTGTGCTGAATGCGTAGGTGCCGTCTATTCGGCGCTAGATCGGGACAGATCATGGGACGACGGCGATTTGGATCGCGAATACTTTCCACTACATCAACCGCATTTATTAATGCTTCCTGCTTAGCGATCTACAAGGGTATGTGGATCCGATCTCCCTCTCGTGGATGATCATCACCATGATAGGTCTTCATGTGCGTCGGAATTTTTTTGTTTCCCATGCAACGTTCCCAACAGTGGTATCATGAGCTAGGTTCATGCATAGATGATATCTCGAGTAGAACACAAAAGAGTTTGTGGGCGTTCATGTTCAATTTGCTGCCATCCTTAGTCCTTTCTTTATTCAGTGGCATTGTTGGTTTGAAGCGGCCTGGACCAACTTTACTCGTACGCTTACGAGAGACCGGTTTCATCGAGTGACATGCAACTTGTTGCATAAAGATGACTCGCGGATGTCTGTTTCTTCAACTTTAGTTGAATCAGATTTGACCGAGGCGGTCCTTGGAGAAGGTTAAATAGAAATTTGCATATCACCGTTGTGGCTTTGCGTAAGTAAGATGCGATCATACTAGATACCCACAGCAGCCACGTAAAACATGCAACAACAAATTAGAGGACGTCTAACTTGTTTTTGCAGGGTATGCTTGTGATGTGATATGGGCAATGACATGATATGATATATTGGATGTATGATATGATCATGTTGTAATAGTTAAATATTGACTTGCACGTTGATGTTACGACAACCGGCAGGAGCCATAGGGTTGTCTTTAAATTTATTTTGCGCTTGTAGATGCTCTTGCTATATCACTAGGTAGTAGCTTTATTAGTAACAACATAGATAGCGCGACAACCTCGATGGTAGCAAAATGATGGAGATCATGGTGTGGCGCCCGTGATGATGGAGATCATGCCAGTGCTTTGGTGATGGAGATGAAGAAGCACAAGTTCATGGCCATATCATGTCATTTTTTGATTTGCATGTGATGTTAATCCTTTTATGCAGCTTATTTTGCTTAGGACGACGGTAGCATTATAAGGTGATCCCTCACTAAAATTTTAAGATAAAATTGTGTTCTCCCTGACTGTGCATCGTTGCGACAGTTCGTCGTTTCGAGACACCACGTGATGATAAGGTGTGATAGACTCAACATTCACATACAACGGGTGCAAAACAGTTGCACATGCGGAACACCCGGGTTAAACTTGATGAGCCTAACATCTACAGATATGGCCTCAGAACACAAGAGACCGAAAGGTCGAGCATGAATCATATAGTTGATACGATTAACATGGAGATGTTCACCACTGAAGCTAATCTCAACTCGCGTGGTGATCAGACTTAAGTTAGTTGATTTGGATCAAGCGACACTCGAATGACTAGAGGGATGTCTATTTGAGTGGGAATTTATTAGTAATATGATTAGCTAAACTAAATTGTCTTGAACATAGTCTAAGTAATCTTTGCAAAATTTTATGTTGTAGATCAATGGCTCGCATAGTAGCAACCTTGAATTTTAATACGTTCCTAGAGAAAGCTAAGCTGAAAGATGATGGAAGCAACTTTGTTGACTAGGCTCGTAATCTGAGGCTTATCCTCACATCTGGCCAAAAGAAATATGTCCTTGATGCTGTGCTGGGTGATGCACCACCCACTATGGCGACCCAAGATGTTTTGAACACTTTGCAGTCCCGTAAGGATGACTACTCATTGGTTCAATGTGCAATTTTGTATGGCTTAGAACGGGACTTCAAAGACGTTTTGAACGTCATGGAGCATATGAGATGTTCCAGGAGTCGAAGTTTATCTTCAAGAAGAATGCCCGGATCGAGAGGTATGAGACCTCTGATAAGTTCTATGCTTGCAAAATGGAGGAGAATGGGTTTGTCAGTGAACACATACTCAGAATGTCTGGGTACTCTCACCGTCTAGCTGAGCTGGGGATTGAACTCCTGCAACAGGCTATCACTGATAGAGTTCTTCAATCACTGCCGCCTGGCTATAAGAGCTTCATGTTGACCTATAACATGCAAGGGATGAATAAGTCACTCGCCTAGCTGTTTGCGATGTTGAAAGTCGCAGATTCAGAAATTCAGAAAGAGCATCAAGTGTTGATGGTCAATAAGACCACCAGTTTAAAGAAAAACGGCAAAGGAAAGAAGGGTAACTCCAAGAAGGGTGGAAAATCTGTTGCCCCTCTGACAAACAAACCCAAGGATGGACCTAAGCCGGAAACTGAGTGTTATTATTGCAAGGGAACTAGCCAGTGTAAGAAAAACTGCCCCAAGTATCTGGCCGATAAGAAGGCGGCCAATGCCAAATAAGGTATATTTGATATACGTGTTGTTGATGTGTACCTCACCAGCTCTCGTAGTAGTGCCTGGGTATTTGATACCAGCTGTGTTGCTCACATTTGCAACTCAAAACAGGAACTGCGGAATAAATGAAGGCTGGCGAAGGAAGAAGTGACGATGCGCGTGGGAAATGGTTCCAAGGTTTATGCGATCACCGTGAGCACGCTCTCACTTCAATTACCATCGGGATTAGTGATGAATTTAAATAATTGTTATTTAGTGCCTACGTTGAGCATGAACATTATATCTGGATCTTGTTTATTGTGAGGCGGTTACTCATTTAAGTCAGAGAATAATGGTTGTTCTATTTATATGAGTAATATCTTTTATGGTCATGCACCCAATGCGAGGGGTTTGTTCATATTGAATATCGTTTGTGATGACACTCATGTCCATAGCATTGAGACCAAAAGATGTAGAGTTAATACTGATAGCACCACTTTCTTGTGGCACTCCCGCTTAGGACATATTGGTGTAAAGCGCTTGAAGAAACTCCATGCTGATGGACTTTTGGAGTCACTTGATTTTGAATCACTTGACACATGCGAACCATGTCTCATGGGCAAGATGACTACGACTTCGATCTCCGGAACAATGGCGCGTGCAAGTGACTTGTTGGAGATCATACATACTGATGTGTGTGGACCAATGAGCATTGAGGCGTGCATCGGATATCGTTATTTTCTCACCTTCACTGACGATTTGAGTAGGTATGGTTATATCTATTTGATGAAGCACAAGTCTCAAACGTTTGAAAAGTTCAAGCAATGTCAGAGTGAAGTACAAAATCATCGTAACAATAAGATCAAGTTCCTACGATCTGATCGAGGAGGTGAATATCTGAGTTACGAGTTTGGTGCTCGCTTAAGACAATGTGGAATTGTTTCATAGTTGACACCATCTGGAACACCATAGTGCAATGGTGTGTCCGAACGTCGTAATCGTACTTTTATTTGATATGGTGCATTCTATGATGTCTCTCACTGATTTGCCATTATCATTTTTGGGCTATGCATTGGAGGCAGCTGCATTCACTTTAAATAGGGCACCATCAAAATCCGTTGAGATGACACCATATGAGTTGTGGTATGGCAAGAAGCGAAAGTTGTCGTTTCTTAAAGTTTGGGGATGTGATGCTTATGTCAAAAAGCTTCAGCCTGAAAAGTTGGAACCCAAAGAAGAAAAGTGTGTCTTCATAGGTTACCCAAAAGAGACAGTTGGGTATACCTTCTATCTCAGATCCGAGGGCAAAGTATTTGTCCCTAAGAACATAGATTTTCTTGAGAAAGAGTTTCTTGATGTCTACTATGCAACCTTCTCCTTGTAGACGTTGTTGGGCCTCCAAGCACAGAGGTTTGTAGGACAGTAGCAATTTTCCGTCAAGTGGGTGACCTAAGGTTTATCAATCCGCGGGAGGCGTAGGATGAAGATGGTCTCTCTCAAGCAACCCTGCAACCAAATAACAAAGAGTCTCTTGTGTCCCCAACACACCAAATACAATGGTAAGTTGTATAGGTGCACTAGTTCGGTGAAGAGATGGTGAAACAAGTGCAATATGGATGGTAGATATAGGTTTTTGTAATCTGAAATTACAAAAACAGCAAGGTAACAAATGGTAAAAGTGAGCACGAGCGGTATTGCCATGCATGGAAACAAGGCCTAGGGTTCATACTTTCACTAGTGAAGTTCTCTCAACAATGATAACATAATTGGATCATATAACTAGCCCTCAACATGCAAAAAAAAGTCACTTCGAAGTCACTAATAGCAGAGAACAAGCGAAGAGATTATTGTCGGGTACGAAACCACAACAAAGTTATTCTTTCTGATCGATCTATTCAAGAGTCCGTAGTAAAATAACACGAAGCTATTCTTTCCGTTCGATCCATCATAGAGTTCGTACTAGAATAACACCTCAAGATACATATCAACCAAGACCCTAATGTCACCTAGATACTCCATTGTCACCTCAAGTATCTGTGGGCATGATTATACGATATGCATCACACAATCTCAGAATCATCTATTCAACCAATACATATAACTTCAAAGAGTGCCCCAAAGTTTCTACCAGAGAGTCAAAACGTGTGCCAACCCCTGTGCATAGGTTCCCAATGTCACGAACCCGCAAGTTGATCACCAAAACATACATCAAGTACTCACATGAATCCATGTGTGCCAACCCATATGCACAGGTTCCCAATTTTCACAAACCCGGAAGATGATCACAACAGATAGACACGTGCAAGACACAACAAGTGTTCTCAAAGACTCAATCTGATAAGATAACTCCAAAGGGCATACTCAATTCATTACAAGAAGGAGACGGGGAAGAACATCATAAGATCCAACTATAGTAGCAAATCCCATGGTACATCGAGATCAAGACATCTCAAGAACACGAGAGAGAGAGAGAGAGAAAGATCAAACACATAGCTACTGGTACATACCCTTAGCCCCGAGGGAGAACTACTCCCTCCTCGCCATGGAGATTGCCGGGATGATGAACATGGCCACCGGAGATGGATTCCCCCTCCGATAGGGTGCCAAAATGAGCTCCAGATTGGTTTTTGGTGGCTACAGAGGCTTGCGGCAGCGGAACTCCCGATCTAGGTTTCTTTCTGGAGGTTTCTGAATTTATAGGAATTTATGGCGGTGGAATTACGTCGGTTGGGCCCACGAGGAGGTCACAAGCCTCGTCGCCACCACCTAGGGGGTGGTGGCGGCGTCAGGGCTTGTGACTCCCTCGTGGCTCTTCTAGCCTTCTTTCAAAGCTTCGGGGGTCTCTTTTGGTCCAAAAAAATCATCGTAAAGTTTCATTCCATTTGGACTCCGTCTGAAAATGGGCCAAAAACACGGAAAAAACAGAAACTGGCACTTGGCACTGAGTTAATAGGTTAGTCCCAAAAAAGATATAAAATAGCATATTCATGCATATAAAACATCCAAAGTTGACAAGATAATAGCGTGGAACCATAAAAAAAATATAGATACATTGGAGACGTATCATTTCTCTCGAAAGAATTGAATGGGAGGAAGATAGAATTTGATTAGGTTGTGGAACCTCTACTATAACAAGAAGGTGGCGCAGGGCAGAAATAATTTTTTGTCGAGGCAACACTAGTTGAAGTGGAAGCTAATGATGGTGATAATGAACCTTGAGATCAAGTTGTTATCGGACCTTGCAGGTCGACAAGGGCACATACTGCTCCTAAGTGGTACGGGAATCCTTGCTTATCAATCATGTCGTTGGACAACTATGAGCCTACAAATTACGGAGAAGCAATGGTGGGCCCAAATTCCAACACATGGTTAGAAGCCATGAAATCCGAGATAGGACCTATGTATGACAAAAAAGTATGGACTTTGGAAGTATTACCTGAAGGTCGAAAGGCTATTCAGAACAAATGGATCTTTAAGAAGAAGACAGACGCAGTCAGTAATGTGACCGTTTATAAAGCTCAGCTTGTGGCAAAGGGTTTTATACAAGTTCAAGGATTTGACTACGATGAGACATTCTCTCACGTAGCGATGCTTAAGTCCGTCCGAATCAGGTTAGCAATAGGTGCATTTTTCGATTATGAAATCTGGCAGATGGATGTCAAAACGATGTTCCTTAACGGTTTCTTAAGGAAGAGTTGTATATGATGCAACCCGAAAGTTTTGTCGATCCAGAGAATGCTGACAAAGTGTGCAAGCTCTAGCAATCCATTTATGGACTGGTGCAAGCATCTCGGAGTTGGAATCAACGCTTTGATGAGGTGATCAAAGCGTTCGGGTTTATACAAGTTTTTTGAGAAGCTTGTATTTACTAGAAAGTGTGTGGGAGCTCTATAGTGTTTCTAATATTATATGTGGATGACATATTGTTGATTGGAAACAATGTAGAGTTTTTGGAAAGCGTAAAGGATTACTTGAATAAAAGTTTTTCAATGAAGGACCTCGGAGAAGCTGCTTACATATTGGGCATAAAGATCTATAGAGATAGGTCAAGGCGCCTGATAGCTCTTTCACAAAGCACATACCTTGACAAAGTTTTGAAGAAGTTCAAAATGGAACAATCCAAGAAGGGGTTCTTGCCTGTGTTACAAGGTATAAAGTTGAGTAAGACTCAATGTCCAGTAACTGCAGAAGATAGAGAAAAGGTAAGTGTCGTCCCCCATGCTTCAACCATAGGGTCTATCATGTATGCAATGTTGTGCACAAGACGGGATGTCAGCCTAGCCATAAGTATGGCAGGCAGGTTTGAGAGTGATCCAGAAGTGGAGCACTGGGCGGCAGTCAGGAATATTCTGAAGTACGTGAAAAGGAGTAAGGAAATGTTTCTCGTTTATGGAGGTGACAAAGAGCTCATCATAAAGGGTTACGTTGATGCAAGTTTTGACACTAATCCGGATGACTCTAAGTCACAAACGGGATAAGTATTTATTCTTAACCAGGGTGCAGTAAGATGGTTCAGTTCCAAGCAAAGCGTCCTAGCTGATTCTACATGCGAAGCGGAGTACCTAGCTGCCTGAAAGGCGGCTAAGGAGGGTGTCGGGATGAAGCAATTCATGTCAGATCATGGAGTAGTGCCAAGTGCACTGGACCCAATCAATCTGTTCTGTGAAAACACCGGTTCCGTTGCTCTAGCCAAGGAACCAAGGTTTCACAAGAGGGCCAGACACATAAAGCGACGCTTCAATGCCATCCGCGATTACATCCAGGAGGAGGACATAAATATTTGCAAAGTGCACATGGATCTGAATGTTGCAGATCCGCTGACTAAGCCTCTTCCACGAGCAAAGCATGATCAACACCAGAACTGTATAGGTGTGAGTTTCATTACATTATAAATCACATAGAGATGTGAAGCTAGATTATTGACTCTAGTGCAAGTAGGAGACTATTGGAAATATGCCCTAGAGGCAATAATAAAATAGTTATTATTATATTTCCTATTTCAAGATAATAATTTATTATCCATGCTATAATTGTATTGAATGGAACCATAAATGCATGTGTGGATATATGGGCAAAACAATGTCCCTAGTTAGCCTCTATTTGACTAGTGATACGTCCCAAACGTATCTATAATTTCTGCTTGTTCCATAATCTTTTGGGTGACATTGTTATATGTTTTGCTACACTTTTATATCATTTTACACATATTTGGACTAGCCTACTAACTCAGTGCACCCAGTGCCAGTTTCTGTCTGTTGATGTCTATTTTGCAGGGGCTTTTACCCAATTTTCCGAAGCCCAAAAAACTCCAAGAAAAATATATAAAAATCAGTGTAACGGAAGCTTCCAGATCACCGAAGATGGGCCAGAGGGGGTCAGGGGCCTCCCAGGCGACCTATGTGCATGACCTGGCCCTAGGCCGTGCTAAGAGGCCGCCTCGGTGGGTCCCACCTCCTCCGGTGCCTTCCTTTGGCCTATATTTACTCCTCCATGAGAAAACCCTTCCATCATATCTAGAATCACGAATTTCTCCATCATTCCGCCGCCGCAGCGCTTCCGAGATTGGGAGCGCCAGGAGACCTCTTCCCGAGACCTTGCCGGTGGGAGGATTGACCTCTGGGAGCTTCTCCACCGCCATGGATGCTACCCGGACGTGCCGCGAGTAGTCCTCCTTGGACCATGAGTCCATGACCAGTAGCTATGTGATTTATTCTCTCCAATCTTGTGCTTCCATGATTAGTCCTTGTGAGCTGCCCTACATGATCAAGGCATCTATGTAATTCTCTTGCTATTGCTATGCACGGTTTGTTGGGATCCGATGGATTATGAGATTATGTTCAGATTGTTATGAGTTATATATTTGATTATCCTTTTATATTATGTTCCTTAGTGATTCATGCATGTTCTCCGTTGCTATTTATTGCTTTGGCCGAGTAGTAGATTGTAACTACAAGAGGGAGCGTTATGCATGATTGTGGGTTCATGCCCCTCGATGTCTAGCTTGAGTGATAGAAATATGAGACTAGGGGATGTGATGTTTCCACCAGGGAGAAAACAACGGTGCTTGTGACCACGACAAGGATTGTTTACCTTATGCATAGTTCGTTAATGCAGTTGTCTGTTGCTTTGAGTTTACACTTTGGGTGGGGCTTGCAACTTAATACTGGCGAGATGTTCTGGATAGATATCTCAAGGTGGATGATTAGTAAGTAGATGCTGATGAATAAACGGTCTACTTGTCTTGGTGTACTGCCCATTACTATTGAGCCTCTAACTTTCAAGTAGCATTATTATCATTGCGGTGCGTTCGTAATTATGTCAATTGCCCAATTGTAGTTTGTTTACCCAAGCATAGTTGTCTATCGTCTTTTGGGAGAGAGACATCACTAGTGAACATCATGTGACTCCGGTCCATATCACCACCATTGCTTACACCTCCACCATTTACCGTTTTTATTTAATTTCCCATTGCAATCACCATTACTATTCCCGCTTGTGTTTTGATCCTTTGCGAACTACAAGGCCGGAGAGATTGACAACCTCTTTGTACTCGTTGGGACCAAAGTTATTTGTTGTGTGTGCAGGTCCACGTCTTCTGCTAGACAGGGGCAGCGGACACCTACTTCTTGATCCTATGAGTCCTTCTGGTTCGATAAACCTTACAGTTTTCGTGTGAGGTAAAACTTGTTGTTGACTACATCTCAACCTTCAAGTTGGGGTTACCAACGAGGTGCGAGAAGTATATACATCATCTCGTCATCAAACAAAGTTTTCTGGCGCCGTTGCCGGGGACTCCAGTCTTCAAGATAGGGGAGTTGCACGCTATCTTTTACTTTTGCTTTTTAGTCTTGTTAGTTTGCTTTCTAGTTTTTGCTCTAGAGTCTTTTACCAAAAACCACAAAAAAATAGTTACTTTGCTTTTAGTGGTCAAGCATGTTAGGATTCGGTGCTTTGAGGGAATCTGAGGTCCTAGATTTCCATCAAAGGGTTGGAGAAGATGTGAAGAAAGCTTGGGTTAGAATTTCTGAAGCACATAAAAGAATCATGCCTTGGATCCCTATCAAAATTGTGCGTAGAAATTTTTATCATGGTATTTTTAGGTGTTGTCAACACTCTCTTGATATTAAAGTTGAAGGAAATTTTTTAGAGTGTGATGAGGCTAGAGCTCTTGATATTATACATGGTCTACCTAATTACTTTGTTTATGATCATGGATTCGACACTATTATAGATAAACTTGTTATCGTTGAAAGAAGAATAGATGCTATACACTGAAGAGAAAGAGAGAAACCCATGGTTGATAAGAAACATATTTTCAAATAGATGATGACTGGGAGCCTTTTGTTAGAATTAGCATCTTTAACCAAGACTTCCTTGCTTATTGTGATATTGGATCCATGGTCTCTACAATGCCAAAAGTTTATGATTCTCTCTGGTTAGACATGGATAATTTTTCATCTTATCATGAACATGCTAATGATGATATTTCTGAAATCCAGGGAAAGGTAAAAGATGTCCAGGTTACATTCTGTAAAAGGAATGTAACGGTTAATTTCTTCATCATGAAGTCGAGCGAAGGGAATATAGTGCTTGGAAGGGACTTCCTCCGAGCCATGAGAGGCTTCATTAATATAGGTAAAGGACACATACGCTTACGTGGGAAAGCAAAAGGTACGTACCTGTTCCCTAGGAAAAATAAGGATGAACTTGTTGAGGATCCGTTTGAAGGTTTTTATGATTCCAATGACCTCGGAGAATCTTGATCCTCCTTTTTGCATTATGCCTAGCTCAAAGGCATAAAAGAAAGCGCTTGTTGGGAGACATCCCAATTTGTTTTTACTTTCATTTTTAGTGGTCTTGATGTGTGTTACTACTGTAGCAACATCATTGTATCTTTATTTGTAAGCTTTGTTCCAAGTTTTAGCCTCTGATTGCAACAAAGTTCAAAAGTCGTGACATGGTGTCCAGAAACAGATTTTGTCTTCCTGGCGAAAACATTCGCCAAAAATCACGAGATCATCTTTTTGATCTGATTTTTTGACATCATGCTCTATATAATTGTCTTTCTGGCATCTGTTCTTAGGATTTTCATTTGAGTTGCACAAGTGCCCCGAATAAATTATTTACTACCTGTTGTTCTATTTTTCACAGATTCTGCCATGTTTTGCGTTTTCATCATTTTGCAAATATTAAGCTTGCTTTTACTTTGCAAAAACCTTTTGGAAATCATGAAAAACATTAGCTTTTCATGAAAATCATTGTTTCCAGTAGGTAATGAATTATTTTATTAAGGGTACTAACGACTCTAATCAGCTTATGATGAGTTTCGTATGAAGGGAGTTTTCAAGTATGCGATGGGAGATGATGAAAGAAGATACAGGAGTGTCAAGTGCTCAAGCTTGGGGATCCCCCATGTACCCCAAGAAATATTCAAGGAGACTCAAGCATCTAAGCTTGGGGATGCCCCCGTGCATCCCCTTCTCTATCAACAATCATCAGTTCGTCCATCTCCATGCTATATTTTTATCACTTCATATGTTATGTGCTATGCTTGGAGCATCCCGCTCTTTAATTTTTAGTTTGTTTTAGTTTTTCTTGTTGTTCATAACAAGTCGGAACCTAGCCTACCTTGTTTGGGAGAGAAACACGCTCCATTCCACTCTAGAACACAACATAGGTTTTCATGCTTATCTTTTTGTGTGTTCTTCATCTTTTTCGTAGCTACTTTCATGCTTAGCTCTTAGTTTTCATACTATATCTTTTAAGAGCTATTATTTAGTTTGATTTTGGAACTCTCTTGAGTTATCATGCTTATCTTGTTTAGAGAGTTGGCTTGTTGCGCTAAGTTGTGTGTCTTGCATGAGTAGGTAATTAAGGTTGCTATTTAAGTATAGTAGTAACTTGCAATAGTTTTGAGTAATGTTTGGACTATTGGTGCCAAGAGCTTGAGCCTATTAGTGATAGGTGTCGTATTTTGGGAAATCCATGTGTTTTTCAAAACTAAAAATTAGTTGATAACTCTAGCTACTAAATTGATCTCTAACCTCTGGAGGGGTTGGAATATATAGAGTACCCTCACGGTACCATGAGTCGAGGATGCGCAAGGATAACCAAACCCCCAAACACTCCTCCTTGGGGTACTTGTCTCTTTGTGAATTTCCTAACTAGATAGAGAGTTACCGATAATAATTGTATGAATTCTTCGAACTAATGTGAGTATT